>NC_090926.1:1151258623-1151858623 GCF_040938575.1 Ambystoma mexicanum | reverse complement strand
GTCGTCTCTTTGTAGCCCCACCCACCTCCTATGACCCATTCTGTCCCCTTCCCCCCCACCCACCTCCGATGCACTGAGTCGTCTCCTTGCCCCCCACCCCCATCCGATGCCCCTTTTGTCTCCTTGCTCCCCCACCTACCTCCAATGACCCAAGCTGTCCCCTTGCCCCCCCACCTCTGATGCCCTGTGTTGTCCTCTTTCCCCCCGCCCACCTCCGATGCCCCGTGTTGTCTCTTTGTACCCCCACCCACCTCCGATGCCCCGTGTCATCTCTTTGTACCCCCCACCCACCTCTGGTGCCCCGTTCTCACCCCTTTCCCTCATCCACCTCCATTGCCCCGTGTTGTCTCTTTGTACCCCCACCCACCTTCGATGCCTCGTGCTGACCCCTTCCCCCACCCACCTCCGCTGCCCCGTGTCATCTCCTTGCTCCCCCCACCCACGTCCCATGACCCGTGTGTTCTCTTTGTACTCCCCACCCACCTCTGATGCCCCGTGTTGTCCCCTTCCCCCACCCACCTCTGATGCCCCGTGTTGTTTCTTTGTACCCCCACCCACCTCTGATGCCCCGTGTCGTCTCTTTGTACCCCCCACCCACCTCCGATGCCCGTGCTGTCCCCTTTCCCCCACCCACCTCCGTTGCCCCGTGTCTTCTCCTTGCTCCCCCATCCACCTCCGATGACCCATGTGTTCTCTTTGTACCCACCCAACCACCTCCGAGGCCCCTTGTTCTCCCCTTGCCCTCACAGCCACCTCTGAAGCCCCGTGTTGTCCACCTTGCTCTCCCCACCCACCTCCGATGC
The DNA here is from genome assembly GCF_040938575.1 of Ambystoma mexicanum. NCBI lineage: Eukaryota > Metazoa > Chordata > Amphibia > Caudata > Ambystomatidae > Ambystoma > Ambystoma mexicanum. The sequence continues at coordinate 1,151,857,820 of NC_090926.1, read as the reverse complement.
CCCGTGTTGTCCACCTTGCTCTCCCCACCCACCTCCTATGCCCTGTGTGTTCTCTTTCTACTCCCCACTCACCTCTGATGCCCCGTGTTGTCTCTTTGTGTCTCCCTACCCACTAGTAGTCCAGATAAAGTGCTGGGCTCAATCGATGCCCCCTCATCCGCCATGTCCATCTGTGTCCTCCTTATTTTGTTGGCTCCTTTGCCCCCACATCCATCTGTTTTTGCCCCCCACTTCCCCTGCGTCCTTTTGTGTGATCCCCCATTTGCCTCTGCATCCATTGTTGTTGTCCCCCCTGCCCCTTGTTCATCTTTGTGCCCCCCTGTATCCATCTGATGCCCCACTTGCTTATCTTCCTGTCCATCTCCCTGCCCCTTCTTCCTCCTGCTCTATCATCCATTGCCTCTCCCTCCTCCTTTTCCCTCTCCCTCTATCATTCACCCCACCCTCCCTTCCTTCCCTTCCTTCCCGCCTTCTGTCAATTCTCCGGCCTTACCCCAATTGTCGTCAGGCATAGTAATTGTAGCGCCTGGCCTTGCAGCAGTTTGTCCTTCCATCCTCCTCTCCCACCCCTGTCCTGTATAAGTTCGGTCACTACCTCAATTGACATCTGGCATAGCAATTGTAATCGCCTGCCTTCTGCTGCCATCCTCCCCTACCCTCCCCCTTTTGCTTCTATTTTACAAGCACTTACTCTTATCATTTTCCTTGACCACCGATAAAGAGCTTGTCTGTTTCCCCCTCCTCCTTCGTGTCTTCTCCTCCCCTGCCCCTAGCACTACCTTGATTGTTCCTTGACCCTTAAGATAGTCACTGGTTTGTTCCTCTCCCCTCCCCTTCGCTCCCATCCCCCACTCCCCCCCCCCTTTTGTCATGTTTGCACTGCAACAATTGCCGTCAGGCATAGTAATGCTACTGCTAGTATTGTCTCCTTTTTTTCCTCCCTCACCTCTCCCTTATTTGTTCCATGCACTTGTACTATCTGTTATGATATGATAGTTATTTATCACATTCTGATTTGTTTCAAGGACCTATAAGAATGTAACTGTATTTTCCCTTGTTCCCTCCCTCCTTGAAGTGCTTTGAAACACATTGTCTGTAGGCGCTATACAAATAAACAATCAAATCAAATCAAATCATACAGTCAGGTGTTAAAGGGCCACGCAATGAGCATGAGCAGTAAAGCCTCGTCTGGTGTATTTGACTCCCTCCTTGTGTACAGGAGCAACTTATTTTCATACTAATAATTTGCAGAGTATTGTTACGAAAGGGGGTTCAGGTTTAAAAAGAGGGAACAAGTGGTCTAAGCCTTGGTAGAAAAGTGGACATTGGAAAAATATTGATGAAAATATATGGAATTAAAAAAAAAACTGTCCACATACCACTTTTCTCCATATTTGGTTTTAGAATTTATGTTGGGGAACTATCAGAAATCAAATATAGTGCTAAATCTATGTAATGTATTAGTCCTATTATATGAAACTCCCTGTCTTCGTCTTATAACAACAAAGGACATTGGTAAATTTCTTTAGTGACCAGAGAACGAATGTAGTGGTTTTTAAAAAATGTACAATTATAATAATGAGGTGCAATGTGGGAAGAAAATAATGAGGTCCAATATTAAAGCAATAATAAGCAGGACCAGTCATGATTAGTATGCAGAGTTCCCTAATTAAAAAGATAAAGCAGAAATATAAAAATTTGATAAAAGGTCATAAACCTATGCTTGTGCAGCAAGACGGGCAAGGCTTGCTAGAGACTATTTCGAAGCATTACTCTAGAAATATTTGGCCTCAAGCTAACCCAATCGCAGAGCCTGTTTGTGTAGCCCACTTTGAAGAATTATGTAAAAAAAAAACATCTCCAGAGATTTTGAATCTGATTTTGAGGGCCCTTGGACATTGAATTTGTCTGTAGAAAACATCTTGTAAGCAATTATATCCACCTCTGACTCATGGGCCCAGGTCCCGAACGGTCTGTGCAATAGTCTCATTAAAACAGCACCAGAACTTTGGGCCCTAATGTTATACCTATTATTTTGAAATATATTGGCAAATAGTGCTCCCGCGAGTCTTGGAAAAAATATTTTATAGTGCCAATCTGTAAGAACAGGGCTCGCCAGTTGCCAAGTATCTATCGCCCGATCGCCCTCCTGGACACAGAGAGCAAGATTTTATCAAAGAGATTGAAGAATGGATACGACTAACTGATAGTCTTCCTAAATTTCAAAAGGGTTTCAGGAGTGGGACAGGGATGGAGGAAAACACCTAAGTGGTAAATAGTCTGACAGCAAGTGCTTGTGAAAAAGGAGCTGAGCCTGTGTATGTGGCCTGTGTGGACCTCACCTTGGTCTTTGACATAGTGAATAGGCCACGTCTCTGGACCAAACTAAGTAGGTGGAACTTCCCTGTTGGACTTCTTTCTATATTGGTCTACCTACACTCTGATACCAACGTAAGAGTTAGGTTACAATTGTATGGTGCAGTGTCTGGACTTATTGCGATGGCAAGAGGCTTGAGGCAGGGGTGTGTATTAACCCACTGCCTCTTTAACATAAACATATCTGACCTGGGTGATTCGCTGAATGCAGTCTCATTTCTAACTCCCTAAATTGGAGGAGAAAATTGCCTATGGCTATGTTATGCTGACAATGTCCTTTCAATGGACAGGACTCAGAGAGGGTTACAGCGCTTAATAAATTGCTTCTCTGATTATGCCCCAGGAAACAAATTAAAGATCAACCCTGTATCTTCAGCTTTAACAGAGGCAAACGCAATACTGCCAGATTTTTCAAGAGAATGGATATAGATAGTCTACCTTGGCTTTACTTTGGTAAATGTATTGCATAGGTCCCTGATGAAAGACAGCAATTTGTAGGTTTACTTTGGTTCCCTTAGTTGCATTTTAAAGATGCAAAAGTTTTTCCTGCACTGTTGTATGGTTTGAAGACCACATCTTTTATTTAAATGTTTGATTTTTGTAAATTAGAGGGAATGATATGGCGAAAGGCTCTAAACTTACCCTTATTGTGTACCCATCATTTATTATTAGATATGTGTTTGGATTACCCTCTATGAGATGTATTGTTTGGTGGAAAATAATGTCATTCTATAGATTAACGTTGACAGGACTCAGAAACTCTGTTTATGTTCTTAATGGGGAAGGAATTGGATTCTCCAGTATACAGTTCTGGTTAAACGTGGTTGGACGCTGATTGGTGTGAAACATGTGATTGGAGGGGCTTCTATAAAATGAGTATCGATTTGTGTCTTGAAAACGAGAAGAGAGGGCTTCTCCATTTGTACATGTTAGCATGCCTGGACAACTGCATTATGTAAACGCTTTTAATAATGCGTCTAAATATTGTCCATCGTGGGAGGTGCTATTCCATAGGAAGATGGAAAAGAGCAATTTATGGAGATTTTGTACATTTTATTACTTGTTCTGTCTTTCGAGAGAAAAGAGCCCAATATTTTTCAAAGTGTGTACATGATGAGATCTGACTACATTAAATTCCTTTCTGGTTCAGATATTAGGTGGCACTCCAATGTCCTTATCAATTGTGACTACTTGGTTTAGAATATTTTTTTTTTACTTGATGGATGATTATATTTTAAGAAGTTTTTTCTTTGCACTGTGATTACATAGTTGTTTATATTGTTGCTTTTGATGAATTGTCCCTTTCTGTTGTTCTTCCGTTATGCAAATGATTTTACTTTTGCTTTATCTATTGGACTGATAACTTGTATAAGATCTTTAATAAAATAATATATTAAAGAAAAATATAAATATGGTCCATATTGTGACCGGAACAGTGAGTGGGAAAATTCACTAACAGACAGAGACACAGGTAATCCAATGAGCTGAGTAGGTGGGATGTTGATGCCTCACTTTGACACACAAACCAAAAGTTAGAATGTCCTGGAATATAACTGTATGCATTATCTTCTGCTTCAAAGTTGCACACATCTCTCTCTCTCTCCCGTTCTCCCTCTCTCTCCTGTCTCTTTCTCTCTCTCTCTTTCTCTTTCTATCTCTCTGTTTTTCTCTCTCCCACTCTCTCACTCATACACTCAATCACGTTGTGCTCCCTTTCACACTCTCTCTATCTCTCTCACTCTCTCTCTCTGTCTCTGTCTCACTATGCATTGCTGTCTCTTTCCATGTGGATGAGAGTCACATAGTCAGGTGCACATTTGCTAGACCCACCCCTGCCGTTGCGGACAACTGCACAACGAAATTAATATATATGTGTGTATATATATATACAAATATATCTTGAACGATGGCTGTGTTTCTTTGCAAAAGCAGCTATGTATACAAATACATAATTTAAGTGTATAAACATTGTAAACTTGTTCTTTGAAAATGTTTACCATACTCCTTTCTAATAATCAATTCCATTATGTATTTTGGTTTTAATAAGAATGTTATATTTATCGTATTGTCTTCCCAATCAAAGCACGTAATCAAAACATAGAACTACCAAATTGTGTATTTTCTGATAGAAGGTTATCTTTCCAGGAGCTACAGTCTATGACACCACTAGTGTACAAATAGCACTAGGGAGTGTGCCAGCCTACTTTGCATAAAAAAGCATTTTTTGTAACATATGAATGAACACAGATATTTACATTTTACTAACATACGAATACATCTGTTTATTAAAGGGTTGGATTTCTGATTCATTAAGCACAAATTGCACTATGACTGTGGTGCTAATTTCATATTCCTCAACACTCACCCTGATGTTAGCATGTTTGTAGAATTGAACCATGCATCCTTATTCAGACATGTTTAATATATTGAAGTGAGGATAAAATGACTGTATCATCAGCCAGTCCAGTTGGATCCAAAACCGAGTAGGTGAAATACATATTATGCCGTGGTGGTCACTGAACTAGAGTGACAAATACACTTGACTTTTTAGTATAGTAACTTGTGTCTCGCTGGATGTGCTTGGATGAAATGTTCTTAAGGAAATATTTGGAACAGCAAATTTTGAATGTTCGGTGAAAATCATTAAATGGTTCAAAAAATCCTATGAAAAAAAAAATAACACATTTGTGCCTAATCCCATGCATTTCCCAATAGAGAAAAGGGTACTTCCGTTGTACACAAACAGCAGAATAAAAGCATAAGGTATTCCTTTTCCGAGTGTGGTGCCCCTTGATCCTAAAAAATATGTATATATCCCCCATTGCATCAGTCTGGCTTTTCAGAAATGAAATACTGCTAAGTTTTCCCATCAATGCGAGTAAATGCCATAGTAAGCCTTGGGGACGCCAAAAAAGAAAAGGACTCAAAACAAGATTAGGAGTGAAAGGGTGGTATCACATTAAGGTAGAGTGGGAGAGTCAGGGGTGTGGTAGGGAGCTCGTTTTGTGGCAGAACATTTTCATTTTAACAGGGAAACCCCACGGAACTGTCACAAGAGATGGTAGCAAAAACAACAAGGCTCATACCAAGTTTGGCAGTGCAGGAAAAAAGTGGCAGTAATATCGTTACCGCTACTTTTCCTGCACTGACAAATGACACGTTTTCCAGTGTGGTGGCCTGATTTACCTCCAGCCCAGAGCTGCCGCTAAGACAGGCACTTCACCGGCAAAAACAGCCAGTATTACAAGCACCAGTAATACTGGTAATCCCTCTAGGACTCATGGAATGGGGATTTACATACCGTTGCTGGCACCTGTAATCTGCCCGTAAAACGGGCAGTTCAGGTACCGGTAACGGTATTACCACCTGGTGGCACCCTCCAGATTTACCGGCGGAATACCACCAAACTTAGAATGAGCCCCAATCTGTCACAGGAACCACAAAGCAGGGAATAATAGGAGAGGGCCAGATAGGCTGGGGATGGGACCTACGAAAGAGGAGGGGCCCATGGAGAGTGGCAGTAGGGATGGGGAAGATTGTTGTGTGCTTTCCCATTACTGCAGAATTTGGGAAACAAAGCATTTCCACGATAAGTGTTACCAGTAATGGTTACAGTGGTAAAACAAGGCAGCATCCAGGTCACTGCAATATGTTTCTTTGGAAATTTCCCAGGGAAAACTACAATAGAAATAAATAGAGGGGAAAAGGGGGAAATGAGCCAGTGAAGAGTGGCCCATGCACCTTAAGCTGTGTTGCTGCAACTGGGTTAGTTCCCATTGCTGTTGGGATTTGAACATGTACTTCTACCGGAGATCTGGCCCTCGGCTGTGTACATGGCCAAAGCCCATGTCCCGTAGGACAGGGTCTTTGAGTCTAATGTTTGCAACATGGATAGTGGACACAGCGGCCAGGGCGGTGGCATCTAGTCAGTTACCAGGCAGGTGGATATAGCCCAAGGCTGTAAGTCAGGGTAACTGGCCAATGCCAAATGCCCTGCCCTGTGGTGGTTGTTTTTAAAAAAAATAATAATAATTGTTGCAAAATTGACAGTGTGCATGGCCACAGTCTGTGGTCACTAACCGTGGTCGTCAGCCCTGAAAGTCAGTGAAACACCTTTATTAAGGTGGAGTTAAGATGATCTAATTCATTACTATAAAAGCCAGGATATTCAGCGGGTGTGGGAAGTGATGACCATCTTAACTCCCATTCTCGTTTCTCAGTCCATGTATACAAACATGGGTTCATAGTAGGGATCAGCCTTAAGATAAAACATGACATCATGGGTGACATCTACCCTGGGGGAACACTGAGATAGGATGGTTAAGATATTTACATAGGGCCACCCCAATGCATTTACCCACCTCCTCTTTACCTTATGCTTCACACACAGACAATCAGGCATGGTGCAGCGGTAAGCCTACTGATTCCACCTTAATACAGTTCCAAAGCTCATATATATTACTTTGGCAAGCCCCCTCCGATCCCCACAACAGAGGCTATACGCAGCAAGAGAGGCATGCAGGCAAGCAGGGTTGCATTTGCATACGATGTCTGCACACATGGCTACCTGTGTGAAGAGATGCATGCAAGGCATGCAGGGTTGCCTTTGCATAGGACTGCCTGTACATATGGCTACCAGTATGAAGAGATGCATGCATGGTTGTCTGTCAATAAGATTGCATGCACATAGGGCTACCAGATTCAGGAGATGAATGTAAGGGATGCAGGGTTGCATTTACATACAATGTCTGTACACATGGCTACCACAGCATGAAGAGATGCACGAAAGGTATGCAGGGTTGTCTTTTGCATAAGACTGCATGTAAACAGGGCTACCAGAGTCAGGAGATGCATGTAAGGCATGCAAGGCGGCATTTGCATAGGTTGTCTGTACACATGGCTACCAGTGTAAAGAGATGCATGCAAAGCATGCACGGCTGCATCTGCATAAGACAGTATGTACATGTGGCTACCAGTTCAAATAGATGCATGCAGTGCATGCTGGTTTGTCTTTGCATAAGACTGCCTGTACACATGAACACCCGAGACAAGAGATACATGCACGGTATGATATGATATGGCATTTATAACGCGCATATACACAAGTGTTTCAAGGTGCGAAACAACAAGGTGGGGAGAACAAAGGGAGGACAGACAACGATCCTACTAGGCCAGGTATCATTCAGATCGTGCAAGTGCATGGGAAGGGGCTGCCTTTCCATAGGACTGTCTGCACACATTGCTTCAATTGTGAAGTAATGCAAAGAGGCATGCAAGGATGTCTTTGCATAGGACAATCTGTGCACATGGCTACCAGTGCAAATGGATGCACGGAAGGCATGCAGGGTTGGCTTTGCATAAGACTGCATGTAAACAGGGCTACCAGAGGAGAGAGAAGCATGCAATGCATGCTGGCTTGCATTTGCGTAGACTGTCTATACACAGGGCTCCAAGTGTGAAGTAATGGAAGTAAGGCATACAAAGTTGCCTTTGCATAGGCATGTCTTCACACATGGCTACCAGTGTGAAGAGATCTACAAAATGCATGCAGGGCAGTATTTGCATAGGACAGTATGTACATAGGACTACCGGTGTGAAGAGAAGCACTCAAGGAACTAACATTATTTTATCAAAACAGCGGATTTGTCTGTTGGATTGACAAGGTGCAGGGCAGACATTTTACAGGGCTACCTATGACCATATCTGATTGTGTGAGCAGCTGGCTTTGCGCATGCCTATCTGTTCACCATGCTGCCAGTGTACAGAGTTGCCAGTGCACAGGCTGCGTCGGCACATGGGGTCCTGTGTGCATGGCTGTGATGTTGCAGGCTGTTTCTGTACAGGACTGCCAGTGTACAGGATAGTGAGTAAGCATCATGCTTTTGTGTAAGTTTGCCAGTATGGACGGCTATCTAGGACAGCACTGTTGTCTGATTGTGGCAGTGTGGGATACGGTTGTGTATGTGAGTCTGGTGGCATACCCCGGCCAGACTAGAGAGTCTCCACATCCCCGGGCTAGTCTCAGGGCAGTGTATGGGATTTTTATTAAACAGCATGCATACAGTTCCACAGTTGGGTTATTTTGAACTGAAATAACTTATTTATGAAGACGCTCTCTACGACAGTGCGGAGTTAGTAGGTTTGGGGGATGTGGGAAAACCCCCATCAAAGTTAGAACAGATAGAACAGAATGTATCCCCCCCCATCCACCCCCCCCAATGCCTTTTACGGTGAGGAATATTTGTGCTTTGTTGACAGTCTGGGAAGTAATGTCAACTTCATCCTGTCAGCATCTCAGGAAAGTGAGTGTAGCTTCGATCACAGTGTTGCACTGCAGAGATGTCAACGATAGGAAAATACACAAACCGTACATTGTACTTAAGGGCACTGTAATGGTTGTCAAAAAAGTCCTTGGTGCCTTGGCAGGCGCTGATTGCTGCGCTCAACCCTAAATCTCCCCCTTCAGAGCCCCCCTCCCTGTATCCATTTCAGCTTCTCTACTACCCACGCACGCTACCTGCACCCCCCTGGGGCAGCCCCCATATGTTCAGCAGTCTGTTGCTTCCCAGCTAGGTGTGTGCATTATAAATGCCATCCATACATAGACTGGAAATAGTGACTCATATGGAAGTGTTCAGATCATCTGTCCCCAGACAACCCCATCAGCAGCAATGGAAGTACATTAATATGTACAGCAGAGAACACGCACCAGAAATAACACACAGGAGATGGAAAGTGATAGACAAGCCCTAGTAACACATATTGACAACGATGAACCGGGAGACGGATTTCAAGACACGCTGTCCCTAGAAGACCCGTTGGCTTGCGGTCGAAGCACACTCATGTCAACCACACACATTCACCTAGCTTGACCATCACAAGATAAATGGGCTAGAAGAAGGTCCTTAGCAGAACCAGGGCAACACACCTGATTCAGGCATATCCAACCATGCAGGGATGTTGGTGGATAGGGGTGGATCCGGGTCTTCAATTTGGAAGGGTCAGGGGTTATCAAAGGTGTGGTGTTTTATCTTGGTTCTGATGAATGAAGAACTACAGGGACTCCAGATACCTTCTATGTTGGGTACCTTTTAAAATCCCGGAAGCACAGTAGGAGAAATACCCCTAAGCCTGCAGGTGCCAGAGACCAGCAAAGCCTGCAGGGAACAGACATGCCCATTCTTCCTCACGCAAGTCAAGGTCAGCCCATTTGTCCTTACACATGTCAAGGTTGGTCCCTTCCTCCTTACACAAGTCAAGGTTGGTCCCTTGTTCCTTAGACAGGTTGAGGTTGGTCACTTCTTCCATAAACAGGTCAAGGTTGTGTTGGGTGTCCTGACCCACGTTTGAGCTATCATGCTGCAACATTTGGTGCTGTGGGCTTAGAAAATCCAAGATGACCAAAAAGCCCATATGTGCGCCAGAATCTAGGAGAACCACGCAGTTTGTGCACACTAAAATGGTTGCCTAACTTGCCACCCACCAGTGCGAGCAGGATGGGATGGGGTGCCAATTGTCCAAGAAAGTGATTACATTGTCCTTTTCTGAAATCCTATCAAGTTATTTTCTGTACTGCATTTCATTCCACATTGCATCCATTTGAAACCATACAAGTACTGTCGCTATCTTATCCATCCTATAACCACTCATCATTGATTATAAAGAAGTGTGCTAGTGCCGGACTATCCATTATTGATTACTGCTCAGATTAAGTGTGATATTCAATTATTAATTTATTATAAAGTGTGATATATATATATATATATATATATATATATATATATATATATATATATATATATTGTTTAAATTATCAAATAAACCGTTTAAACTTGCAAAACAGAACTACTTCTTGGCTCAGTGGGGTCAGGGGGATTCCAAGAGAGGGGTGTTATATAGGGGTAGTCATCCAGAACTCATGAACTGGACGTAAAGATATATCAATAAGGGTTTCCATTCGGTATCCCAGACTAGGCATTGACTTAGCTGTAGTGTTGAATTGAATCCTCTTACAGATTGGGGGCTCGTCCGGGATGTTTGGGTTAGATCTATTACTTGTGCAGATTAATACAGCGTGCCAGCTGACCAGATACACATATCCGGTCGGATCACCGCGCTGTGTTACGCTTTAAAGCACTCCTCAAAGGAACGCTCTAAGGAAAAGGTCTGTTTTGCAAAAATAAAATACAAACTTCTGTAAGTCAGGAAGGAACTCAAATTCCAGAATGGCGACCTTGGTAGATATGAAAATAGCCAGAGAGCACTTCTTACATAAGCTAGTTGTGAGAGGTGAGTGAACTCATCAGGACCAGATGGTCTGGTTGCAGGCAATCGCACCCCAGATCACTGAAACAGGGTCAGATATATGGGGAGATCAGGGTCCCCTACATGTGGCTCTGAGTGAACTATATATGGCCCCTAAGGCCAAGGATGAGCACCACAAGATTGCCAGGGTAGCGGCATATTTATATTTACATATGGGAGCCATGCAGGACAAATGTGCTGAAGGCCAAGATCTGGCGAGAAGGCAACTGCTGGCATTACAGAAGGCCCAATCTGATTTGGACTCTTCTGAGCAGAGGCTGCACAGAAGCCAGGAGTCCGAAAATGAGAGTAGACAGCACATCATTAAAATAAAGAAGGATATGGATATCCTGCAACAGGAAAAGGCTGACCAGGATACCAGAATTCTGGCTTTGCAGAAGGAACGCCAAGACAGTTTGGACTCCGTACTGCACAACCAGAAAAAGCTGGAGCAACAGATCAATTTCAACAGGGCATGCACAGAGCAGGTAGCCACCCTGCAAATCCAACTAGACAGAGAGAAAGAGGAGAGCAATAAACTGATCCTGAAAGACCTGGATACCCAGGCAGAGTTTGACCAGAAGCGCCAGAAAGCTGGTGCCTTCCAAAGGCAAAGGGATGACCTGACGGCACAGATGCAGACTCTTAGTCAGGAAAGGGACACCTTAGACCAGGAAGTCTGCCACTTAAAAAGAAAAATGGAAGAAAATCACCTGGCCAACCAGGGACTAGGTGACCTCCAAAAAGAACACCAGGATTTGCTAGAGCACACCAGGAGGGTGGAGGAGGCTCTGGCAAGAAAGGAGCAGGCCAGTAGGGAAGGGACTCAGGAGGTAACCCTCCTGCAGCAAAGACTGGCCCAGTACTCCAGGACCAATCAGGAGGCACAGAGAGAAAATGAGGCTCTCTGTCAGCACAATGATAGGCTCCAGCAACAGGTAGCGATGCAGGAGAGACTGATAGAGTTGAGTAACGCCTTAACTGAGGAACTGAAAGCGCAGGCTCTTGCATTGCAACAGGGAGCAGGGGCGGATAGAGACCAGGTTCGCTGGGAAAGGGAAACTCCTGAGCATAACCCCAGGAGCCCTAGTACCAGAGGCCTTTATCTCTCTCAGTCCCTGGACTCTGCTACCCCCATGTCCCCTGGCGCACATGAGCACCGGGCCACAGGGATGGCAGATTACTATCCAGCCAGAAGCATGGGGCTCATAGGCCAGTACCTCCCAGGAATGGATGGGCGCGCATCTGGGTATGGGCACCCAAGCACAGTGCAATTTAGTGGGGAACCCCAGGAGAATAGGCCCATTAAGGGCATTCTGAAAATCTCTGCCCAGTTAGGTCAGTGGGGGAGGTACCCATCAAATCCTGGCAGCAAAGAGGAATCTGAAGATTCCTCTGAACGGTACAGGATACAGGAGACCAGGTCCCCACATTCTGCCAGCCACTCCCAGACTCGCAGAATCCTGGAAAACCTGGAAGATCAGACAGGAACCTCTGGGAGCAGTTCCTCTGAGTCAGAGGATGAATGGACCAGGGTTACCCGAACCAAAAAGGCCAATAAGGCAAAAAGGGCCTTGCTTAAGGACCCATTGAAACATATTTAGGCAATCAGGAGTGTCTTCACGCCTTATCATAAGAACGCCAAGTATTCTGTTTGGGAACACTTGGAGCTCGATGAGCAAATGATGGAGACCTTTCTTTTGAAGGACAGCCAAAGCTGTATTCAGTATGTAAAGTGGACATTCTCCCCAGAGTACTCCAGTTTGTTTGCAGGGCTGGAGGACCAAAATCATTTAAGATGGTCCACCTATAAGGCGGCCATCTTGAAATATTTTTCTGTTCACAGAAATCCTCAAGAGGCTCGCAAGGCAGCCTCAATTTGCAATGTGGGGAGGATCAGGCCCCACAAGAATTCGTGCAAGAACTGAAACGTGCCTTTGTGCAGACCACCAGAAGGGTGCACACAGACAGCAGAGAATTTGTCAATACATTTTTCCATGCCTTGCCCAAATATATAATGACCCAGCTCGTGAGAGATTTTCATGAGAAAAGATCTTTAGACTGGGTCATTGAACAGGCTACCCGGATCTATGAGGTGCAGAAGCCCATAGAAAATAAAAGCAATACCCCGAAAAATCCAAAAACCAACAGCACCCCTGCTGCTGCCAAGGTGGCAGAGGTAAAGGTCACCCCCGTTTTGGATTTGGAGATGGGGGGGCCTAAAAACCCACCTGCACCTAATAATTCACAGCCCAGAAGGCCCTCGGGCCAGTCACAGACAGGGAGTCGAGGAGGTAGTCCCACAAATGGGGTCCCCCGCTCCCCTGACTATGTAAGTCCCCGCTATAAGGGAAACCGACCAATCCTGGGTTATGTGTGGACTACTCTAGCCCAAGGGGGGGGATCCGGCCAAGCACCTAACCCAGGGAACTTCCCTCCCAACTTCCCACAGGAGGGCAGAAATTCTCCAAATCCTGGGCAGAACTTTTTCCCCAAGTATCCACCCAATTTCCAGCCCCAAAATCATCCATCCGTCTTTCCCCAATTCCCTGAGCCCCGACAACCTAATCCGGGAGAGGGGAGGCCAAGGGTGGAGGGGTACCAAAATCTTCCCAACCAGGGGTACTACCAGAGAAGGGATAGCTACCCTTCCCGGGATCAGCCCAGGGGAGAAAATAGAGCCCCGTATCAGCCTGAGCGGGTTTCCCAGTTAGAGCGCCAGGTCCAAAATATGGCACGGGATCTGGGTCACATACTGAGGGCTCAACAGAACCCTCAGATGAGCGTGCCACCGCAGAATGCCCCAAACTCTGGACCTGGTGCTCCAGAACAATGACGGGGGCAGCACCCCGATAACACACCGGCTCCCAGGGAGGAGGCACAAGGGGAAGGGGGGTGTAAAACCTTCGAGGAAGCTTCCTTCCCAACTTGTAAACAGCCCCTGGAAAACCAGGAACCGGAAACAAAATCTCCTACCCCTGAAAGTCTGCCACCCAAGGAGCAGAGAGGAGGTAGGAGAAACAAAGGACCCAAACAGACCCACTTTGTGGAGGAGGTTCAGGTCTTCCAATTTGAGGGAGAGGGATCCTCAGAAAATCCTGGGAAAAGGATCTTCTCCTTCAGAGAGGGGGGAACTCCTCCCAAGGAAAAATGGGTCCCAAGGGATCTCAATTCAGACTGGGGAGATATGGAGACTGAGCTACCGCCGCCCATCATCTCATCCCAGAACCCACAATACCGAAATCCCCTGGTTCAAACCCATGCTGATGACTGCCTCCAAAAAGGGCGGGGCGGCCCAGAACCGGAACCAGGGGAACCCACAATGGCTCTGATCTCCAGTTGCCAACTTTTTCTTTTAGATTCCCAAGGCTCTCCACAGAATTCTGCCCAAATCTCTTCTCTCGCCATGTCCAAAACCAGAAAGTTAGCCCACCAGTTGTCCAAAAATGTGCATTATCTGTGCCCCCTTGAGGAGAAGGAGGGAAGATACTATGCCCCGGTACAAGTACAGGGGCAGGGTACAATTTTGGCACTGGTGGACACTGGATCCCAAGCTAACCCTCTGTCCAAAAGGGCCTTTGAGGAACTAAATGCAGGAAGGGGGGAGAATTACCGAATTCCTCTCATCTCTCTTCCTGGACAACTGCAGAACTTTGACGGGAAGGAAATTCCCGTTGAGGGGATTGCAGACTTGGACATTAAAATTGGGCGACACAAGGTGAAACACCCGGTCATAGTAGTGACTCCAGAGGCCACCCCTTGTTTACTAGGGAATGACCTCCTGAGAAGGTTGTCACCCCTAATAGATTGTGTAAACAAGGTCCTCTGGACCCAGACTAGCCGACCAATAAAATTAAAACAGAGTGTCAACCATGTTAGTTTAAACGGCACCTGCCACATGGTTGAACAAAAATCTGACCAAGTAGAATTTCACTTCCAAAACAACCAAACTCCCGACGTGACAGTAATAGCAGTAGGACAACAGACTGGTGATGGGGGGTCCTCTCTATTTCTGAAAACCAACCTTCCTTCCAGTTTAAGGTGGTATTCCACACTGGAAGGAAACACCCTGAAATTCTTTACTAATACACAATCAGGAACTCTCACTCTTATAGTCCAGAAAGATGTGAAATCAGCGCAGAGCCTGGCTGATATTCAGCAAATTGGAAAGCAGTTGTTCATCCCTGTTCAGTTAAATGATGGGAAGGACTCTGTTCTCGCTCGAGTGTGTGTGAACAACGGTAAGAGCTTCATCAGCGAAGCCATGTTCCGCCAACTCCCAAAAGATCCAGCCATTCCCACATTCAAACTGATAGACAAATGGGAAATGGACCTGGAAGCACCTAATTCCAAACAGCTCTTGCCAAACAGGTGTATGCTCAAAATCTCCATTGGCAACAAGAGCATAGTCCATAATTGTTGGGTTGTGCGAGACGTCACTGCCGCCTTTTACTTAGGCAGTGACATTCTCAATCGCTTTGCCATTAGTTTGGACTAATCAACTTCAAAGCTTGGTCCCGATTAGCGGATAATCCCATGGGCTTTGATGATCAAGAAAAAGCATTTAGGTCAGCTCAATTGCTACCTTATGCAGTTGAAATTCAGATTAAAGAGGAAGTCACCATCCCAGAAAGGACCCGACAATTCTCCCTGGAAGTGAAAGTTAAAAGAGGAGAACATTTGTAAAACCCTGATGCTTACATACATCTAAATGCTTCTCTCCAACAGCAAAGGTTGGGGGTAAACCCAACTCCATTAGTCAACATAGAACATGACACCATTCCAATAGACGTGGATAACAGCGACTTAAAGAGTATTACTCTAGCCGCAGGCACCATTATTGGAATGGCGGTTGATGACCAACATTTTTCCATTGATTTAGGAAATGAACTGTTAGGACCAATCCCCAAGGACTGTTTTGACAGTGACAGTGATGACAATACAACACCAAACAGGATTTTTACCCGGCATGGGGGGCACCTCCTGGTGTACACTTCCTGCCCTTATGGTAAGGAAGATGTGACTTGTGACTTCAGGATGGATGAGGTGATTTTCCAGGTCCATGAGGGTTGCCTTTCCCACCTGAAGCCTCCAGTCCAAATCAGCACTCTGACCAGGGACTTCTCCACCCAGCTGGAGGAGGCCGCTGAGATAGCCAAACCAGAAGTCTTTCCAGGCTTCAGGCAGATGGTGGAAGAGAGAGTCAACCTAGCTGATGCCTGTGTGACTCTGGAACAAAAGCAAAAGTTGAAACAAGTTTTCTTGGATTTCCAAGATCTCTTTGCGGTAGTCTCATATGACTGTGGCCGCACCGACATCCACACAACAACAATCCCCACGGACCCTGGCATGACTCCAGTGTTTGTGAAGCAATATCGTTTGCCTCTCGCATCCATGGAGTCCCTTACTGAAATAATTAAGAACCTTCAGTCCCGGGGAATAATCCGTCCAGTTCACAGCACCTTCAAAAATCCGGTGCTGGGAATATTGAAGCCAAACGGCCAGTAGAGACTCTGCGCCGACCTCAGGGAGCTCAACAAACGGGTCCATACTTCCCGATGGCCTCTGCCCTACAATGACCAAGGGCTGGCCCAGATCCAGGGGTCACAGGTATTCACTGCAATAGACCTGACCAATGGATACTGGACTGTGCCTGTCAGTAGGGAGGACCAATACAAGCTGGCTTTTACCTTTGGGGGCCAGCAGTACACATGGACCAGGACTCCCTTCGGATACCTCAACTCCGGCAATGAATTCAACATCTTCCTACACAAGGCCATGCCCGACCTGGGTGCAAGGGGTAACCTGGCTTATGTAGATGATGTCCTCATCAAAAGTTCATCTGTAGAGGAACACATAGCGGAGATCCGTTATGTTCTGACCCAGTTGAGTGCCGCCGGAGCAAAACTTTCCTTTCAGAAAGCACAGTGGTGTAGAACCCGTGTTAATTTCTTGGGGCATGAGATTACTCCTCAGGGTCTCTGTCCCCAGGAAAAGAAAGTGGAAGCACTTCAGAAACTGAAAGACCCCACAACTCTGTGGGAACTAAGGAGCCTCCTTGGACTGACTAATTACATCAGAAAGTTCATTGAGGGCTACGCAGAGATCACCAGACCCCTGATTCATCTCCTGAAGGGGGGGTCAAGTGGGAATGGGGTCCAGAACAAGCCGAGGCAGTAAGACAACTCAAAAGAAGCCTCTCACAAGCGCCCTGCCTAGCTTACCCTGTCAGAGACAAGGAGTTCTTCCTGGAGACGGGGTTCTCTAATACGTGCTTGACAGCAGTATTATACCAAAAGCATGACAAGGTCAATAAAGTAATCTCCTATGCGAGCAAAACTTTATCCTCTGTGGAGGAAAAATTCAACGATTGTGAGAAGGCACTCCTGGCAACGGTGTGGGCATTGAAGAATTACCGCCCGTTTATCCAGGGGGAACACATCATAGTGGAGACTCCACACCAGCCTCTGCAATATCTCCAAAGTGATAGAATCCGGGCCAGAAATGTGAATAATTCCCGAATTACTTCCTGGATTCTGTCAATGCAAAGCTTTCCTGTGGAGGTCAGATATGGCAAAAACAAGAAGAGTCCCCTCGCGCAAGGTCTGGCTGACTTGCATGATTGTGCCAGAGAAAACTGTCTCGAGGACGAAAGTCTAAAAATCAAGGACAACACGGAGGCATACCTTAATTCCCCACACAAAGTCTTTGAAGAGGGCAAGTGTGAGGGAATGCCCACTGTTTATGTGGATGGATGCTCTTACCATGTTGACAACGACGGGGAGAAAGAACTGGTGGCTGGTGTAGGGAATGCATGGGTGAAGGAGTTCCCAGAACCCTCCGCCGGATACAAAATTGGTCCCCGAAGTAGTCAGGTGGCAGAATTGATGGCTGTGCATCAGGCCATCCTCACTGCTGTCCAGCATCAACTTCACGAACTGGTCATAATCACCGATTCGGAGTATGTACGGAACGGGTTCGTGGAGCACCTGGTTAATTGGAAAACCAGAGGCATGTTATGTGCTAATAACAAACCCCTGAAACATGGGAAGTTAATCCAAAACATTGATGATCTGGTCACATCGAATGGGATGACCATCTACTGGAAAAAGATCAAAGGTCATTCCAAAGTAGAGGGACCAGACAAAACTGGAACTGACTTAGCTGATCAATTGGCCAAAACCGGGGCCATCCAAGGGGATCTAATAGAAATAGAGTCCCTGTTGGGGGAAATCCAGGTCACTGCTATCACTAGGTCCCAGACAAATGCTCACAATGATCTTTCAACTGCCCAATGGAGTAAGGAGACCCCTGATGCTGATTTAATTACAGCTCAGAAGGGGGATTCAATAATTGGTAAATTTTACCAACACATTGAGAACCCTGAGAACTTTCCCCTGACGGATACCGATTACAACGGGAACGAGGATCTTAGAGTGTTGATGAAATGCCCAAAAATGTTCCGGATCCAAGATGGTTTGTTGGTAAGGAAATCCCAAGTTGGCCATGATCAGTTGGTGGTTCCTACCTCCTTCCGAAGCCTGATGTTAAGTCACGCCCATGATGCGGCTACCGCCGGTCATAGGGGGTTTCATACAACACTTGAGATCTTAAGAGAGGATGCCTACTGGCCACACATGGGCCAGGACCTCAACCAATATTTGAAGGGTTGTCTTGTGTGTGCACAATTTCAGCCAACATCCCTCACACACCGGGCGCCTCTCCAAAAGAGGGGAATGACACTCCCATGGTCAGATTTACAAATCGACTTTGTAGGCCCCGTGATTCGCTCCGGTAGGGGGAATAAGTACATGTTGACTGTGACATGCTTGTTTACCAAGTGGGTGGAATGTCTCCCAGCCCCAAACTGCAAGGCAGAAACAGCAGCTGCCCTGATGATTAACCACATCTTTTCCCGTTTTGGTCTACCTCAAAGGATTGAGTCAGACAGAGGTAGCCACTTCACCAGTGAAGTAATGACAAAGATGTGGGAGATACTGGGAGTCAAAAGGAAGTTGCATATTGCTTACCGGCCAGCTTCTTCTGGGGCAGTAGAGAGATATAAACAAACTATTGTGAGCATCTTAAAAAAGTTTGTGGCAGATTCTGGGCCAAGTTGGGATATCCGAATACCTCTGGTCCTAATGACCATCAGATCTACCCCTTCATCTGCAACCAAAATGTCACCATTTGAGTTGATGACTGGACGCAGGATGGTGCTTCCTCAGCATTTGCTCTACAGAACCCAAGAGCAAACATTGATAAATGCCTCCACAACTCATGAGTATGTGGAGAATTTAAGGAAACACCTTCAACATGCTTTTGCCTATGCTCAGCGGAATCTAGAAAGATCAGCCGAGATTATGAAGACCCACTATGACCTGAAAACTTCCAGGACGGACTATCAGGTGGGGGACCGGGTCTATTTATACAACTTCCAAAGAAACCAGGCAAAAAAGCGAAAATTCTTGCCTACATGGAAGGGACCCTTTGAGATTATAGACAAGATCTCCCCTGTGGCCTACAAGATTCACATCCCTAAAGGTCCTTTGGCAGAGGGGGAAGACAAGTGGGTCCACATTAACCAGTTGAAGTGTTGCCATCCCAGGCACACTCTGCAACAACTGGAGGAATCCTCTTGGATCCTATAGGGTACTGTCTCAGATTAATTCAGTTCTAACTTAAAATATCCTACATATCGCCTATCAAATTCTGAGTTTCTCAATGTGGGTGTTTTCATTTTTGAATGCAAAAAGAAATGTGCATGTTCATATGTTTTGACCATAAATTTATATGCCACCCCACTATATCAATGGTGGGAGAGAAATGTCCATGAATAGGTATTGCCGCTTTTCCTTTGTCGTCCTAGGAGAAAGAAAACCTGGAGACTGGCCAAGGAGGACGATCCGGAGACCGGGAGCAGAGACCCAAGGGGCCCGGGGTACCGCCCAATATTCCCATCAGGACCGTCGAGGAGAACCGATCGATCAGTACCGGATGGAGGAAAAGATGCTGAACTGTGCCATTTGCAGAATTGGAAGAAGATTATGCGGCCATACCAGTGCGTGGGTCATCACCTTCTGGGCACCCGACTCCCCATCGACTCAAATTCAAAGTGCAGTCACGTGGGGGGGCTTTGTTGGGTGTCCTGACCCACGTTTGAGCTATCATGCTTCAACATTTGGTGCTGTGGGCCTAGAAAATCCAAGATGACCAAAAAGCCCACATGTGCGCCAGAATCTAGGAGAACCACGCAGTTTGTGCATGTCACGCCGCCTGTCCTGGGGTCTCCTTACTCACTGCGGCGTTCCCCGTCCTGGAGGTTGTATCCCCGCTTTCGGCTTCGGGGTCCGGGGCTGTCCTGGGTCTCGGACGCTTCCGGGTCTCCTGTGCGCTCTGTTCCGCGCATGCGCGGGCGTCCGCTCTCCGCGCATGCGCGGTGCGCAGGATGCTCGATGCGGGGAGATCTGCGGCTCAAGCCTCGTTATGGGTGAGCCAATGCCTGGAAACAGCACAGCTTGCGTCGCAAGCCTCTCAGGTGCTGGTGGGCCTACTTAAGGAGCCCTGATCCTTTTCCAAACCGCGTCTCAACGCGGTTTGTACGGATCGTGTTTTCGCTGCCCTAGTGTTGCCTTTCTGGTTTCCTGTTATCTTCCTCCTGTCCTTGTTCTGCCTGGGGCACCCCTGTCTCCGTACCCTTTCCTCCTCGCTTCCTCCATCCAGCTACCTTCTAGGTTCTGAATTCCCTCCGGCCCTCCTTGTTCTGTTCTCTGTCATTCCTCCCTGCCTGTCTGGCTCAGTACTTCCCTATTCCATCTGGCTCTGAGTTCCCTTTGCTTTGTCTGGTTCCTTGTCCATCCCGTTCCATCAGCCTGCTCCACTTGCTGCCTAGTCATCGCTCCTGGAGGTTCTGTTTTGCTTCTGGTCTCCTGATCTCATCAGTTACAGTCGGGATCTACCTGCCTCCTGTGGACCTTGAACCCTCTACTCAGAGGCTCCCCCTGCCAGTGCTTGCACTGTCCTGACGCCACGCAAATCAGGGGTGAGCCAACCGTGGCGTTGGGAGCTGGTTCACCTCCAATCCGGTTTTCATTCGGGCTGGTGTTGGGCTGGTTCCCCGGGTCATCATTCACGTCTCCTCGGATCATCTGACAGCCGGGCCTCATCATCAAGGAACCCAACCGGACGAACAGGTACACAGCGTTCTCGAGACGTTATTTATAACAGATTGAGACGCCTTTCTTCTGACATCTCGGACTCTGCGATGGAAGAGGATCCGGGTCTTCGTGATGAGCTTCAAGCGCTTCGTGCCGAAATGGCGGCTCTTCGTCAGGAGAACGTAACCTTACGCCAAATGGTTACACAGAATGCTGGTGCCGTTCCACAGCCTGAAGGTCCTATGGCTCACACTGCTCCCATCAAGTTCGATGGAGATCCTCGCCGTGTAGGTGAATTCTGTAATCATTGCCGCATACACTTTCTCTTCCGTTCATCTCACTTTACCAATGACAAAGCCAAGATCGGATACATATTGGGCAACTTGTCTGGAAATGCGCTCGCCTGGGCAACTCCTTTGGTCGTTACCAATAACCCAATTCTGAGTGATTTTGTAGCCTTCGAGAAGGCGTTTTTGGACGTGTTTCAATCCCCCAATCTGGCTTCAGCAGCACAGAACCAGTTGATGGACTTACAACAGGCCAATACTGACATCATTTCTTACATCAGCCGTTTCCGTCAATTAGCAACTGACTCCTTATGGCCAGAGGTAACGCAAAAGAACTTGTTACGCCGGGGATTAAGAGAGGAATACAAGGATGAATTGTTACACATTCCCGAACCTGACGATTTACAGAAACTTATTGATCAGGTTTTGAGGATAGACCAGAGATTGGCCGAGAGAAGGGGAGAGAGACGACGGTTTGAGAAGGCAAATCCCAGACCACTGACTCTACCTACTGGGATGTCAGCACCTTCGGATTCTACCCAGGAACCAATGCAACTGGGAGCTGTAAGGGGTCCTTTATCGGAACAGGAGAAGAAGCGCAGGAGAAGTCAGCGACTGTGTTTGTACTGCGGAGGTGCTGGCCATTTTCTGAGTACCTTTCCCCTGCGTCCTATCAAGAAAGGGGGAAACTAGAAGACCTGTCATTTAAGGGAAAGGCTACGACTGGTCCTTTCTTGCTTTCAGACCTTTCCAGCCCTGGGTTACAACTGCCCCCAATGCAGCCTGCCGTCTTGATGATTCTAGAGATCACTTTGAAATGGCTTGATAAAACGATTGATGTCCATGGTCTGTTAGATTGCGGGGCCTCTGGAAACTATATAGATGAGGCATTCGCCATCAACATTGGTATGCCATTACTTAGCAGAAAGACTGCTATACCTGTGGAGGTCATCGATGGTACACCTTTGGCTTCCGGTCCCATCCGGTTGCATACAGTCGCCATGCTATTACAGATCAAGGGACATGAAGAAAGGATAGCCCTCGATGTCATCAAGTCACCTTCGTATCCAGTGGTTTTGGGACTACCTTGGCTTTTGCGACACAATCCTACTATCAATTGGGAGTCCCGCACGTTGAGGTTTGTTTCTACCTTTTGCCTCCGTGAATGTTGTTGCCACAACACTTCCTTGAAGTCTACTACCTCGATCCCTCTAGTCCCGGGAGGGGACTCGTCCGCCTTATCTTCCCTGTCTCAGATACCGAGTGTTTATGCCGACCTTTGCACAGTGTTTTCTGAGCCCGGAGAAATACCTCTTCCTCCTCACAGGACATTTGACTGTTCCATAGACCTGATTCCTGGTGCTGTGATTCCTCATGGGAAGTTGTACTCTCTAACTCAGTCTGAGAAACAAGTACTCCGGGAGTATCTAGATGATTGTTCTAAGAAGGGTTACATCGTACCTTCCAAATCCTCTGCCGGCTTTCCGCTGTTCTTTGTCAAGAAAAAGGAGGGGACCCTGCGGCCCTGTATCGATTAACGCCAATTGAATGACATAACACTCAAGGACAGGTACCCATTACCTTTGATTCGGAACATCATGGAGTCCTTACGTTCTGCCAATATCTTCACTAAGTTGGACCTCCGGGGAGCCTACCATCTGGTTAGAATCAGAGAGGGCGACGAGTGGAAGACGGCTTTTAAGACACCCTTTGGGCACTACGAATACAAGGTTATGCCCTTCGGGTTGTGTAATGCCCCAGCCGTCTTCCAACGGTTTATGGACAACGTCTTTGGCGATTTGGTTGGCATCTCGGTCTGGGTTTACTTGGACGACATTCTGATTTTCTCAAATACTCTGCAGGAACATGTCTCACATGTCCGTGAAGTACTTCTACGATTGTCACGTAATCACCTGTACGCCAAAGCCGAAAAGTGTTCGTTTCACCGGAATAACATGGAGTTCCTGGGATTCGTAATCAGTAATGCTGGTATACACATGGATTCGGGCAAAGTGAAGGCTATTCAGAATTGGAAACAACCACATGATTTGAAGTCCCTTCAACGGTTTTTGGGGTTCGCCAACTTTTATCGGCGTTTTATTCCACAGTTTTCACAGGTCACGGCCCCATTGACACGTTTGACCAGTGTTAAGATACCTTTCCTTTGGGACCAAGAGGCATCAACTGCTTTCGAGTGTTTAAAGACAGCCTTTAGTACAGCTCCTGTTTTGCGTTACCCTAACGATGAGATGCCATATGTCATTGAAGCAGATGCCTCCAACTTTGCTGTTGGAGCGGTCCTCTTGCAAAAGCATCCTACGTCCGGCGACGAACACCCTGTGGCCTATTACTCACGGAAACTCACCTCCAGTGAGCTGAACTATGCAGTCATTGAAAAAGAACTTTTGGCCATCAAGACGGCGTTCGAAGAGTGGAGACATCACTTACTTGGTGGTCGTTTCCCGGTAGAAGTTCGTACTGACCATCGCAACTTGCAGTTCCTACGATCATTGCAGTGTCGCACTGCTCGGCAAGCCCGATGGGCCTTCTTCTTCTCTCACTATGATTTCAATATCACATACATTCCTAGCTCCCGGAACCAGAAGGCTGATGCCTTGTCTCGATCCCTGGAAAAGGAAGAAGTTGGAGTCGGTTTGAACACGCCTATGATATCTCCCAAACACTTTCTATCGACCTTAGCTCCGCATCTCCAGAAGATCAGCCAAGAAACCTGGAGAGATCCGGAACGTGACAATCTGCTGAAGAAACCCCAGATCAGCGAACGCGACGGTTTTTTGTTCTTTCTGAACCGGTTATACATACCATCGACTGCCCTTCGCTTAGACATTCTACATGGATTTCACGATTCTCAAGTAGCTGGTCATCGTGGTATCAAGGCTACCCAGGAGTTGATCTCCAGACAATTCTGGTGGCCTGGATGGGCCAAAGAAGTAAGAACGTATGTGGAAAGTTGTCCAACCTGTGCTCAGACGAAGACGCCCAGAAGAAAGCCTTTGGGGCTACTTAAGCCTACTGAAACACCACCCTACCCTTGGCATACTATCGCCACTGACTTCATTGTAGAGCTTCCGACCTCTGAGGGTCTTGTGTCATGGTGGTTGTGGATTGTTTTACTAAATACGCACACTTCATTCGTTTCATGAAGATTCCAACCTCCTCCCAGATGGCTTGGGCATTTCTGCACAACATTTATCGATTACATGGACTCCCAGAGAAGATCATCTCTGATCGTGGTTCACAATTTCTATCTTCCTTCTGGCATCAACTGTGTAAACATCTGGGTATCCACAGAGCCCTTAGCTCAGGCTATCACCCGCACACCAATGGTCAGACCGAAAGGACGAATCAAACCCTGGAGCAATACTTACGTTGCTATGCCAATGCTACTCAGTCAAACTGGCTAAGGTACCTGGATCTAGAGGAAGTTTCCTATAATAATGCGGCTCATGCCGCCACCGGCATCAGCCCTTTTTTTTGTTCAGCCGGACAACATCCCAAACTGGTCCCCTTCTCACCTATAGTGCCCAGCACTGTTCCGTCTGCGGATTAATTGGTCTTCAATATTCAGAGACAGCATGACCTGGCCCGGAACACCCTTACGGAGACACGAGAGCGCATGAAGGAGCAGGCTGATAGGGGCCGAACCGCAGAACCCGATTTCCAGGAGGGCCATCTGGTTTGGTTGTCTTCCAAGAACCTGCCTGTTTGCAATTTACCCACTAAGTTGGCACCCCGGTTCTATGGGCCTTTCAGAATTGCCAAACGTTTGTCTTCAGTGGCTTTTCGATTAGTGCTGCCCCTCTCTTACCCTGTATTTCATGTCTCCCTTTTGAAGCCCTATGTGAAGGATGTCTTTGGGCGCTCTGGCCCACGTCCCTCCTCTGTTTTGGTACAGGGGGTTCCTGAGTTTGAGGTTCAGGAGATCTGTGATTCACGGATTCGTCGGGGTGTACTCCCATACTTAATTGCTTGGAAGGGTTATCCTGCTTGTGATCGCACTTGGGAGCCGCGCTGTAATGTGCATGCTCCCCGGCTTATCCGTGAATTCTTTCTTCGTTTTCCCTGGAAACCTGGGGCCCCAGGTCTTTCTGGGAGGGGGCATAGTGTCACGCCGCCTGTCCTGGGGCCTCCTTACTCACTACGGCGTTCCCGTCCTGGAGGTTGTATCCCCGCTTTCGGCTTCGGGGTCCGGGGCTGTCCTGGGTCTCGGGCGCTTCCGGGTCTCCTGTGCGCTCTGTTCCGCGCATGCGCGGGCGTCCGCTCTCCGCGCATGCGCGGTGCGCAGGATGCTCGATGCGGGGAGATCTGCGGCTCAAGCCTCGTTATGGGTGAGCCAATGCCTGGAAACAGCACAGCTTGCGTCGCAAGCCTCTCAGGTGCTGGTGGGCCTACTTAAGGAGCCCTGATCCTTTTCCAAACCGCATCTCAACGCGGTTTGTACGGATCGTGTTTTCGCTGCCCTAGTGTTGCCTTTCTGGTTTCCTGTTATCTTCCTCCTGTCCTTGTTCTGCCTGGGGCACCCCTGTCTCCGTACCCTTTCCTCCTCGCTTCCTCCATCCAGCTACCTTCCAGGTTCTGAATTCCCTGCGGCCCTCCTTGTTCTGTTCTCTGTCATTCCTCCCTGCCTGTCTGGCTCAGTACTTCCCTATTCCATCTGGCTCTGAATTCCTTTTGCTTTGTCTGGTTCCTTGTCCATCCCGTTCCATCAGCCTGCTCCACCTGCTGCCTAGTCATCGCTCCTGTAGGTACTGTTTTGCTTCTGGTCTCCTGATCTCATCAGTTACAGTCGGGATCTACCTGCCTCCTGTGCACCTTGAACCCTCTACTCAGAGGCTCCCCCTGCCAGTGCTTGCACTGTCCTGACGCCACGCAAATCAGGGGTGAGCCAACCGTGGCGTTGGGAGCTGGTTCACCTCCAATCCGGTTTTCATTCGGGCTGGTGTTGGGCTGGTTCCCCGCGTCATCATTCACGTCTCCTCGGATCATCTGACAGCCTGGCCTCATCATCAAGGAACCCAACCGGACGAACAGGTACACAGCGTTCTCGAGACGCTATTTATAACAGTGCACACTAAAATGGTTGCCTAACTTGCCACCCACCAGTGCGAGCAGGATGGGCCGGGGTGCCATGAATGAAATGTGTGCCAAAGGAAAAACCGCACTTTAAAATCACCTTTTGTTTCTCTGAATGCCAGCTCAAAATGCCTATTTTCAAACATTGCAACACATCCAAAAATCTCACTGAACACCAGCGAACATCTGGGAGAATGAAGTATGTGTGCATACTAAATCTGGGAAGTTGAAGAGCCCCAAAACAATGTTCATAACAAGACTGGCTGAGCTCTGCAGGTCTGCAGCAGCCTAACTGAAACTGGATTTAAAACTACCAAAAATGGAAAATGTTTAAATTAACTGAACGACCTACTTTTGAGTGTCACATAGTTTGTCACTGTTGAAATGTCATAGTTTTGAACTTAGAATCAGCATTCTAACTGCATATGTAAAAATTGTCTTGACTTAAACTGGGGAACAAAAAATGACATTTTATCTGAAACCTGGCTTAAATGAAACTGAATTCTGCCTGACATCTACCCCCACAGGAGTTAAAACCTGCTCAGCCACTCTTCCCCTTGCCAAAAGGAGTTGTCACCTCTCTGATTAGATTAGGGGTGGAGCAGCTACCGGGAGTTGAACAAAGGCCTGTCCTGGGCCCAGGCAGATGGTTTATTAGGATGGCCGTAAAATAGCTTCCTCTTGGCAGAAGCTGGAAGGGGCAGGGTCCCTGAGCTTGGCAGAAACTGGATAAACTGGTTTCTACACCATGTGACCTGAAAAGACACACCCCTGTTGGCCAGAATATGATTCTAAGAAAGATGTATAACTCATGGTGCAGACTTGTAAAAATTATTTTAATGATACCATAATTCTTGTGATTTTTCTGTGCACATTTTAAGACGCGTTGGGAATTTGTGTGATGTTCTGGGGCAAAACCCCGCTATTTATGGATACTACCGACTCTGTGTTTAAGCTAGAGACATGGGAATTTACTGGAGTATGTATGGACAGGCTGTGTATATGTGTATAATTTTTAATGAAGAACCAAGGTTGCATAAACCACTAAAATCGAAAATGTTGTCGTTTCTGAATGCAAGCCCTCAGGAAGAGCAGTTTTGGGACAGACTACCTCAGGTGATAGGTAATATGTACATGCAATGACAAACCACTATGAATTTGAGAAATGTGTATTTTGATCAAATATAGATTTGTGGGCAAACTGACCAGGGGAGGATCCTCTGACCCATAACACCTACAGCATCACTCTGACTCACAGTTCCTTCCCCAATCATGGGAGAGGGGAGAATTGGGCCAATGACAAGTTGAAAGAGGGGCTGGCTAGTGATGCTGCACACACACCCACTTTAAAAAGACATAAAAAGAGCCACTGGAAGCTATAGAGGACATTCAATTCCATTTGCCGCGGAGCATGCTGACCGACAACTTCACATCCAGAGATCCAGACTTCAAATCCATCAATCTCCAGAACCTGTAGCAGTACCCAGAAAGCAGTGTTACATCCAGGATCCAGAACCAGAGGCCAGAGATCCAGAGTGACCCATACCGCGTTTAGCAGAACCAGAGAGCTGACCCAGATCACTGTGAAGTGCCGAGACCAGAACCGGAGTCCAGTCCAAAACCTGACCAGATCCGTGGGGAGGCCTAATTCAAAAATATATTGTGAGTACCTAGCAGAACTGTGCAGAACCAATCTATTAGTTAAAATAATCTAATCCAAACTATTTAATCTAACCAGAACTTCCTCCTAACTGTTACCTGTCATTTTCTAGCTGCAAGCTGTAACCTGTCGCTTTGAACTTTTAAAATTTCAAATCCGAAAAACTAACTTTATTTAATCGTCTGTATCTCTAGGAACTTGGTTAAACTTTCCTCTGAAAGCTCTGAAAGCTTAGAATCTCAGCTTTTCAACGAGCCTAGAACCGACTTCCTACTCCTTATACTTTCTCCGTAATCACGATTCTCGCACCCGCGAATTTTGCCGCGATTTGCGATTTGGCCCGATTTCTTTACTTGGAAAAACGATAGCTGCTTTTGCCTGAACTACTAAATTTCGTTTGCCTCTTAAGAACCATCCCTGAATCATTGCTAGAGTGAGCCTGGACTAATATTAACTAGATACCACTCACCCTGAACCTCCTGAAGGGAATTAAAAGCATTTTCAGCATATTTCTCACTGCATTGTCACCATATTTAAAGCACTTGGGTCTGTGTTTCAAAACTCCTATCTGTTGTATAAGCTGCTGGGGGGGAATTGAACTGAATTCTATTTGATTGCATTCCTAAGAACTGTGTCCCATTCTATTCATCTCCTTACATTGCATTAAGGGTGGGGTGAATTGTCCAAGAAAGTGATTACATTGTCCTTTTCTGAAATCCTATCAAGTTATTTTCTGTACTGCATTTCATTCCACATTGCATCCATTTGAAACCATAAAAGTATTGTCGCTATCTTATCCATCCTATAACCACTCATCATTGATTATAAAGAAGTGTGCTAGTGCCGGACTATCCATTATTGATTACTGCTCAGATTAAGTGTGATATTCAATTATTAATTTATTATAAAGTGTGATATATATATATATATTGTTTAAATTATCAAATAAACCGTTTAAACTTGCAAAACAGAACTACTTCTTGGCTCAGTGGGATCAGGGGGATTCCAAGAGAGGGGTGTTATATAGGGGTAGTCATCCAGAACTCATGAACTGGACGTAAAGATATATCAATAAGGGTTTCCATTAGGTATCCCAGACTAGGCATTGACTTAGCTGTAGTGTTGAATTGAATCCTCTTACAGTTGGTTATCTTCCTTAGACAGGCAAATGTTAATCACTTCTTCATCACACGAGTTATGGTTGGTCTATTGTTCCTTACACAGGTCAAGGTTGGTCTCTTCTTACCACAGGACACGGTTGGTCACGTCTTACACAGATCATCATCTCTGTATTCAGTTTCATCATCAAGATCGTGCTCCCTGAGGTTTCTGAGTGTGGACTGTGCTGCCAATGCTGTACCCAGAGCAAGAGTGCCATGGCCACTACCAAGGGCTGGTAGTTTCGTTAAGTCACAATGATTGGGGCATTCAACACAAACCTCAAAGGGCACAGGTAGTAAAGCTCAGACTCCTGAGCACAGAAGGCTTGCTATTGTGTCTGTAAGGAGGGTTCTGGGTGACTCCTTAGGGCATTCTCCCATTCTCCAGTGATGTTGTCCGGGTTGGTCTGTCCCTTTCTAGCTCACAAGAGCAGGCAAGTTTAGTGATAGGACAATAGCCACGTATTATACAGAGCAGCTGTCAAGTATCAAGCAACTCCACAGATGTATTTGCGGTTTCTAAGCTACAACATTCAAAGATGGTAGCCTGCTAAGGTGCTGTTGGCCAAACATCAGGCTTTGAGTCTCAAAAACCGGGTGGTGGGAGGAGCCTAAATGACCTTCCCCCTCCCCCAGACCTAATGTTCTGTTTAGAAGAACACGGACCCCCACATGAGATGGCAGGTTAGCATGGCTTACTACCTCTTCTGTAGTGCTAATCCTATGTTTAAAGGAAGAGGGACTCACCCATGACAAGGGGAGGTGTAGCCTGACTAACTATGCCCAGATCTCATCCTGGAAAATAAGGCCTGCCCTGGAGTGCAAAATCATATTGCCACACAGTGCACGCTGACCTCCAAGGTCCATGTGTAGTGCGTAATCACATTTTTCTTCCATTACAATCGAATGTGAGTTGCTTGGGCACCCTGTCAGCTGATGTGCATTAACACACCTGTAAAACCTTCTTTTCTGTTGGTGTGGTGTGCCACCTTTTCACAGGCTGCTCGTAAAGAGGTCTGTCCAGTGTAGGAAATTTAGGAGGTGCACATTGTTCGGATGGTGTAACCTGGGATTTACCTTGCCAGGGCGGTGCAAATCTTCAGTTAGTGTAAGAACTAATTTCAAATTTTTAACATGAATGAATACATCTTTATTTCAAAGCATAGCTCCATAAAAGGTATCATACAACATGTAAACACTTTAATACAAAATGCATTGAATTATTAAATCACTATACAATAAGTTTTAACTCCATAGTAAAACCTTGTTATATGCACATTCCTTTTTGCAACATTCCCACAAGGGGTTGCTTTGATGCTTCTAAAAACATGTAAACAGCTGTTGCTACCTCTCTAGATGGCAAAGAGAGTATACATTGCAATGCCTCTGTAAACAATCTACAATTTAACGACCTTGGTACTGGTATCATAAACGCTTTCCTTGGTTCAGAATAGGACGGACAAAGAAGCAGATCGTGGGCCATATCATGAGTTAACATTGTATTACACGGACAGAGAACAATACATTTCTGATCCATATATATACTTTCACATTCCTCAATCAATAATAGAAGAATGCCACTACTCAGATGAAACAGAACGCTCCTTATTTGTTTAGGATAAAGCCAGTGCATATAGTCAGCATTGAGTCCACTACAACCATAATCAACATACTTGGAGACCGACCCATTTTTCATCTCAATAAGGGTACGTGGCTCCCTTCAGTACTTTGTGTATTTTTCCTTTACTAAAATAATATCATCTATCGATATATTTGCTGAAAACAGGTAAAGTCCCGGCAAACCAGAGTGTCAAATATTGTTCCCAGTTTATTCAACCAGTTAATCTTTCTTGTAAAATTACATGTGTTAGGTGAGTCTCGGTTTCTGCCCATATTGTCAGCCAAAACAACACAGGTTTTAGAGTTATGCATACTAATATGTAATCCAGGCTTAAATCTTGATGGAGCAAATAGATGAGGGCCTCCTGAAACTATTTTCTTTGACCTGGATCGATTGGGCAGAACTCAGACCCCACACGTCTGCACCATAGATAAACAATGCAACTGGCTTAGCACAAGGGATGTCTAATGTTGGTCTGATAGTGAAGCCACCCATCTCCAGACTAAATCTATATACTTCCCCACAAGCTTGAGAATATTTTGGTGTGGCCTCAATAATGTGGTCTGACCAATTAGCCTTACTGTTAAAGGTCAGACCTAAATATGTGAATTTTTGCACCTAACCAAGTTTCTGCCTGATGCTAAAATGGGGGGTAGATTTTTAGTCTGCGTGCTGAATCGTATAACTTTAGATTTCTTTATTTTGTATTTATTATAATTGTTTAATAGTTCAGTAACTGAACTTTTACAATAATAACTTCTATAAACAAATGAACAAATACTTAACACAATTTAACACATCATCTTCTAATTTCATAAATGATAAAACATGTACCAAGACCTAAAAAGAAAACATGTGTTTCACTTAAAATACTAAAACAACACATTAAGAAGAAAGGAAATCAATTCATTTTTCAAGTCGTCTCATATTTCACTTAAAGACCCTAATACATACATTTGCCAACCCTGGCCTCCTGTCACAATTAACACAATCATACTCTGTGGTTATGGCAGTCTACACCAGCAGTATAACTACAGATCTCCAGATCTGTAAAGGGCCAACAGAGTGGTTACTGATGCAGAGTTAACACATAGCACCCAAAACTCTTTGCTTTTAATGGTGTCTAAATCGGGAACGGGATGGCCCAATGGCACTATATACAAAGACCCGAGGCTAGGGCATTCGGTCAGGACATGCCTAGCTGTTTTAAGGTTGGTGGGAATATGACAGATCCTACAGAATCTAGCCTCGCAGGGGATCATTTTCCGTGCACCACAGATCGACAGTACCGGAAGTTGATTCACGTGTAGCCGAAGATAAAAATCTCGGGCCCACGGGTCAGGGCATAGTTGTAAATAACTCTCAAGTTTCAAATGTTGGTGCATCACTGGCAGCACCCTCAAGTAACTTTTCAGGGTACTAAGATGATCATAGTTTAGTACTCAATCATGTTTCTGGACCTTTCGCTTGAGGGCACCTTTAATATTTCAAAGTTGGAACAGCGATCATAATCGGGAATCCATCCCACTTCTTCACATAGCTCGTCAAATAAGCAAACATGAGGAGGACACTTGGTTCCCCCAAAACGGACTCATAGCTAGTGCCCAGAATACTTATAAAGGGCAGGAGGGCGAGGTTCTAGCTTCCAGCATTAAACAACCTCTTTGTATAAGTAACCGGGCTTTAGATTTCTTTATATTTATTGACAAATCTGTGTTATGCATATATTTGACTCAGGCATGGACAAGCTTTTGTAATGCTAATGGAGTGTGTGCCAACAAAACTGCATTGTCGGCATAAGATAGGACACTAATGTTTCTCCTTCCCAACTCTCGATGTGTCGTTTGTGGTTTTGTTTAGATCATTTGCCAAATTGCAGATGCATAGATTGAACAGTAGGGGGCAAGTACACACCCGTGCCTCACCCCACATAAGATATCAAAGGAGGGGGATAGTTTTCCTGCATTGTCCAACCTTACTGCTGCTTTCCATCCTGTGTGTAAAGGGATAAGTGTTTTCAGAATGGTCGCTGGCAAGCCCATAGAATTTAATAGATGCCACAGCTTTTCATGATTTACCTTATCAAATGCTTGGCTAAGGGCCATAAATCGCAGGTAAACTGGACAACCGCAGCCTTTAGTGTACTTGTCTAAGAGCAACTAAGGTTTACGACTTGCTCTGCGGTACCCACCCCTGACCTGAAACCATATAGTTCTTCAGACATTATGCAATTTTCTTTTGCCCATTTTGCTATGGAAGAATACATCACCCTGCCAAGCCATTTTACTATGGCATCAATCAAGGCCGTTAGCAACTTGGGTCTAATGTTGACCTTTTTTAATATTGGTATTATTGCTGATTCCTTCCAGCGAGTTGGGAAAGTGTTTCTGGCCAAAAAAGCATTAAAGATTTTGGTGAATACCGGGAACCATATTAAATGCTCCTTTCTAAATATATCTATCACCACCTGGTCTGGGCCATGGGATTTACCTGGAGCAATAGAAAATAAGACTTCCCTTATTTCATCTAACTGAAACTCAAGGAAGGATCTATTATTTATTACATAAGGTGGGTCATAACCACTATTTTCAGTACATTCTCATTGGCCCTTTGACCACACAATTTCGAGATGTCATTAGTCAAAGCTAGAGTGGTGGGAAACTCATTTGAGTCAACTCTAGGGGGACGAGTGGCAAGTCAGACGATTTTCCAAAAATCCCTTTTGTGCGATTTTTTGGCTGCCTCTTCCATTTCTTGCCAGCGTTTAGTTTACCATGCCTGCTTGGCGTTAATCAGGGCATTTTTGTATCAACGCGTCATTTCTCCCAACTCTTCATTATTTCGATTTGGACTCTTTACTAATCTCAGAAGATTGGACTTCAGGTTTCTACAATCCTTGTTGTACCATGCTGTTTT
This sequence comes from Ambystoma mexicanum, assembly GCF_040938575.1. Taxonomy (NCBI): domain Eukaryota; kingdom Metazoa; phylum Chordata; class Amphibia; order Caudata; family Ambystomatidae; genus Ambystoma; species Ambystoma mexicanum. The sequence continues at coordinate 1,151,824,245 of NC_090926.1, read as the reverse complement.
ATGGATTATCTGATTACTTGACTGAGGGACAGTGGTCATATTCGATTGACAGAGGTTTACAATGCTCCCATAGATATGTAAATGCTCTGGATCTGCTCCATTGATAGCGCAACAGAGCACAATTAAAGAAGACAGGCCACTATTATCTTGCTATCTTAACAGTTGGAGGACAGCCTAGTGTGTCTGAGTTAGTGTAATTAATATTAATATTGTTGATATTACCATGAGAAAATCGATGATATCATGAGGTCATGACCATTCTCTGGATATTGATCAATGTTTGGATCCTTTAAATACCACCTGTCGAGAGCATGCACTATGAAGTAATTCATTGTTGAAGAGCTGAGAGTATAACGTCCTGGACGATCGGCCGGTAGCCTTCCATTTACAGAACACAGACTACCATCAGCTAAGTGTGCCAGGAGATTAGCACCTGGTTTATTTGTTTTCCCAATGGTCATAATTGGTGCAGGTATGTTTAGTGCAGCATCTACATCTTTGTTAACATCCTGAGTTACCAAACAATCACCAAACCTTGCATTAAAATTGGATATGTCTTAACAAACAGCACCAGAGATAAAAATTATCCAAGCAGTTCAATAAAGAAGTGACATTGGTTCCTGAGGATCTGCGCTGAGAGCCATTGTAGAAATATATGACAGATAATACACGCTTCAGACTTTTCATAGAAATGTTGACCCTCAACACTGCGTTAAAGGGCAAATCTGAGCTACATTTAAAGCCTAATAGTTTTTTTAACATATGTAGCTAGACCGGCACTATTGCTCTCTTTTTAAATATTTTTTATTTATTGTGTACATTCAGTCGACCTTTCGCCTTTTATTGCACACTTTCATCATCTTTTATACATTATAACACCCCGTTTCTGCCACAGCTACCGTGACCTTACATTCATTATCTTGTCATGCAACCCTTCAAAATGTAAAACTGATGAGTTAGAAATCTATTCACTATGTATTAATTGTCCTGCTTATTACCATGACTGACTGTCAGTTTGCTCCTATTTATCAAGCATTACATGAGACTCTTGTTTCCATCTCACTCAATTAAGTCCAATTATTTTAGGTTTTTGACTACCCCAATCATTAACAGTGTCTCATGTCAATTAACCATTCCAAAAATTATATGGTGTCTAGCCACTCCATGTGAGCAACAAAGCGGCCCAATCTATCTGCTCTTATTTCTTTGTTCCCGTGCACGATGACAAAATATGCTTTAGCAATTGCATTGTGGTATTCCCTCAGAGATCACATGCTCGGGCTTTTGGGACTTGATCTCTTGCCGCCAGAACTTCCTTTGATTGAACTAAGTTTAGGCAAGCTCTGAGGAAGGCCGTTCTTATATTCAGGTCAGGGAACCATGCGAGATATTTTGGGAGGAAATGTTTTGGCGTGTCAAGTTGCGACAAAGATTTAAAGATTCTGTATGATCTCATCTTCGCTATGGTCTTGATCCAGCCTGTATGTGCCAATGCTCGTGAAATGCCAATTGGGTTGTCTTCTAAATCTGCCAAGGTACCGTCACATGCCTCCAGTAAACATATCACATATTTTTCGAGTTTATTTAGGAAATCATTCTGTTTATTTTTTAACTCTCTTCGTAGGCCTGAATATAAAGTGTTTTCTGGTGGCATAATTATGTTTCTGTACAGACCAGTGATTTTCCAATCGAGCACCGTTCGCAGAGAGGGCAAGGTGAGTTAATATCTTAGGCTACTGATTGGGGAGCTTATTGGAAGATGGAGTACATTTTTCCATAACTTTTCTTCGAGGCGCTCGCAGTTGATAAAGCTGTGCTGCCGGAATGGTTCTGTATCCATAGATACGTGCTGAGACTACCTTCGCTCTATAGAAAGTAAGCAAGGGCATTATTCAAAATTTGCAATAGACTGCATACAATTGTTTCATTTGGGATACTAGTGGGATTATTTTTGACTATAGATCTTGTTCACGTGTGGTTTTTGATTGTGTGGCCTGCACTTTAATGCCCAGATAAATGAGTTCTTTCTTCATCTCGATTGATTGATTTTGTAAGCGCCAGTTGAAGCTTGTTTTTTTGAACACCCTTGTTTTTAAAGGCTAGTATTTGCGACTTTTCTGGATTTACTATTATGTTATTTTCATGTGCATACCGCTCAAACGCACCTCTTGTTTCTCTTGTGGTTATTACAATTGCGCTCTTCCAGGATGATGGGAGATATTCTTCTCAAATGGCCTCTACAAATAATGTACTCAATATTTTGCTCCAGAGATCGATGTCTGACTTTAAAATTTCATTGGTCAGCCTATTGGGCCCGCGGCTCTAGCGGATGATGATTCCTTGATCCGTTCCTTGATTAGGTCTTTGTCAAAATTCAACTGCCAAGATGCTCGAGCTTTGGTCTCTGTGGGTGTATTGACCTCTTCTTGATGAATCTCCTTAAAGTAAGCTGGCCATATTGCTTTCAGGATCACATTTCCTTGTATTTCATATTGCTGTCTGTTCATGGCATTAATTATTTGCCAGAAATTACTTGAGTTTTTTGCAACAAGAATGCTTAACATTATTTCTCCCATATTTCTGTATTCTCAGATGATTGTGGGTTCTTGGTAAGGTTGTTTTTGGCCTGTAGATGTTCTGCTGATGGTAACTTCAGATATGTCAGTGTCGAAATTGCTTTCCTTAGGGTTCTCATTTTGTTCTGGGACTCTTCATCAAATTCAAGAAGATGAATTTTTGCTTTGAGGGAGCGAGTAGCTCTTAGATGTTCAATTTCCCATAGAACATTTGTAAACTCTTCAGGAGAGCACATTCTCTCTACTGTCTCTTCTGTTGTATTTGACATGGTTGTACAAAGTTTGTTGTTTAGGGCTTTGCCACTTTCTTTGTATTCAGTTTTTGGTGGCATTCACCACCAGGCTCTCTGTGTATTTATTGGTAAAATATTGTTGATCGTATTTTATCACCACAGAGAGTTTCCTATGGTCGCTTGTGCCTTCATTTAAGATGTTTAATGAGATGCAATGACAATAAAGGTATATAGATACAATGAGATCATTGATAATCAATTCACTGTTTCCTCTTTCCCAGGTTGCATGTGGTGGGATATCTCCTTTTATATTTCCGTTCACAATTCTCAACTCCCAGTCCTTTAGGAATTGTGTCCACATATTTCCATTGCGAGTGATGTCTTTTAATTCTTCCCCTGTTCTCGCAATGGTATGCATTGAGAATTACAGTCTCCAAGTATCAGAATGTCAATCTTCTCATATTTCACATTGATCTCGGACAATATGTCAGAGCGTGCTTGTAGGAGATCTTTCAAGCTCATACTCCCAGGGCTCGAATACACGTTGATAAGTATCATCAGTCTTATGGTTGTGGTATTGTTGAATGATATTTCAGCTGCAAGAAGTCCTGTGCATTCAGAGTGGATCTGCTCTAACGACTCTCATATGGGAATTTGTATGGCTAACATTAAGCCGCCTGCAGGGCGTCCTTTGGCTTTTGCTGTTGCTAGTCGTTCAATAATTGTGAAGACATCCAGTTTTATTTTCCAAAATAGCTATGTTTCTTTCAGAGTGCGACAGGCAAGGGAGGGGAACAAGCGAGGACAAAACAACGATCTTACTGGGCCCAGTAACATTGAGAATACACAAGTGCAGGCGAGAGGGAGTGGGGACAGTGCTGAACAAGGGAGAAACACAACAAACACAACAAGTGATAGTGCAGCCGGCAAGGTGGTAACTGCAAATGAAAATGTGGAAATTAAATGCATTCTACGTCATTTGAAGAGAAAAGGTATAGATCTGGTATTTTCTTGGTGATGGCTGGTATTCCAGAACCGTTTGATGCTCTGTGGCTTCCCTCGCTTTGTGTTTGCTGAAGCCACACATGTGGAATTGCAAATGGCGCCACGGGTGCTGCGTTGTTTTGCATCAATGTGTGGTTTTGGGCACAGGCCTCCGTGCCACTGTTTAATGGCGTTGGCAGTGTAGCTTCCTGGCTGGTTTGTTCATTCTTGCCTTGTTGAACGTTCATTGCTTACCCACTTATGGTTTGGCTCACATTTGCTTGATCATTCTGACTACTTATTGGTTCATTAACTGTTGTAGCAATGTTGTGTGCGTGTTGGTGTGCCCTTGTATTATTAGTTAAAGTGGACATTGCATCCGTGGTAATAATAATGCTTTCATATATGTCCGCATTTAATTGTGTAACTGCCTTCTTTTTTCCTCGTATGTTAAAAATTGGAGCAATTATGTATTTTGCTGGTGGAAACGTCTGAGATCCTGTAGAGGTCTTTTTAGGTGTTATTTTCGTACTGACCGGCTTAGGGCAACTCCTGCTACATGTGAATATTGAAGTACATCTTTTGAGTATTTTCCTTTTGTGATTTTTTAATCAAATTTCTTTTTTCCTTTTGTTTTTTTGCAGTTTGCCTCTGCCATTGGCAGGGTTAACGAACGAACGAACGAACGAACGAACGAACGAACAAACAAACAAACAATGTCTTTGCAGAGCTCTTTTTCATTCGTCCTTTAATTATTTTTTTATTTTGGTATGTTTTATTGTGCTTGTGAGGTCTTTGCCTTTGTACCTCCTTTTTGTCCATTTTTATTGTCTTCCTTTTTTAGTATAGTCTCAATAGTGTTGGTGAGTCTCATAAATTCCGACTTTGATAAAGATGCATTGTCCATTTAACCTTGGTGCAGGGCAACTGATTGTATTTGTTCTTTCATTGTATACTGATCATTGTTCTGCTTCTATCTTGTCCCTGGATGTTTTTCCCCTTCAGATGTGTTGACGCTTATCGCAGACACCATTGTTGACTCTTGTAGCTTGTCTATTTTTTGGTCTTGCATGACAGCTAGGATTTTTATTGCGCTTATTTCATTCAGCATGGAATTGTTGATTGCTGACTTAAGTCCTACAACTTCTGATTCACAATTGCTCATACATTTAGGGAGCTCAAGAAGTGTGCCCGACTGTGATTGTACTTCTGCTTTTAGAAGTTCAATGACATTCACGAGCGAAGTAAGCACAAAATGTACGACTGTCAGTGTGCAAAGAGCTGCATGTATCAGTGTTACTACTGACTTCTGCAATTGTATTCGCTCTCCACTCTTGCTTCTCCACTCTTTTTGACTGCTTCCTCTCTGTTCTCTCCTCCGTTCCCTTCTCCCTTTTCCTATCTCCTGCCCTTACTTTCTTCTATGCACTTACTCTATCAGAATTGTCCCTGGACCTAATATGATAGCAACCTCATCTGTTTCCTCCACCCACTCATTACTTTTTTTTCCTCCCCACCCCCCCTCCAGCACTATCTGAAATGTCGTCAGGCCTAGTATGATAGTCGCTTGTTTTGTTCCTCCCCTCCCTTTCTGCACCCCTCTCCCTAACCTTTTGTTTTTCTCTGGCTCTACCAGAAATGCAGAAATGTTGTCAGGCCTAGTACGATAGTAGCCTATCTGTTTCCATTTCCTTCCCATTCTCCCCCTCCCTTTCTTATCTATGTCTTAGCTCTTGCACTATCTGCAATGTTGTCAGGCCGAGTATGTTAGTTAATTTCACAGCCTTACTGTTCATGGCCTGTAAGAATGTCATTGTATTTTCCCTTGTTCCCTCCCTTGACTTGAAGCGCTTTGAAACACATCGTGTTTAGGGGCTATATAAATGAACTATCATATCATATCATTACACACACACACTGAAGCATATGCTAACACAAACCCTATTTCCATTGTAACTGAAGCTATACCTGAATTGATCACCCTGTAAGCGATATTCAATCAACACTACAGCTAAGTCAATGCCTAGTCTGGGATGCTGAGGAAAACCCTTATTGATGTATTTTTTTGTGTCCAGTTCAGTACTCTGGATGACAACCCTTGTATAACTATCCCCCCTCTTAGAATCCCCCTGACCCCATTGAGCCAAGAAGTAGGTTTGTTTTGCAAATTAAAAGATGTATATCACACTTTTATAATAAATTAATAATTGATATCACACTTATGGATATAATGTTGATCAACAATGGGTAATCTGGCACTAGCACACTTCTTTACAATCAATGAGGAGTTAGTATAGGATGGATAAGGTAGCAAAAATACTTTTATGGTTTCAAGGGAAAAGCAATGAGGAATACAATGCAGTACAGAAATAACTCGATATGATTTTAGCAAAAGATAAGATAATCACTTTTTCTCTGGCAATTCACCCCCCCCTCTATGCAATGTAAGAAATGGAAGGAGATGGAAAGAGGAGCACACAGTTCTCAGGAATGCAATCAAATAGAATCCGAAATTCAGTTCCTGCACAGCAAGCGTAGAGGAAACAGGTAGAAGTTTGAAACACAAGCCCAAAATGCTTTGAATGTGATGACAATGAAGTGAGAAATGTGCTAAGAATGCTTTTAATTCCCTCTAGAGGTTCAGGGTGGGTGATATCTAGTTTATATTAGTCCAGGCTCCCTTTAACAATGCCCTATGAATGATTGTCAGGTTGCACACGAATTTCAGCAAGCAAAGCAAGGACAAATATTTTTACACAGGTCTGAAATTGAGCAAAATGTCAAATCACAGCAAATTTATTTGCGTGCGTCGAGCGCGATTACGGAGGCACTATAAGGAGTAGGAAGTCGGTTCTAGGCTCGTTGGAAAGCTTAGAATCTTAGCTTTAAGATGATAAAAGCACGTTAAAGCTCGCTCCTAGCACAAACAGTTCCGGAGATACGGCCGATTTCGTGAAGGTAGTTTTTCGGATTTGAAATTTAAAAGTTCAAAATGACAGATGACAGTTTTCAGTTTTAAGGATGACAGAATGACACGATTATAAGAGGCACTTCTAATAGGCTAAAATAGTTTGGATTAGATTATTTTAAACTAAGAAATTGGTTTTGCACAGTGAGTACTCACACTATATTTTTGAAATAAGCCGTCAAGGTCTGGTCAGGTTGGACAGGACTTCCGGCGGGTGGTTCTGAACAGCGGTCTGGTCTCTGGTTCTGCTCTCAGCACTGCACAGTTCTGGTCTCTCTGGATCTCTGGTCTCTATGGATCTCTGGTCTCTCTGGATCTCTGGTCTCTGGAGGTTGATGGATTTGAAGTCTGGAGTCTCCCGGCAAAGCGTCCCGCAAGAAAGTGGAAAGTGAATCTCCTGTCTGGCTTCCCGTGGCTCTTTTTATGTCTTTAGAAAGTGGATGTGCGCGTTGGTCATAACTAAACCTGCCCCTCTCTACTTGTCATTGGCCCAATTCTCCCCTCTCCCATGATTGGGAGAAGGAAATGGATTGTCATCATGATGAGGTCTGTTTATGGGTCAGAGGATCCTCCCCTGGTCAATTTGCCCACAAATCTATATTTTATTCAAATACATATTTCCCAGATACACAATTTGTTGAAATTACAAGTACACATTATATATTCCTTATGGTCCATGCTTGTCCGCCTCTGATCTTCCTGGGGGCTTGCATTCAAAAATGGCAACATTTTGCGCTTTTTGACTGGTTTACCAATATCGGACATTTACCAAAAATTACACACATGTGCGCAATGAGTATGGACATTAATTGATGAAGTGTCAGATTTTTAACATGCAGACATTTGGAGTAAGACCCTATTTTCCGCTAGCAACCCCCCAGAATACACCACAGGGTCCTAACACCTCTTAAAATGTGCACAGAAAAATCACCAGAATAATGATATTACTTATATAATTCTGACAAGTCCGCACTATGAGTTATCTATCTTTTTAAAACTATGCCCTGGTCAAAAAGGGGTGTGGCTTCCCACATCACATGGTGGAATAACTGGTTTATCCACCTCCCCCAAGCTCAGCTGGCTCTCACGGGCACTTCTCCTCCCACTTCTCCCAAGAGGAAGCCACTTTACGGCCCCCCCAATATGACATTTGCCTGAGTCCAGGACAAGGCTTTGTTCAACCTCCTGCAGGTGCCCCTCCCCTAATCTAATCAGAGTGGTGTCATCTCCTTTTGGTGGGGAAGCAAGAGGCAGCCAGGCCTGGGAATGCAGTTTGATCAAGTTTCAACTCCTGTCGGGGGTTGTTGTCAGGCAGAATTCAGCTAAATCTCACTTTAGTTCCCAGTTTAAATCAAAACTTACAATTTTTACATATACATTAAATAATTACTTCCTTCAAGTCATTTCAGAACATAGTTTTACATTGTATCCACCTCTTAGCAAGTCTTTCCTTGGCCTGGTTTGGGTTCCTCTGTTCAGTTTTACACAAAAGTCTGGTGGTTTTAAAACGTCGGCTTTCTGATAGTGTTGAGTACTGGTATTGCATCCATTTTTAGGATTTGTCTTGAATTACTGCATTTCAATAGAGTGGTCTTTTGCTTGATAGTACAGGACCCTTGCTTAACATTGTTTTGATGGCATCCTTACAGTAGAGTGGTGATGTGGAACCCCCCACAAGAAGGTTGTATCTTTGGAGTGGTCTTGTGCCAACTGCGCAGTTCTCCTGGATTCTGGCGTGAATGTGGGCGGCGACAGCTCATCCCCACATCCACCCAGTCTATTGATTTAGTTTGTTCTGGGATAGAATAATGGGCGGCGACAGCTCATCCCCACATCTACCCTGTCTAAGGATTCAACATGGGTCAAAACCCTTGACAAACCCCCCCGCCCGACTGCGCTTTGATTCGAGTCGAGGGGAAGTCGGGTGCCAAGGATGTTTTGAGCCCTGTGCTGTTATGTCCGCATTATCTTCTTCCAATTCTGTAGATGACACAGTTCAGCATCTTTTCCTCCACCCAGTTGGATCGATCGGTTCTCCTCGCCGGTCCTGATGGGAATATTGGGCGGTACCCCGGGCCCCGCGGGTCTCTGCTCCCGGTCCCCAGTCTTCCTCCTTGGTCAGTCTCCAGGTTTTCTTTCTCCTAGGACGACAAAGGAAAGCGGCAATACCTATTCATAGACATTTCTCCCCCACTATTGATATAGTGGGGCGACATATACATTTTATACTTTAATAGACATAGCATTCCAATTTTGAAAAACAAGATATAATTCAGAGACAGTGGCTTACAAGCGTCATAATATTTTAGAGACTATATGTGGGATATTTTAGGGTTGGAACTGAATTAACCTGGAGAGGTCCCCTCTGGTATTGCAGAGGACTCCTCCAGTTGTTGCAGAGTGTGCCTGGGATGGCAACACTTCAACTGGTTTATGTGGACCCACTTGTCTTCCCCCTCTGCCAAACCGCCTTTGGGGATGCGGATCTTGTAGGCCACAGGGGAGATTTTGTCTATAATCTCAAAGGGTCCCTTCCATCTAGGCAAATATTTTCGCTGTTTGGCCTGGTTCCTTTGGAAATTGTATAGATAGACCCGGTCCCCCACCTGATATTCCTTCCTGGAAGTCTTCAGGTCATAGTGGGTCTTCATGCTATCAGCTGATCTTTCTAGATTGCGCTGAACATACGCAAAAGCATGTTGGAGGTATTTCCTCAAATTCTCCACATACTCATGAGTTGTGGAGGCATTTATCAATGTCTGCCCTTGGGTCCTGTAGAGCAAATGTTGAGGAAGCACCATCTTGCGTCCAGTCATCAACTCAAATGGTGACATTTTGGTTGCAGATGAAGGGGTAGATCTAATGGCCATTAGGACCAGAGGTAATCGGATATCCCAACTTGGCCCAGAATCTGCCACAAACTTTTTTAATATGCTCACAATGGTTCGGTTGCATCTCTCTACTGCTCCAGAAGAAGCTAGCCTGTAAGCAATGTGTAGCTTCCTTTTGACCCCCAGTATCTCCCACATCTTTGTCATTACCTCGCTGGTGAAATGGCTACCTCTGTCTGACTCAATCCTTTGAGGTAGACCAAAACGGGAGAAGATGTGGTTAATCATCAGGGCAGCTGCTGTTTCTGCCTTGCAGTTTGGGGCCGGGAGACATTCCACCCACTTGGTAAACAAGCATGTAACGGTCAACATGTACTTGTTTCCTCTAGACGAGCGAATTACAGGGCCTACAAAGTCGATTTGGAAATCTGACCATGGCAGTGTCAACCCCCTCTTTTGGAGAGGCGCACGGTGTGTGAGGGATGATGGCTGAAACTGTGCACACACAAGGCACCCCTTCAAGTATTGGTCGAGGTCCTGCCCCATGTGTGGCCAGTATGCAACCTCTCTTAAGATTTCCAGTGTTGTGTGAAACCCCCTATGACAGGCGGTGGCCGCATCATGGGTGTGACTTAACATCAGGCTTCGGAACCCACTGATGGTGGCCAGCTTTGGATTTCCTTACCAGCAAACCGTCTTCGATTCGGAACATTTTTGGACATTTCATCAACACTCTTAGGTCCTCTTTCCCAATGTAATCGGTATCCGTCAGGGGAAAGTTCTCAGGGTCCTCAAGGTGTTGGTAAAACTTACCAATAATTGGATCCCTCTTCTGAGCTGTAATTAAATCAGCATCAGGGGTCTCCTTACTCCATTGTGCAGTTGAAAGATCATTGTGAGCATTTGTCTGGGACCTAGTGATAGCAGTGACCTGAATTTCCACCAATAGGGAGTCTATTTCTATTAGCTCCCCTTGGATGGCCCCGGTTTTGGCCAGCTGATCAGCTAAGTCATTTCCAGTTTTGTCTGGTCCCTCTACTTTGGAATGACCCTTGATCTTTTTCCAGTAGGTGGTCATCCCATTTGATGTGACCAGATCATCAATATTTTGGATTAGCTTCCCATGTTTCAGGGGTTTGTTATTAGCACATAACATGCCTCTGGTTTTCCAATTTACCGGGTGCTCCACGAACCCGTTCCGTACATAATCCGAATCTGTGATTATGACCAGTTCGTGGAGTTGATGTTGGACAGCAGTGAGGATGGCCTGATGCACAGCCATCAATTCTGCCACCTGACCACTTCGGGGACCAATTTTGTATCCAGCGGAGGGTTCTGGAAACTCCTTCACCCATGCATTCCCTACGCCGGCCACCAGTTCTTTCTCCCCGTTGTTGTCAACATGGTAAGAGCATCGATCCACATAGACAGTGGGCATTCCCTCACACTTATCATCTTCAAAGACTTTGTGTGGGGAATTGAGGTATGCCTCCATGTTGTCCTTGATTTTTAGACTTTCGTCCTCGAGACAGTTTTCTCTGGCATAATCATGCAAGTCAGCCAGACCTTGCGCGAGGGGACTCTTCTTGTTTTGGCCATATCTGACCTCCACAGGAAAGCCTTGCATTGACAGAATCCAGGAAGTAATTCGGGAATTACTCACATTTCCGGCCTGGATTCTGTCACTTTGGAGGTATTGCAGAGGCTGGTGTGGAGTCTCCACTATGATGTGTTTCCCCTGGATAAACGGGCAGTAATTCTTCAATGCCTACAGCGTTGCCAGGAGTGCCTTCTCACAATCGTTGAATTTTTCCTCCACAGAGGATAAAGTTTTGCTCACATAGGAGATTACTTTATTGACCTTGTCATGCTTTTGGTATAATAATGCCATCAAGCACGTATTAGAGAACCCTGTCTCCAGGAAGAACTCCTTGTTTCTGACAGGGTAAGCTAGGCAAGGCGCTTGTGAGAGGCTTCTTTTGAGTTGTCTTACTGCCTCGGATTGTTCTGGACCCCATTCCCACTTGACCCCCCCCTTCAAGAAATGAATCAGGGGTCTAGTGATCTCTGCGTAGCCTTCAATGAACTTTCTGCTGTAATTAGTCAGTCCAAGGAGGCTCCTTAGTTCCCGCAGAGTCGTGGGGTCTTACCGTTTCTGAAGTGCTTCCACTTTCTTTTCCTGGGAACAGACACCCTGAGGAGTAATCTCATGCCCCAAGAAATTAACACGGGTTCTACACCACTGTGCTTTCTGAAAGGAAAGTTTTGCTCCAGAGGCCCTCAATTGCGTCAGAACATAACGGATCTCCGCTATGTGTTCCTCCACAGATGAACTTTTGATGAGGACATCATCTACATAAGCCAGGTTACCCCTCGCACCCAGGTCGGGCATGGCCTTGTGTAGAAAAATGTTGAATTCATTGCCGGAGTTGAGGTATCCGAAGGGAGTCTGGGTCCATGTGTACTGCTGGCCCCCAAAGGTAAAAGCCAGTTTGTATTGGTCCTCCCTACTGACAGGCACGGTCCAGTATCCATTGGTCAGGTCTATTGCAGTGAATACCTGTGACCCCTGAATCTGGGCAAGCCCTTGGTCAATGTAAGGCAGAGGCCATCGGGAAGTATGGACCCGTTTGTTGAGCTCCCTAAGGTCGGCGCAGAGTCTCCACTGGCCGTTTGGCTTCAATATTCCCAGCACCGGATTATTGAAGGTGCTGTGTACTGGACGTATTATTCACCGGGACTCAAGGGTCTGAATTATTTCAGTAAGGGACTCCATGGATGCGAGAGGCAAACGATATTGCTTCACAAACACTGGAGTCATGCCAGGGTCCGTGGGAATTGTTGTCGTGTGTATGTCGGTGCGACCACAGTCATATGAGTCTACCGCAAAGAGATCATGGAAATCCAAGAAAACTTCTTTCAACTCTTGCTTCTGTTCCAGAGTCACGCAGGCATCAGCTAGGTTAACCCTCTCTTCCACCATCTGCCTGATGCCTGGAAAGACTTCTGGCTTGGCTATCTCAACGGCCTCCTCCAGCTGGGTGGAGAAGTCCCTGGTCAGAGTGCTGATTTGGACTGGAGGCCTCAGGTGGGAAAGGCAGCTTTCATGGACCTGAAAAATCACTCATCCCTCCTGAAGACACAAGTCACATCTTCCTTACCATAAGGGCAGGAAGTGTACACCAGGAAGTTCCCCCCATGCCGGGTGAAGATCCTGTCTGGTGTTGTATTGTCCTCACTGTCACTGTCAAAACAGTCCTTGGGGATCGGTCCTAACAGTTCATTTCCTAGATCAATGGAAAAATGTTGGTCATCAACCGCCATTCCAATAATGGTGCCTGCGGCTAGAGTAATACTCTTTAAGTCGCTGTTATCCACCTCTATTGGAATGGTGTTATGTTCTATGTTGACTAATGGAGTTGGGTTTACCCCAAACCCTTGCTGTTGGAGAGAAGCATTTAGATGTATGTAAGCATCAGGGTTTTTCAATTTTTGTCCTCTTTTAACTTTCACTTCCAGGGAGAATTGTCGGGTCCTTTCTGGGATGGTGACTTCCTCTTTAATCTGAATTTCCACTGCATAAGGTAGCAATTGAGCTGACCTAAATGCTTTATCTGGATCATCAAAGCCCATGGGATTATCCGCTAATCAGGACCAAGCTTTGAAGTTTATTCGGTCCAAACTAATGGCAAAGCGATTGAGAATGTCACTGCCTAAATAAAAGGCGGCAGTGACGTCTCGCACGACCCAACAATTATGGACTATGCTCTTGTTGCCAATGGAGATTTTGAGCATACACCTGCTTGGCAGGCGATGTTTGGAATTAGGTGCTTCCAGGTCCATTTCCCATTTGTCTATCAGTTTGAATGTGGGAATGGCTGTATCTTTTGGGAGTTGGCGGAACATGGCTTCGCTGATGAAGCTCTTACCGTTGTTCACACACACTCGGGCGAGAACAGAGTCCTTCCCATCATTTAACTGAACAGGGATGAACAACTGCTCTCCAATTTACTGAATATCAGCCAGCCTCTGACCTGATTTCACATCTTTCTGGACTATAGGAGTGGGAGTGTCTGATTGTGGATTGGTAAAGAATTTCAGAGTGTTTCCTTCCAGTGTGGAATACCACCTTAAACTGGAAGGAAGGTTGATTTTCAGAAATAGAGAGGACCCCCCACCACCAGTCTGTTGTCCTACTGCTATTACTGTCACGTCTGGAATTTGGTGGTTCTGGAAGTGAAATTCTACTTGGTCAGATTTTTGTTCAACCATGTGGCAGGTGCTATTTAAACTAACATGGTTGACACTCTGTTTTAATTTTATTGGTTGGCTAGTCTGGGTCCAGAGGACCTTGTTTAAACAATCTATTAGGGGTAACAACCTCCTAAGGAGGTTGTTCCCTAGTAAACAAGGGGTGCCCTCTGGAGTCACTACTATGACCGGGTGTTTCACCTTGTGTCGCCGAATTTTGATGTCCAAATCTGCAGTCCCCTCGACAGGAATTTCCTTCCCGCCAAAGTTCTGCAGTTGTCCAGGAAGAGAGGTGAGAGGAATACGGTAATTCTCCCCCCTTCCTGCATTTAGTTCATCAAAGGCCCTTTTGGACAGAAGGGTAGCTTGGGATCCAGTGTCCACCAGTGCCAAAATTGTACCCTGCCCCTGTACTTGTACCGGGGCATAGTATCTTCCCTCCTTCTCCTCAAGGGGGCACAGATAATGCAAATTTTTGGATAACTGGTGGGCTAATTTTCTGGTTTTGGACATTGCAAGCGAAGAGATTTGGGCAGAATTCTGTGGAGAGCCTTGGGAATCTAAAAGAAAAAGTTGGCAACTGGAGATCAGAGCCATTGGGGGTTCCCCTGGTTCTGGTTCTGGGCCACCTCCCCCCTTTTTGGAGGCAGCCACCAGGATGGGTTTGAACTAGGGGATTTTCTTGCTGTTGGTTCTGGGATGAGATGATGGGCGGCGGTAGCTCAGTCTCCACCTCTCCCCAGTCTGGATTGGAATCCCTTTGGACCCATTTTTCTTTGGGAGGAGTTCCCCCATCTCTAAAGGAGAAGACCCTTTTCCCAGGATCCTCTGAGGATCCCTCTCCCTCAAATTGAAAGACCTGTACCTCCTCCACAAAGTGGGTCTGTTTGGGTCCTTTGTTTCTCCTACCCCCCTCTGCTCCTTGGGAGGCAGGCTTTCAGGGGTAGGAGATTTTGTTTCCGGTTCCTGGTTTTCCAGGGGCTGTTTACAAGTTGGGAAGGAAGCTTCCTCCAAGGCTTTACACCCCCCTTACTCTTGTGCCTCCTCCCTGGGAACCGGTGGGTTATCGGGGTGCTGCCCCCGTCATTGTTCTGGACCTGGCGCTCTAACTGGGAAACCCGCTCAGGCTGATACGGGGCTCTATTTTCTCCCCTGGGCTGATCCCGGGAAGGGTAGCTATCCCTTCTCTGGTAATACCCTGGGTTGAGAAGATTCGGGTACCCCTCCACCTTTGGCCTCCCCTCTCCCAGATTAGGTTGTCTGGGCTCAGGGAATTGGGGAAAGAAGGAAGGATGATTTTGGGGCTGGAAATTGGGTGGATACCTGGGGAAAAAGTTCTGCCCAGGATTCGGTGAATTTCTGCCCTCCTGGGGGACGTTAGGAGGGAGGTTCCCTGGGTCAGGTGCTTGGCTGGATCCCCCCCCTTGGGCTGGAGGAGTCCACACATAACCCAGGATGGGTCGGTTTCCCTTGTAGCGGGAACTTACATAATCAGGGAGCGAGGGACCCCATTTGTGGGACTACCTCCTATACTCCCTGTCTGTGACTGACCCGAGGGCCTTCTGGTCTGTGAATTATTTGGTGCAGGCAGGTTTTTAGGCCCCCCCATCTCCAAATCTAAAACGGGGGCAACCTTTACCTCCGCCACCTTGGCAGCAGCAGGGGTGCTTTTGGTTTTGGGGTTTTTCTGCGCATTGCTTTTATTTTCTATGGGCTTCTGCACCTCATAGATCCGGGTAGCCTGTTCAATGACCCGGTCTAGTGACCTTTTCTCGTGAAAATCTCTCGCTAGCTGGGTCATGATGTATTTGGGTAAGGGATGGAAAAATGTATTCATAAATTCTCTGCTATCCGTGCGCACCCTTCTGGTGGTCTGCGCAAAAGCACACTTTAATTCTTGCACAAACTCTTGTGGGGCCTGATCCTCCCCACATTGCAAATTGTAGGCTGCCTTGCAAGCCTCTTGAGGATTTCTGTGCACAGAAAAATGTTTCAAGATGGCCGCCCTGTATGTGGACCACCTTGAATGGTTTTGATCCTCCAGCCCTGCAAAGAAACTGGAGTATTCTGGTGAGAAGGTCCATTTGACGTACTGGATGCAGCTACTGCTGTCCTTCAAATGGAAAGTCTCCATCATTTGCTCATAGAGCTCCAAGTGTTCCCAAACAGAATGCTTGGCGTTCTTATGATAAAGGGTGATGACACTTCTTATTGCCTTTATTTGTTTCAATAGTTCCTTAAGCAAGGGCCTTTTTTCCTTATTGGCCTTTTTTGTTCGGGTAACCCTGGTCCATTCATCCTCTGACTCAGAAGCACTGCTCCCAGAGGTGCTCGTCTGATCTTCCAGGTTTTCCCGGATTCTGAGAGCCTGGGAATAGCTGGCAGAAAGTGGGGACCTGGTCTCCTATGTCCTGTAATGCTCAGAGGAGTCTTCAGATCCCTCCTTGCTGCCAAGATTTGATGGGTACCCCCCCACTGACCTAACTGGGCAGAGGTTTTCAGGATGCCCTTAATGGGCCTACTCTCCTGGGGTTCCCCACTAAATTGCACCGTGCTTGGGTGCCCATACCCGGATGCCCGCCCATCCATTCCTGGGAGGTACTGGCCTATGAGCCTCATACTTCTAGCTGGATAGTAATCTGCCATCCCCGTGGCCCTGGGCTCATGTGCGCGAGGGGACATGGGGGTGGCAGAGTCCAGGGACTGGGAAAGATGAAGGTCTCTGGTACTAGGGCTCCTGAGGTTATGCTCAGGAGTTTCTCTTTCCCAGCGAACCTCATCTCTATCCGCCCCTACTCCCTGTTGCAATGCAAGAGCCTGCGCTTTCAGTTCCTCAGTTAAGGCCTTACTAGACTCTATCAGTCTCTCCTGCATCGCTACCTGTTGCTGGATCCTATCATTGTGCTGGCAGAGAGCCTCATTCTCTCTCTGTGCCTCCTGATTGGTCCTGGAGTACTGGGCCAGTCTTTGCTGCAGGAGGGTTACCTCCTGAGCTGTGTCCCTATTGGCCTGCTCCTTTCTTGCCAGAGCATCCTCCACCCTCCTGGTGTGCTCTAACAAGTTCTGGTGTTCTTTTTGGAGGTCACCCAGTCCCTGGAGGGCCAGGTGATTTTCTTCCATTTTCCTTTTTAAGTGGCAGACTTCCTGGCCTAAGCTATCCCTTTTCTGACTAAGAGCCTGCATCTGTGCCGCCAGGTCGTCCCTTTGCCTTTGGAAGACACCAGCTTTCTGGCGCTCCTGGTCAAACTCTGCCTGGGTATCCAGGTCTTTCAAAATCAGTTTATTGCTCTCTGCCTTCTCCCTATCTAGGTGGCTTTGCAGGGTGACTACCTGCTCAGCACATGCCCTATTGAAGTCTAACTGTTGCCCCAGCTTTTTCTGGCTTTGCAGTAGGGAGTCCAAACCTTCTTGGTACTCCTTCTGCAAGGCCAGAAATCTGGTATCCTGGTCAGCCTTTTCCTGTTGCAGCACATCCATATCCTCTTTTATATTAGTGATGTACTGTCTGCTGTCCTTTTCTGACTCCTGGCTCCTGAGCAGCCTCTGCTCAGAAGAGTCTAGATCAGATTGGGCCTTCTCTAACGCCATCTGTTGCCTATTTGCCAGATCTTGGCCTTCAGAACATTTGTCCTGCATGGCTCCCATATATAGATACAAATATGCCGCTATCCTAACCATCTTGTCGTGTTTATCTTTAGCTTTAGGAGCCATATATAATTCACTCAGGGCCACATGTAATGGACCCTGATCTCTCCATGTATCTGACCCTGTTTCAGTGACCTGTTGCGCGATTGCCTGCAACCAGACCGTTTGGTCCTGATGAGTCCACTCACCTCTCACAAATAGCTTATGTAAGAAGTGCTCTCTGGCTATTTTGATGTCTACCAGTGTCGTCATTCTGGAATTTGAGTTCCTTCCTGACTTACAGAAGTTTGTATTTTATTTTGCAAAACAGACCTTTTCCTTAGAGCGTTCCTTTGAGGAGTGCTTTACAGCGTAACACAGCGTGGTGATCCGACCGGATGTATGTCTCCTGTCAGTTAGCACACTGTATTAATCTGCACAAGTGATAGATCTAACCCAGAATCCCGGCTCCGAGCCCCCACTTTGTTAGCGATATTCAATCAACACTACAGCTAAGTCAATGCCTAGTCTGGGATGCTGAGGAAAACCTTATTGATGTATTTTTATGTCCAGTTCAGTACTCTGGATGACAACCCTTGTATAACACCCCCCCTCTTAGAATCCCCCTGACCCCACTGAGCCAAGAAGTAGGTTTGTTTTGCAAATTAAAAGGTTTATTTGAAAAATTAACAAGATGTATATCACACTTTTATAAAAATTAATAATTGATATCACACTTATGGATATAATGTTGATCAACAATGGGTAATCTGGCACTAGCACACTTCTTTACAATCAATGAGGAGTTAGTATAGGATGGATAAGGTAGCAAAAATAAGTTTCTGGTTTCAAGGAAAAGCAATGAAGAATACAATGCAGTACAGAAATAACTCGATATGATTTTAGCAAAAGATAAGATAATCACCTTTTCTCTGGCAATTCACTCCCCGCCCCCCTATGCAATGTAAGAAATGGAAGGAGATGGAAAGAGGAGCACACAGTTCTCAGGAATGCAATCAAATACAATACGAAATTCAGTTCCCCCTAAGCAAGCTTAGAGGAAACAGGTAGAAGTTTGAAACACAGGCCCAAAATGCTTTGAATGTGATGATAATGAAGTGAGAAATGTGATAAAAATTCTTTTAATTCCCTCTAGAGGTTCAGGGTGGGTGATATCTAGTTTATATTAGTCCAGGCTCACTTTAGCAATGCCCTATGAATGATTGTCAGGTTGCACACGAATTTCAGCAAGCAAAGCAAGGACAAATATTTTTACACGTGGCTGAAATTGAGCAAAATGTCAAATCGCGGCAAATTTATTCGCGTGCGTTGAGCGCGATTACGGAGGCACTATAAGGAGTAGGAAGTCAGTTCTAGGCACGTTGGAAAGCTACGAATCTTAGCTTTAAGATGACTCGCTCCTAGCATAAACGGTTCTGGAGATACGGCATATTTCGTGAAGGTAGTTTTTCAGATTTGAAATTTAAAAGTTCAAAATGACAGATGACAGTTTTCAGTTTTAAGGATGACAGAATGACACGATTCTAGGAGGCAGTTCTAATAGGCTAAAATAGTTTGGATTAGATTATTTTAAACTAAGAAATTGGTTTTGCACAGTGAGTACTCACACTATATTTTTGAAATAAGCCGTCAAGGTCTGGTCATGTTGGACAGGACTTCTGGCGGGTGGTTCTGAACAGTGATCTGGTCTCTGGTTCTGCTCTCAGCACTGCACAGTTCTGGTCTCTCTGGATCTCTGGTCTCTCTGGATCTCTGGTCTCTCTGGATCTCTGGTCTCTGGAGGTTGATGGATTTGAAGTCTGGAGTCTCCCGGCAAAGCGTCCCGCAAGAAAGTGGAAAGTGAATCTCCTCTGGCTTCCAGTGGCTCTTTTTATGTCTTTAGAAAGTGGGCGTGTGCGTTGGTCATAACTAAACCTGCCCCTCTCTACTTGTCATTGGCCCAATTCTCCCCTCTCCCATGATTGGGGGAAGGAAATGGATTGTCATCATGATGAGGTCTGTTTATGGGTCAGAGGATCCTCCCCTGGTCAATTTGCCCACAAATCTATATTTGATTCAAATACATATTTCCCAGATACACAATTTGTTGAAATTACATGTACACATTATATATTCCTAATGGTCCATGCTTGTCCGCCTCTGATCTTCCTGGGGGCTTGCATTCAAAAATGGCAACATTTTGCGCTTTTTGACTGGTTTACCAATATCGGACATTTACCAAAAATTACACACATGTGCGCACGGAGTATGGACATTAATTGATGAAGTGTCAGATTTTTAACATGCAGACATTTGGAGTAAGACCCTATTTTCCGCTAGCAACCCCCCAGAATACACCACAGGGTCCTAACACCTCTTAAAACGTGCACAGAAAAATCACCAGAATAATGATATTACTTATATAATTCTGACAAGTCCGCACTATGAGTTATCTATCTTTTTAAAATTATGCCCTGGTCAAAAAGGGGTGTGGCTTCCCACATCACATGGTGGAATAACTGGTTTATCCACTTCCCCCAAGCTCAGCTGGCTCTCACAGGCACTTCTCCTCCCACTTCTCCCAAGAGGAAGCCACTTTACGGCCCCCCCAATATAACATTTGCCTGAGTCCAGGACAAGGCTTTGTTCAACCTCCTGCAGGTGCCCCTCCCCTAATCTAATCAGAGCAGTGTCATCTCCTTTTGGTGGGGAAGCAGGAGGCAGCCAGGCCTGGGAATGCAGTTTGATCAAGTTTCAACTCCTGTCGGGGGTTGTTGTCAGGCAGAATTCAGCTAAATGTCACTTTAGTTCCCAGTTTAAATCAAAACTTACAATTTTTACATATACATTAAATAATTACTTCCTTCAAGTCATTTCAGAACATAGTTTTACATTGTATCCACCTCTTAGCAAGTCTTTCCTTGGCCTGGTTTGTGTTCCTCTGTTCAGTTTTACACAAAAGTCTGGTGGTTTTAAAACGCCGGCTTTCTGATAGTGGTGAGTACCGGTATTGCATCCATTTTTGGGATCTGTCTTGAATTACTGCATTTCAATAGAGTGGTCTTTTGCTTGATAGTATAGGACCCTTGCTTAACATTGTTTTGATGGCATCCTTACAGTGGAGTGGTGATGTGGAACCCCCCACAAGAAGGTTGTATCTTTGGAGAGGTCTTGTGCCAACTGCGCAGTTCTCCTGGATTCTGGTGTGAATGTGGGCGGCGACAGCTCATCCCCACATCCACCCAGTCTATTGATTTAGTTTGTTCTGGGATAGAATAATGGGCGGCGACAGCTCATCCCCACATCTACCCAGTCTAAGGATTCAACATGGGTCAAAACCCTTGACAACCCAAACTGTCCAAGAAGTAAAAATGCTTAGGAGAAGCACAAGCACTGATTTTGAGCATGTAAATGCTTAATATGTGAAACCAGCAAGGTGGGAAGAGAGAACACAAAGGAGGGCTGCTATGTGTGCTCTCTCATACCCCTAAGTCATGAGTGCCTCCAGAACATTCATGGCCACAGAGATTCCAGCAGCCAGAGCACAATGCCTTATGCATCTAGTGCTCTGCACTACAAGGGGCAAATTTCAAGGCAGGTGGGCCACATTGTGATGGATGTCACAAAATACATTTCCGTATGAGAGCAACTACACCAAGACTCAAGCAATGATGGACGATTACTGGAGTTCAGATAAAACAAAACAGTATATATTGGATGGCCCAAACAAAGGGCAAGCTACGAAAGTAACACTGAAGGAGTTGCAGTGCCCGAAAACAGGGAAAAGGGAAACAGGATATGTTCTCTAGCACAGCTAAATACACCAGCCTTAGTGGTGCCTCAAAAGGACATACAAGTAGATGGGTTCCCCAAAATGGATGCACAGCAGAGAAAGAGATGATCCGTGGAGTTGACAAGTGTAAAGAGAGGAAACTATATTTCAGCAAAGATGGAAGAAGCCCTCAATGTGATACCACCAGAGCACAGATTGTTTAGCAGGACTGACATGTTTTTGGGTCAGTTATCCCAGGGGTGCAGGCCAACTCGAATGCCAAGTGGCTCCAGATCACAATATGGGAACTTTTTCAGACAATCAATTTGATGGTTAAGGGGTTAATTGCTACCAAAGCAGAACTGAGAGCTGTCCTACTGATGACCCTCCAAAACAGATATGTCTTGGATCTCCTCACTGTCATGGAAGGAGGTATGTGAACAAAGATAGGGCCATCCTGCTGCATTTATGTGCCTGCTCATGATGGAGATAATGGAACCCTCACAGTAGCCATCATTCAGTTATCAGACTTACATGCCAAGATGGAAGACATAACGAGCCCAGCAGGGGAAGATGAAGATTGGCTGACACACATCTTTCCTGGATACCATCATGGATGGCCAAAGTGCTGAAGGTACTCATAGCCGCCTTAGGTCTGGTGCTCCTCGCTTTCTGTGTCAGTAGAGTAACAATAACCCAGTGCAAGAAGACTACGCAGAAGAGAATTGGGATGAAAATATTTCTGGATGCAGAAACAGGCAGGAAGATACAAACATTGGAAGTGCTACAGTCACAATTGAAGCAAGGCCCCCTTTTCCCTCCATGCACAAGGTTCTCCTTTCTCCCAGATCCACGCAACTACATGGGCTGTTGGGTATGGTGCAAATCCGATGGAGACTGCTGACATATGAACTGGGGTTTTGATGAACTAGTGAAGTATGAAGGTCACCTGGGAGGAGTGGGGAAAGTATAGATTCCTAAATGCGACATTAACAGGGAGAACCTCCAAGGAAGTGTGGTCGATATATCGACCAGGGGGGGATTGAAGAGGGAGACATGAATGTGGCCTTCATTGCTCCGATCTCACCCTCATCTCGACATCACAGAAATGAAAGGTGTACATTGGTGCATGTCCCTCCTCCCCATTGCTAATGTACTGCAGATTTGAGAAATGGTATTCACCAGTCAGACCCTGCCCTGATGATGTCATCATTGAATAGATACTTTTGCAGTCCATGGAGCAAGTAGACTGGCTCTGAATGTGAAAAACTGATGATTTTGTGACTAAGACTATGACTTAGATGTATTGGACATGAAGTGCCTATGCATTCCTGCATGCAGCTATGCAGACCCTTAGATTAAATTGCTCTTAGAGACAAAGAGCATGGTCATTATGCAGTAACCACACGTTGCCCAATAAAACATATGTACTGCTTGCTGTCACTAAATGCAACTAATATGAGTGGCCATGTAAATCAAGATCGAAGCCGTAGCTGCCAAGAAGTAAATGGAAGACACTGAAAGTGCTCAGAAACACAGAGAGAGGTCTGAGATGTGCAGACTAGCCACCAATGGAGAGAATGTTTCAAATTAGCAGAAGAGATGTGTAAAAGGTGAAAGTCATTATAAATGTGAGCAGGAAAATCGAGTTTGTAGTCTCTGCACACGTGATCTGAAGTGGAGGAACGCAGCCTATTCATGTGAACTAGACAGAGACCACTGTTCCCATCCAATTGACCACAGATGATACAAAAGTAGTACCAAGATGAAAGCAAAGTGTTCTGTCTCAAAGCCTAGAGGATCGAAGAGGGTAGCCTTGTTTGGTACAGCCAGCACCATTGGGGCTCTTCCAACCACCTTGAATAGTTGCTCATGGGCTGATAACTTTCCAAAGGGCCAAGTCTGAGAAGACACTCCCTGACCAATCCCTATTCACCTTCCGCGCTAGCTCACACATTATTGCAAGACCCAATGGTAGTGTGCTAACCTGACATGTCTGTAGTTGCAATATTTAGGAGGTGGTCACTAGAGGAGCCACGATATATTAGTAATAACCCCATATATCTTCTATATGTAGCCTACCGTACTAACCAATCCATACTCACGTTACGTTTTTACGATGTATAATTTATTTTGTGGCATCCCTACACATTAAAACTCCATGACAAGCCTGTAACCAACGAGAGAGTATTGTAAAATCATGTGTTGTCCATAACTTGATCCCTGAATCGAAAGCTTTCAATAAACAGTAAGATTTGTCTCATTTTTGGACTCTTCCGTTTTTGCTGCAGGGGCATCCCCATGAACCAGTTTCTCTCGCTTGCATTTGAGGAAATGAACAGACCCATACCTACTTCAAACCCTCAAAGTATCAACCTCTGGATGATGAAAAGTAGACAGAGACATAACTGACGTGTGACTGGACCTGCTGGACCGGGATGAAATCTTACCCACTTACCCACTTCAACTTTACTGATTTGATCAATTCCCATAGGATAACCGACTGTGTTGCTCTTTTCTAGATTCAAGCCTTGGATCTAGAGATTATACATGGATTGCAGCAGCAATTGCATTTACCTACTGAGATATGGCACTGCAGTTTTTAATGTGATGTTCTATCTGGATAATATTAACATATGCATAGGAATCCATTTCCTTTTGGTAATTCCCCATCAATCCTCAACCCTACCCTCTGTTCCCCAACCTTTCAGTCCCTTCCTGCAACCAATTAAGGTATTTTGTTTATGTTTTCCTCCAAGAATCCCAAACCTGCCTTAACATCTAACAAACATCCCAGAAGATATCTAGCTCCTAAAGGAGATTCAGTTAATGGATGAACAATCAACGCGAACCTGTGAACTTGCCCAAAGCTCAATTTGAGATTTGCAGGACCTTCAGGATCATTTTTGAGAATGTTTGCCCAGGCCTAATGGAGATGACACTGTTCTTGCTCAATTTCTGGAATTTTGAGATCCTCCACTAAAGGCCTTTTTTGGCATTTGATAATCTCAGTGCGTAAACTGACATGTTGTGTACTCTTGTTGACATGAATCAGTCTACTGCAACTCAGCGGGAATATACTTTTGTTTCCTATTGTGGAAGCTCTAAAATAAAAACGAACTGATCATCACCACTCTTTTCTCTGTAGGGTGGTAAATGGAAATTGCAGTGTGCATGCACAGCATTAAAGCCATGCCCAACCAATTTTGCCTCTAAATATTTTTCTCTGTGTGTGGCAGTGAAATGTTTACATGCAGCGTAAAAGTGTATTGTTAGTGGTTCCTAACACCTCCTACCAAAAACAACCTTTGAACTAAATATTGGCATATTTTAGTGAAGGCATTTTTTCAAGCAACAATGGTTGAGAAACAAGAGTTGTCATAAAATTCTGAAATAGAATTCTTGGCACAAAGCAAGCATCAATACTATTGGCACCCGGGGCGGAGGCGCAGCCAATCAGATTGCCCAGATCTCGGGCTGAAACCTCTGATCTCAGCTTGCATTCCACAGAACCCACTGGCTGCCTTGCCTGCCCGTAGCACCATCTTCCCCCGACCCTCCCTTTTATTTTATATTTTTAACTGTTTCTCAATCCTGCTCCCCCACTTAACTGCTTGTTGGGGTGGCGGCACCCCCCGCCACAGCTGCAGCTTCCCTGCCTCTTGCTGTTCCAGTTGCCATTGTAATAGAAGAGGGGCTCTGTATGGAGCTCTGGGTTAGCGCTTTGGTAATCCGGGGTGCTAATGTCGATATGCACACGTTCCATGGGCAACACCAGGCCGTAACGGCCAAGGCGCCCCTGTTAACCACTCTTGCTTCGCTCGGGCCATTAACAGTGTTGCCCCTGGAACAGTTGCATAATGCCACAATATGCAAAAGAAAGGGCTGTTCTGTGTCATCAGAAGCAGGAGTATAGGTGTGGGTATAAACATCACACAGCGCCCAGAGGCACAGAACACATTTGGGATGGCACTGGCAAAAACGAGCCATGTCAAAAATAATACCATGCGGCACAATGATTGTCTAGCCATCATAACGTCCATTGTTCATCCTATGACTGGAAGGCCATCAAAATGATTGCTAATCTGATTCTAGGTGTGCTCACTTTCTGCTCTCCATACGGAGTTGCAAACGGATTATAGTTCATGTTAAGTGTTCAAAGTAGCAGTCCGAGTCAATAGACAAAAATATAGTGGTGCAGCCACTTTCCAAAATGTATTTCAGAGGCATGAAGTGTGCCCGACTGTTCAGTGCCAAACTCTGTCTATGCCAATGCATTTCGGACAATGTCCGTCATCAGGGCTTCAAGGCACTGTGCATGTTTCATAAGAATCATCATCATCAGCATAATCATACAGCACCATTCTTATGGGCAATCAAGAGCATGTAGAAACAATTAATTCGACCATCGCTTTCTGTGTCCATAACTCTCTTTTCTGCTGAAGTGACTTCATCCATCAGCACTAACTCCAAGGAGAAAGGTCACAGGTGTAGCTGTCTGTTCCATGGACTGAACTGCCTTGGTGTCAATTATAGTGGACCAGACGGCTTCTAAAGGATACACTTCCTGACATGTGGGATTTTACACGTCCACTCGATGGTTCTCGATAAGTCGGAGCGACCGATTCTCAACGAGGTGTTATTTACTGATAAAGTCGTAGGGATCCCAACATTTCCGGTAATGAACACCTATTCTGATGCCCTCATATTTTTCTGAGGAAGCACAGAGAGTGCCACTTTATAAACCTGAGTGCCAGTCCTACACATTTGCGACAGTTTGAAATTGTCATACATATACAGCAGCTCCTTTGGTGGCGGGCCGCTCACTGCAATTTCTCTATTGTGGTGGAGTGACACCAGGTTTGCTGTAGGGTTGCTGTGCTAAGTGCACCGCACTCCCTGAAGGCACCACACACATTTCACATCTTTGTCTTTGTATGTGTACACATTTTGAATGTCTTCTTTACTCCTGTTTGTGCTTTACTCACTTCTTTCACCTTTGTTCCATCTTAAACATGTCATAGTTCCTCTTTGCCCTTCATTTGAATGTTTTACACAGCTTCTTCATTCTCACTTGCAACCACCTTACTAAATACCTACTTTTATTGTTTCCATATGTTAACAGCATGCACAGTTTTATGATCGTGTGCATGTAAACCAGCAGTCGATAGTGTAGGTTTGTACCCCCAAACTCAGCGCAGAAGTCTAAGGCCAGGGCCTCTGACCTAATTGGCTACCAAGACCATCGTCCAGTGTCTTTGAATGATGTAGCTTCTATCCCAATGAAGTAGAAATTCAGAAGCTTAATAGGACTTCACAACTATCTCTTTCCTGCGTGTTTTCCATGTTGCCAGCATTTAAAATGTCATAGAAAATTAGATCCAATTCATTAATGTCTGCATGCGTGTGATATTAACTGTAAAGACACTGCTGTGTGGTTCTGTTGACCCTTCATTCATAGTGATTAGGATGGCTACTCATTTCAATTACCTCCCACTCTGTTTTGTAGTTGGAAGAAACACCCCCTCAGGAAGTGCCCAGACACCGGCCACTGTGTGAAGTTACTACAGCTTTAACTAAGGAATACTTGCACAGCACTGATGTCACCTGTAGTTGCAGTATATTTCTTGAGTGGGTATAAGCAAGGCAACAACGAAGTACAACGTCATCCTCACCCGCCTGTGAACCATGCATCATATCAAGGGCTAAAGTCCACACATGGAAGAAGACGGCCAATCAAACAACACATTTATCGTACCGTAAGGTGAATTTGCCGCTAGAGCACAATATACACCTGTACCGATTAGATGCTGACGCCATTCTTTTTTTGGTAGGGTTGATCAAAGGAACCAGGTACTAGGAGGTTGACAGCCCTTTCACCTTTGGTCAAGTGCTAGCAGTTTCTCATTTGTGTGCTACTGGGTCATACTCAGGTACTGTAGCCATGGCAGCAGGGCTGTCGCAGCCAGCATTTTGTAAGATGTCGAAAGTGGTGCTGCCCGCAATGCAGCAACACATGACCAAATTCATCATGGTCTCACATAGTGATGGCGACTTGGCATCTGTGGAGGATGGGTTCTTTGGGTTAGCCGGCTTCCCAAATGTTCTAAGGGCGATTTACTGCATCCATGTTCAAATCATACCATCCCGGGCAAGGGAGCAAATGTTTAGAAAACGTAAAATAGCCCACTCCCTTAACATCCAGATGACATGCAGTGCCAACTTGCAAGTTACACATTGGTACGACAATTTCCCGGGATCTGCACATCATGCATACATCCTTCACAGCAGCAAACTACCAGTGGTGATGGGTAGCATAGTACAAGGCAGAGGTTGGCTCCTTGGGGATGGGGCATACGCACTGAAAACATGGCTTATTACACTGTACCGCACTACACGCACTGCCGTCGAACAAAAATATAATGTAGCACATGTACAGCAAGAAACAAAATTGTACGCAGTTTGGACTCTTGAAAAGTTGCTATCACTGCCTACGTGTGTCCGGCGGGACCTTATTTATCTTCCACACAAAGTGTGCAAAATGATAGTGTTGTGCTGTATGCTTCACAATTTATCAATTTGGCAGAGACTACCTGAAACCGAGGATGAATCATTAGATGAGTAGGAGAATGACCCCATTAAGAATGAGGAGGAAGTTCAGGAAGCACCAAGTGTCCATGATGATGTGGCTGCTAATTTTATTAGATGAAAAACATCTCGATGGGCAAGGCTATTGGTGGCGTGGTCGGGAATATCAGATACCAGCGTGATATGTGAATTGCTGTTATCGAAGCGTGTGTTGGAGCAATGTGTGCTATAACAGTGGACACAGTCGATTGAATGTTATAGTTATTGAACATCGTTCATTGTCAGTAGCTTATCAGTGCTTCAGTAATAAAGGAAGTTAAATTGTCATTACATATCTGTGGGCATTCGTGTGTTCCCAAAATGATCTTTGATTCTATGCAGAGCAGGCTGGAACACTCACTGTTGTTATTTGTCCCCCTCTTTTTCCTGTGGGGTTATTTTTTTATTTTGAAGGATTGCAAAAGGAGTGCACCAGACTGCCGATCTCGGAATGATAACCTTCCACCAGAAAATACAATATATGGTTCTTCAACATTTTGATAATATGCTTTGCTCAGTAAGACAAGTAGAAGGTTCTTATTATGAATAAATGACTGGAAGCGATCATTATTAAAAAAACAAAAAAAACACAGTAAAATTGTCAAAGAAAAACATGTTTACAAAGTTAGAACAATTCATTGTTTGTTTTTCTTGAATGGCTGCTTTTGCTAATAACCAAATCTCCACAAGATGTCTCTTATATATTCGTCTGGTTGCACAGCTGACAGCAATGGCTCTGTTGGCTCTACCAAATGCACACCTGACAATTCAGAGAGAGAGAACGAGAGAGAGTGATACAGAGATGAAGGAGGACTAGGGAGAGATAGAGAGAACGAGTCAAAGAAACACAGCTGATGGGGAGAGAGAAAGAGACAGATAGAGGGAGCTGTGGTAGAGGGCGAGAGAGAAAGAGACAGAGAGAAAGACAGCTGTGGTAGAGGGAGGGCTAAAGGGGGAAAGAGAGAGAGAGACCAAGCTGAGGTAGAGGGAGAGTTAGAGGGAGACAGAGAAAGAGAGAGAAAGAGAGAACTCTGGTTTGATTAAGATATTTAAAAAAAATCTATTGTCCTGGTCAATGTCTGTTTGTCATTTTCTCTTTAAAACACCCATTTTCAATATTTTTAATAGGCTTACTATGTGTTGCATGGAATCGGATTTCTGGCTTTTTACAGAAGAGAATTTATGTTAGGGTTAATATAGTTGCTTATTAATTACTGTTCAATGTAATTTGTATAACAATCATTCTTTATTCAGGAAGTGCACAAAGAAAGCTGTGTTTTATTGTACTATTTTGTAGGTTTTGAATATATAGAATATACACTGCCATGGCACAGGATAGCATAATTATAGTTGTTTCTTTATAACGCGCTTAATACCAGCGAGTGGTTTCTAAGCGCGAGATCTGGATTCGAACCTGTGTTGTACCGCGTTGCCTCTAAGCTATCTTTGTTTCCTAGTATGCCCACCTGATATGGTAACAAGTGGGTAATAATTCACAGACTAAAGAATGCACAATGTTATGGTGCTACAATGGAAATAAATATATCCCAGCGGTACTAAGACGTTATCATTAAAAACACGTTCATGAAAAGTAATGTCAAGCTACATCTGCCTTCCATCTTGCTCCAAATCAGGATTACAATATGTCATCTGCCCTGAGGAAAAATAGGATTTCCTTCTATCTTGCTTCAAGACAAGAACAGAAAAAAGCTGGCTTCTATTTCTCAGTTCTTTGAGTGATTCATTTCCAGATATGTTTTAAAATGTGTCTCTTTGTCGCTGCATTATTCACGGGTGTGTTTTACCTTTGTTTTACACTATTTCTCCACCCCTCCTCTGCTTCGTGCTCTTGGTCTCAGAGTTACAGGTGCATCGTGCTCTTGGTCTCAGGGTTACAGGTGCATCGTGCATTGTTACTCACTTGTGTTGCCTTTGACGAGGCTGCTTATGGTAGATGCTGGATGGAGCCTATGGCAGAAGCATCATGTACAGGTCACTTATGGAGTTTTTACAGTTTGTCACAATTGTTTGTGGGCAAGGCAAACACGTTGTCTGTTTAGATGTCTTCTTGAAGGCAACACATAAAACCATTTTAATTTCTTCTGAAAGTTTATCAAAGAGCAGTAGTTCGCACCTAACTGTCTGATAACTGCTTAATTATACTTTGCCTACTGTAGGATTGTAATTGTATCAACCAAGTTGTCTGTAACTACGCCGTGATACCTCAGTGTCTGGGCGTATAACAAATGCAATAAATAAATAAATTAATAAATGAAACTGTGTAGAGACCGGGCACTTTATTTGATTGTATAATTAGGCCTTTTCATGGGTTGGAATTAGAAGATTGGTTATTTTTAGTAAGTCTGATTGTAGACATGGAAAGTGAAGTGTGTGTCTCAGCCGGCTTTAATTAGATCAAGGACCTGCATTTCTCCATAGGCCTAGGGGAATTAATTGTAATTAATTATGTCTGACGCTCTGACGTCCTCAGAGGTGAATTAGGAGTCTCTCATCTTTATGAATAAGGTAAATTGCCTGATGTGCGTTGTCTTTTAAATACATGTGCAGATGTTACCTTACTAGAAGTACTTGCACGTTATGATCCGATAACTCAGCATTTTATTATCTGATAATGGAAATGTATTTTTTTTTATGTAATAGCTATTATACGTTTGGATAAAGAGTACACTTTACATGGTGAGATCGCATGTATCTAGAATCTATACGGCATACTTACAATGTATGCTAAATACCCTATTGATGCACTCGGACGTTGTCTTTTAATATCCACGTTTCATCTTGTGGGTACATATCAAGATAGGGTATTGGGGGTGATGATAAGTAGAGCATTACGATGAACGTACTATGATTACATTGTGTAAGCATGTGAGACAGTACCCCAATATGTATTATTTGTATCACATTGTTCAAGCTTAAGACAGTTATGCCGTTTATTATACATATAAAATATGTTTTTTTTAATAAGTATTTACTGTGGGTGACCATATTAAAAGATGGCGCTCTGCTTTGCTCACAATGGTAGACCCTTTGTTAGAATCATGGAAATGGACGATGCACCTCGCCTTTTTTTTAAATGGTTGGTTTGATATACTTGAAGAAGCCTATGTGTAGGTGAAAGGGTTGTGTTTGTGTGGTTCTGTTCACCAGGTAATAAAGGACAGAACTTTTCATCATTTGGTAGCTTTGTGTGTTTAATGTTATGTTACAAAGCACTGACGCTTAGCTGGATGTGGGCTTGCTGTGGCCCCCTGACCAGGGCAAGACCACAGTGTCCTCGTAGGAAATCAAAATGGAGTGGTGAAGCAGTAGGGGACGACGTTTACAGATGAACCAAACAAGGGTTTCCAGCAGGGTTGGCAATGCTAAAGGAAGGGCAGTTTGTGTGATAGCTTTGGTGCACGTATATCCAGACAAAGCAGATCATGTACTGCAATTGCACAAATAAGGTTACATTTTAATTTAAATTGTTTTTTTTATAACACATCTGATGCTATACCTGAGTTTGTTTTTTAAGTATGGATCTGGGATTTGAACCTCTGTTGCTCTGCATGGTTGTGCTTCCAAGACCAGCGCGTTGCCCCTGTGCTATCCTCCTTTAACGAGAAAGAAATGCTAAGAAGCCTGAAGGACAAGGGAATATTTATGTGAGGGCAGGATCAGTGTACAGCCGTGTGATGGGCATGAAATGTGCTCAAGAGGACCCTTGAATCGCATCAACTTTAGTTATGTAGGGGTACTATTAATCTCTCCCACAAAACAAACACCAACATTGTACGGGTGGCACTGCCAGGTCTAGTGGCCATGAGTGGCCAAATAAAGAAGAGACTGTCTGAGAGGATAATGTGTATGGACTTAAATGGGCTAATGAGAGGGGAGTGGACTATATATAAGGGATGGCCCCTTTTGTGTCAAGTGACCTAGCAAGTCTTTGGCTCGCGTGTTATGAAGCTTTTAGCCCTTTGAAAATGCCCAGGTGCTATTGTCCACATGGGTGAGTTGAAACAATGCACAAGAGGACAGCAAATGCTCTTCTACGTAATCCTCCGCTCCACACGGAAAGGCCACAAATGGCGGAAAGATGGGAGCATCAATGGGCACTCTTAATTGTGGGTGGGCTTTACATCGAGGCACCTCTGGGACCAATGATCAGAACCAGGCTGCCTGGTAATTCCTCTGACCTGCTCATGACTCTATGGTGATGGCCATCGTGGTGAAGGAGTCTGGATTCCTCTTCAGCTGAGGCAGGGCCCTTCTGGAAGTTTATCAGCATAATCTAGTCTTGTCTACCATTACTGGCCAGGGCTGAAGTTCACTTTCCCTGTTAAACTGGGGCAGCAGGGACTTGAGGTCCACATCTGCAGGCCTACTTCATGCATCATGACCTTAATTATGAATTTAGAGCCGTGTGTTGCTACATACATGGCTGTGTTTAATATTAAGAGAGGCTACGTTAACACATTAGATGAACTTTGGACATTTGCAAGTTGTCAAATATTTAAACTTAACAAAATCAGGAACTTAACAAGAACCCGCCAGCATATTTAAACCTTCACACATTGTTGATGATACCCACAGGGAGAAGGCAGACTGGTACTGTAGGTCACAGCTGTAGTATGACTGATGACATGTTGCTGTGTTGAATGTGATGTGGTGGTGTGTAGAATGGGTGTGTTTGAGTGAGATCTAGAATCTGAATCCAAGGGTGAGCTGAGTGACTATTGAGAGAGACTAGGTGAGAGGACGCTCTGCTGGTGAGCTGTATTACAGAGACTTCAATAAATATATATGTCTCACCTGATGACTGCCCCCGCCTGACACTTCAACAGCAAGGCTGAATGTTCCTGCCCGGCTTCATGACTATGCTCAGAGCTGAGATATGGCTCTAGAGGAGAGACGGAACAGCATTATCTGAACATCCTGCAGCCAGGGGACTATTAGAAGCAGGGGAGGTTAATTGCCACAGCAAACAAATAGGAAAGAACATTAAAAAAACAACATTAACATACATGATGAACATACACTTACAGTAAGCCTTTAGTCCCTCTGGATTCTAGATTCTAACTGAGTATCTCTCTTTGAGTACGGCCTACGGTTGGAGTCATAATAGATGGCCGATCATGAGCTCAGTCGAATCCAGGTAAGATAGTGTTTACTTGACCTCTCAGTTAAGGTTTGTTCTACGAGGTTAACTATAGATGATGGGAAAAATTGAAATTTTACGGACTCCAGAGCACTTGGTGTCGCAAAGTATCCCAACTTGTATTGCCACCGCTGTAAAGACCTTTAGCCTCCTGGCTGCACGGTACATCCTACCGAGACACCCTCACGATCTCCACTAGTCACTAAGTATTCTAACAAAGACATCTATCACACATTCCTTCTTCCATGATCAGATATTTTCCATCTCTGTGTGTGTCAGACAAAGGGGGTAAATCGTGTTGGTGCAGCACCCAAAATCCCAAATCTCCCTAGTAGAGATGGACATCTAATCAATTTGTTGAGAAATTGCAACTCACAACTCATTCTCAATGTCACCAGAGTCACTTCAAATTTCTCATTTCCAGGGCAAAAACCTCACACCTTAAAAACTCCCACGGGAAATTGGGTGTAAGATGATTCTTTTGTGGGTCTTACTGAGAATGAAGAACTGTCAAATTGAGACAGCTGTGTTGGTGGAGCATTCTTTGGGGACCCCATGCAGAGATTTGGCCAGGGGGTAAGCATATATCAAACTAACTGAACTGCTTTGTCCCCTGGACGAGCTGCGGAAACTGCAGAATCTTCTCCAGTTCTGGATGTGTGAGTTCCGTAAATGCACCTAGCATAGA
Source organism: Ambystoma mexicanum (assembly GCF_040938575.1). Lineage (NCBI taxonomy): Eukaryota > Metazoa > Chordata > Amphibia > Caudata > Ambystomatidae > Ambystoma > Ambystoma mexicanum. Next base: position 1,151,790,530 of record NC_090926.1, on the reverse strand, counting down.
GAACACTGCTGAATGCACGTTAACGCGGACAAGGTTGACACGCTTTGAGACTACTACGGTGGTGAGCTGGCGCTGTATAAAAAACAAAAACAATAAGGATACACCGCCAAAGGTGTATTATGTACAAATAAGCCTCTTCCACTTCGATGTCTCACCTGCAGGTAGTGTCTTGCTGTTGTAGCTGGTATTATGCATTGTACACATGTCGTGCACATTTCAAGAAGTTCTAGATATATAATTCTCTCCCAGTATGTGTGTATTGGGCATACACACACACACGCCCCTCCTTATGAATAGAATATGGCACAACTGGGGGTTCTGTCCCAACAACCTATGGCACCCAAATGTTTCATCCAAGTTATCCTCCAATACAATTCCTAAGGCTGACCAAATGAGCATAAAAGGGTTATAGTTACAAATACTTCAATGTCAGGGTGAGTGTTCTGAAAAATAATATGAGCGCTAATAGCAGGGTGTGTTATAAATTTCAAGCATAGAGCTGTTATCACAAAAAATGTTGTCAAATATAAAAATATATGTGGTTCTCCTCATGCTCAAACGGTTCCATGTCATTTCATAGCGGGATGTTTTTTCATGGGCTTATTTAACGCAGATTTTTTTAGGAAAAAACTCTTTGAATTTTTTTATTTTTGGGAGGGGTTCCCCCTCGAATCCCCCATCCCCTTTAATTTTGTATAGATCCCCGAACAATCACACCCAATATATATATTTTTCCAACCCCCCAAACAAATTCGATGAGTTCTTTCAGCAAAAAAATCACAGTAAAAAATCCAGCAAAAAAACATCCCGTGATGAAAGGACTTTGTACCGCTCAAACATGCTCTTTGATTTTATGCAAAGCAGCCCTTGGTGTAATTTGTCCACTTCCTCCTTCTCACAGTGGTATTTTGAGAGAGGGCAATGGGACTGTACCCGACAGTCCATGTTGGAATGATAACCTTCAATCAGAAAATAATGAACATGATTATTTTAGGTTTTGTTGATGTGCAAGTGCAAACGTTCTTATTATGGCTACAAAATATGCTGGAAGTGAATATTATAAATTAACGTTATAAAATTGGTTAGTACAATTAAATAGTTTATTTTTAGAACTTCTTTTGCTGAAACTGTGCACTTTATTTCTATATATTTTCTCTATCAAATGTTCCTTCCTTGTTGGAAATGGTCGTGCACAGATTGAAACTGATACTCTGTTTCTTCTTTAAGCATAGTTGTTTCAAGTGCCACCAAATAGAACTCTCCTAGGCGGAAAGGATTTTACTCACAGAGTTCAAATTCGTCCATATTACCATTGCTATAAGTGAATGCAGTCCTAGTCCGTATCTTATTACGTGTGCTGGCGCACCCTGCGGAAGCATTAGACCGCTCCTCCAGAAGAGACCCTCGAGTTTTACCCAGAGTCCGTCCATGTCAAATAGCAAGGTTTTGACACCATATGTAAGAACGGGGACAACTTTCTTATTGTAATATTAAATTGCTGTGACTAAGAAAAGGCGCCATATTTCTTATTAATCTGAGTTGTTTGTGCTGTTAATGCAATCATTTTTAGTTTTTTTCATATTTTAAAAGCTCAATTATGCCTTTAGATTCAAAGAAATAAAACCCTAAATGATAATTGTCCACAATAGTTAAGTACCATTTAACGGTACAGTATGTTCTTTTCCTACCTGCTCCGAACAACAAAATCTTTGTTTTAAGTTTGTTAATATGTGAGTCAGTTGCTGTTATGTAGATTTCAAGGTCTTGCAGTTGGCCTTGCAAAACTATCAGGACCATGTTGTCCGCATGTAGCGTGTAGTTTACAGATGTTCTATCAATATTGGATGAGAAGCAACGGGTAGTTTTAAAAGCAGTGGCGATTTCTGATATAAAAAGATTGAATACAAAGTGTCAAAAGGCAGCCTTGTTTCAAGACACGGCGGACAGTCTTCTCTTCCTGTTTAAGCTTACTTGAACACAGGTATTTCTGTGTAGGGTATTGAGTATCGCCAGCCAGAGGCGTTGTTAGTGGGAGGGGCTATAGCCACTGGTCTTTTGGTTGTAGCCCCGTAGAGAAGCTCAGGAGCTACACAGAAAAGGCTAGATAGCCCGAAGTCCCGACAGTCCCGACATTAGCATAGCCCCAGATCTCTTCCAGACCTAGCATCACCCCTGTCACCAGCAGTGATGCCAAAATCTCCCATGAGTCCAGCTTGGCCCATAATTTACTTCTAGACAAACTATCGAAGGCCATGGAGACATCAATCAATGCTCTGTATATACACCTTGACCTCTGTGCAGCCTCCTTTTTAAGCAGCCAAGAATGAATCCGTTGACGGTCATCCCCACTCTCCTACAAAAGCCTGTCTGGAAGTAGTCCAATCTCCCACTAGATTTATCCCAATTCTGAATATCTCACAGGACCAAGTACGCAAACCTCTTTGATGGAATATCTCACAATGATATCGGCCTATAATTAACCGGGTCAATGTGTGGCCCTATTTTATGGATTGGCCGTGTACTAGAGCATAGCCATGAAGCCGGAACGTTTATGATACAATTACTTTTACAAAGACGCCATGCAGGACATTTGCCAATAGATGTATATTTCCCATGAGCACTACTGCCGCTAGACCATCGGGGCCCAGAGCCCTTGAGTTTCCGCTTTTGGTAATCATTACTGCCAGCTCCTCCATGTCCCGTTTCAGATGCCAGGGGGCATCAATATTCAACTCCGTAGAATGTTCAGGATTGCCACCATACGTATATATGGACTTAAAGTGAGCGATCCATTTGTCTTCGGCAAATGGGTTTATCATGCATTCGTCGGATGATCCTCATTAGATTTTAGTATGGAACAAATACCCCTAGTGTTCTTTTGTGCCTGTATCCCAAGTATATTTTGAGCATCTACTAAGAGACGTTGGAATTTATGCTGGCGTAACCAGTTTTTATAGCCACACTTCAGGCATTGTTTATGCCTTGTGTCCTCCAGGAGTGCCTTTTTAATGCCATTCTAAGCTCTCTTTTTTAAAGCTTGACGTCACGATCATATAAGTGCTTATGTATGGTCTTAGCTTTATTTAATTTTGGCATTTGCTCATAGACTTCCTTCAGCACCTTTTGATATCTGCAGAATTTTAATCTATCAAATTGGGTAATGTCCAGGTACAATATATTGCCAGAATGTTATTGAACTGCTGTATATTGTGCCCGTTCCATATCACCCTGTTCCCTCCTGGGTTTACGTCTAGCTCACTACACTATACGTTAAGTTCGGGTTTTCAGCATTTCATATTCCACTTCACTCATTATGGAAGATGGTCATTAACGTCTATTGGTTCTACCTTCATTTGGTCAATAACGTCTATTGGTTCTACCTTCATTTGGTCATTAACGTCTATTGGTTCTACCTTCATTTCATTAATAACCAGATAGAACTCTTCAGAAACAAAACAGTAATGCAGTATGTGTACCTGGCTACCTCTGACCCATGTATGGTATGCATTTTCATTCCGCTTGACATTACCATTTAGTACACACATCCACCATGCTTCCATGAGTGCTAACAAGTCATTCCCTCTTTCAGTCACTGCCTTTTCCGCAGCTGGAACAGTTTTACCTTTCGGCCAATCGGTACACCGTGCAATCATGTCCCCGCATATAATCGTCGAACTTGGATTCCCTTTGAGTTGCCTTTGAATAGAATCATCTCAATCGAGTCAAGGAATTCCCCTTGGGAAATTTGCAGCGGATTCCAGTACAAATTCATTAGTAATGTCGACCCCACCAAAGGATAAATGGTCCGGCCCCACCTTAACTCTATTGCATGAACAAAGGCATTTGGCTGAGCGAATACTGTTGCAACCGCATGCAGTGAGTTATTAATCCCCACCAGGCAGCCTGACACTGGTCGCCCTGCACCAGCTTTATATGCTGGGGACAGAAAAAGGGTGTACCCATCCACCATCGGAACAGTTAGGAGCCACGTTTCCTGAAGGTGAAATACATCTACATTGAGTACGTTCACGTTCCCATCACAAAATAAGTCTGCTGAGCTCCAACAGTTTCATGATATCAATTCAACTACTCTAATGGATTGCTCTTTAGCATGATCATTAGGTCGAGCAATGCCTCGTATCCACCGTGGCCGCCACCCAACCCCAACTTTGTTCTTTTCCGTGCTCTGGCGCCCTGTAGGTATCGTAGCTATCAGTCTTTTCACATGTTCACCGCTAAACACTGGATTCGTAGAGATGGGCAGGGTCAGGACAGACGTTCTCGCAGGTTTTGGGCAGCAGCACCCTTTCTGCTGTACCCTCCAGCTGTTTTGGGGTAGATTTAGATATGCTATAGCCCCAGGAACTAATACAGTCTGTCATGGCATAGATCAGGACTCTAACCCTAATACAGTCTGTCATGGCATAGATCAGGACTCTTACCGGGCTTGAACTAAAGTGAAGCACAAACTTATCATCACGTGAGCAATCGTTTCAGAATTCTAACAATTGATATCAACTGAGATGCCAACTGTGCAACGGCTGCTATCTTTCAGGACGCAACCTCCTTCAAAGTCCCATTGGGGACTAGAACACCCAAGCGATTTTGGAGGGAGTGTTAACCTGAAAGACAGCAGACCGTGACGAGGGGTTTCAGCTGAGGACCACCTATTCAGTTTTGATAGAAATGACACAGACCTATTGCAAGTGACTGGGAAGAATCTAAATCAGAAACATAAAGGGGTTTGGTGTAGAAAGCACTGCCACCTACTAGGCCCTGTCCATGGCCTACTGTTTTGGCCACCTCCAAATGACGACTCAAGCGATTTTGATATACTCCATCCGCCACCTTAGTACTACATCATACTGCCTTCCCCTCCCAATGAATTGCTTCCTCTTCCCCTTTTCTGTTTAGGACCTTGTGTGGCATAACTCTACTTCCTTCTGCTATCAACATCTCCTGCCACGCCATACTACTTCAGTCTCAGGTTACTGTAACACTCACCTTGTATCCACAGGGAAGCCACTCGACTGGTCTGCGATGCTTCTGGGAACACTTCACCTTCTCCGGGTTTCGTGCTGCCAGGGGTCAGTTCTAGAAGACAAGAGGTGGATTTTAGCTACTACTCTTTCCCTCGAGGCCCACCTCCCCGTGCTTCCCTTGCGGTTCCCCTTGGGACTTCTCTCACCTTGGTTTTCGTCAAGGTGCGCTCTCTGTCCTGCCGTGCTGGGCAGGGGTGCATGGTCGCTGGGCACCGTTCCGCCGATTTACTTCACTGGCGTGGGCCTGGAGTCCAGACCGGCTGTGACTCCACTTTTCAGGTAAGTCTTTCGTATTAAGAATGAATATCTGTAATTGTAGATGTTCCGAATAACCTTCTCCTTCTTTCTTGCAGATGCTGAAGGAATGATGGTGGAAAACGTGCTGATACTGGAGGCAGAGCTCGAGAAGGTAAAAGATGCGCAAACTGCGGCGCTGTGAGCGTCCTTGAAAGTTGGCTAACCTGTGCTTTTGTTCCATGCAGGTCGCCGGAGGAATCCTGGAAGAAGGTGATCGAAGGAACCAGTCGCCAAATGGACGATGTTCGAGTGGCGATGGACTTCCAGGAGAGCTTGGTATGTAAGCTTACTTAATGTCTTATTCTCGTCCTTCTTCCCAGGGATGTTGCTGGAGGAAGATAGTGATGTCCAAGAAGACTCCGGGTGGATGGAGGAGCTGAAGCTGAGCAGGTAAGGATGACTGTGGTTCTTGTTCTCATCTTGCCCGTGCAGGTCAAGATGCTGAGCAGCACCCGGTGAACGTCACGCTGCTAGAGCAGAATAATGTGAAGCGCATGCCTCGGGTTGGGCGTGGTTTAAATACCCAGCAGGTATCCCAGGTGCCTTTGGGGCGGGCCACGGCCTGGATGCTAGACTGCTTGTTGCAGTTCACCATTGGTCCTTGTGGTGGCAGCCATGTTAATCCATTGAAACCCACACCTGCCATGTGAGCCTGATGCCAACGGTGCCAGGACTGACTCCAAGGGACCCGAGAGGGGCTGAATTGGGCCTTTCGGGCCTTGTTGAAATACTGTGGCGAGGGCCAGAGAGCCTGAGTTCCTTGGCCTGAGACTAAGGTCGTGATAGTTACTATGACTTCTTCCGATTAGTAGTAATTGCCCCTGTCTTTTCTATACAAGCCACCTCCGCCGTTGCTGTCCCATCTAGTCTTACTGGAGCTTCCAGCTCCTCCTTCTTCCCTAATGTGCCTGCCTCTTTCGACTTAACTTCACCAGCACCCCTTGAATCCACAATCCCCTCCCTACCACCATCACAACCTCCTACTGTCGCAACCACCTCATCTCTCTTGTGTTACCTCTTCCTGTCCCCTATTACTACAACCTCTGTCTGACTTCACAATCTCCTCCCTGCCACCAGCACCTCTGGATGTTATTAACATCTCTTTCCCTCCTTTTGATATCTCTTCCACTTCTTTCATACAGTTCCTTCAGCCCCCTTGATCTCTCCTTCCACATCCTCCTCCAGTGGTCATTTGTCTCCGGCATTCACCAAAAGCAACCCTCCTGCTCCTGAACCCATATTCTGAGATGGCTGCCTTTCATAGACTGCTATTTCCCCCCACCGGGTTGGCCCATTCGATAAGGAACTCCTCCTGGGTCCCATGATTGGAATCAGTCTGGGATTGGCTGCTCCTAATTATTACAGGTGTGGATGTTTGTTTCACTTGGGCAGACCAAACCCATAACGTTTGGGTCCGCCATCTTGGAGTTGTTTTTCAAGCTGTTTGTGGGCTGTGCGTGTGAGAGGGAATTCTTGCTGTGCACCCTGGCGGGCTGCACAAACAGATCAAGGACCACGAAGTTCACAAACTCCTTAAAGGTAGGAAGGAAGCTAGCAATTCACTCGGTGGCTCTGGGTTGGATCCAGAATTGGGTCTGCCTACGTCCAGAGTTCACTGACATCTGTAAATGGGACCCTCAGAGAAATGTGTGGATTCACATATCGCTGGAAAGCTACAGGCGAGACACACAGTTTGCTTGTGGGTGCCTCTGTGAGGAAAATGAGTCTCTCACAGAGTATCTGTGTTTTAATTACACTGCAGCTGAGGGACTGGATGTAATGTTGCCGTTGTCCGTTAGCGGCGACCTATGGCTGAACCTTCCTTCACGCCACTTTCGCTTCACTTTTTAGTACGAAACAAAAAGCCTAATAGGCATAGATCTCAGGCAAGGTCTTTCCAATGCCACCTCATAGGTGGCCATCAATTGATAATCTTGAGGCGTGCGTGGAGTGACCAAGATAGGTTTAAGCGTGGTCTGTAGGGCAGGCGCAGGGGAGATATCTGATGGGGAGGCCAGCTGTGGCATTAAGGGCTTGTAAGCTGGTAGTGTGGCATGCGCTGAAACTTTAGGCGGGTGAAAGATAGGAGCGGTCGGTGCCGCAAAGAAGTCAGGAATGCGGGAGGAGCGGTGGGTGCTCGTTCTGTAGGCAGAATCAGTTGGAGCAGTGGGGAAGAGCACCAAGACTTGGGGACGGAATACAGCCTACAACAGGACGGGATAACAGTGACTTCTGTCCTCAGAGCAACAGTCCTGAATCATTGTGGAGTAAGTTCATGGAAATGGTGAAGAACACAAGCAATGACGTCAAATGCGGTGCCATCATGGGTGAGGAAAACACTACAACATTATTCCTGTGAATGTCAATGTCCATGCCTTTCAGGTATTCATTGATGCCAGGTGGACCAATGAAATAGCCACAATAGGTACACCTAACCCCAGATTGTTATGGTCACACTGGTAAGGGTTTGGGGCCACTCTGTCTTGACTGGGAAGGATCAGTTCCACCTGAGGCAACAGTTACTTGGTTCTGTGGGCTTCTAGTCTGCTGAGGTGGGGTGGTACAACGCTGTCTTCACTCCAAGTGTTCTTTCACTACATGGAAAGGTTAGAACAGGGATTTTAGGAATGGCTGTCCCCTGATAAAGAGCAGCGCCAGGGGTACATAACCAGCAAATTATCCTCAAATCTTCCAGAAGGCCATCGTCCACCAACTCAGGGAGGCACCTTGCTCCCTGAGTTGGTCCACAGGACCAGGCAGGTTGCGTAATCCCACGTGCATTTGTTGCAGTCATGCACAACACTAATACATAACCAAAAACAGAATCAAAAGCAGGTGTAGACCTTGCAGCCCGGTCCTCTGGTTCCTTACAAGGCCTGTCGGAACTCCGGCACTTGCCACCGAGCCTAACAATGCCCCTTCTATCTTCCTGCAGAACACACCTGATGACAATGCATGTCTCTAAATATCAGGGCTGTCCCCACCTCGGGGGATGCCTCTGTCACTCTCATTGTGCGTTTGACCATTAAACCACACAGAACAATCCCCTCCTTCTTCAAAGCATCCGTGTTCTTACTGTGTTCCTGCTGCTGTTAGAAACGGCCAGGGTGGCTCTGTTCAGGTGGCAACCATCTGGGTTGCAGGTGAAGGCAGGTGCCCTCTGGAGCCGTCCCCTAATAGTTTGATCCGCTAAGTCAGTAATAATGAGGGAGTTGTAGCCTCTTTGGACCCAATACAAATAATCTGTGTGTGTGTGTTTGTGTAAATTTTGAGCAACTGCTGGCTACACAGTACTTTGGAGTGGGGCGAGTAGGGGTAGTTTTTCGGTGCCCGACCATCTGGCCACAGTGGTGCTGAAGAGGAGGACTTTGTGAGTTTTCAGAACGTGCTTCAGCCTCACCCTATCTCGCCTGTTGTGCATCGTGGGAATTCTGTTTCGCCTCACCTCGCCAATGTCAGAAGCTGACTATGCTGCATAACTACACACGTGCATGGTGGTGGATTCTCTTGGGTGCACGAGAGCCACTCGCGCCAGGTGTTTAAACAGAATGCAAGTATTTATACCTGATGGGCAGGAGTTTTTCACACATTCTGCTGTTTTGAAAAACTTGCAAAGACGATGCGTAGGGCGCATTGTGTGCAGAACAAGGATAGCTTTCATTGTCATTAATTAAGAGCAGCACGGGATATTTAGGTGGTAGGAATGACAGCTCGTGGCTATTATTATGAAACGAAGCCTACTGCTAACAAGCCAGGTCACCAGCTGAGTAACACCCTGGCACATATCTGCCGGAGACTTAGTGGGAAGGTGTGAGGCGAGTGTTCTGCTGTGAATAAACAGGCCAAGGAGAGAAACCTAAAAAGAAAAACCTAGAAAAGAAAAGAATAAACATGAAACATTTGCGGGCCGCCAGAGGAGGCCGAGGTGTATTTGCTCCTGGGAAACAGACAGGCGCAGAGACGCCCGCTGCAGCCCAGCGTCACAGCACATTGAGCAAAGTTTCCCCTGTCCCCCATAATACGAAAACACACGCAGCACCAGATACCTGCGAAGTCTCTCACAGCCCCACTAACACGTTATAAATATCAATCGGAGCGCGGTGGGACGCCGCTAGGGGTCGAGGAGAGTGTAGGGGAAGCTATTAATCGGGCAGAGGGCGAGGAAGGTGTGAAAATAATGGAGGGTTAGGAGATTCCGCAGAAGGGTATGCAAGAGGAAGGTGACTGCAGGGGCGCAACATACGCCCATGGAGCCTGCTGAGCCAGGGGCTATTAAGACACACTGCATTGGCGAAAAAGGCTTTGGGCCTCATTACGACTGTGCCGGTCAGGGAACACCAGTGCCGATAAGACTACTGGCACCAGTGTTTCCGGACGGCACCGAAAGACTCTGCCATCCCGCCCGCCAGAGTCAGACCTGGTGGGCGGAACGGTACCTGCCTCGTGCTTCCGTGTTCCCCATTCCCATTGAGTCCTGTGGGAATGGAAATTATGACGGTGCCTGACTTCCTGGCCGGCAGACTCGGAATAGGCTGGTGGCACCGGGAAGTCAGGTGCCAATAATTAATTACGGGTTTGGCCGCAACCTGACGGTTTTACCGGCATGGTTTTCGCCAGTCCCATAATGAGGGCCTTTTTGTCTGTGTGGCTGGAATTCCAGAGGTGCCTCTAGGGAGAGAGACATGTTTTCTGTAGGTTGGATGGCATGGACGTTTAGGTGAAAATGGAAACATGTGATCAATGGTAAGTCAAGTGGAACATGGTGCGGGTACCTGGGCATCTTATACTAGTGCCTGGCAAATGCCTAATGCTTATGCACAAGTCAAAACTATTGCCTTTGCCTGAGCGTTTTTTTAAACAGGTCTTCAGAGAAGGATACGCATAGTGTTTATAAACCTAGTGAAATTTTGATTACACCATTTGTGTGTTTACAACCCCAATGAAGTGCCTGATTCCCATTCCGTGTGCAAAATCACGACGTCGATTCATGGAATCAACTCTGCTGGACTTTTCAGGCAGTCGAGCGCCTTGCATGAGACTCCACGTAGAGTGTCGGTCGGGCCTGCGAAGAGATCTAAATAGGGGGGGCGGCACATGTATAGTCCCCATGCTCCATGCAGAATGAGAATGAACTAGGCATTACGTGGGTGTGTCGAGCGACGGCCTGCACAAGGAAATCGTACTCCCAGCTCCATGCAAGAAAAAGCGTATTCATGGATCTGACCGCGCAACATCACACTGTGGGAATCAGCAAGCAAAGCTCTGCATCACACTATCACGTGAAAGCAAGCATAAGGCTCCGATCTCATAGGAAACACTGCACAAAGGTAAGGTTCGATTGGGAATTCAGGGGTGCGTGCATGCAGTTGGGGTGTCGTTCGCAGTTAGGGGTGCACGTATGCATAGCAGAACGTTGCAGCCATGGTTTACGGGGGTTTGCATGCAGATTGATCAGAGAATTACCTGAGTTACTTAAATTGGTACACATGTCATCAGGGTGCTGTTAACAGTTATGTTGGACCCCACACGGTGACAACGGTGTGCTGGCTTGGTTGCGGGGGACCCCATGCAGTATTATTTGTGTGCATGAGTTTGCAGCCAAGGAGCCTTCAATGGGAGGCGTATGTGGCTGGATTTGCTTTCTGTGTACATCCGCATACGGTTATTTTGCGGGAAACATTCCATGAATACGCAGAGCAAGCACAAAATATTATGCCCGCAGGGACACACAAAGAAGTTTTTGGTTCAGGGAGTTTGCCGGATTGATGCACACTTTTCCATGAATCGTGCTCTAAGTCATTGGGCCTCATTACGAATGTGGCGGAAAGGCAACAATGGTGCCGGTAGTGTTACCGGCACCATTGTTACCTCTCCGCCACATTACAAGTTCTGCTTGCCGGTGCTAGACTGCACGCGTGGACCGACCAGGCGTGCAGACCGGCACCCACAAGCAGAACTTATGATTGCACTGGCACCATTATTAACGGTGCCGGTGCAACCATGCTCCCGACCCCCATTCTGCCCTATGGGACAGAATGGGGATCGGGAGGCCGGCCATACTGGCACCCATGAATGAACAATTACTGGCCCATTCATCTCATAATGGGCTGGTAATGCCCATTCACGGGTGCCGGGGCCGATAGCGAGTTTGGCGGTAGCCATGCCCTTAATAAAAGCATGGCTACCGCCAAACCTGTAATAATGCCCATTAACTCTAAGACGACTCCTTTGAAAAAACACTGGCAGGACCTTCCCGTGCAAAGTTTGATGGCAAGGCTTGAATAAAGTGAGCGCAAAGTGTTCCCAGTGGGATGTGTTTCAGGCCTGAAGGGGCAAATACTGGGTGGTAATGGCCATAGGGATTACTATGCCCATGAGCTGTCAATGGTTGGGCAAATAACCAAACAACACTTTCGATTTGGCCGATCATGATAGGCTAGCGGAGAGGCTAACTGAGGTGGGCAAATGCTCTAGATCAATGGCCAATTGGTTCCGATCCTTCCTGGGACCTAGGAAAGCCTACTTAGCTTGAGGTAACTCCAAGTCAGAGGAGGTTTCCCTCTGTTGCGGTGTCATCCAGGGATCCAGTGTGTCGCCACTGCTATACAACATTTACTCTAAGCTGGTTTTTGACTTCCTCGACAGTCTCGGTGTTAAAAATGCAAATTATGCGGATGACACCAAGATTGTCCCGGAATTAACTGGTTCTTATGATGCTGACTCACAGGTAGTTATCAGAGTCTTTGATGCCATTTAAGCCTGGATGAGAATCAATTTCTTGGCTTTAAATGATAAGAAGACGGAGACCTTGATTATTAGTAGTGCAGCCAAACTTAAGAATTTAGGTCCTCCATGGAAAGCTGTTCTGGTCGGAGGAACAAATGTGCAGGTTTCTAGCCTTGATAAGACATTAGGAGTGGTCTTTGATTGCAACCTTAACTTCAATAAGCATGTTGCCCATGTAAGCTCCAGTTGTATGTACACAACACATCTGTGGTGGCAGATTTGCCCATATCTCTCAGAAGCCCACAGGGTCGTGATAGCACCAGCGACTATTAGTTCTAGGCTGGACTATTGTAATGTACTATTGGATGGCACTGCATAAGCAAGTCAAAAATATCTACAGCAACTCAGAAAGGGGCTGTTAGAGCCTTCTGCCGCATAGGTTGTAGTGTCCATGTATGAAAGGTTTGGAAACATTTACGTTGGCTTCCTGTTCAACAAAGCGTCCAATTTAAAGCATCCTGCCTGTTACACAAATGCCTTGAAGGCACTGCCCCCAGGTACCTGCAGGCAAGCATTAAGAGACTCCCACACAGACGAACATTGTGATCCAACGACAATGACCTTTTATTGCAACCGCGCTTCAAACTGAAGAAATTCGGGGACCTGAGCATTAATGCATCGGGACCAAGGATCTGGAACAGTCTTCCACTGACTATTAGGCAGTTGTCATCTGCTGATCAATTCAGGAGAGCCCTTAAAACCCACCTGTTCGATGGTGGAGGATCTTAGGTACCACGGTCCCTATTTACACTGGACTTTGATCTCACCCTTATTGTAACCTGCTGCCTCTAGCTTTCCATGTTTTTGTGTGTATTGTCATGTGAGCGCCCTGAGTCCTGCAGGTGTGTTGGCACTTTATAACAAATTGATAGAATAGTATAGTCTGTTCGGAGTCCCCATCTGACTCCATTTGTTTTCACGGGTCACTTTTATGTTGTTGCTAGCATCTAGCGTTGGGCATGCCTAGGAAAGGAATTGTAGTCATGACATGCATCAGGGGTTTGGAGGAGGAAGGGGAAGCTAACTCCCATGCAGGGAGGATGCAGGCTGTGGGCAATCGATCTTATGGGAGAAAAGTGTGGCACTTACTAGGTTGGCACTTCAGCTGCCTGGTGCCTACAGCTAGAGCAGGCATTGCCTGAGGTTGGAGAGTCATTGGGGGTAGTCTCGGAAAAAAGAATTAGGAGGCACAGATGACAGAGGGATTGCCAATGCACAAGTGGAGAAGGTGGACGAAGAGACAGGGCTAACAGCAATAGAGGTGCTACCTCTAACACAGGAGGTGAGCAATCAAGTGGTGGTGGAGGAGGTAGGGCTGGTGCAGGGAGTGCCTATGCCAGGGTTGTTAGGTATGACTAGGAAGGAATGCTAGGCAATTAGGGATTTAGTGCAGGAAAAGGGCATTGTGGTTGGGGATCCTCTGGAGATGTAGCCTGGTAATGCCTTACACAACCATTAAGGCAGAGAGCATAGAGCAGAGAAGTTGGGATGCTCAGAGATAGATGAGTTGAGACAGAATCAAAATAGCTGGAGGAGAATGAGCTGGTCCTTCAGCATATGTTCCAGGAGGTGGAAGCGACTGAGGCCACTCACGTTTTCTTTAAGAGGGACAAGGAAGGCACAGGCCTACCAAGTTACATTTCAAGCTGAACAGGGAGCATCTCAACCCTGGGCCCGGACAGTGCCCATATCATCATGGGCCTAGTAGCACTTTAACTTCCCATGGTGGAGTCTGTGATTGGGCAGGGTGACACTCTGTATGCAACCTATGCAACCCACCAGTGAATCATGGCATACGAATGGTTTCTCTTTGGAGACCAAAGAAAGGCAAGAAGTGCATGCAATAGAGGTTTTGGCAGGATAGTCCTAAAGCACACAAGTCAGCTTCCATTGACTTCCAGTGACCCTCTTCCACAGCACCCTCCAGTGTTGGGGACTGCAAGGAGGGTGTGTCCTCAGAGGGTAACAAATCTGCAAATTGCTGTGCCTGGGCATACCAGCACAAGCAGCCCTCAGCCACCATGCATACTAAGCCTGCCCAGTTACCTCTGCCCTCCATGAAGACTGCACCAATAGTAGCATCCATCAGCAGACCTTGTTCCCATTGCCAGCAACACCACCACTGAACCTTGTTGCTGTTGATTGCCTAGTGGATGTGCAATAATTTAGGCAGACATGGAGGGACCAAATGATGGGTCATGCTGCCTGTAATGTCAGTCAGGGGGAGTTGTGCATAGCAGCAGGGGACGGTATTGAGGGGAACATGATTTGGCAATACGTATTTTGATGAATCCATGATCATTGTCTCTTCCACCTATGGGGGATCCACCCCCACTGGGACTATGGAGGTGAACCACTATGCAACACCCTGCCTAGGGATAATGTAAAGCAGGATCTCACTGGGAGTGACACCCCCTTAAGGGACAAGGACTCCACATCTTTAACAAGATGTCCATTGAACTCAATCTTCTCAACATATATGGGAGGAAAGGAGGTTGTTAATTTGCTAAACACTTTATCTCTACCTAATAGATATGCTGCCCCCCGCCCCCGAGCGTGAAGTGTTGTAACCAACGGGACTTTGTCTCTCATTTCATAAAGCCATTTAAATACCCTTTAATTCTCACCTGGAAGAAGGAGAGGCCAGCTGACATAGAGCCAATCAGCTAGGGCAGAAAACCGTAGAGCAGACATCACTGCAACAGCACAGAACTAGCTCCTCCTGTAGTCCGGGACCACAGAGTGTGTATGGTGGATGAGTAGTCCTGGGATTTCGCCGAGCCCAGGACTGCCAACCAAATAAGATTCTCCACTCATTACTGCCAGAGAAACCCAAGGAAAAACCTATCGGCAATATGATATGATATTTTATTTATATCGCGTCCATACACGTGTTTCACAAGCCACCAATAAGGCCGTCAGCGGAGAATACCAGGAAGCAGTCTGGCTCGAGAGAGTCCTCCACCACCAGAGCTACTGATCCACCCAGGAGGGAGCACTCTGAAGCATGATATGATATGATATGATATGGCATTTGTAACACACCTATACACAAGTGTTTCAAGGCACATCAGGTATGTGGTTTGGGCATGAGCAAGGGAAGTGGGCGGTCAAGCTCTGCAGCGAACCCGGGGAAGTGCAAAATCCAATAATATCCAAGGAAGGCCGAGTTATGGATGTGCTAACTGCCGAGCCCCTGAAGACACATGTACAAACCTCAAGTGGACAGAAACGGAAGTCCAGTCTGAGAGAGAGGAAACATCCGCGTAGGATTTATAGCGAGGGGCTAAAGGGCCCAATAAAGGTCTAAGTAACTAAACAAAGATACGGAAGTTGAGGATAATGAAGACGACCAGGAGAGAAAGTTGAAATTAACACAAACAATGACTCTAAGCCGTAGAAGAGACTTAATTGTTCTGCAAAGGAGGATGTCAAGATATATCCCGAGTATTTGGAAGGGGATGAGTGAGAAAAGTCTACTTCAGTGAGCGTTCCAAGTTTGTAGAGGACTGAAAAGTAAATCCGTTCATTTGGAGAGGCTTGAGATGTCAATCGTCTTTGCACCAAATTAAGTACCTGTACTGGAAAGGACTGTTGGAAAAGCCAAATCTAGAGAACTGTTATGAACATTTATTTTCAAGAACTATTACAAGATCAATGTTGAAATCCTAACAACCCAAGCCTAGCAGGCATTCGGTTTAGTTATATTTTGTGTGGTAGGGCCAGTTAGTTAGATTAAAGTTTCGGAATAGCACCTCAGGTTTTCAGTTCCAAATAGGGAATCTCAACATAGCTGTAGGGTATGATTAATCATTTGTTTATTTACGTTAATAAACCCTTTTTCTGTTAAACCATGTCTAGTGGTCCAGTGGTCTGACTACTATTTCTGGCAGATCAAAATTGTATTTTCTAGATGATTGCCTGGGCATTTGCAAGCGGGTAGAACATGGGCAGAGCTATGTTTAAAAAACAAATACACAAATCTGGAATTACAAAATTGCAACGCCCACTTGTTCATATTTTGTAGTTAGAGCTTTTGGAATGTTGCTTGTTTGTCCCCCGCTGGGCATCTAATGTATGTGAGGTATACCCCTGCAATTCCCACAGCCCATAATACCGAACTAGGGGAGCCTGGGACCCCCCCTGCAAACCCTGCTGAACTTGTTTGGTATTATGGGATTCAATCTTTTATACAAGGCTGAATGCGCAATACGCATGCATTCAACCTTTTTTCCCCTCTATTTTGGGGTAAACCCAAATGGGCAGTTAGATTCGCTGCCATGGGATCCAAAGGGTTAATCAACAAAGGACATGAGGCTGCCTCTCCAAGTGTGCAAGAGGAGGGTGACACTGAGTTTTAGAAGCTGCTTAGTTGAAACATTTCTTGCCGGGTTGAAAACAGATTTTAAAAAATTGAATAAAGGGGTTTAGTATTTAATTGGACTTAAATGAGCCAATCCAGAACAAAAATAAATAAAAAATAAACCAAATGTTTGCCACATGATTTAACATGCCATTAAACCCTCAGATGGTAGCAACTGAATGTATACTGTTCCACCTGTTCCTACTGGACAAGTTTGAATTTAACAACCACAGCACACAAAAGGATGTCAGTTAAGATTGGGCCTCTTGTGTTATTCAATTTTTTGCCTTGAATGAGAACAATGTTCGTTTGACAAAGTGGGAAAATATGGAGAATGAATCAAGCTACCAATGTATTCAATTCCAATGGTAGCCAGGTTGAGAAAATGGTGGAGACAAATGTGAGAATTCCAAGAGGATATGAGGGGATATCACACAATAGAATATTTAGACTGGCTAGTAAGACTGCATGAATCTCAAACTTGATTTGTTCTGCAAATGTGGCCTCTTGCATCGTTGAAGGCCTGGTGTCCGCAGTGTCCTTTCTAAAGCAACTCTTTAGATATTTGCAATTTTGGAATACACTACAAATCAGTTAATGCAATTTGCAGAAAGCAAAAATGCACGACAGCAAATTATTATATTGGGAACCCAGAGTCATGTGTTTCCAGCTGCTGTGCTCTCGTGCCTACCAGGGATTAGAGTCAGTCATCAAATTCTCACATTTGCAGCTCTCTTTTCATAGGTAAAACTGAAAGAATTGACAGGGCTGTTAGTGTGTGCCTTATTGGACAGGTTCTCTCTTTGTATTACTGTGATTGTAGAATAGCAGGGACAGTATGCAATAGCACAGCAGTAGAAGCACAAACACACATTGTATCTATATTTAGTCAGCACCACTGCAGGCAATCACTAGAGATATGGCACAACAGCAGCAACATTTTCTGGGTTGTCAGTGCAGACTAAGGGAAGCATGGTGATTGGACACTAGTAACAGGGCTGTAATAGTGTCCATTGTAGCCTAGTGTATGGTGGACAATCTCAGGACGTTGCAGAGGTGTGGCATTCAACTCTACCCAGTACACGGTTTTTATCACACAGAGCGTAGGTTGCAAGATGCTGTCACCCTGGAACAAGCAGGCATATCATACTAGACTCTTCCAGTTGCAAAGGTACTGTTGGTTGTGTCAGAGTTGGCGTTGTGACTATCACATGCTAATAGTGTCCCCTATTAGATCTGACAGGCTTTGAAAGTCAGAGATGGAGGAACAGCTTTGTCATTCCCTCGTATTTCTCTATCTGTGGAATTATCTGACTACTCCTGCTCTCCAGTATCACTGATTTCCAAAACCATGTGCTTCTGACGCCACAACCTTTATCTTCGTCCTCAGATTATGTGTGTGGTGGTAGAGGAGACAGAGCAATCCCACATTTTGCATGTCTGCACTTATTGCTCCGGTCTCACCCAGAGGTCCAACCTGTAATTCTGCTCCTCCACTACCCCAGAGACAGTGAACTGAAATGTCTCTGTATTCCTCTCTCTCCCCTTATCACATTTATGTCCAGCAAACATTGTAGCACTCAAACATGTTACTTTGTTGTAGCTAGCAAGTTATAGACACACTCATTTAAAGGCACTGACTATTAACTACCAAGGAAGAGAATGAAGTTCATCTGCCATTAAAAGATGACACACCAGGTGACACAGACTGAAAGACATCTTTTTGCTCCCTACCAAGAAATATAAGACATTGAGCCTCATTACAAGTGTGTGGAGGAAAAGGCTGGGTAACCATACCAAGACACACAGTAGCTCTCTGTTTACACCCACCCTGGGTTGTGTGTAATCATTTCTTAGTGAGGAAGCAGTCAACATATCCACAATACATGATAAAATGAGATAATATGAGATAATCAACAACATGAAATGATATAAAGGTTACAAAACGTACCATGTCTATAATGTTGTCAAAGTGTCATCAGCTATTTAGTAAATATCAGGACACACTCCTGCAACGCACACAGTTCAACAAATGCACACAGTTCAACAATTACACAGGTAACCGGCTTTTGTTGGGTTTAGATATGTGTTGCTTTATACTAACATCCCACAGTAAGAGACACTGGAAAAAATCGAAGAAATACTTTTGAGGCGACAGACCAACATCCAGTACCTACTTCGTTCCTAATGTGGTGTATATCTATGGCACTAACTAAAAACTTCTTCGACTTTGCAGGAACATTTTACCAACAGATTGAAGGTGCTGCCATGGGGCCCCCATGGCCCCCAGTTTGGCCAACCTATATGTCGAATTTTTTGAGAAATGGTTTTTGTACGCTCCTAACCCTTTTCAAAGTAACATCACCACATGGTTACGTTACATCGATGACGTGTTGGTCATCTAACAGGGGTCTAGCGAAACAGCTGACACTTTCTTACAATGGCTTAATAGCCTAAATAGACATCTGCAGTTCATCATGACAGTGGAAGAAGAGGTGATAAACTTCCTAGATTTGACATTATGGGCCTTTACAACCCAGGCGTTAAGGGGTTAACAGCGCCGCAAAAGGAGTTGGCGCCGTTAAACCCTTAACGCCTGATTACGAGGTCCCTTTGCGGGTTGCACTTTAACGACTGCTTTTAGCAGGCGTTAAAAAAACAACCCGTAAAGGGACCTAGGAGCTAATTACAGCACCATAATTTACGGTGCCATAATTAGCGCCTTCCCCAGTCCCATTGAGCCCTATGGGGCAAAAATGGGAATGGGAAAGGGCCATGGCGGCATGGGGAATTACCGCCCCGCCAACCGTGTAATGGGGCGGTATTTCCCCATTCCACCATGGCGGACTCGTTACAACACCGGCACCAACCCTGGTGCTAATCGTGCCATGGTTTAGCGCCGGGATTGTAATGAGGGCCAATATCATTCTAACGGGAGGCTGTTAGTGAAACCATTTCATAAAGACACTGAAAAGAATTTTCTGCTGCATTTTGACTCTCACCGTGTAAAACATCTTAAAGATAATCTGCCCTATGGACAGTTTTTGAGACTGAAACACAACAGTTCTACTCATCAATCGTTCGAAGAGGAAGCGCAGCATTTGAAAGGCACATTCAAAAAAGAGGGTATCTGAGAAAACGGATTAAAAAAGCAGCCAAACTCGCTTTTAATAACAATAGAGAAGCACTCCTCGAAGATAAAATAAAACAACCTTGTGATAACAAAATTGTTTGTGCTAACACTTTCACGAACCATAGCTTAACTATTAAAAATATAATCTCCAAACATTGAGACATGCAACGACCCTCACCCTAGCTGAAACGGTACAACCTGTTAAAATGTTATTCTTATGCGCTTAACCCTTGTTATTTTATATGCATTCTATCACCCATTGTAAACGACAACTGTTTTTCTGTGATTAGCCTGTGTCAGGCATTGTAACTAAGTTTCGAGTCCTCTTGTACTGCTGCACCCAGATGCCCACGGGCTCGGAGCGCATTACCAAATAAACAAACAAACAAACAATTGAAATTTTTGAAAACTACAGCTGCAAACCCCAAGATGCCATTGTTTGCATATACTAAATCATGATCCATAGGAAACAGTGTTAGCCACAGTAAATACCAAAGCACCCACCCTCCTGCCATTAGTCTTAATACCCAATGGGGTTTACCCCCAGTGGTAGGGCATTCACCTTGTGGCCAATGCGTGGTAGGTAAACTAACAATGAGGAGTGAAGAAATAGAGATAGATTTAACTAAACCTTGGTCTCAGAAGACATTCTCGAATTGCAATACTGAGAACGTTGTCTACATGATTACATGGCCATGTGGGCTACATTATATAGGCAAAACTAATCGCAAAATCAAACTACATATAGGCAAGCACAAAAGTTGCATTAAGAATCAAATCATGCAGGCTCCGCTGGTTAAACATTTTGTAGAACAAAATCATGGTTGTGACACATTCACATGGACAGTCCTTCTAGTAGTAAAAGGTAACAACCCAGTAATGTTGAATAAAAAACTTTTGAGGAAAGAACACAAACTTATCTTCAAAACACGCAGTGATCTGAGAGGTCTTAATGACTCTATGAATGGCATAAAGTGTGGTAATGCCTTCTTTACCTTTCTATAGCTTTTTGCATTGGAGCATCAAGCCTGGGCTGCTTATGGATATGTATATTGCTAAGTATTCCAGTCTTGACCACTAGAGGGCGATTGACCTAGCTGACCCATTATAAACACTAAAAAGGGACTATCTCATGGCCCCTGGATGGATACAAGTTGAGCCTAGCTTTTTCACCACCAGAGGGCCGCTAACACTTTTATCCCACTGAACACCAAAAAGGGACTACGTGCTCCATAAGAAATACTCTCAAACTGAAGGACTGATTATACAGGCAAGAGGGCGTCCATGGATTTGTCAGACTGCATTTGGAAAGTCTCTCTCTAGTGCTTTAGGGCTTCCCGTTACATCGGGACTCTCATACCCGTTAGAATTATCAAGTAACCTCCGCCTTGTGTTATTAGAATGGTGTTGTCAATACGGCACGGCTTTTTTGGCATACAGCATTGGAAGGGCACTGTTTACTTATACGGTCGCTTTCTTTTCTTGCAATGCAGTCACGGCTTGCAATATCAGCCGTAATACGTTCCATTGAACCTGAACAAGCACATCCGAAAGGGATTTGAGCCATATGGGGGCACCTGTTTTAAGATTCACCACCTAGATTGGGTATACCCCATTGGGTATTAAGACTAATGGCAGGAGGGTGGGTGCTTTGGTATTTACTGTGGCTAACACTGTTTCCTATGGATCATGATTTAGTATATGCAAACAATGGTATCTTGGGGTTCACAGCTGTAGTTTTCAAAAATTTAAATGTTTGGAGATTATATTTCTAATAGTTAAGCTATGGTTCGTGAAAGTGTTAACACAAACAATTTTGTTATCACAAGGTTGTTTTATTTTATCTTCGAGGAGTGCTTCTCTATTGTTATTAAAAGCGAGTTTGGCTGCTTTTTTAATCCGTTTTCTCAGATACCATCTTTTTTTGAATGTGCCTTTCAAATGCTGCGCTTCCTCTTCGAACGATTGATGAGTAGAACTGTTGTGTTTCAGTCTCAAAAACTGTCCATAGGGCAGATTATCTTTAAGATGTTTTACACGGTGAGAGTCAAAATGCAGCAGAAAATTCTTTTTAAGTCTTTATGAAATGGTTTCACTAACAGCCTCCCGTTAGAATGATATTGGCCCTCATTACAACCCCGGCATTTACCCAGATATGTGCTCTTTTAATATCCACTGCCTTTCACGGTTTCCTTATATGTTAGAAAGACGTTTGGCCTAAACTGATGGAAATTCTATATCAAAAAGCAGTTGGAGTAGATTTAAGGCTTATTCCTTTCTTTCCCCATATAGATGCGCCCCCAGACTTTGTTTATGAATTACATAGATTTCAAGATGTTTTAAAAAAAATACAGACTTTTGTGTGCCTTTGAGATGACTTTTGAATAAAAGTAATTCCATTATGAAATGGTGGTAGAAACTATATCCATCCACCCAGATGCCACAACGGTTGGCTGTTTATTTCTATTAATATGTGAAGTGGACCTACAGAGCTCTGCCTGCCTGGCTATTGTCTGATTGTTCGATATGTATCTCTTATAGACGAGACCATGTTTGAAGTGGAACTATCTAAGACTGGTTGAATTTAGTGATACCTCTCGCCACCTCTGTTTTTCAGACGCCCACTACTAAAAAACTGGGCTAATGACATAAGCATTTACCCATGTTTGCACAGACTTATACTGTCTCCAAATAAGCATTGAAGTTTCTTATTTGTGTTTTTATGTGTTTATCTACCAACAGTTTCCCTGTATAATCCACAGAGACCTATATGCCATGAGGCACTATGTTGTGTTGCAATTTGAAGTGACGTATCTCAAAATCTTCCTGAAGAAAGTTCTAAACTAACGTGAAGGAACTGAAACATTTCGACACAAAAAGTCAGGATTGTTTAAAGACTTGGTTTTCTTATGAAATAATATCTGTTTTAAAAAAACAGAGTTTACCTCTATTTGCTGCATTTAATAAGCCTAGGGATACTCTAAACTGATCCACAGATCGGCACTCAGAAAATTGTGACTATTGTTGGTCTATTATGCGTTTTTTGTCACTAGCATTTTGCTTTTTTAAACTATATGTGATTTTATCATGTTTTATGAATATTGAATAAAATGTATATGTTTTTGTGAGTAACCTTGTTGCTGCTGGACTACTGTTGGTCAGTGCCTTGTTGACCCTATTTCTTTATATATGATATAACCGGCTTAGTGTAACATTTTTCTTTTACTTAAAACAAGTAATTAGATTCATTTAATTTACTTGCCTTTTTATTTTTATTTTTCATTTCTGAATTTCATGCGCTGATGACACTTTGACAACATTATGGACATGGTATGTTTTGTAACCTTTATTTCATTTCATTTTGTTGATTATCTCATATTATCTCATTTTATCTTATACCATTGATATATCACTGATTTAATTGTGTTAAACAAGATTCGCCCTTATGAACGAAACAACTCCGACATGCATTGGCAAAATAATCAAGTAGTGTGGATATGTTGACTGCTTCCTCACTAAGAAATGATTAGTGAACTCAATTTGAATACAAACCTTATGGATAAATATTATTTTGAAGAACAATTATGACTTTGATTTTTTGATTAAGTCGAGTGAACTTGAGCACAATATTTTCAACTACTTTTTATTTTACAAATTAAGAACTTACACAACCCAGGTTGGGTGTAAACAGAGAGCTACTGTATGATTACCCAGCCTTTTGCTTCACAGATTTTTTCGAGTCCGGGTGTCTCTAGACTCTTCACAATCAGCTCCTGAATATTTTTTAATAATAATTTTGAATGAACACATTACATTAAGTTTGGATCTTATGGAAAGATTTTTAAAGTGTGGCGCCCACTTTTTTTGCTTTTTTCCTCATTACAAGTTTGTCGGTCCGGTAACTATGGTACCAGTAAGCTTGCTGGTACCGTAGTTACCACACCGGCAAACTACGAGTTTTGTTCACGGCAGGTCGGACCTGGCGGGCGGACTGGCACCCGCGAGCAGAGCATGTTGGTTGCACCGGCACATTCTGAATGGTGCCGGTGCATCTGGCCTCCCCATTTCCATAAAGCCCTAGAGGGCTCAAATGGGAATGGGGAGCATTTTTTACCAGTGCCCGAGAATGGGCAAATACAGGGTTGGGCGGGGCCGTAATGACCCGGTAATTAAACAAAACTCGTCTCATCCAAGTTATTCCAACAAAAAAAGCAAAAGGATTAGGTAGGGCTTTTATGACCAAAGTGGTCCTTAAATGGAACAAACTCCCTCCCACACTGAGATTGGAAACCAACCACCTACTCTTCAGAAAACAATTAAAGACACTTCTCTTCAAATAGGAGCTTACCTTAGTTTCTTCAGTTAGCCCTACATCCTCACTTTGTCCCGTTTTATGTGGCCCCCGCCGTGTCTGTTTCCTATATTTTAGTCTGTCTTAATTTAATGCGCTCTGATGCCTGCGGGCTGCAGCGCAATATAAACATTAAAGAAAAAGGAAAAAATAAATTGCCCATTCCCGGGCGCTGGTAAAATTCACAAGTTCGGCAGCAACCTGCTGGTTTTACCAGCAAGGCTACTGCCGAACTTCTAATGAGGCCTATTTTCTTTGAAACTAGTATATGGTATGGCCACTAAAGGATGGCACACTCAGTTACAGACACTAAATATCATCTTGTACTACCTCCCAAAAATGAGAAACCTTTTAGTCTACAACTGAGTTTGGAATGGCTGCTAATCGACAACAGACTCAGTTACAGATATTAGATGTGCTCTATATCCTCAAAGGCGTGCTAAGGTCTGTTATTTGCCAATTCTCAAGCAGCCAGTATTTCATTTTTCAACTAAATGAAGTTACAGTCACAGCCACTAAATATAATCTCCTGTCTACCAAGAAATAACACTTTTTCTCTAAACCTAGAATTTGGTCTGGCCGTTAACAAACATTGGATACAGGTACAAATACAGAATATAAACTTCTTATATCTACTAAGAAATGTAAGACTTTTTACTTCAACTAGTATTTAGTATGACCACTAAAAGTTGACACACTCAGTTACTGATTTTGAATATAAACCTGTTTGTCGGCAGTAACTGTGATGGTACTACCGGCAGGTTGCTGCCAGACCCGTAATGATTTACCGGCGTCGGACTTGCCGGAAACACTGGGGTATTACAACCCAAGCGTTCCGGAAAGTCAGGCACCAATAAGTTGTAAGTCCCATTCCTATGTATTCATATAGGATTCCATGGGAATGGGGACCACAGAAGCACTGGCTCCGTTATTAACAGTTGCGGTGCTTCTGTGATGGTCTGCGGGCGGGTGCCACTCCGCCAGCCAGGTCGGACCCTGGCAGGCAGAAAGGCATCTGCCCGCAGACTCACAGTTTGCGGGTCCGGAAACAACGGTGCTTGTAAGCTTACCAACACCGTTGTTTCCGGACCGCCAAACTTCATAATGAGGTCCATTTTCTTTGTAACTAGTATTTTGAATGACCAATAATTGGTGCAGACATTTCCATTCATTCCTGCCAAGAAATATAAACCTTTTTCTTAGCAACTAGAATTTTTTATGGCCACTAAAAGATAACACTCCCAGTTTCAGCAAGTTAATATTATCTCCCCCTGCTTACCAAGAAATATAGTGGTTTACTCTAAAACATGTATTTGGTATGCCCACCAAAAGATGGCATGGTGAGGTACAGACACTGAATGCGCTCTCTTGCCTCAAGAGATTTCTAAGATGTATTATTGTTAAATATTGGCCAATAAAGAAAGACACAGTCACTTACACACGCTGACTACAATCCTCACCTGCCTACCCATAAATAGTAAGTAGTCTGGCAATAATAATATTCAAAAGGGACCATTTTGCAAAACTGTTGGCCTGGCCTAGTGTAGCCCAAATGATCAGATAATTAATACCTGTTATCATACTGGATGTGGAAGCTGCTTTACACAAGGATCTGCTGTGCTAAAACTATAAACGGAAATGTGATGCACTGTAAAAATTAGCCTCAAACTCGCCCTGCAGGCCGGATACACAGAAATTTCCCATTGACACAGTGCAAATTTATTTATTTATTTTTCATTTGTAATGCGCGCTGAACCCGTATGCATCAAGGCACTGCTTGCACAGTATTCTAAAGCATAAGTATGCGATAAGGGGGGACATACAGAAGTAGTTGTTTAATAAGTCTAAGTAATAAAAGTAATCACAAGCAGGATTCGGAAGCATAAGAATACGGTGGGGTTCACTTAGGTTTTAGTTTACCATTCGCTCACCACAACCTGCATCTTTCATCTGGTGCCACATCATGGGGAGTGTGGGAGGTGCAGTTGTTTTTCTTTCAGGTGGTGCCTCCCAAGATGCAGGGAATCATATTGCGGCAAAGGTCAAGATTCCAAATGTTAATTTAGAAGTACTGTAGCATGACAACACGAAATATGAATATTTCCACGTGACCATTTATATAGTCCATACAACAAACTGAAATATATTTTGTCACCAAGCTGAAGGGTAAAACGGTGACAGATTTGAAGGAGGCAGGGACAAGCCTAGTATAGAGAGAGAGATTAAAGAGCACTGAGAGTTAAGAGCAAGAGATTGAGACTAAGGGCCTCATTACAAGACCTGCGGTAATCCTGCCGGTGCGGCCGGCGGGTGCCGCCGGACTTGCAATATTTACTGGTGACTGGCTTGCCAGAATTACTGGGGGATTACGACCCCAGCGATCCGGGAAGTCAGGCACTGGTAAATTGTTAATCCCCATTCCCATTTGAGTCCCATAGGACTCAATGGGAATGGGGATGACGGAAGCACCGGCACCGTTAATAACGTTGCTGGTGCTTCCGCGAAAGTCTGCAGGTGGGTGCCATTCTGCCCACCAGGTCTGACTCTGGCGGGCGGTACCGCACCCACCAGCAGATTCGTAGTGTACCGGTGCAGTAACAACGGTGCCAGTAGGCTTACCTGCACCGTTGTTACCAGACCGGCACACTTGTAATGAGGCCCTAAGTCTTTGACCATTAGGGTAAAGAAAGGGTCAATAGTACTGCAGGATGGATTGGCACTGCGTAGGGTGGGTACTAATTAAATTGCAAATGCAAGGGAGAAGTGATCAAGCGTTGAAGAGGCAGGGAGAGGTGGTGGGCATAAGGAGGGTTGAGGAAGGAGAGAGAGGCGGGCTGCTCGAGAGTCATGAATTTCAGAGATTTTATAAGAAAAGTAGGGAACAATGTTCTCTCTAATGAGCACCACTCCCAACCTTCTCTGCACTGATCCTTTTGGACCTTTCTGCCACTTTTGACACTGTTAACCACTCCTTTCTCCTCCTCACTCTCCAGGACGTTGTGTTTCATAAAATTGTTCTTGCCTGGATAGCTTCTTACTGGGAAGGTCCATCCTACATAATGTATTGGAGCGCGCAAACATCTAACACCACCCCTCTCACTGTCCGAGTGCCCCAAGGGTCAGTGCTTTGACCTTTGCTTTTCACCCTGTAAACCTCTGCAATAAGAATACTTTTTTCATCCTTTCACTTTCACTATTACCTTTTTGCTGATGACAACCAAAGATATTTCTCCTTTACCTGCTTCACCTCAGCCATCTCAGAACGGACAACGGACTTCACGCTCTGAAAACACTTGTGTACGAGCGCAATAGAAATAAAATATCAAGATCAATATCAAATTATCTTACTGCAATTTGTCACTGGATAGTTCTCAGGTGCCTCATGCTGAACTCTTCAAAAAGGGAAGCCACCTTTTTCCTTTCTTCCAAGGCCACCCTTACCCTCACCTCTCTTATCTCCTTCCCACCTAACCATCTTGCTCTCACAACCAAAGCTTGCAGTCCTGGTCCTCTTTGATAGTGTGGGATGTTTTTACCCATGCATCCAAGCCCTACCATAAAACTATGCATTACTGGCATTGAAAACATCATGATGGCCAGAACTCCCCAGAGAGTGCACAGGGAAAACATGAAGAATAGGCTGCCACCCAATTTTGCCTATGTTGTGAGCACAGGAGGGCACTGTCTAAAACCACCATTGGGCTACACACACAGTAGCCTGAAACCATTGGGAATGGCAATGCTGATTGTCAAAAGCAACCCAGAACTGTGGGGAATTAATTTTCTTAATGTCAAAATGGATGTAATACAGGTGCTCACCACTATCAGAAAACCAGCGTTTTAAAACCACCAGACTTTTGTGTAAAACTGAACAAATGAACCCACAGCAGGCCAAGGAAAGACTTGCTAAGAGGTGGATACAATGTAAAACTATATTCTGAAATGACTTGAAGGAAGTAATTATTTAATGTATATATAAAAAATAGCTGGGGATGTCAGCAGCTTAAGTGAATTTGGGTTTAAAGCCACTAAAATCGAAATGTTTAGAATACATGAGTGACCTACTTGTGAGTGTCACATAGGTTGCAATTGTTTAAATGTTATAGTGTTGAACTTAGAATCAGCATTCTAGCTGCATGTGCAAAAATTGTAAGTTGGATTTGAATGTAGAAAACTGGGAACTAAAGGGACATTTAGCTGAAGCCTGGCTGAAGAGAGTGAATTCTGGCCGGCAACTACCCCTGACAGGAGTGAAGCCTGCTCAGCCACTCTTCCCAGGCCTGGCTGCATCCTGCTGCCCCTACCAAAAGGAGATGACACCTATCTGATTGAATTAGGGGAGTGGCACCTGGGGACTACAGGAAACTAAACAAAGCAGTGTCCCTGGCTCAGGCAAATGTTATATTGGGGGGGGCGTAAAGTGGCTTCCTCTTGGGAGAAACTGGGAGGGGCAGTGCCTGTGAGAGCAAGCTGAGCTTAGGGGAAGTGGATAAACCAGAAATTCCACCATGTGCTTTGGAAAACCACACCGCTTTGGGGGGGCCAGAGCATGATTTTAAAAAGATGGATAATTCACAGTGTGGACTTGTCAAAATTATATAACTAACATCATCATTCTTGCGATTTTTCTGTGCACATTTTAAGAGGTGTTAGGACCCTGTGGTATGTTCTTGGGGATAGTAGCAAAAAAAAACGTTGTTACTCCAAATGTATGCATGTTAAAAATCTGACACTTTATCATCTGAAACCCATATCCCTGGTGCACATTTGTGTAAGGTTTAGAGGTTATTATCTGGATGAAAAGGGGAGAATTCTGTCATAAGTGGACATGACATCGTACAAAGACAGGGATCGGATGGTTTGGTGCTACAGAAAATATGTTAACTGGACCTATAATATTAGAAAAATGGTACATAGATAAATATGAATTTGGGTCAGAAATAGATTGTGTGCAATTTGACAAGGGGAGGTTCCTCTGACCAAAAAACCTACAGCATCACTCTGACACTCCATTTCTTTTCCCCAATCAAGGGAGAGAGGAAAGCTTGGCCAATGATAAGTGAGAGGGGCAGGCTTAGCTAGGCCCAGGCACACACCCATTTTCAAATCACATAAAAGGAACATTGAAACCCAGGTAGAGAGATTCACTTTCCACTTTCTTGCGGGACGCTTTGCCGGGAGACTTCAGACTTCACATCCAGAGATCCATACTTCAAATCCATCAATCTCCAGAGACCAGAAATGAACTCCAGAATTTGTAGCAGAGAGGCCAGAATCCACAAGCTGAATCCTCTTCAGCAGGCCTCAAAACCAACCAAACTATTCAACAGCCGGGCGAGCTGTTTCAATTCTTTGCCAAGAACTTTTGCAAGAACCTGTAGCAGTATCCAGAAAGCAGTGCTGTATCCGTAACCAGAGAGAACCAGAGACCAGATCGCTGTGAAGAACCGCTAGCAGAAGTCCAGCCAATCCTGACCCGATCGGTGACGAAGTCGCATTCCTGTCCAAAACTGCCTCCTAAAATCGTGTCATTCTGTCATTTTTAAAACTGAAAACTGTCATCTGTCATTCTAAGCTTTAAAATTTCAAATCCGAAAAACTACCTTTAATAAATCGGCCGTATCTCCGGAACCGTTTGCGAGTGAGTTTTAACTGTCATCTTAAAGCTAAGATTCTAAGCTTTCCAACGAGCCTAGAACCGACTTCCTACTCCTTATAGTGCCTCCGTAATTGCGCTCGACGCATGCGACTAAATATGCCGCGATTTGACATTTTGCTTAATTTCAGCCACGTGTAATAATATTTGTCCTTGCTTTCCTTGCTGAAATTAGTGTGCAACCTGACAATCATTCATAGAGCATTGCTTAAGTGATCCTGAACTGATTCAAAGTATCTATCAACTACCCTGAACCCCCTATAGGGAATTAAAAGCCTTTTTAGCATATTTTCGCTTAATTGCAACCACATCAAAGTATCTTGCCTGTGTTTAAAACTTCTACCTGTTTTCCTCTAAGCTTGCTAGGGGGGAACTGAATTATATTTGATTGCATTCCTGAGAACTGTGTGCTTTTCTTCCACTATTTACATTGCATAAGGGGGGGGCGTGAATTGCTACCAGGGGGAAAAGTGATTGCATTGTTTTGGTTGAAATCATATCAAGTTATTTCTGTACTGCATTTTCATTCATCATTGCATTGTCCTTGAAGCCATAAAAGCATTCTCAGCTACTTTATCCTCTCTATATCACTTCTAAGCCATCAAAAAGAGTGTACCACTGTAACCTTATCCATTGTTGATCACTATCATCTTCACAAGTGTGTTATCAAATATTAATTTACTATAAAAGTGTGATAGATATATATTGTTGCATTTTCAAATAAACCTTTTAATTTGCAAAACAAACCTACTTCTTGGCTCAGTGGGGTCAGGGGGATTCTAAGAGAGGGGTGTTATATAAGGGCTGTCATCCAGAGTAAACGAACTGGACATAAAAATATATCAATAAGGGTTTCCCTCAGCATCCCAGACTAGGCATTGACTTAGCTGTAGTGTTGAATTGAATCTGCTTACAATAGCAACATACGAGGTCCACAATTCATCACCACCACTGTCTCTGCTGCTCATATTAATCTCCTTAACATTTGGAAAATGTGTCCTTTTCTTACTAGCCACTCTACACAAACTCTAATCTCCACTCTTGTGCTCAGCAAACTCAGCTACTGCTGAAGCCTACTCCTTGGCCTTCCTCTCTACTCCTTCCTAGCTCCAGACAAATTCTTCAACTTATCTACCCACAGCCCCTACAACCTACCCTAGATCCTCCCCCACGTCTACCTACTGAGAGCACAGTGGTTGGCTCTCCATGCTTAACCACTCTCTTGTCAAGTTCCTTCTCCTGGTCTACTAAGCTATCAATGGTCTTGCTCTTAAGTAGCTCTCTGTGTGTATCTTAGTTTACTCACCATCGTGTTCCGCCGGAACCTCCTCTGCACTCAACCTCACTGCTCCATAAACTCCCTTTTTCACCTCTCGCTTCCCCTTCACTGGAACCCGTCTCCCATAACAATCAAAGCCAGTCCAACTGTTGATCTCCCCAAAGCTCACTTACTTGCTAAAGAGCTAGCCCCCCATCATCCCTAGTGCCTCAAGTGATGCTTACTCAGCTGATTTTGTATATTTTATTTGTACTCATCTTCCCTTTGAAGCACCTGCTTTCTTATATACCTTTATTTTCTGTTTGATTACTTTGTTTGTTCCTGGTTTGTGTCCTAATTGGGTACACCCCCATTAACTGGTCCACTACTTGTTCTTCAAATAAATACAAATACAGACACTGCTGTGGAGAGAGGCTGCTAGACATGGCATGTATAGGGACAGCAGAACAGTATATTTGATGGCAATATTTTTTCCTGGATGCTAACTGGCAAAGGCTTAATGACAATGGGCCTCATTACACGGAATGCGGTAAGGGTTTACTGTTATCGGTAAGGGTACCGGTACCGGTAAACCCTTACCGCCTTACTACGAGGTCCCTTCGCGGGACCCAACCTCAATGGCTGCTTTTACCAGCCGTTAAGGAACGGGCCCGCAAAGGGACCTTGGAGGCAATTACGGTACCGCAATTTGCGGTAGCGTAATTGCCGCCTTCCCCATTCCCATTGAGCCCTATGGGGGCTCAAATGGGAATGGGGAAGTTCCATGGTGAATGGGGAATTACCGCCCCACACACCTTGGAATAGGGCGGTAATTCTGCCATTCACCATAGCGGACTCGGTACGGTACCGGCGGCAACCATGGCACCAATGTCCTCATTACAAGTTTGGCGGTAGCCTTGCTGGTAAAAAAACCAGGCTGCCGCCTTACACAAGATTTTTTCTGGCACCCACGAATGGGCAATTACCGGGTCATTATGGCCCCGCCGGACCCGGTAATTGCCTATTCGCGGGCACCAGAAAATATGCTCCCCGTTCCCATTTGAGCGCCATAGGACTCAATGGGGAGGTCGGATGCATCGGCAAAATTGCATCCGGCATGCTATGCTCGCGGGTGCCGGTACGCCCGTCAGGCCTGTCCTAGCGGGCAGAATGGCCCCCGCAAGCAGAACTCATAGTTTGATGGTCCGGTAAAAACGGTCTCGTCAAGCTTTTCGGTACCATTGTTACCGGACCGGCAAACTTATAATGAGGCCCAGCACCGTGCCCAAAACCCATGTTATTCCTCCTGACACAAATAGTTGGCCACAGCAGTAACAACGTTAATCTACCCATTATTTTGACAGCCATGCAATCATTAGTTACACCAGGCACACAATGTTCTTTTGGACACATAAGTGTTTTTTTTATTGGTGCAGAGGGGAATTGTTTCTGTGTAGTTTGGCGAATCCAGGATGTGACCCGTTGTGGCCCCATACATTACAATGCAAAGAAGCATCATTAAGGACCATTCTGTGCATTGAGAATGAAGGGGTGTATCATGCAGGCAGCAGAGATACGTACATCGTCACTGCCGATGTGGGTCGACGTGCAGTGTTTTGCCACTTACGATCGTGTTTTTACCAACCATTCATTCACTGAAGTTGTGTTACCATGTTTTTTTGACAAGATATCTTTTCGTGCGTTTGTGTGGGGCACCCCTTACAAACCCGCTGGTCAGTCCCAATCCCAACCCTCACCATTTTCCACCCAAAATGCCCTTCCTCAAACCAACCATCATGTTCCGTTTCAATATTCGATCATTGTTTGGCTTAATGTTCTGTATGGAAAAATATCTCTGTTGAATAGGAGTGAGTCTGAAAACGATGTGTGTAGTGGTAGGGGGGTGAGGGTGCACACTTTTCTCATATTCCCCAAATATGCAAATAAGAATGGCAACTATTTGAAATGAAGGTCAATGGCTGCGGTGCAATCATGTTTTGCCATTTTCTTTACTGAAACCAACTATATCCATGTCACAGAGGCGTCCATTTTGTTTCTCTTTCCTGAAACGAGCAGGATGCCGTCTTTCTGCCCCGCATGTTCGTTCCTGTGGCGCTGTGGTCCACCTTAATCAGAACTGGCTGG
This sequence comes from Ambystoma mexicanum, assembly GCF_040938575.1. NCBI lineage: Eukaryota > Metazoa > Chordata > Amphibia > Caudata > Ambystomatidae > Ambystoma > Ambystoma mexicanum. The sequence goes on along the minus strand of NC_090926.1, from coordinate 1,151,757,499 downwards.
CCAAGTAACTGTGAAAGGCCAGAGGGGAGGCGAGTTCATTAACTGGACTCGGCGGGGAAGGCTAATTTGACGGAAGGAGGAAGGGCACCCATCCACAAGACAAATGTCCCCTCTCTTCCTATGTTAATCGAAATTGATTGAAACGGCCTGCTCGATAAATATTGGGTTGAAGCCTGCAGCTATTGTATCTGCATTTCTGTCTGTGATTTGTGTAGGAAATGAACACTCTGTGGTCACATAGCTTTGCCCCTGGCCCCATGTCATCAGAATTGCTTCTGTTCAGTCCTGGTTTTTAATCATAAGAATTGCAGGCTTGGAATTGTAGTTTTGCTTTTTCTACTGTAAGTAGACTAAGGCCACACAAGTGTAATTTTTGTCGTCATTCATACAGCGCCCTTTACCATTACTATAGTCTCAAAGCGCTTGTGGCGGGAATGCCCTTGGAGACCGCAGTCCTGATTATGGGCAATTCTCATAGCGGTTTAGAATGCGTGTGAGCATTTTGGTCAAGATAAGGCATTATGTGGGCTGGCCGGGCTCCTGTTAGCAACCCCAGAAATCAGGCATGTGGACGGGTGGTGAGTGAGGGTAGGAGAGTGTTTTAGTGCATAAGCCTTTTTATGTGTCCAGCTGGACCACATTTTGTCATAGGTTGTCACTGTATTTTAATGGCAGAAGTGTTGAGGCTTAGTATGGTGTAAGTAGGCAAAACGTTATGTCCCCAGCTAGACAGAATTTCTCCTAGGTCATCGCTGCTTTCTGGTGCATGAGTGCGGATAGCCATGCCTGTGGCTGATGTCCACTGAAGTGGTGTGTTTATACGTACCTTAAGGCTTGGATGGAGCTTTGTTGTTGGTGCTGATGGTCCTTGAGATTAAATCCTCGAGGCCCACAAACCTGATCACCACAATAGGTTGCCTTATCTTCTGGATGCAATATCGAGGCTCCCCGCTTATCTTTGTCATTTGTTTGCAATGCTCACACATAAAGACGGCTTAGACGGGCTAAATCCAGGGTCTTCCAGGTATACCTAAGTGAGTCAGGAGGATACAGTATCCTAATATCAGGTTTGAGTAATGCAAGGAATTCTAAAGGCTTGGAGTGGGTAGTTATAGAGTGGACTGTTCATGTGAACTATGTATTTAGATGTATCCTGGCATCCTTGGGCGGTGGACCGCCTCAATTACAGCCCGCCTCTGCCTAGTGGAGTGTGGCCATGTTCCTCATTGGGGTACTGCATTAGCAACATTAGCAACAGCCTGGCATATCTGTAGTCGGTGGATGACTGAGTTGTGTGGATAGTGGTCTGTGGTTGCGAATTGGAGGGGCGGGCCACCACAATAATAACCGGAGCAGCCTGGGGTGTGAGGTCATGTTCTTGGGTGGAGTTTTGTATTGTCGTTGCTAGGGGGATTCGGACGGCATGGCTGATCCATGTTATGCTACACATTGCAGAGTATTTGGTTTGGATACGAATACGGCTGTGACAGGAGGAGCGATGATGTTGTGATGGAGATGGGATTCGTCTTGGAAACAAGTCGACACAGAGCAGCACAGGTTTGAATCCCGGGTCTGTGCTTAGAAACTTATTTGGTTTTAACCGCATTATAAATAACCAATTATAATAATAATAATAATAATAATGATAATAATTATAATGTGAGTTATAATGTGGGGTTGAGGGACTCAATTCCACTAAACATTTCAAAACGTCACTGGAAATAGCTAGGTCTTCAGGTCCTTTCTGAGGGAGAGGTAGTGTTCCATGCAGTGGATGTTTAGTGGAAGGGAGTACCAGATGGAGGGGGTTTGGATAGAGAAGGCAGAATCTTCCATTCTGATGTAGTTGTTGTAGGGGGGGTGAGACATTTGCCCATCCACACGTTGGGTGTGTGTGCGCCTGGGCATTTTTGAAATTTTAAATGAAATTGAATGATGGTAGATCACCCTCTGGAAAATGTGTGGGGCTAATCTACACACATTTTCCTATGTTCACCGCTCGACATATGCCTAGACCTGTATACTATGGGTGGACACAGCCTACAGGCGAAGTCTCCCTATCATATTTAGTTGGGATATGACAGCCAGGAGTATAGCATGTCATCTCAGAAGGGGGAGGACCAAGCTTTCCCCCTGCCATGGCCAACCTAATTAACTAACAAAGGCTCCATGGATAAAACCTGCACTTTTGTTGATCCATGTAGCTGGTGGCAGCATTCATATACTAATCCAAGTTTAATTCAAACAGGCCCAGCTGGAATCTGGCTGCAGAGGCTAACATAGGAGACAGGAAACCCCAACCAACATCCTTTCATATGCACTGCGCCAACCTGATGCCAGCTCCTGCCCTCAGTATCGGTTGACGGTGAAATGTCATGTCTGGGACTGTGTGCTTGCAGTAGCCATCCCGCAGGGAGACCCCATTCAGAAGGTAGGAGTATGTGGATTGACGGAGCCAGAAAGGCTGATCTCACTGCAGCTTCAAAGGAGACCTGCCCCTTTAATCAGGAACCACAGAGAGCTCAATTAACCAGAGGCACCCTTTGATCCACAATGGACAGGAAGATGAGTGGGGCTTAGTATTACATGTTTTGCCCTTTTTACCTTTTCTGTTGCAAAGCACTCTGGTTATGACCTCCCACATAAAGGAGATTGTTGGTGGGGAGCCAGGATTGGGTCATTAATGTATGCTCAGCCTACACCAATCCCTGTGGTCCATTTGGCTTTAAAAGAGGGCTAAGCCCCTCTTTTGGCAGATCACTTGAAGGCTTCACCAGAAGGAAAAACTTGTCATTTGGACGGTGGGTGAAAGTACAATCTGCCTTACATCTTCTGCCAGTGAAGGAAGGCCAGGATCTCCCCTAAACATCTCCCAGGGAACAGAGGGAGATACCAAATCCAGAAGACGCATCAACAGCTCCAGAACTGGTACCCAGTCAGCACACAGCGTGCCCTGCTAGGCTCTGCAGCAAGCTTCCTAGGAGTTAAGTGCCAGAGAGTCTCTGAACAAAAATGAGGAAAAGGCAGCTGCCTGCAACACTCTCCTCAGCTTTGGGCTTATAGGACAACACAAGCCCATTGAAGAAGCTAGGAGGAGTGCATCGACAAGCATCTACCGGCATCCGCAATAAAGGACATTTACGAGCCAGTCAAGCTTCTCGAGCAGCAACCAACTGCACCGGTGACTGTTGTTACGCTGCAGTCGCTAAAGCAGTCCGAGACCCTCGACCAGTGCTTCAGAATCGCTTACCAGCACTGAGACAGCAATTCCGGAACCCAAGCCGCGTGTAGGCCAGCCTTCAGCTGTCAGCCCAGCTTCGCTCGTTGAACTGCCTGCCACCTGATACCCACAGCTGTCTCCCATCTTGAACTCTGATGCAGAAGCTGCAAAGTGCCCTGAAACTGACTCGACCCTGTCTGGCAGCAAGAACACCTACAGCACAAAGTGCATTGTGGTTCTGCCCCCCTGGTCCTTCTCCGAAGGCCCCTAGTGCGATTGTACAACCCAGTGCTGCTTTTGTGTTGAAACCAAGTATCCTTGAACTATTGATATTCATTACTAAGCTGACTACACTCCTGTCAGAATCCAGAGTGCATCCCTTTTCCTTCTTTGAAATTATCTGTCCTCTGCATATCTTTACAGGGTGGGTTGCATTTTGTAGTGTGCTAGCACTGTCTGTCGTGATGATAATAAAGTAGATATTGTATACAACCTTGACGGGATAGTGCCTTTTATCATTGGGTGATGATTATACATTCACTGTGTTGCAACTAAACAACAATCCACAAACTTGCAGAGATAAGTCTGCCATTCCGCCCACATTACCAAAATTGTTCAAGGAGGTTCATAATTTGCTTGTATTTGCAATCTGTTCAGATCCCTTCTGGTGTACTAGAGGTTTGGGACTAATTGATGGTTTAGAAACAGATATTCATCTCTTGACCAATGGTGCTCCAGAAGTTGATTCATCACACAGGTATTAGGAGGAGGAGTGCGGACCTTGACTTGTCGGATGGTAGTGAATTATCTTGTCCTGGTGTAACTTGGTTCAGTGTTATGGAGGGTGCGGTGTGTGATACACATGGCTTTAAAGTGGCCTGTCGGCTGATATGGAGCCAGTGTCATAATCTGACGGCGGGGATGATATGCTCTCTGGGTGAGGGGGTGAGGAGGAATCAGGCTGCAGAATTTTGGATTTGTTGGTGTTTCCTGTGCTGATGTGCTGGGACACCTAGATAGAGGGAGTTGGCATAGTCCAAGTGGAAGAGAATAATGGCAAGTGTTGCATAGAGTCTATTAGGGTAGGAAAGGTAAGAGAAGATTTGCCTTAGGATTTACAAGTACAAGTCCATTGTGCATCCCACTGGAACATGTGTAATTGGTAACCTGGGTTGAGTTGGAACTGTGAGCCTGACAGATTTACACTGTTACCCTCATCCCTGTCAGAGTCAATCATTACACTCATCTCATTTCTCTTCACTGTCCCATTGATATCTCTTCCTTGAAACAGTCTCTCATTAACCTTTTCCTGGCACGCCTCCTCCTTGCCACAGTCCCCCATTATTCCCGCACCATTCATACTTGTCACAGTCTCACTACCCTACATCCATCATCCTCATCACAGTTCATTGTTACCCCTGTATCCTTCTTTCTTGTCACAGTCTATCATTAATGCATCCCTCGTCCTCGTCACAGTCCTTCATTGGTTTTTATAAAGCACGTTTGCCCAAATCGCTTCACAATTGAAATAATAGCGCTACTATAAGTAAGACTAAGACAGCAATGATGACAAAAGCAAAACAATTCAATGGACAATGAAAGACAATAGATGCTGCTTTAAATGGTAGTTGAAAATTGTCAGCGTGGAGGAATGGTGGACATCGAAAGGTAGCGCATTCCAAGCTTAGGAGCCAAGAGTTGAAATTAATGAAAACACAACGAGGCACAAGGGAGACAAGGAGTGGTGAGAAAGACTTGGGAAGAAGAATGACAAATAAGACAGGAAAGACAATTAGGAGCGAGAGCACGGGGATATCTGAAAACAAGACTTAGAAATTGAAACTGGAATCAATCAGGAAAAGGAAGAGAATGTGGTTGAACTAAATAGAGAAATATTAGCCGAATAACCAAGATTGAATAGAATATGATAAGGAAAATATAAAATCGAACAAAAGGAAGAAATGCACAGTAAGGCAATAATTCAATTGAGAAAGAACTAAAGTTTGAAGACGTTTAGTTGAAGAAAAAGTCAATAAGTGACACATTTTCCGGATATTAAAATGCTGAAACCGACAAATACAAACAACAGATAGGATTTGTTCTTGATGAGAAAGTGTGGCGTCAAAGATAAAGCCAATATTGTGTGCTCATTCAGAAAGAAGAAGATCAAGGTGAGGACATGATATAGATAGGGGGCTCCTGAAGAAGAGAAAAGGAAAACAATATTTCTGCATTTTTCAGAAACGTTTTGAGAGACAGAGATGATCTCCATGAGTTGATGGAAGATGATAAGGGCTGATGTAAAGAATCCTGAAAGATGGAAAGGAAAAATATCTGCTTATCATCCATGTAAAAATGGGGGCGTGGTATGAAGAGTGAAAAGTAAAAGCCCCAATCCTGACACTGAGGGAACCCAAGGGGAGTAAAAATGAAGAAGTAGAAACTGCCCAGGAGGCTGAGAAAATGTGATCCGATAGATTAGAAGTAAACCAATCCAGGGCAAAGCTGGAAATCCCAAATGAAGACAATGATTAAAGCAGAATACAATGATCAACATTGTGAAGGGCAGCATTGAGCTGGGTTAATACTAAGGTGGATGAGAACTTGTGCTGATGAGCATGAAGAGGAAAACTTGAAACAGTCAGAAGCACCATTTCTGTAGTAAAGCTCCGACGAAGAAAAGATTGAAAAGAGGACAGAAGTAAGAAGAGTATGATTACTAAAGTAAGAAGACATTTGCAAATAAACAACCCTTTCAATTATTTTTTTTAAAAAAAGGAAGTAAAGAAATAGGGCAACATTAGAAGGATTTGAAATATCAAGAGAGGGCTTTTTGTGAAAAGGAATAACAGCAGCCTTTTCCCAGATAGGAGGAACAATGTCAAAAGATAGTGAAACATCAATTAGAGGGGCCAAATGAGAAGACTGAGAAGGAAGAATAGATTTAATCAAGGAACACTGAAAGACAGTCATAAGGACTGTGATCGAGTGCAAGCGGGAAGTATCACGAATAATGTGATCGAAACAGTAGATTAAGAAGAAAAGGAAGCTGAGTAGTTATGACAGTAGAGATATAGTCAGGGGATATAACCGTGGGACTATGATTCAAGGTGTTATCTATGGAAAGTGGAATTGAAGGAATTTCTATTAAGGTCACATAATGAAAAATCATGTGCAGAAATCGATAAATCAGTGGAAGGATTTCCTGAACAGGGGGCTAGTAATTTGTCAACAGTTGAAAATAAACACTGAGCAACAGAACCTTTAGGCGAGATAAGGGAATGGTAATATTTAGCCCTGGCATTCTTAAGAGCATAAGAATGTGTGGACTGTAGATGGGAGACAGAAGAAATGTTTTCAGCTGATCTATTCTTCCACCATTTACTTTCAGAATGCCGCAGTTGAACTCCAAGATACCTAAGGGTCTGCGAACTCTAGGGCTGGGGAATCAGAGGTATTAAAGGACCAAGGCTATCCAAGGAGGAAGAGATAATGGAAGTGAAAGTGTCAGCAGTTAAAATAGTTTTACAAGAGTGAAGTGCTACGGAGGAAAAAATAGAATCCTACAGTTCAGAATCTCTGAACCTCATCACAGTCCATGATCACAGGTCTGTTCCTTACACTTCTTAGTCCATTATACACAACACAGTTCCTCATTACCTTTGCTACCCGTTATCCCTTTAAACCTCCCTCATTCTCACTGTATCCCTCAATCTCATAGTTCACCATTACCACCACATCCGTCGTCATCATCTGTTCGTCATTAGCAACGCATCCCTCAAACCTGACACAGTCTTTCATTACCACCAAACCACTCACCCTCCTCAAAGCCCCTCATTAGCCCAGCATCCTCCCTTCTCACTACAGTTCCTCACTACCCTTCCCCCTGAATCATTTGGGACAAGCTTACGTCCTGTGTCCAAGGAAAGTCTGAGGGTGCTACCGACTTCTCTCCTCATCATCGCACACCCTCATTGCACTGACCCTAACTTCAACCATCCTTGGCACTGTTCTTTATTACCTTGGCATCCGCCCTGCTTGTCTAAGTCATTAGCTACCGCTGACCTCCCTATCCTCATTTCAGTTTCATATTTCCACTGTATCACTCATCCTCATGACAGCCCTTCATTATCCTTACCCCAGCATCTCTCATACTCGTCAAAGTCCCTCATTGCCCTCACATCGCAGCCTTCACCACAGTCCCACATTACCACTGCATCCCTCATCCTCCACAAAGTATCTCATTACCATGACACCCCTGTGTCTCATCACAAACCCTGATTTCCTTATCCCAGCTTTGACCATCCTTGTCACAGTCCCTTATTACCAAACCATCCCCATCTTTATCACTGTTCCTCATTACCATATCATCCCACATCTCCATAAGAGTATTTCTTTGCCACTGCATCACTCTTCCTTGTACCAGTCCCTCATTACCCATCAAACATCCTCAACATCAACATCACAATCCCTCATTAACACCCCGTCTCTCGTCTTTTTCACAGTCCCTCATTACCACGACATCCTTTGTTACACTTGCTTCCTGCAACCCGCCACAGTGCCTCATTAACAATTCACCCACTTCTCATCACAGTCACTCATTATAACTGCATTCCCCCAATGCATTGCAGTCCCTCATTATCCACCACAAGCAATATCCAATCAGGTGGACACATGGATGGCAGAGAGAAGTTATGTAATGCCTTGGTCCTGTACTGCACTAACATGACCTTGGCATTGTTATTACTGGGCCTTGATTGTTCAGCATTCCTAGGACCTTGGAAGCTGTGAACCTCATGCAGCAGGTGGGAGGTGGATATGCACATACTAGCACCACCTCCACTAGAATGCAGCTACCCCCATGACGATTCGGCCTAGCTGCACACATACTAACTGTCTCACATATCCTGCACACTACGCCCAGCATTAGAATGCAGCTATCCACCACGAAGATTTGGTCTAGCTGCCCACATACAGGGTGCCCACATGCACAGTTTATTGCTCCAAATATCTCCACTGATGAGGACTCCAGTCCCCGAGGGCATTCCACGTATATCACATTGAGACCATACCAATGGTGAAAGGCGCTATACAAATCCACATTAGCATAACATTACATAATATCACCCTTACCCGGCATCCCATATCCTCATCGCAGTCAAGAATTACGCTAGCATTCCCCACCCCGTCAACGTCCCTCATTTCCCCTGCATTCCCCATCCTAATCACTGTCACTAAATACCAGTGCGTTGCTCATCCTCATCACAATCCCTCATCCTTGTAACCATCTCTCACTACCCCGGGCATTCCCCTTTCTCGTTTCAGTCCCTCGATACTGCAGCCTCTCTCATCCTTGTCACAGTCCCTCATTACCAACCCAAACCTCATCCGCATCCTAGTTCCTCATTATCATTGCCACATGCATCCTCGCCCCTGTCCCTCATTAGCATTCCTATATGCATCCTCATCCTATTCCGTCATTACTACATTCATCTCCATTCCAGTCCAGCAATGCTGTGTGCATCCTCATCCTGATCCCTCATTCCTATTACCTCACAAATCCTTATCGTGTTCTCCCGGGGCATTGCCTATTCTCCCCCTAATCACTTATTATCATTGCTGTGCAACAGCTAGGCCTAGGGGGTATACTGGGTGGCTTTGCAGGGCCTGGGCCATGGCCAAAGGCAATGCTCCCGGCAGTGTGGCCAATGACCAGAGGCCAACGAATGGGGTTAACATGGGCACTGGGCACAGTTGCTTCTATGGGTGGCTTGGCATGGCCTGGGGCAGGGTTGTAGATCAAGTCCTGTGCAGCGGCCTATAGAGCCGCCATTTGGTAAAATGACCACTGGGACTGGCCTCAGTACAGGCTCAATGGCTACTTTGGGTAGTTTAGCGGGGACTGTGCCACAAGAAACTCAACCATAACTTGTGCCCCCTGCGTACGCTGCTCTGACTGGTATAAAGCAATGAGCACTTCCAAACATTACTTTGTTAAAGGGACCTTATGGTAAACTAATGCTTGTAGAAAAACGGCTTCTTAATAAGGGACGATCAGTGCAGTAACTCTATGGGAGTCATTATACAATGCTAATTGCATGCAAGGCACCACCCGTGATAGCACTGGCATGCTGTTGGGTCCCTTGAAGGCAATGTAACATTTTGAAAGACACATGGTAAAAGGAAAGAGCAAAACCAGGTGACATGTACTCTTTCCTTTTACTGTTTGGGCCTCATTACGAGTTTGGAGGCAGCCATGCCCTTAATAAGGTCATGGCTGCCTCCAAACTCGGGTCCGGGTTCCCTGAATGGGGAAATACCGGGCCATTCCGACCTTGGAGGGCCCGGTATTTCCACATTCAGGGAACCCGGACCCGGTACATCCCCATTCCCATTCGAGCCCCCATAGGGCTCAATGGGAATGGGGAGCATGCTAACAACGGGCCTGTTAATGACGGGCCCGTTGTTAGCATGCAGGCCCGTTCGGGGGACCCTCTAAGGGAGCCTGGTAAAACCAGGTGACCAGAGCGGGTCCCGCGAGCGGACCTCGTAATGAGGCAGTATGTGGTTAACAGCGCCGGCAGCTCTACCGGCGCCATTAACCCCATACCGCCAGGGTCATTGGGCCTCATTCCGAGATTGGTAGTAGTCATGGCGCTATTCGCGCCATGACTGCCCCCAATAACGGGACCGAATCCGGTGTGGTGCAATGGGGACTTACAGGTCTAGTCCGACCCTGGCGGGACCAGTAAGTCCCCATTCCACCAACCATTCCCCTTTCCCATTTGAGCCCCCATAGGGCTCAATGGGAATGGGGAAGGCTCTATTAGCGGGCCTGCTAATGGCAGGCCTGTAATTAGCGGCCTGGTCCCCTCACGGGACCCGTAAGGGGCGCGTGGTCCAACCAGACGTCCCTAGCGGTCCCCGCTAGGGGACCTCGAAATTGGGCGGTAGGTGATTACCGGCACCGGTCTCCTTACCAGTGCCCGGTATCCCCTACCGCCCGACTCATAATGAGGCCCATTGTCTTTAAAAAATAAATAAAATCTGTGCAAATTATGTTTTGTAGGCAGTATTTGTTCCGAGATTCCTAGGGAATCTGGCTGCTAATTACCAGGTGCTAAATCAAGGCATGTTCCATAGGAATCCTTTTGTTTTTCACCTGCACGAAAATGGTGTTTAGACATAAACGAGGTGCAATGGCAAGCTGAAAGAGGACAGCACGGCTGAACTCTTACCTCTGTTCCGTTCCCCCCTTCTGCCTTCTCGGTGCATGGAAATAGGGCAAAGCAGGAAATCGAGGAGTGAAAGTATTATGCCTGACTTTTTTGCCTTCATTTACCACTCCACGCCACATTAAATGACCGTCGATGAGATAATAGTGAAAATCTGAAATACAGTGAAAAAACGATATATATACGGGTCGCTATGGTTAAGCTTACGCTTTAGGAACCAAGCAAAAGCAGTGAAAACAGTTTGTTAAAGGAACATTATGGTTGCAGCCAACAATCTAAAAAACATGCAAATTCCCCAGTTATTGGAAGCTATGCAACCATAACTTGATATGATAATGATATGATACGATAGGTTATTTATAACACGCTTAATACCCAGAGGTTTCTAAGCGCAGACCCGGGGATCGAACCTGTGTCGCTCCATGTCGTCTTGTTTCCAAGTCGAGCATGTTGCTGCTGAACTTGCCCCCCAGCAAGCACCACTGATACCAACACTCATGACATAACAGACGACATGATAAATGGCAGGTTTCCCTTTGTCCAGGAAGTGGAGAGCAGTGTCTGTGAAAACAGAAAAATAATATGAGGCCGGGAAGCCCAAAAAGAAACACACCAACACAGGTTACAAAGAAACATACAAGTCTTTATTTCAAGCTACAACAGTTACCAAGTCAATTGACAAACGGATAGCTATTCGGCTCTCAGTATAACATAACGAACTTCAACGAGGGTTCGATGTGTTAGTGAGAGAGACCGCATATTGGAATAGCCGGGCCTTTTATACAATTTGTCCAGCCCTTGGCCAACCCTCTTGCGGGTTAACCATTCTGCGAAATATTTAATTCTGGTCTTAGGGTTCCTTGCCAGATCAATCCTTTAATATATGCATTTCAATTAGTTTCGCTGATATGAGTAGTACATTTACATATAGGTCAATGATAGGACAAGGTCTCTGTTCGCGACCCCGACAAGTGGCCTGCAGGCATATTAATTATTCAGTTGTACGGAGGTCACAACAGCCAGAATCTTACTCAGAATGTCATTTGGCCTCCATTTTGATGTTCAGGGTGATTTCTACATTACAAGAGAACCTAAAATGGCGGCTCAATCCAAGATGGCGGCTTACATTGGTTTTCTCTAAGGTCAAGACCTTGCCATGGAGTTTGTTCGCACATGATGTTTAGACAACTTGGCGTAGGCCAATACACATACAATTGTTACAATAGGAGGCATAATATTGTTTCTATTCCGACATGTCGATAACTTGGATGGTTGTGGATTCTGTGCTGGTTGTCAGCTGGATTGGGAGCACTGCAGTACATTTTGCCGAGTTATCCTTTCATGCAGCTGGGTAGTGACAGTCTACTGGTTGACTTTGATGAGGAAGGGTAGATGGATGATAGGCAACACTTGGCCAGGTGTGCTATGTGAAGTGTTGATGTCTTCCGCAAGGGGGAGTATCTTTCCTAATTGAGGGTGCATCTGGGATGGTGTATTGGGTATGGGCATGCATTGAAGATGTCGAGGAGAGGTGTATGTGCCTCTGCTGTTGTGATCCTCAAAATGGAGTTGGCAATCATGTTTTCTTTGTGGATCATTTCTTTTGTTGGCTGAACAGTGTTTGAATAGTTTTCTGGATTAATGGCCATGATTTTGGTCCATCTTGATGTGTTTTTAGCCTGGTATTAGTGGTGTGTAAGTGGTTTATTTGTTGTCAATGTGTTGCCTTATTGTCCCTTTGACGTCTCTGAATAAGTTGTTGATGGTAGTGCATTTGTCTGCAGATTGTGGTGTTGCTTGTACTGTTATGGAGTTGATGCAGTGCTTCGCCATTTGGAAGATCGTTCAGGTCTTGTTGGGGTCTTACATGACTGTTGAATGTAGTAGTTTTCTTTGGCAGTGGTGACGATTGTAGAACCTCGATAAAGCCAGAAACAGTGAAGAGATTTGCACGGATTGCAGAAAATACAGCTTTAATGCAAATGCAATTGACGGTTGGGAGGTCAGCCAGTCTCTTGAGACTGCAAAAACGGAATACTTTCAACACACCCACATGAGACAGCAGTATTTAAAGGCAAAAACCACCAAATTAGAATACATTTGTATATATTCTAGACATTAGTGTAAGCATATTCTAACAATCCTATTGGCTCCTGCCGACACAAACCTAAGTCAGCATAAAATGCTGTATCCTAATTGGTTACTACCATCATTTGTTACATTTGCATCCCAACGCAGATGACCCAATCATGCACAGTTAGTAGGAAAAGTGAAATTTGCACCCCACCGCAACAAACTAGATACAATGCTCTCCCGGGCGAGCAGACAACTTGGCAACCCAAGTAATCCCCAAAACGCGCTGCTCTACCACTTTAAAAGCATGTCCTTCCAGCTGTCATGTACCCGTCTGAGAATGCCAAGGTCACCCACCATTATTTCATGATGTGCTCGATTCTCTGGGGATGACTTCATGAGAAAGTATAATTGAGATTGACTCTTGGACAAATGAATTTCATGTGTTGGGCTACCATCACCCTGCCACATACTCGGCAGCCTTGAAGGCTCTCTAAAGTGCAGTAGGAATGAAACCGTAATTCAACAAAAAATACAAAAGCATTCACTCCAATAATGTTCACCCGGCCTAGAATTAATTCACTATTCACAGAGGCTATTTCTTGAAGAATGACTAATATTTGCAGTGCCAGCCATCTTGCTGCACGCTTGGCAACCTAAAAGGTTCTCTTGGATACTGCAGAAAAGAAATCTATTCCTTAAATGGCAGAAAACACTCACTCCAGCAGTGTTCATAAGGCATATACTCAGCTCAATAGACAAGGGGCCTAGGGCCAATTCAATAAAATGGCAGAACTGCTTACTTCAATACTAAATGCGCAGCCCGGACTTTCTCCTACGTTTGGAATGTTGTACCTGCATATTTACATGAGGATCCTGCATGCTGAGAGAAGGGTTCTCATGGTGAGGAGGTCTTCTAGTTGTTGTCAATTTCCCCACAACATTCCAACGTGTGGGAGGTAAATGGTTGTTAAGTTAATGTTTCAGTGGGTTGGGGCCAATCCTGATTTTACATGGTCATGAGGTTATGAGACATGCAAAACCTTCCAGTGATGACTCTTCTGTTTTCTTGAGTTTTCATTGTTGCACCAGTGTTGGTCATGTCAATTATGATCTGCATTATTGACATTATGTAAGGGGTTGGATGAGGAGGCTAAGGTGAAGAGGTTGCCTTCCATTGCATTCAGGGGAAGATCCGGAAGGTGAGGTCGGGCATTTTGGTTGCCCCCTTTGAGGGGAGTGGTGTTTTTAGAGGCTGGATGGGCATGGCAGCATGGTCTGTCCAGTCCAAAGATAGACAGAAGGTATTCCACAGCTGGAAAAGTGGTGTATACCAGTTGCCTTTGTTGTAGGTTCGGTGATGAGTGTCCATGGTTTTGGGGAGTTTGAGTAGAGTCTCTCTAGTTGTCTTGATGGTGATGTTTCTGGCCAGGCCGTGCTCTCTGGAAATTATGTTAGTTGTGTTGTCGATGGATACTGTTGTGATAAAGTGTGTGATTTGTTTGAGGATGCCAATGTTGGTGGGAGGTGGTTGGTACATCAGGTGTAAGGTGGCTGTCTGTGCATGGATGTTTAGGAAGTGGTAGGTGCAGAGTTCCATGGATGCAGGTATGATGTGCTCCTGCAGGGCTTTTGTCCATGAGGTCTTGTGTCTATAAATGCAAAGCCTTCCTCACTTTGCAATCCTTGTGGTGAATGCTGATCCTGTGTGGATAGGGACATCGAGGTTGTGTGTGAAAGTGGGCTGAGCCATGTCTCTGTGATGAAGTGTGCATCAAGATTGCAATGATTATGAGGTTGGGAATGTCTGCTGCCTGCAGGTCTGGGGAGAGAGAATTGATGAGCATGAGGTTGCTTGTGTGTTTTGGAGAATGAGTGCAGCTGGTGATAACTGGGATGTAGAGAGTGTTCTGTGGGTTTTCAGTGAGTGGGTCTGGTGTGTGTAATGGGTGTTTGTATGTGTGGGTGAGGGTGTGGGTGTTGGTGTGGCTGGGATGGGATGGGATGAATGAGTTGTGATGCAAAAGCTGCTGACCTACGTTGGATGCATGGAGCAGGTATTCTGGCCCATGTCAGGCCCTCTTAGGTTCACACAGGAATAGAACTTGTCATCATCTTCCTTTGGCTTCAGATATTTGTGCGAGAGATACCCTGGGATCTAAGAGTTAAGTGGGGGAGGGTAAATATTAGCAGTGAGTGGTAGGTCAGTGGGTAAAATGTCAGAGGACCCTTATCTACTTGCACCAGATGAAAAACAAGACAACAAAAGATAGGCTGATAAAAATGATAAAAGAAACAGAAACAGATTAGCAATGGTTGCAGGAGATTAGGGCAATGGTCATGTGACCTTGATCCACTTTAAGCATTTCGACCATCTAAAAAAGAAAAGGATGGAAGGCAGCTTAAGATGGCAAAGAAAAAGGTGGGGTAGACAAATGGGAAGGGATAAGATTAGCAGTCATTGACAAGTGGGCGTGCTAGAGGTCTAGGACTCTGATCCACGTGCACTAGCTGACCAGCTGCAAAAGATGCACAATGAAAGGACAGAGAGGGCAAAAGGAGTGGGATTTCCTTGGAAAAAAGAGCAAAACATCTTTGGGAAAACATATGCATTACACGAACAATCGGGGGGCAAGATAATAATAGGAGAGGGTCGGGAGACTTTTACGAAGTGGAGGCTTGGTCAGGGGACTTAACAATAAGGACGGGTGCACTTGTACAGTGGCAGTGAGATAGAGAAGACTTTTTTAATTTGTGTGCTTTGGTGCAATATCATGGTAATCGCGAACCATTGTGCATCCGAGGTACTGATTTTCAAATCTATAGTACGAGGTGCCAAAGTTATCGTGGTTATACTTCCATGGGAAATGTCTAATGGAAAGGATCACAGGAATGAAGGAAGTGTACAAATATATATTACACGGGCTGCGGAAGCGGGCGTGTAGTTATGGTAAAGTTGCTAAACTGATGGGAAGAGCACTTTTTCGGTGGCTTCTAACTACACTCCCCCTGGAGTCATGCTCACCAAACTTTGCAAAAAATGGATATGGCCGTCTCCCAATTTTTCCGCCAGTTGTGTGAGGTTTCGTGCAGAGGGGGGCAAAGTTATAGGGGGGGGTCCCAATATGTTTTTTTTTCATAGACTGAATGGGCAAACACTTTGCGCACGGCTACAAGCCGAACTGCTCGACGGATTTTCACCAAATTTGCGGCAGGAGCCGGGTGCATGGGTCAGAAAGCATGTTTTTGTGTGTTTGGAGGAAATTGGACCAGTACTTTTGTTGCAAAGAACTGAAATGTGCGTCCAAAAAAATGTGTGATATCTAGGTTATCGGTACGCCATGCTGTCGGCGAACATTGGATACGACCGGTGGTTGGCTGGAGGTAAGCATGCTGTGCATCAAAGGTTTTGTGAAATGCTGCCATGGTGTATCGGTGGACAGTGTTGTGTGCCAAGCCCCTAATGTATTGTGTTCATGGCTGCGCCTTTTGTATGTAACTATGTGGCCACTAAAAGCAGTCACATCTGCCTCCACTCTGGCGTCCCTTTTTGCTTTTTTGCTGCATGGTGAAATATGTGATTGCACTGCAGTGTATGGTGACGTGTTGTGCATGAATAGTTTTCGATAATGCCGGCATGTTGTTTCTGAGGGCAGTGCGGCGGCGAAAGGGCCTGGAAAACATAGTTTATGGCATCTGGTGGTGGGAAGAAGGGATGGAAAGGGTGGAGGAGTGAGAAGTGCTGCAAGTGATACATCTCATTAGAAGAAGGCCGTGGTGTGCCAGCGGCATCCGTGCATAACATGCCAATTTGCGGTTACCTCAACAGTCAACAATCTTGTGTAGTCATTGCAGGCAGCCTCCGTTATGGCATGCCAGCTGCAGCGGCAATGTTTTTCTGTGATGAGTGGTGGCAGGCACATTTGCAGAAGATGAGTGCATTCCACAAGACATGCACATTTACAGATATGGTGTACTATGGTGTGCTCTGTGTGGTAAGTCCATAGCCCCTTTAAAGCATGGCTACAGCCCTTGCACAGAAAAGTATGTCCACTGGTTGAAAAGGTATGTCGACTTGTTGAAAGTCGGTGACACATTGTCGCTTTGTGTGTGTGGTTTGGCTACATTGCACACATTGTTGGTTACATGGGTGTGGTGATTGGTAGAACATCGTACAGTTGTCGGAGTATGGGTGGTGATTATGCAATGACCAGTCATGTACTGTGTCCACTGGGTGCACCAATGGAATAGTGTAAATATGGAAGAGGTTACGGTGCAACTGATTCTTACATATGCTTGCGTAGTGTGCATTATGCTGATTAGTAAGTGTTGCAGTGCACTATGCAGTACTGCTTGCGTGCTCATAGTACAGTGTGGAGAGCAGGACCAATGTTGTGATGATTGTGTTGATTGGTTGGCATTATTACAATGGTTTCTGAATGAAAGTGGGTAGCGTGTCCAAACCCTGTGGTATGTTTGTGCATTACGGTAAGTGGCACATGTGTGCATGCATTCCTACTTTAGGGTGCAGAGGTTGGGTAGAAGGCCTGGTGCCTATGTTGCCATTCTGATTAGTGGCATGTGCGATATATTGACCCCATTTTGCTCTGCTATGCTGCATCACTCAATTATGGTGGGGCCAGAAACAGCAAAATGGCCACAAATTGTGCGCTCCAAAACCCCTGAAAATCGCGCTTTTCAATGCACAAAAAGATGGCTGCCCAATCTGCCAGGTATGTTGTCAGAGGGGGAATAGAGCTCTCACTACTGAAATGTGTCACTGGGCTCCACCACAATTGAAAGTGGAGTGCAGAAGGAAAAAGTGGTGCTTTGCTAAATGAAACTCCAATATTGCTTTAAATCACCGTTTCTTAGCTGCTGAAACTTCAGAATACTGGTACAGAACACCTTCCAAATATTCAAATTTCTCGCTGGGTGCTACAATTCACTTGGTTTAAGGAATCACTGTGAACTTACAACGTCCTGAAAGGCTAAGAGCATAAAGAAATCTCCACAGCAAAAGTGGCCTGTCTGTGGATCTGTAAAAGATCATCTCTGTTCAGCAGAGGGCTACTTGTGATGACAGGCCCCTCCCTGATTCAACTTTAACATGTTATAATCTGAAAGTCAAATGTCTGCAATATAATATGCCTGCTACTGATAGTAACCCATATTATAGTTGTTTTTGATCCCACAGGTTTAAAATCTTGAATGAGAATTCTATTTGTTATTTGATACAACAAGTTTGTTTTCTGCTAAGGAAAAGCCAAAAGAATTTAACAATTAAATTAAACCTGGCTGAAGCTGCAAAACTGGAATAGCAGGTTTTTCTCACAGAAGGAAGGCCTTCCCTCAGCAGGAACTCAAGGGGAAGTGTTAATTGCTAGGTTGGGACAGAATTTGGTCTACAGAGGGAAAAGTAACAATGGCAAGCTGCAGCAGGAAACTCAAAGTGTGAATAGGGTCGTAAATGACCTCTGCCAGGAACAAACAAGGAGGAGACTGCTCCTGGACTGCAGGGAGACAAAAAGAAGTGAACCCAAGCAACCATCTGTGGCTAAACATTAACAAAGAAAACGTTTTAAAAGACTTATAACTTGCTAGTCAAAATGATGAAAAATATAAAAATGACAGAGTTGTTCATTTCATTTCTGGCCGCACGTTTTAAGAGGCGGCAACACCGTGTAACAAATTCTGGAAAGGAATGGCAAGAAATTTGAAAAATCAGAAAGTGTGTTCATAGCAAAAAGGGCACGCCCTGACGCCCAACGGCTGATCACGAACAGATCTCTTTGCTGAAATGATCAACTAGTTCTTTCAAGGACGGGAGCTATAAGGACTACCCACGGACATTGTCACAACCCACCCCACCCCAAGCATGGCTGGCCTACGGCCAGCACCACATCCGCACCTCACGACCCGGATCGGCCTATGGGTAGCGGAAGCCCCCGAGCGTTGTCCTCCCAGAACGACTGCTGGGGGCAACACACAGTTATCTTTCATATTCGATCCACCTGTTCGAGTGGAAGTTAAATTTGTTCATAAGTCTCCGTTTAATATATCAACACAACAGTCATGGGCAACAGGAAGATCACAATGCGCATTGCTGACGGCCGACCCAGGCGGCATTTGTTCAGCACACGAAGCCGGCTTGAAGACGGTTGAGACTGCCATGAGTTCAGCGCTCCAACTCCTCTGCCACTATCATGTCTACACGCCTTAAGATCGCCACTTGGAATGTGAGGGGTTTGGGTACCTACTTACGCCGCAACAGAGTTAAATCCTTTCTACACAGGAAGAAGATAGGGCTGGCCCTATTACAAGAAACCCACTTAACCAAGGAATCCACCGCGACGCTCCAATCATACTGGGGTGGACAGGGGTTCGGGTCCGCCTATTCTAAATTCGCAAGAGGGGTGTTCACTTGGATCAGCCCTCACATCCCCTTCCAGCTCAAAAAAGCCGAACAGGACCCGGAAGGAAGGTACGTGATACTCTTGGGCCACATCGAACAAACGGAGGTATGCATTGTCAATTCATACCTCCCCAACAACAATATCCCTGCGCACCTTGCTATGTTGTACACTAAGATTACACTGTATAGAGACACATTCTTTATCTGGGGAGGCGATTTTAATTGCGTCAGAGACTCAGTGCTTGACAGATCTGCTCCCCCCTTGGGGGGCCCGTCGACCGCTACCACCGCTATGAATGTCATGCTGAACCGCCTAGACCTGGTAGACATCTGGCGGGAGCAACACCCAGGGGATCGAGGCTATTCCTTCTACTCCTCGCCACATAATCTTCACACCAGAATTGACTATCTCTTCACTGGCAGAGAAAGCTTTCCCCAGATTGCTTCTTCCAACTATTTGGGCCGCACCATCTCTGATCACTCTCCCCTGGTAATTGAATGGAACATCACGGGCCCCAGACCTCCTATACCCACATGGAGGATGCCCACCGAGGCACTTAAAGATTCGGAGTTCAGGGAAGATCTCAGGGAATCCCTAGAGAACTACATTCGTGAGAATAAAGACAGTGTTGACCACCTAAGCACAGTCTGGGATGCTCTCAAAGTGGTTGTAAGGGGAGAGGTCATAGCAAAGGCTGGAGGAATGAGGAAACGCCTAAGAACTGAACTTGAATTACTAGAAACTGAATTAGAACAGCTAGAATCCAACACCCTGGACCCCCAACCGCAGGAAGACAGGCTTGCCAGTACAAGGGCCACCTGCAAGGAAGCTTGGGACAGACTGGCCAAATTTGATTATATCACCAGAACCAATAAAGCACACGCCCACGCTGATAAACCTGGTAGACTGCTCGCCTGGCTGTGTAGGAAAGAACACCCTAAACATTCGACTACAGCCTTAAGAGATGCCGATGGCACATTACATCGGACCCAACATGGGATTAACGACACTTTCGGGCAGTTTTATGCCCAACTATACTCCCATAATGACGTGGTGCCCCCTGAGGAAATTTCAAACACCTTGGATGAAATTGGCCTTCCCCTACTCCCGCTGTCACATAAGGAGGCTTTGGATGCTGATATCACCATAGATGATATAACCGATGCCATCAAGTCTCTGGCCACTTGTAAGGCCCCGGGCAGTGATGGGCTACCTGCCGAATTTTACAAAACCTACGAGCCGGAATTGACTCCGCTGCTGCACGAGGTGTTCCTAGAGGCCTATGAGACGGGTATCCTGCCTGGGAGCATGCGTGAGACTTTGGTGGTTCCGCTCCTCAAGCCAGGTAAACCTGCAGATGACTGTGACTCCTATCGCCCTCTCGCGATGCTCAATTATGATGTCAAAATTCTTACAACCATTCTGGCTAAGCGGCTGTCCAGGGTGATCGGAGGAGTGGTGCACCCCGACCAGAGCGGCTTTGTGCCGGGCCGCAACACCACTGCCAATCTTCGTAGGCTACAACATGTATTATCACATTCCACTCATGTAGGGGAATCTTATGCCTTGCTCTCTTTGGACGCCATCAAGGCGTTCGATTCTATTTTCTGGGAATGGCTAATTGCGGTGCTTCGGGAGTTTGGCTTTGGAGAACGATTCGTTAGATGGATCACAGTTCTCTACACTAAACCACGAGCACGAGTAAAATCTGGCCGGCTCATCTCCACGGCATGGGACATACAAAGGGGCACGAGGCAGGGCTGCCCGCTCTCCCCTATGTTATATATACTTGGGCTCGAACCCATCGCCATTTTTTTAGGAAACAGTTCTTTGATGCTGGTATAAGGCTGGACGGGGTGGACCACATAATTTCCCTGTATGCAGATGATGTCCTCCTTTATGTGAGGGACCCGCAGTTGAATGTCCCGACCATGCTGGAGGTCCTCGGCAACTTTGCCAAGGTATCAGGCATACACTTCAGCAGACATAAGTCTTGTCTGTTTCCGTTAGGTGCCCTCCAAAACACACACGTCGATGACCTCCCCTTGCTGGGTATAAGTTGGCGCCCCATCACGTTCCGCTATCTGGGCATTAATATCTATCACACGCCTGAACTTATGCACATCAATAACACGGCAGCTGCGCTGCCTCCCTTGCGCAAGTCGATTAGGTTTTGGGCTCGCCTCCCCCTATCCATGATGGGCAGGGCTTCCATCATCAAGATGATTGTTCTCCCCAGATTTCTTTATGGTTTCCAAAACATTTTTTATTATATTAGGACACCCTTCTTTCGCCTTTTGGGGAAGATACTTAAAGACTTCCTGTGGGGAATTAGTAGGCACAAATTTGCATTATCCACGCTGACCCTACCATATGAGCAGGGAGGCATTCGGCTCCCTGATCTGGAACGATACTACCTGGCTGCCCAACTAAGCTTCGTGGCTAAATGGCTAGCCGATGATGACACCCCCGAAACAGCGCTCTTACAACGCTCAATTGCTCCGATCCGGCTAAACGAACTCATCTGGGCCCCTCAATGTCTTGTGGATGGGATCCCATATTTAGCTACCCTGGGTCGTCAGATATGGCAAAGGGTTAAAATTCTTCTCCACTTGAAACATAGATATACTCCGGACACACCGCTCCTGGCCGACCTGTGTCAGAACTCTGTAGACCTTGCTTCCATTAGATACTGGGAAAGGCTGGGAGTGTACACTTGGGGGGATCTATATAACGAGGGCTCCTTCCGGGATTTCTCCTCCTTGCAGTCAGTAGATGGCGTCCCGGCTGGCCAATTCCTTTGGTACTTAAAGATCCGTAAATTTGCTCGGACCAAATGGGACGCGTGGCCAGAAGAACCTGAAACTGACCCCTTCATAACACTCCTATATAGTTTGGGAGATGGATGGAGGCCTGTGTCCTGTATATACAGCCACCTAATCGATAGGCCCAATCCCCGCAGTCAGGATCTCAAACTCAAATGGGAAGGAGACTTGGGGCATGAATTGTCTGAAGCAGAATGGGGCAGAGCACTAGCGTTTCCCAACGTGGTATCTAGAAACTCTAGATTTAAATTGATTCAGCTTAATATGTTATATCGCTCGTACCTGACACCACTTAGAATAGCCAAAATATATGGGCTACCCCAACATAACTGCCCTTGGTGCGGCAGAGATGAAGCAAATCTTTTACACATGTTCTGGGGATGTGTCCAGGTCCGGCAACTCTGGGCGAAGGTGGAACTCCTCTGTAGCGAGGCAGGCATGACCAGATATGAGTGGACCCCAAAGGAGTGCCTTCTTGGAACGTATCCCAGACTGGCCAAGTTCAAACACTCAGTTAAGCTCATGGACCTAGTATGCATTCTGGTCAAAAGGACCATTGCTATGGCCTGGAAGCGACCCGGAGGCCCACGATACCAGGTATGGCGTAACGAACTGGAGCGCTGGATAGGGGCAGAAACCTCTGCTTGGGAGGATGGGGTTACCACATCCCCCGAAGACACAAGCTTGGCACTTTCTGCCTGGAAAACTCTCACCTGGGCCTTACTTAACCCCCCCCAATGACGATAAACCCCCTTGAGTAACTTGCCACTATCGAAACATGCTATCTGACACAGGATATTTGCGCAGTCCATAACTTGAACTTATTTATTGCCTGATCTTCCTACGCTGCTTACGCCACTGACCACACGGAGACTTGTTAATGTTGTTTACGTTTTGTTGTTTCTGTTTAATTGTTAATTTCTATTTGGCCTATCTTGATTAATCCTGATTTATACCAATGTGATCGCACAATGTTACGATGCAACTGTCTCTTATATAAATGCCAATAAAGAAATTTGAAAATAAAAAATAAAATAGCAAAAAGGGCAAAATTCTGTGGAAAGGGGAGACATGATCCCAACGCTACGGGGTTTTGAGGAATAGCTGCTATATAAAATATGGCATCTGTATGTGTAATTTGTATAAAAGTGACTAATGTAGAAACGGGAGTTTAAGGTAAAATTTGATTTTGAGACCAGTGGCCAAAGGGAGGTCTCTTAGGATTGCAAGGCGTTAGTCTTAGCAGTACACAGTGGTGGTGTGAGTTATGGTTGCTTAGCTTACTATAACTGGTGAATTTCTGAGGTTTTTCGGTTTTACTTGTAACCATAACACCCCTTTAACAAAGTTTTTTCATTGAATTTCATAGATTTTTAGTAGCGCAACTTAACCATAACGTCCCTTTAACAAAGATTTTTCAGTGAATTTTATAGGTTTTTATTAATGCAATTTACCCATAACGTCCCTTTAAAAAAGTTTTTTCTGTGAATTTCATGGGTTTTTTTACCATTGTATGCTATTTACCTACGACTTATTAATATCATACTTACCCAATATAGCAACATTTGGGTGCAATTTACAAAGGTTCACCTTAAAACTCTGCCATTTACCACCTTCTAGCATCTTGTTTAACACTTCTATACACTCTTTGCAACCTTTTCAACTGATTTTGCGTCCGTAGACGTCCAAAAACATCTGACTTCATCGTGGACATTCCGGACAGTGCCACGTGACTATACGCTGGCACATGGCATGATGACATGTCCGAGAACGTGCCTGCACTTCACAATCAGATCCATTCTTCGCGGACAGTTCGGAACTGCATTTTCTACTAATCTAGGAACTTTCAACTTCAAAATCTCCTTTGCACAGCTCCTACACCTATTCTTACTCATTATCCATTACCAATCTAGTAAACAGTACATACTTGGAAGAATTTTAGCAAAACTTCTATTTATCTTAAAAATGGCATCACCTATTGCCTTCCTTCTTCCCCAAGAGCAACCACCAAAACCAGCTGGAGGACCTTCACAACAATAAAAGCGCAGTACTCCCAACGAAAATGAAGAGGACCAAGAAGATGAGGTAGAGGAAGTGCCTACCTCTAGCACCCAGAGAGAATCATGGGTGTGGCAGTTTTTTTACCACTGTTGGGATTGTACCAAAGGCTAAAGCTGCCAAAGTGAAATGCACTGAGTGAGTTGCAGACTCCCCAGACAGTACGCCTACGGGACCACAACCATGTGCTACCACGCCAAATCCAATGACCCAATGCTCTCGGAAAGGTTGTTCCTTTCTTAGCAAGTAGGAGGCTATCTTCCTCCACCTCATCTTCCACAACCAATACTGTAACCACACAGCCTACTTCTGTGGGACACAAAATCCCACCAGCTACCTTGCAAGCGATAAAAGAGGCTGTTGATACAACAGTCCTCTGTATATAGTGCAACACACCACTCTGCAGAGAGGAGCAATTTCAAAGTGCTTTTGAAGCTGTAATCAGGGAGCATGAGAAACACTGCCCACTACCTTAGATGTAACACACGTGCAACATCTTTCCCTGTCCCCCTGCCCCTCCATATTAGTGGTTGTGGTCGCTTCCCTCATTTCCCTTCTCACCTTACGTTCTAACCTCTCCTGTAAAAAAAAAGAAATAATCAAAAAGCAAAAAAAAAGGTTCTTTTAGGAACCACCTTTCACAGGTAAAGAATGGAACCAAAAAGAAAATCTTATAGACTCCATCTACTTTACATTTCTCAGTAAAGTACATAGACTCAATGCAATTTTCCAACATTCCCATTAGCATTTTGTGTTATGCTAATGGGAATCATGTGGTGTTCATCCCCCGTGCCAGTTACTGGAACGGGGGATAAAGGCCTGCCAGCCCAGGTTATGGGCCCAAGTGAAGCAAGGGCGGATAACGAGGGCTCCGGACCATTATCCCCCGTTCCAGACCCTGCAATGAGGAATGAAGGTCAGTATCACCCCAGGATGCCAAAGCAGTAACACGGGTGCTAAGAAAAGGATTTTTCTTCCTACACCGGGACGCAAGCGGCATCCCACTGTCGAAAGTAAAATCCTTTTCCAAGATCGCCACCTTGGAAAGGGAAGGCGGGGCTCCACACAGATACCCTCTTCCCTTTCCATAGCGGCCCGCAGAAGGCGAAGAGAAAGCCCTATGACCATGTTAGTACAAGCAAATGTACTTTTCCCTTTCAAACCTATCCCAATTTTGAAAAAAGTTACCTCATAGCCGGTCCCTGGTGGACATGGACACTTTACCTTCATTGGTCGTCCCTCGTATTCATGGCCAGTAGCCAGATTGTCCAGGTCATAACCTTATGCCATGACCCGGACAATCTGGCCACTGCCCATGCCACAGGCTGCATCTCAGTCACCAAAGGTATATCACTATTTTTTGTACCTACATTATGACACATGTCAAAAAATAAAACAAGGACACATTTGCAAAATCATGCTTTAATGCCCTTGCCAATGCTCCTTACAACGGGTTGCTGGACATCCACCCATGTTTTATTTTTTCAAAAGTGTCAAAATGTATGTCCATACAATAGTCATATAACTTAGCCCCCGCTTGTCAAAATCCATTCAGACTTTGCACAAATATTCAAGGCCGGGTCTTTAATCTTTCTGAACACATTTGTCCACATTCGTCAAACAGCAACAAAGTTATTACCCATCTAAAGATTTTGAGACCCCCCTCTAATTTAGCCCCGTCTAAGACATCTAAAAATGTTAAACCCCCCTGTAATTCAGCCCCCTCTTGCCAAACTCTCACCAAACTTTGCAAATACATTTATATCTAGATCTAAAATCATTGTGCAAACTTTTGTGCACATTCGTCAAAGTGCACTTATTTTAGACCTCCATCTAATTTTGATCGCTCTTGACAAAATCCCACAAAACTTTGCAAAAACATGTATATCTAGAACTTGTTTGCAGATTCGTCACCACATTTATAAGCCTTTACAATATTTTGGCACCCCCCTCTAATGTGTTCCCTCTTAACCAAACATTACCACACTTTTCAAAACCGTTCAGAACCAGGTCTAGAATAAGATTCCTACATTTTATGCAGTTTAATTGAGTGGCACCAAAGTTATAAGCCATCCAAAAACTACTTTTCACCAACCCTGTACTGTAATGCACAAATAAGCATAGAGGCCCCTGAAAATCTGATATGTTTGCGAACACCACAGGGCTGTTCTGGACAGTTTGCGGACATCAGAGAAGAAAAACACCAGTTATTTGACGTTTTAAAGCCATATTCTATCACATCCTCATCACCGCTCACCTCTCCAGATAATGTTTCATTTGTTTGACAAGTGCAATGTTGTGTTTTTTAATATTTTTTTACTGCGATGTCCGTGGACACTGGAACCTCTCTGCGGATCCAACATGGTGGGTGTTTCCGTAAATCGGACGCACCTCACATTTTGTATTGACCAATCAGCTGGCTAGTCCGATATCTGCAGACCTCACGTCCACCCCTGGACTAATCGGAGGCCCGTCCGGAGACCAAACAGGGAAGTGAGTCAGCGGACCGAGCCCAGATATCACTCATTTTTTTTGTTGTTAAAAAAACAAACTACTGCATAGATTTACACCAAATTTACAAAAGCATGCTTTCGGGAACAAACTGCTGCTCCTGATACAGATGTGATGAAAATCCGTCGAGAGGTTTGGGCTGTAGACGTGAGCAAATGTTTTTTCCATTGCTTTTATGGTGAAAACGACACATTTTGGGACCCCCCCCTTGATGAAACCTCACCAGAATTTGCAGTCTCAATCTGATGGGGCCATATACATTTTCTGCAAAGTTTTGGGAGGATTTGTTCAGGGG
Source organism: Ambystoma mexicanum (assembly GCF_040938575.1). Classification (NCBI taxonomy): domain Eukaryota; kingdom Metazoa; phylum Chordata; class Amphibia; order Caudata; family Ambystomatidae; genus Ambystoma; species Ambystoma mexicanum. Next base: position 1,151,730,866 of record NC_090926.1, on the reverse strand, counting down.
AGCAGCAGTTATAAGCCACCAAAAAAGTTTTCTTCCTATGGTTTGGGCAACTAAACCATAACTACAGGGCCGCTGCCACGGGCCCTGTAATATACATACATATATAAGATCCCTTTCCTCGGCTGGCTCCTCCCTCTGAAAATTTCTCAAGACTTTCCTTTTCTCCTCTTCCTTCCCTCTTTCCATCCCGTATTAACTCTCCATCTGCCAGTGTGACTCAGGCATTGCCCTTTCAATGTCATACAGGGGCCAGATCACCCCCTACCTGTCCCATCAGCATCCTTTGCCATCACTTGCCCTCATACTCCCTTCCCCGGATTAGCCCGACTTGGTCCTCCCTGTCCACCGCACTCACCACCCTTCCCCTTGCACTTGATGCCTTGGCCTGCCCAGCACTTGCCCGCCCCCACCATTGGGGGTACCCCGCTCATGCACTTCTCCCTCTACCCCCCCTGCATTAACCACCTCATCATGCACTTACACGGTAGGATTAGCACAAGGCCAACATAACCGTTTTTGTTGTTCTACTTTTTGGAATCCCATGTCGTCCCCCCTACACCTTCATCTTTTCTCGTGTCGCCCGGAAACACCTGTGTATAGGCGCCTTACAAATGTCCAAAAAATAAATAAATAAAACATATATATTTTCCATTTGCTTGTATTGTGTCAGCCGAGTGTGATATAAAAAGTGTTGGTCAAAAGAATAAGACAGGATGATAACTTAGGCTAACAATGTATTTTATTTTGAAGATTTCATGATTTTCAGATTATGTCTGATGAAGTCATTTGAAGATTACGAAAGTTTGTCAATAAATTACTTTGATAGTTTAACTAAAGTAACGCCATAATGTAAAAAGAAAATACAAAAAAATAATAGCATTATTAATAAAATTGTTTTGACCAGCCTGTAACTGCTTATTTCTTGAATGTGAAACAATTGTCATAGCGTGGGGACAAGCTCTTCATGCATCAGGCTGTAAGAAGGCCCGCCATTTTAGTACATTACTGTACATTATTGCTAAAGTCGGTCTCGCAGTGGACACCACCAGGAAGCTCTGATAAGGGCCGACTGTGCCTGGTCACCATGACCACGTGTCATGTCCCCCTGTATCACAAGATGGCGGGTCTATTGCAGCAGTGCGCTAGGAGATCCTGCGGGGCGAGTTAGGGCTAGAGAGTGCAGAAGTGTGGAATAGGGGACTGCAAGTCAGGTTTAAGGGTGCAGTGTGTGCATGCGTGTGTACCTCTAGAAAGGGTAGTTGATGCAGGTCAGGGATAATGCGGAGTGTGTGTGTGTATACCTCTTGCATGGGTAGTAGATGCAGATCAGGATGAATGTGGAATGTGTGCGTGTCTACCTCTAGCATAGGTAGTAGATGTAGGTCAGGAGTAAGGGTGGGGTGTCTGCGTGTCTTCCTCTTGCATGGGTAGTAGATGCAGGTCAGGATGAAGGGTGGGGTGTGCGCCTGCGTGTGTACCTATAGCAAAGGTAATAGATGCTGGTTGGTATTAGGGCCGGGTGTGTGCATGCATGTATACCTCTAGCAAGGTTATTAGATGCGGGTCAGTATTAAGAGCGCAGGGTGTGCATGCATGTATATTTGTATTTTGTATTTTATTTATTTCTATAGCGCACCAGGCCCAGGGGCAACCGGGCGCTTAACTTAGTTACAACAAGATGAAAGCATGACAAGGCAATGTGACAGAGTATTACAGGATTATTACAGGAAGATTTACAAAATTTACAAAATATACATTCAAACGAATATCGATAAGGCAGTGATTTACAGGATAGTTAATAAGGGATGCAGAGTAGGTCAAAGTGGAAGTAGGGCAGTAAGCTGGTGTTAGCAGTCTTGGGCGGATAGCCAAGCTTTGGTAAGGTATTTGAATTTCAGGAAGGAAGGTTCTGCTCTAAGGTCATTGGGGAGTGAGTTCCAAAGTTTGGCTGCCAGGATGGGGAAGCTGGTTCCACCAGATCTTTGGAGATTAAAACGCGGGATGTCAAGGCAGTTGGCTTGGGCCGCTCTGCGAGGTCTGGTGGAATTGTGGAAAGAGAATCTGTTTGCCAGGTAGCGAGGGGCTTGGTTGTGGAGGCATTTGTGTGTGAGAGCCAAGGACTTCAAGGAGATGCGATGTGGGATAGAGAGCCAGTGCAGGTTGCGCCTGGTGTCAGATATATGCTGGCGCCTAGGAATGTTAAGGGCCGCTCTGATCGCATTGTTTTGGACAATTTGTAGCTTGTTTAAGTTGCGGAGATTAGTACCTAGATAGAGGGCATTACAGTAGTCGACCTTGGATAGTACAAGGGTCCTGGCCAAGGTTACGCAGTTGGCAGTGGTTAGGAACGGGCGACAGGCGGTGATGAGCTTGCAAGTATGCGCTGCTGCAGATGAGACTGCGTTGGATTGTCTAGTCAAGGATAGGGTTGAGTCGATGTAAATCCCTAGGGTTTTCGTGTCCTTAGCAATCGGGATGGTGTTCCCATCAATGGTGAAAGACTTGAAGGCAGGGTCAAGTTTAGTGAGTTTTTGTGGTGAACCAAGAATGAGGAGCTCTGTCTTTTCATCATTTAGGCAGAGGCCGTGTTGGGCCATCCACGCTTGGATGACCTGGTAGATGGCGTTGATGGCAAGGGAGTCAGTTGTGTAGTCTCCTGTGATGGGGATTAGTATCTGTGTGTCGTCAGCGTAATTGGTATACGTGACGCCCAAATGGTCCAAAATATCAAAAAGGGGTTTGGTAAACACGTTATATAACGTGGGCGAGACACAGGACCCTTGAGGCACACCACAAGAGACCGGAGCGGGTGGTGCGGCCGCAAGTGGGGAGAACACGCGCATAGATCTATTATCCAGGAAGGATCTGATCCAAGTGGCGGCATTTTCTGAGAAGTGTGCGGCTGATTTGAGGTGATGGCAGAGAATTTTGTGATTGACAAGATCAAAAGCAGCAGAGAGATCCAGGAGAAGTAATAACGCCAGTTTGCCTTTGTCTTTGAGATCTTCGATCTGCGTTTTTAAATCAATAAGGGCGGTCTCAGTGCCATGGCGAGGCCGGAAGCCTGATTGCCTGAGTCCCAGAAGTTTATTTGATTCAAGGTATTCCTGAATTTGTAGGTAGGCCGCGCGGTCAAGGATTTTTAGTAAAAAAGGTACAGTGGTAATTGGTCTGTAGTTTGTGGGTATGCTGGGATCCAGGGTAGGTTTTTTCAGAAGCGGGATGACCCATGCATCCTTAAGATTGTCCGGTACAATCCCAGAGCTAAAGGAGGAGTTGATGAGCGTAGTGATGAATGGTGCTAGGTCGTGAGCAGCTTCCTTAATAATAGGTGCAGGACAAAGGTCACCCTGACAATTGGACGGTTTAAGGCTAGTGATAATCTTTTCCACTTCGAGAATGGAGAGTGGAGAGAAGCTAAAAGGAGTCAGAGAGTCTGTGATAGAGAGGTTTATGGTAGGTATAGGGATCTGTAGAGGGTTGGATTGAAGGCTAGATTGTTTGTTGTTGATTTTAATTTGGAGAGTGGCAATCTTACCTAAGAGAGCTTCTTGGATTTTGGAGCACCAGGTGCTATCTTTGGTACATGTGTCAGGTGGAGTAACAGGAGTTTCAAGTTCTTTTAGGATTTTAAACAATTCTTTGGTGTTAGATTTGGCTTGCTCGATGCGTTTGTTATATGTGTCTTTTTTTGCCTGGAATATAGCTTCCTTGTAGTTAAGGGTGGCCAGGAGTACGCGTGATTTGTTAGCTAGAGAGTGATTGCTTCTCCAGTGGGATTCTGCAATTCGTTTTTCTTTGCGTAGTGCTCTGAGATGGGGTGTAAACCAAGAGTTTAGGTGGGCTCGAGGTTTAGATTTTCTCAGTTTCGAGGGTGCAATGGTGTCTAAGGCTGTAAGCATGGCCCGGTTGAATGTGTCGACCAGGGCCGTAGGGTCAGAGCATGAGGGATCCCGAACATTGAGAGCTGGAAGGAGGAGGGGGAGGAGTCTATCGCAGGTAATGTTGCGTTTGTTACGGGTGGCCATAGCCGGGGCAATGTTGTGAGGGAGGCTGATAGGTTTGGACTCAATATTGAATGTAATTAAGTTGTGGTCTGTCCAGGCGCACTGTTGGTTAGAGGTGATGTTGATGGGACAGTTGAGGGCGGCTAGCCAGTCAAGGGTTCTGCCCTTGTTGTGGGTAGGTTGGTTTAGGAACTGAGTGAATCCAGCATTAGTGAGGATGTTGTCAATAGACGAAGCAGCAGTGTCCTTGGGGTCGTGGAGGCCTAAGTTGAAATCCCCCAGTATCATGACCTGGGAGATAGCTTTGGTGTTGTGTGTGAAGATGTTGGAGAGGTCCTCCGCGAAGGTGGATAGTGGGCCGGGTGGCCGGTAGAGTAGATGGAAGGTGATAGAATGGTTGGGTGTGAGAGCTAGTTTAGCTGTCAGAGCTTCCAGAGTGGAGGAGTGATGTGTGGCTGAGAGGTGGAAGTTCAGAGCGTTTTTGTGGATGATGGCGATGCCACCTCCTTTAGATTGGATGGAATTACGGTCATGTCTGATAATGTTGTAGTCAGGAGGGATAGCGAGGGAGAGAAGAGGACCTGAAGCTGGGTGGAGCCAGGTTTCAGTGATTGCTATAAAGTCGAGGTCAAGGTTGAGGATCAAGTCAGCTACTTCTAGGGCGTGAGCCGGGAGTGATCTGGCGTTGATTAGCGCGCCTTTGATATTGTTTAAGTTAGGGGAATTGGAAGATGGTGGTAGATTAGGTGAAAGTGTAGGTGGTGACAAAGGGAGAGGCAGTTTGATGCGGTGAGCTAAATGATGAGAAGCGTGGGTAAGACGCGAGCCAAGTCTAGCATTTCTCAAGGAGATAGAGCAGGGTAGGTTAGGTAAAGGTCTGGTGGCGAAGTGCTGGATCCAGAGGGCTGGGTTGTTAAGATAAGGGTTGGTGTGGTGAGCGTGGGATGGCATAGTTGAGGTGTGATGCAAGTAAGAGTGGTAGATAGAGGTGGTGGTATGGTATAGTGCAGTGCAGCCAGGGTGCAGTATAAGGATGAGAAGGGTAGGCAGCAGTCTGGTAAGTAGGGTACTGAAAGAGTACAGTGGTGAGTTTGCAGTAGTTAGACTGTTGGTGGGGGGCATGTTGACCTAGTAGAGTCTAAGCGCGCGTGGTCTGGTAAGGAATGCGAGGGCGACCATATGACATTTACACAATAACACTAGTCTGTTAGTGACCAGGGGCACAACACAATTGCAGTGGTCAGTTAGCAACCATAAGGCACAACACAATTTCAGTGGTCAGTTAGTGACCAAAGGCACAACACAATTGCAGTGGTCAGTTAGTGACCAAAGGCACAACACAATTGCAGTGGTCAGTTAGCGACCATAAGGCACAACACAATTGCAGTGGTCAGTTAGCGACCATAAGGCACAACACAATTGCAGTGGTCAGTTAGCGACCATAAGGCACAACACAATTGCAGTGGTCTGTAGGCGACCAAAGGGCACAGCCAGTAGCAGTCATGAGGCATACAGCATTAGGGGCAGAAAGTGACTGTACTATTGAGAGGTGGCAGTAACGCAAAGAGGCAGCAGAGTTGGAGGCATAAGTGTATGTAGCAAACAGTTATCGAGGGTGAAGAAAACAGAGTTTAAATGTTTGTGATTGCGGAGTAGCAGAAGACATACCAGAAAGCACAATAGTGTACACTGAGGGTATCCCCTCTACTCACAATGGATTAAAGGGCCGAGTAGACACTGGCTCCAAGGCTCCGGAGGCGAACAGGGGGCAAACAGGGGCCTTAGTGCGGGCCAAGGGCAGAGTTCCTGGCCCCTGGCTCCTGTGGCTCCGAACAGGCTCTCAACAGGCCTTTGTATGGCCTTCGTAAGGGCCGCCGGCAGATCCGCCTGCCGGCGGATGTAGTGGCGTGGATAAGCGAGGCTTAGCCTCGTTGTGGCGCCGCGATGCGCCCGGCATGCGGGGGTCAGGCAGGAAGTAGGACAAGGCCAGGCAGGCCTTCGTTGCAGCTTACCAGCTGTTGCGGTTTCCGACGATGGGGAAAGGGCTCCTGCCCTCTTCCCTTGGATGGGGCGACGAACTTCTACCATGGATAGTAGATGCAGGAAGGATTAAGTGTGTTGGGTGTGCATGCTTGTACACCTCTAGTATGGGTAGTAAATGCAGGTAAGGATTAAGGGGAAGGGTGTGTGCATTTGTGTGAACCTCTAGTATGGGTAGTGGATGCAGTCAAGATTAATGCAGAGTGTGTGTGTGTCTACCTCTAGCATAGGTAATGGATGCAGGTCAGAACTAACGGTGCGGTGTGTGTGTCTACCTCTTGCATGGGTGGTAGATACAGGTCAAGATTAAGTATGTTGGGTGTGCGTGCGTGTGCACCTCTAGTACGGGTAGTAGATGCATGTCAGGATTAAGGGTGTGTGTGTGCATTTGTGTGAACATCTAGTATGGGTAGTGGATGCAGATCAAGATTAATGCGGAGTGTGTGTGTCTACCTTTAGGACGGAATAGTAGATCTATGTTAGGACTAATGATGGGGTGTGTGTGTGCACATCTAGAAAGGTTAGTAGATTCAAATGAGGATTAAGGGGGATGTGTGCATTTGTGTGAACCTCTAGTATGGGTAGTGGATGCAGATCAAGATTAATGCGGAGTGTGTGCGTGTCTACCTCTAGCATAGGTAGTAGATGTAGGTTAGGACTAATGGTGGGATGTGTGTGTGCACATCCAGAAAGGGTAGTAGATTCAGGTCAGGATTAAGGCAAAGGTGTGTGTGTGCGTGTGTACCTTCGGCAAAGGCTGTAGATGCATCGCAGGATGAAAGATGGGGTGTGTGCATGCGTTTGCATCTCTAGCAAGGGTAGTAGATGAAGGTCAGGAATGGGATGGGGTGTGCGTGGTGTGTGTGTGTGTGTGTGTGCGTGCGTGCGTGCGTGCGTGTGTGTGTGTGTTCATGGTGGAATCTGTGCATGCGGGTGTACCTCTAGCAAGGGTAATAGATTCAGGTTATGATTTGGAAGCATTGGTAGATGCGTTCAATGTAATGTTGATTTCCCTTTTATGGCTCAACATCTGCCATTCGCCTTATTTCCGTGGGTAGTGTGCAGGTCGAGATTGTGATGCATGTTCACAGCACATGTGTGTTGGATGAGGAGCGTGCTCATGAAGAAGGAACATGGGTGAGCTGCGGGTCAGATTAGAGCAAAAGCCAACATAACATGCTCACTCAACACCCATGTTCAAGAGGTGGCACTGCATGAAAGCACATGCAACGTTCCTAGTCAAGACAGTGGCCTCATTACGAGTTCTGTGGTGTGGCAAAAGAGTGGAGGTGTTTCTAACCACTACTTTTACCACACCACCGAGTTCCATGTTTGGAGATAAAGTGGAAAAATCACTTTCAGCAAAAAGCTGGAGGTGAATCCTCTACTTTTCCTCTAATTATTAGCACATGATTACTGCATGCTGTAAATCTGTCAAAAGTCCCCATGGATGTATGTAGACTCTAAAAATGGGGATTTACTCTGACATGCCACCTCTCATGATCCTGTGGTAATGCCAATGGACCAGGGGGTGGTAACAGTAAATGGGTTTGGTAGTAAATCGGTGGATTTACAGCCCATATACTTCCACACTTGTGATGAGATATTTGTGCCTAAAGCTTTCAGTCCCACCTACAGCAGTTCATGGGGCATCCCAGAAATGGGCAAACAAGCATTACACCCCACGCCTCTATAGAACGAGGTCACCTTTCGAATCCCACCAGGGAATCCCATATCCAAAAACAAGCAGCTGGGAGGATGGCATCTTGAAGGCCTTGAGGGCACCAGAACCAAAGGTGGAGGCTGCCTTCCCCATCCATTGCCTCACCACCACAGGAAGCACACTCCTGATGCCAGAGGGCACAGTCTGGCACCAAAGATTGACCACTGCTTCATGATCTCATATTAACCAGTGTGGAGAGAGCACGTAGCGAAAATTCTGCACCACAGGCAGCCTGCCTTCAGGATGCAGTGTTGACCATTCTCTGACGCTTGCACCCAGGCACTTCCTTGACCACCTGTGCAATAGATACCATCTGCCCGTCAGTGATTTTGACCTTTCACTACCTAACAACTACAACTACCTAACATCCTCCATGTTCCCACATCCAGTTGCCATGGGACCTGAAGGAATGTTTGGAGTGGTGCTGGTAATTACTGCATTTACCATTTTGCTGAAGAATACCACCAAACTCATAATGACTCCCTTGGTCTTTAAATGATCATGTGTCTTGCAGATCTCAGTATGAACTTTCAGATGAAGACTGAGAAGAATTGGAGGAGCTCTCCTGGGGTTTCATTCATCTAAAACCATGTAATAGGAGCTTAGGGAGACGACTGGGAATGAATTGCAAGAACTGTGACTGATTTTAAGTCTTGGAATGACAGCATGCATTGCAGTACAGGATGGAGTGAATTGCCAGAGCTGTGAGTGGGTCTCATCTAGGATTGCAGGCGTGCAGAGGATCTCAGCACTGGTCATGCATGAAGAAGGATGAATGCCCACATTTATTTTACCATAGTGCACACTGTGATGAAGTTCGGCCTCTGGGGACTTTGGTGAAACCAAAACATGACCTTTGTGATCCTGAAAAGGGTGTGATAATGAGCACTGTGCTGGTTACTTATTAATAACTTTAATCGCACCAAGTCCATCTCTTCCAACACATGATCATTATAGAATCTTAATTCATCTTTAAACCCTCGATGTCCCTTGCTTCTCCCATACACTGGTAAATAGCATTACCTCCACAACTCTCTTCCTCGTCCAATACTTACCATTGACGTCCCACATTTTCTGCAGCAACCTATCCCCAAGCTTGAATTAGCCCGCCCCTCCCCATGTGGATCCAGACTTCCTTAGTTATTAAAATACCTGCCCTCTGATAAGTCTGGGAGCATGTCACTCTTTATTTTATATCCAGAAATCTCCCTGATGCTGGGATTATGGAAGAACCAGTGGCCGATTCCCTTTTCAGAGTTTATTTCCTCTTGAAAGATTCAGGGTTCTGCCCAGCAGCCATCCCTCCTGGGATATGGGTTAACCTGCACCCAGGAGTCAGGTAAGCCGCAGAAGTTTCAAAGCAGCACTGCAGGGTGGTGTGTGTGCGAAGCACCACAGATATCAAATATACAATAGTAATTCACTTATGTCAGGAGCATACCTCTCAAAGTCTTGAGTAACCTGGGTGGGTGAAAACTGAAGAATTTGTTTTGGGCAGCTGAGAGCCCATTGAACTGTATGGACAGTTAAGAGGCTTGGCGAGTGAGTGATGTGGTTCCATGTAGGAGATAAGATCACGGTTATACTGAGAACGCAGGAGGTACCGAGCGGGTGCATAGTACATTTTATAAACTACGGTTACTGCACGAATGTGGGGTAAGAGATGAGCGGCGGCCATGTTCAATTGGGAAAACATGACGTCACAGCCTGAGTGCGCCGGATCGCACGGCATGATCGCAGTGCGGCAGCCGGCAAAGAAAATATTACTGCCCAGCTGCAGCATTGACAGGACCAATCAGTGCTGATCCATGTGTAAAAGGAAAGCAAAAAGGTACCACGTGGAGGAAAAGGACACTGAACTGTCTAAAAGAACCCCTCCTGAAAAAAGATGAAAATGGGGATGTGACATCAGAAAACCACCCACCATGAATATAGAATTTCATAAACAGAGGTGAAGGACATTGTAACAGAAGCACTGCAAGAACGAACGGAGAAGTGAAGGACGTACCCAAAGTCCTTTCATCTTAATCTTCCTCGTCCCATCCTCTTCCTCCAGTACACTCAGCTGAGGAGAAAAGAGCCATCCCCAGCACAAATACCTGGACAGAGGGGAAGTAGGAAAGGTGTGGGGGCAGGTTTTAAAGCAAGGGTCTACAATCTTTGCCGCTCCAGATGTTTTTGAATACAACCCCTATCATCCCTTACAAGCATAGTCAATAGCCAGATGCCATGGGAATTGTAGTCCAAAACATCTGAAGAAGCAAAGGTTGCTGTCCCCTGTTATAGAGGATATCGTGTTTGAAGAACAGGTTAGTCCAGCATCCACAGACCAAAAAATCTGAATTTGGTGTGCAACCCTATGATTTGAGACCTTAAAACGGCCTCAGTGCACAAGTCAGTCAAGATTGTCTAGATACAGTCACAACCAGCTGAGGAAGCAGAAGTTAAAGAGCACTAAGATGACAATACGGTTAAAGGTCTTCCTGGAGATATGTACACATATGGTAGAAATATGTATCTCTCTGGAGAGGTGCAAGGGGTAAAGCTCCACTCAAGATATCAGACACAGGATGTGCATTTTGTATCAAATCTACACATTTTAGACCTAACATAGTATCCCATGGGCCGTAACATCAGGCTTCTGGCACCCAAATGCTTGAGCTGCTACTGTGTACAGCCAATAACATGTAATGTACAAGTCAGTGGAAAGGGCAGCTTTTGGTGCCAAGTGGTCTGGCTGCAGCTGATGAGCTTTGTAAATGATTCAAGGTCAGTGATGGCAGGTAACTGTCTTTAGCGCAGGGGTATTAACATCTCACAAATTAGCATGAGCAGTCAAGCACTGCAAAATTGTAATGTATAATCTGTGGAAATGCTGCATTTTGCAACACAATTTCTGAGAATAATTGTTTAAAGAGCTATAAAATGTACAATTCCTTCTCTAGGATAAGCCATTAAAATGATCCAATCTCGTAAATGCAACATAACCAAAAGTGCATAAGAACATTCAACAACAATCTCGTGATACCAATGTCCATACAAATGCCAGCATTGCCATTCAGATTTATGCTACTGCACCCGTGATATATGCCATTATTGCCATTTTAAATAATTTCATAAGGCAGAGTCTATGATACATGCCAGAATTCCCAGTTTAAATCACTTTGATTTTGCGACCACAATCCATTTAAATTATGGTCACTGTAAATCGTGTTTATGTAGCTGCACACAGAGTATGGTTACTGTAAATCATGTACATAAAACTGTGGTCACAATTGATGCCAGTATGATCACTGTAAATCAATGTCATCAATCTTCATCCACTATGCCAGTATGGTCACTACAATTTTCTTTCATGAAGCTATGCCCACAATCTATGGTATTATGATTATTGTAAATCACTTTCAGGAAGTTGCGACTACAATGTATGCACTATAAATCACTTTCATTAACCTGCGGGTATGGTCACTGTCATTCACATCCATGAACTGTAGCCACCATCGATCCCATAACTCGCAATGTAGCACACTGAATGAGGTTTCACAAACACAATAATCCAGCACAGCCACTATCCATAACGTTCATGATGCAGCCCACTTCTGCGACCAAACACATGGGTGCATTGCACACACACACACAGACACGCACACATGCACACTTCGAGTCATACATGCACATCTTAACAGGTAGTTTCAACGGCCTTGGTTTGCTCTACTGGAGCATAATACACCTTCTCATTTCCCTGGCTGCTTGCAGTAGGTTATTTGCCTACATTGCTGCTGTTAGCAATTAGTGGGGGACACCAGCTTGTTACAGTGGTCTCTTTTAGGGCCCCCCTCATTGCAGGAGATGCAGGGGTGCCTACTATGCCAGTCAGTATCAGCACTGTTGGTGAATTAAGATGGAGGTGGGGCATGCAGCTGCATCCTGGAAGCCAGTGTGTGTTTCTTATATGCCCCTTCAATCAAAGCAACTTTGATATTCCTCAAAATGTCAGTACATGGAGGTAATGATTGGATTAGTCACCAGTAATTTTCGTAACTCCTACAGTAACAACTTGGCTGGTAAAGGAATTAATAGAAAAAACATACCAGAAACAATGTGGAAAATGGGGAGAGCCAAGGAATGAAGTCCCTTCGAGTATCCACAACAACGGTGCAATCAAAACTGAAAAAGGACCACAAAAAACCATCAGCACTCCAGTGGATCAGTGATTAAAAGTGCAAAATCTTTTAGGGGTTTTGTTCGTTGGTGTAATTTATTTTTGGGGGGCTAGAGTGTTTGTCCCCCCTCCCCCAAATTTTGTTGCACACCATTTTGTCCCTCTCATTTGGCAGTGTCCACTTTCATTTAGATGTCATTTCTCCTCCAAAATGTTCAGTAAAGTTATTCCACTGGTTGTTTTACATTTTACACCCCCTTTTCGAGACAAAGAAGTGTACCCGTAGCAGGAGCAGACTAGCCGAAATCTGCCAGAAATAAGTGTCTTAAGCAGGGCAGAGAGGATGGTAATATGAACATGAAAATGGCGATAGAATACAGAGAGCTCAGGTTTATGCCAGTAGACGCAGCCGGCGCTCACTGCATTCTCATGTATCATTATATCCGCTCTAGTTTCTAATGAGTGTTAATTGAATCATCCTCATTCTGGTCCCACCCAGGGGTAACTCCAAATGCCAGCTGCCGATGATAGTTCATCATGTCCATCTGGTTAGACCCCAGCAACCCTCATGCTTTTACCTGCAAAGCAGGTCCCTCAAGCATAGCACATTGTCTCGCTATTCAGAAGGGTGTTTTGGCAAAATTGATAATTTTCAAAATGTTTAGCGTTTTTTTTTCATCTTGGAATATCCTTCCTTTCTATGCAATAGATAGGAAAAAAAACTAATCGCCATCTTCCTGCAGCAATATCTCTGGCTTGAGAGTTTCCAAATGTTGGCTGGTGGGCCTTCGTGGTGACCTCCATGAATCGTAGCACTTGCCAGCGACCCCAGAATATACCGCACATTTTTCTCATTGAAAATGGCCGAATTTCCAGCTAGAAAATTACTTCAGGAAAATGGAAGCTGCTATCAAACAGTGCTCTGCAGATATGCGACCCACTCATCAAGATGACTGCCGTCCAAATGCCGAGCGCAGACCAGAAAGTAAAACTGTTACCGACGCTGCTTTTCCAAGAGCAATTCAGGCACTGATGTGTTTATCCACAGAATTTTAAAAGCAAAATTGGATTAGACACAGAGGTCAGGCACATCCGCACTCACATGCTCTTCTCAAATCATGGCTTGAACCATTAAAATAAGGGTTGCATTCAGTCTGAAAATGTTGAAGCTCTATAGATCTGAATCTTAAAGGGGTTTGACGCTAATCTTAAAATGGCTGAACCACAGGTGCCTATTGCCTGAAATCCGATTGGATCAATCTGAGCCCAGCCAGCCTTGGAGGCCACAGCACCCCGGACAGCAAAACAAATATTTGGTTCTCCACCCACGCGGCACTGCTAATTGGGGGGGCACCACATTGTCAATAGGTGCCAATGGGAAAGCATCAGTGCCCTATTTTTATTAAATGCCCTCTGCTCCCGAGAGCGGGACACATTTAATTTCAATAGGGTGCCTGCTGCTCCGTCTGCCATAACCATGCCAGCTCAGGGGGACTCCTTCAAAGACTCCACTGAGCTGGCGTAGCGGGGGCTAAAGGCGCCTTGGGAGGTCGCCTGGGGAGTCATGATCTAAGGCCGGCCCTGAATCTGATCCTAAATAGCCATGACCTAAGGCCGACCCTCAATCTGAGCCTAAATAAAGGCAGGATGACTAAACAACATACACATATAATTACATTATAATAACATAACGGGCCCTAAGAAATGTATGTATAGAACACTCATACACCGCATTGGGCAAACTTGCGGCAGAAAACAAACAGCTGCACAGAACGAGGTGGGTTGACAGAACAGGTGCATCTATCCTTTCGTGCTGCTCGAATTAGAGTTTGAGTCTATTGAATTATTTTGAGTGCCACCTTCAAAGGTTTGAATAGTTGGAATCACCATTATTTAGAAATCAGCAGTGGGCATGTTGGTGCTCATCAGATCTTTTGGTCTACAACTCCCATGATACCCCAAAGTTCACTATGTGGCTACGGCTAATTGAGGTGTAGATAGTTCGGAGTATATTTCGCCCCTCCTTCCCCTCGATGAACACTTCAGTGTGGAAAAAAGAAAATAAAAGTTGCTCATACAATTTTATAGAAAATCTAGTTCATATGGAAGTGGGTGAGTAGGGTGAAAGAGGAGGTGTCTTGTAAGAGGATTCAATTCAACACTACAGCTAAGTCAATGCCTAGTCTGGGATACTGAATGGAAACCCTTATTGATATATCTTTATGTCCAGTTCATGCGTTCTGGATGACTACCCCTATATAACAACCCTCTCTTAGAATCCTCCTGACCCCACTGAGCCAAGAAGTAGGTTTGTTTTGCAAATTTAAAAGATTTATTTGAAAAAAATTAAACAATGTATAGATATATCACACTTTGATAATAAATTAATAATTGGATATCACACTTAATCTGATATGATAAAGATTAACAACGGAGAATCTGGCACTAGCACACTTGTGAATAGGAACAGAAGAAGAAGGTGGTAGAGCATGCTTTATATAAGTTCAGATGGATGTAAGGTTGAATGAAAAAGCAATACAGAAAATACTCAATATGATTTCAACAAAACAATGTAATCACTTTTCTCTGGCAATCCCCTCCCCCCTTTATGCAATGCAAGGAAATGGAAGGAAGGCACACAGTTCTCAGAAATGCAATCAAATGTAATCCCGTTCACCCCAGCAAGCTTAGACTACAGATCGGAGTTTTAAACACAGGCCCAAAATGCTTTTACATGTGCTGGCAATGAAGTGAAAAAATATGCTAAAATGCTTTTAATTCCCTCTAGAGGTTTAGGGTGAGTGGTATATGCTTTGAATAAGTTCAGGATCACTTTAGCAATGCTCTATAATGGTTGTCAGGTTGCAAACGAATTTTTGCAACGGAAGGCAAGCAGCAGCAGATTTTTACATGTGGAGAAATTTGCAAATCGCGGTAAAATTCGCGAGTGCGTTTTTCATGATTGCGGCAAAACTATAGGAAAAGCCACGACTCCCAGCTTTCAGAGGAAAGTTACTGCAAGTCTCTAGCACAAACGTTCACGGAGATATGAGCGATTAAATAAAGGTCGTTTTTCAGATTTGAAATTTTAAAGTTCAAAAAGACAAGTGCAGCTTGCAACTAGAAAATGACAGGTGACAGCTTTGCAAATGACAGGTGACAGTTAGGAGGCAGTTCTACTTAGATTAAAATAGATTGAATTATATTATTTTAACTAAGAGATTGGTTCTGCACAGTTCTGCTATGTACTCACAATATATTTAGAAATAGAATGGGCCTCGCCACGGATCTGGTCAGGTTTTGAACTGGACTCCGGTTCAGCTCTCTGGTTCTGCTAACAGCGGTCTGGTCTGGGTCTGCTCTCTCTCTGGTTCTGGATATTGATAGATTTGAAGTCTCTATGTTGGCTCTCTGAAGGTTGATGGAGGTAAAGTATGGATTTTCCCGGCAGAGCTTCCAGCTGCAAATGGATTTGAAGGTCCCTATCTGTCCTGTCTGTCTGCTTTTATCTGTTTTTAAAATGGGTGTGTGTGCAGCATCACTAGCCCCTACCCCTCTACACTTGCCATTGGCCCAATTCTCCCCTCTCCCATGATTGGGGAAGGAACTGTGAGTCAGAGCGATGTCATTTTATGGCTTGCAGAGAGGACACTCCCCTGTCAAATTGCACATAATCTATATTTGATAAAAAAAAACATATTTGTACAGGTACACATTTGTTTAAAATTACATGCACCCCTCACATATCACAGGAGGTATCCCCTGTTCAAACTCTGCTCTTCCTGGGGGCTTGCATTCAGAAATGGCACATATTTCACTTTTTAACTGATTTTGCAATATCGGACATTAACCCAAATTTAAACACATGTGCGCAAGGAGTATGGACATTAATTGATGAAGTGTCAGATTTTTCACATGCACACATTTTGAGTAATATCCTCTTTTCCGCTAAAACCCCCCTGAACATACCACCGGGTCCTAACACGTCTTAAAATGTGGGCAGAAAAATCACAAGAATTATGGTATCATTTAAATAATTTTCACAAGTCCGCTCTATGAATGATCCATCTTTTTAGAGTTAGGTTCTGGCCCCAAAGGGGTGTGGTTTCCCCCCAGCACAAGGCTGAATTTCTGTTTTTTCCAGTTCTGCCAAGCCAGCTTGCTCTCACAGGCAGTGCCCCTCCCCTGTCCTTCCAGGAGGAAGCTCCATTTACGACTCCCGCCAATAAAACATTTGCCTGAGTCAGGACAGGGCTTTGTTCAGAGCTCCTGTATTCTGTGGGGGCTCCCCTTAATTCAATTATCAGAGAGATGGCATATCCTTAGTGTGGCCAGCAAAAGTCAGATAGGCCTGGGAACACAGCTGTGACTCAAGTTTCACTCCTGATGGGGGGTAGTTGGTGGGCAGAATTCAGTTCCTTAAGCCAGGTTTCAGATAAAATGTCACTTTTTGTTCCCCAGTTTAAGTCAAGACAATTTTTTACATATGCAGCTAGAATGCTGATTCTAAGTTTAAAACTATGACATTTAAACAATTGCAACCTATGTGACATTCAAAAGTAGGTCACTCATTTCTTTTAAACATTTAGATTTTTAGTGTCTTTCAGTCCAAATTTACTTAAACTGCTGAAATCCACAGCTCAGCCAGTCTTGTTATAAACCTTCAAGTCACTTCAGAATATAACTTTACATTGTATCCACCTCTCAGTAAGTCTTTCTTTGGCATGTTTTGGGTTCATTTATTCAGTTTTCTACAAAAAGTAAATCTGCTGTTGTTTTGAAACGCCGGCTTTCTGATAGTGGTGAGTACTGGTACTGCACCCCTTTTTGGGATTTAAGAAAATGAATTCCCAACAGTTATGGGTTTGCTTTTGGCAATCAGCATTGCCATTCCCAATGGTTTCAGACTACTGTGTGGGTAGTCCAATGGTGGTTTTAGGCAGTGTCCTTCTGTGCCCATAACATCGGCAAAAATGAGTGGCAGCCTATTCTTCATGCATTTCCCTGTGCATTTTCTGGGAAGCTCTGGCCATCATGATGTTTTCCATGTCAGTACTGCACAGTTTTGAGGTAGGGCTTGGATGCATGGATAAAAACATCCCACAAGCCCCCCTCTTGCGATGGCCATTCTATTTCACTAATGGGACTCGCAAGACCTGGGATGTTTCCTCATCATCTTCCAATAGATGGCACAGTTCAGCATCTTTTTCTCCATCCGGTCGGATCGATCGGTTCTCCTCGCCGGTCCTGATGGGAAGATTGGGCGGTACCCCGGGCCCGTTGCGTCTCTGCTCCCGGTCTCCGGATCGTCCTCCTTGGCCCGTCTCCCGGTTTTCTTTCTCCTAGGACGACAAAGGAAGAGCGGCAATACCTATTCATGGACATTTCTTCCCCACCATTGATATAGTGGGGTGGCATATAAATTTCATCATAACGAAACATTACATTCTTATTTTGAAAAAAAAAAAACAGTATAACTAAGAGACAGTTTCATGCAAATCACAATATTTTAGAGACTAGATGTGGTATGTTTTATGGTTGGAACTGAATTAGTCTGAGACAGTACCCGCTAGGATTCCAGAGGATTCCTCCAGTTGTTGCAGAGTGTGCCTGGGATGGCAACATTTCAACTGGTTTATGTGGACCCACTTGTCTTCCCCCGCTGCCAAAGGACCTTTGGGGATGTGGATTTTGTAGGCCACAGGGGAGATCTTGTCGATGATCTCAAAGGGTCCCTTCCATGTAGGCAAGAATTTCCGCTGTTTTGCCTGGTTTCTTTGGAAGTTGTATAGATAGACCCGGTCCCCCACCTGATATTCCTTCCTGGAAGTCTTCAGGTCATAGTGGGTCTTCATGCTATCAGCTGATCTTTCTAGATTCCGCTGAGCATAAGCAAAAGCATGTTGAAGGTGTTTCCTTAAATTCTCCACATACTCATGAGTTGTGGAGGCATTTATCACTGTCTGCTCTTGGGTCCTGTAGAGCAAATGCTGAGGAAGCACCATCTTGCGTCCAGTCATCAACTCAAATGGTGACATTTTGGTTGCAGATGAAGGGGTAGATCTGATGGCCATTAGGACCAGAGGTAATCGGATATCCCAACTTGGCCCAGAATCTGCCACAAACTTCTTTAGTATGCTCACAATGGTTCGGTTATATCTCTCTACTGCCCCAGAAGAAGCTGGCCTGTAAGCAATATGCAACTTCCTTTTGACCCCCAGTATCTCCCACATCTTTGTCATTACTTCACTGGTGAAGTGGCTACCCCTGTCTGACTCAATCCTTTGAGGTAGACCGAAACGGGAAAAGATGTGGTTAATCATCAAGGCAGCTGCGGTTTCTGCCTTGCAATTTGGGGCTGGGAGACATTCCACCCACTTGGTAAACAAGCATGTCACAGTCAACATGTACTTATTCCCCCTAGCAGAGCGAATCACGGGGCCTACAAAGTCGATTTGTAAATCTGACCATGGCAGTGTCATCCCCCTCTTTTGGAGAGGCGCACGGTGCGTGAGGGATGATGGCTGAAATTGTGCACACACAAGACACCCCTTCAAGTATTGGTCAAGGTCCTGCCCCATGTGTGGCCAGTATGCAACCTCTCTTAAGATTTCCAATGTTGTGTGAAACCCCCTATGACCGGCGGTGGCCGCATCATGGGCGTGACTTAACATCAGGCTTCGGAATGAGGTAGGAACCACCCACTGATCGTGGCCAGCTTTGGATTTCCTTACCAGCAAACCGTCTTGGATTCAGAACATTTTTGGACATTTCATCAACACTCTTAGGTCCTCTTTCCCAATGTAATCGGTATTCGTCAGGGGAAAGTTCTCAGGGTCCTCAAGGTGTTGGTAAAACTTACCAATTATTGGATCCCCCTTCTGAGCGGTAATCAAATCAGCATCAGGGGTCTCCTTACTCCATTGGGCAATTGAAAGGTCGTTGTGAGCATTTGTCTGGGACCTAGTGATAGCAGTGACCTGGATCTCCCCCAACAGGGACTCAATCTCAATTAGATCCCCTTGGATGGCCTGGTTTTGGCCAGCTGATCAGCTAAGTCATTTCCAGTTTTGTCTGGTCCCTCTACTTTGGAATGACCCTTGATCTTTTTCCAATAGATGGTCATCTCATTCGAGGTGACCAGATCATCAATGTTTTGGATCAACTTCCCATGTTTCAAGGGTTTGTTGTTAGCACATAACATGCCTCTGGTTTTCCAATTAACCAGGTGCTCCACGAACCCGTTCCGTACATAATCCGAATCTGTGATTATGACCAGTTCGTGGAGTTGATGCTGGACAGCAGTGAGGATGGCCTGATGCACAGCCATCAATTCTGCCACCTGACTACTTCGGGGACCAATTTTGTATCCAGCGGAGGGTTCTGGGGACTCATTCACCCATGTATTCCCTACGCCGGCCACCAGTTCTTTCTCCCCGTTGTTGTCAACATGGTAAGAGCATCCATCCACATAGACAGTGGGCATTCCCTCACACTTGTCCTCTTCAAAGACTTTGTGTGGGGAATTAAGGTATGCCTCCATGTTGTCCTTGATTTTTAGACTTTCGTCCTCGAGACAGTTTTCTCTGGCACAATCATGCACGTCAGCCAGACCTTGCGCGAGGGGACTCTTCTTGTTTTGGCCATATCTGACCTCCACAGGAAAGCTTTGCATTGACAGAATCCAGGAAGTAATTCGGGAATTACTCACATTTCCGGCCCGGATTCTGTCACTTTGGAGATACTGCAGAGGCTGGTGTGGAGTCTCCACTATGATGTGTTCCCCCTGGATAAACGGGCGGTAATTCTTCAATGCCCACACCGTTGCCAGGAGTGCCTTCTCACAATCGTTGAATTTTTCCTCCACAGAGGATAAAGTTTTGCTCGCATAGGAGATTAATTTATTGACCTTGTCATGCTTTTGGTATAATACTGCCGTCAAGCACGTATTAGAGAACCCCGTCTCCAGGAAGAACTCCTTGTTTCTGACAGGGTAAGCTAGGCAAGGCGCTTGTGAGAGGCTTCTCTTGAGTTGTCTTACTGCCTCGGTTTGTTCTGGACCCCATTCCCACTTGACCGCCCCCTTCAGGAGATGAATCAGGGGTCTGGTGATCTCTGCGTAGCCCTCAATGAACTTTCTGCTGTAATTAGTCAGTCCAAGGAGGCTCCTTAGTTCCCGCAGAGTTGTGGGGTCTTTCAGTTTCTGAAGTGCTTCCACTTTCTTTTCCTGGGGACAGAGACCCTGAGGAGTAATCTCATGCCCCAAGAAATTAACACGGGTTCTACACCACTGTGCTTTCTGAAAGGAAAGTTTTGCTCCGGCGGCCCTCAACTGGGTCAGAACATAACGGATCTCCGCTATGTGTTCCTCCACAGATGAACTTTTGATGAGGACATCATCTACATAAGCCAGGTTACCCCTCGCACCCAGGTCGGGCATGGCCTTATGTAGGAAAATGTTGAACTCATTACCGGAGTTAAGGTATCCGAAGGGAGTCCGGGTCCATGTATACTGCTGGCCCCCAAAGGTAAAAGCCAGCTTGTATTGGTCCTCCCTGCTGACAGGCACGGTCCAGTATCCATTGGTCAGGTCTATTGCAGTGAATACCTGTGACCCCTGGATCTGGGCCAGCCCTTGGTCAATGTAGGGCAGAGGCCATCGGGAAGTATGGACCCGTTTGTTGAGCTCCCTAAGGTCAGCGCAGAGTCTCCACTGGCCGTTTGGCTTTAATATTCCCAGCACTGGATTATTGAAGGTGCTGTGGATGGGACGGATTATTCCCCTGGACTCAAGGTTCTTAATTATTTCAGTAAGGGACTCCATTGATGCGAGAGGCAAGCGATATTGCTTCACAAACACTGGAGTCATGCCAGGGTCCGTGGGGATTGTTGTTGTGTGGATGTCGGTGCGACCACAGTCATATGAGTCTACCGCAAAGAGATCTTGGAAATCCAAGAAAACTTGTTTCAACTTTTGCTTTTGTTCCAGAGTCACACAGGCATCAGCTAGGTTGACTCTCTCTTCCACCATCTGCCTGAAGCCTGGAAAGACTTCTGGTTTGGCTATCTCCGCGGCCTCCTCCAGCTGGGTGGAGAAGTCCCTGGTCAGAGTGCTGATTTGGACCGGAGGCTTCAGGTGGGACAGGCAGCCCTCATGGACCTGGAAAATCACCTCATCCCTCCTGAAGTCACAAGTCACATCTTCCTTACCATAGGGGCAGGAAGTGTACACCAGGAAGTTCCCCCCATGCCGGGTAAAAATCCTGTCTGGTGTTGTATTGTCATCACTGTCACTGTCAAAGCAGTCCTTGGGGATTGGCCCTAACAGTTCATTACCTAAATCTATGGAAAAATGTCGGTCATCAACCGCCTTTCCAATAATGGTGCCTGCGGCTAGAGTAATACTCTTTAAGTCGCTGTTATCCACCTCTATTGGAATGGTGTCATGTTCTATGTTGACTAATGGAGTTGGGTTTACCCCCAACCCTTGCTGTTGGAGAGAAGCATTTAGATGTATGTAAGCATCAGGGTTTTTCAACTCTTGTCCCCTTTTAACTTTCACTTCCAGGGAGAATTGTCGGGTCCTTTCTGGGATGGTGACTTCCTCTTTAATCTGAATTTCAACTGCATAAGGTAGCAATTGAGCTGACCTAAATGCTTTTTCTGGATCATCAAAGCCCATGGGATTATCCGCTAATCGGGACCAAGCTTTGAAGTTTATTAGGTCCAAACTAATGGCAAAGCGATTGAGAATGTCACTGTCTAAGTAAAAGGCGGCAGGGACGTCTCGCACGACCCAACAATTGTGGACTATGCTCTTGTTGCCAATGGAGATTTTGAGCATACACCTGCTTGGCAGGAGATGTTTGGAATTAGGCGCTTCCAAGTCCATTTCCCATTTGTCTATCAGTTTGAATGTGGGAATGGCTGGATCTTTTGGGAGTTGGCGAAACATGGCTTCGCTGATGAAGCTCTTACCATTGTTCACGCACACTCGAGCGAGAACAGAGTCCTTCCCATCATTTAACTGAACAGGGATGAACAACTGCTCTCCAATTTGCTGAATATCAGCCAGGCTCTGAGCTGATTTCACATCTTTCTGGACTATAGGAGTGGGAGTTTCTGATTGTGGATTAGTATAGAATCTCAGAGTGTTTCCTTCCAGCGTGGAGTACCACTTTAGACTGGAAGGAAGGTTGATTTTCAGAAATAGAGAGGACCCTCCATCACCAGTCTGTTGTCCTACTGCTATTACTGTCACGTCTGGAATTTGGCTATTCTGGAAGTGAAATTCTACTTGGTCAGATTTTTGTTCAACCATGTGGCAGGTGCCGTTTAAACTAATATGGTTGACACTCTGTTTTAATTTTATTGGTCGGCTAGTCTGGGTCCAGAGGACCTTGTTTACGCAATCTATTAAGGGTGACAACCTCCTCAGGAGGTCATTCCCTAGTAAACAAGGGGTGCCCTCTGGAGTCACAACTATGACCGGGTGTTTCAACTTGTGTCGCCCAATTTTAATGTCCAAGTCTGCAGTCCCCTCAACGGGAATTTCCTTCCCGTCAAAGTTCTGGAGTTGTCCAGGAAGTGAGGTGAGAGGAATTTGGTAATTCCCTCCCCTTCCTGCATTCAGTTCATCAAAGGCCCTTCTGGACAGAAGGGTAGCTTGAGATCCAGTGTCCACCAGTGCCAAAATTGTCCCCTGCCCCTGTACTTGTACCGGGGCATAGTATCTTCCCTCCTTCTCCTCAAGGGGGCACAGATAATGCACATTTTTGGACAACTGGTGGGCTAACTTTCTGGTTTTGGACATCGCTAGCGAAGAGATTTGGGCAGAATTCGGTGGAGAGCCTTGGGAATCTGAAAGAAAAAGTTGGCAACTGGAGATCAGAGCCATTGTGGGTTCCCCTGGCTCCGGTTCTGGGCCGCCCCCCCCTTTTTGGAGGCAGTCATCAGGATGGGTTTGAACCAGGGGATTTTGTTGCTGTTGGTTCTGGGATGAGATGGTGGGCGGCGGTAGCTCAGTCTCCACATCTCCCCAGTCTGGATTGGCTTCCCTAGGGACCCATTTTTCTTTGGGAGGAGTTCCCCCCTCTCTGAAGGAGAAGATCCTTTTCCCAGGATCCTCTGAGGATCCCTCTCCCTCAAATTGGAAGATCTGTACCTCCTCCTCAAACTGAGTCTGTTTGGGTCTTTTGTTTCTCCTACCCCCCCTCTGCTCCTTAGGAGGCAGACTTTCAGGGGCAGGAGATTTTGTTTCCGGTTCCTGGGTTTCCAGGGGCTGTTTACAAGTGAGGAAGGAAGCTTCCTCCAAGGCTTTACACCCCCCTTCCCCTTGTGCCTCCTCCCTGGGAACCGGTGAGTTATCGGGGTGCTGCCCCCGTCATTGTTCTGGGGCACCAGGTCCAGAGTTGGGTGCGTTCTGCGCCGGCATGCCGATCTGAGGGTTCTGCTGAGCCCTCAGTATTTGACCCAGATCCCGTGCCATATTTTGGACCTGGCGCTCTAACTGGGAAATCCGCTCAGGCTGATACGGGGCCCTGTTTTCTCCCCTGAGCTGATCCCGTGAAGGGTAGCTATCCCTTCTTTGGTAGTACCCCTGGTTGGGAAGATTTGGATACCCCTCCACCCTTGGCCTCCCCTCTCCCGGATTCGGTTGTCTGGGCTCAGGGAATTGGGGAAAGAAGGATGGATGATTTTGGGGTTGGAAATTGGGTGGATACCTGGGGAAAAAGTTCTGCCCAGGATTTGGAGAATTTCTGCCCTCCGGTGGGAAGTTAGGAGGGAAGTTCCCTGGGTTAGGTGCTTGGCTGGATCCCCCCCTTCGGGCTTGGGGAGTCCACACATAACCCAGGATTGGTCGATTTCCCTTGTAACGGGGACTTACATAATCAGGAGAGCGAGGGACCCCATTTGTGGGGCTGCCTCCCTGGCTCCCTGTCTGTGACTGGCCCGAGGACCTTCTGGGCCTAGCATTATTAGGTGCAGGTAGGTTTTTAGGCCCCCCCATCTCCAAATCTAAAACGGGGGTGACCTTTACCTCTGCCACCTTGGCAGCAGCAGGGGTGCTGCTGGCTTTGGGGTTTTTCTGGGCATTACTTTTGCTATCTACCGGTTTCTGCACCTCATAGATCCGGGTAGCCTGTTCAATGACCCAGTCTAAAGATCTTTTCTCGTGAAAATCCCTCACGAGCTGGGTCATTATGTATTTGGGCAAGGCATGAAAAAATGTATTAATGAATTCTCTACTGTCTGTGCGCACCCTTCTGGTGGTCTGCGCAAAAGCACGTTTCAGTTCTTGCACAAATTCTTGTGGGGCCTGATCCTCCCCACATTGCAAATTGTAGGCTGCCTTGCGAGCCTCTTGAGGATTTCTGTGAACAGAAAAATGTTTCAAGATGGCCGCCTTATAGGTGGACCATCTTAAATGATTTTGGTCCTCCAGCCCCGCAAAGAAACTGGAGTATTCCGGGGAGAAGGTCCACTTTACATATTGAATACAGCTTTGGCTGTCCTTCAAATGAAAAGTCTCCATCATTTGCTCATAGAGCTCCAAGTGTTCCCAAACAGAATACTTGGCATTCTTATGATAAGGCGTGATGACACTCCTGATCGCCTTAATCTGCTTTAAGGGGTCCTTAAGCAAGGCCCTTTTTGCCTTACTGGCCCTTTTGGTTCGGGTGACCCTGGTCCATTCATCTTCTGACTCAGAGGCACTGCTCCCCGAGGTTCCCGTCAGATCTTCCAGGTTTTCCCGGATTCTGCGAGCCTTGGAATGGCTGGCAGAATGTGGGGACCTGGTCTCCTGTGTCCTGTACCGCTCAGAGGAGTCTTCAGATCCCTCCTGGCTGCCAGGATTTGATGGGTACCCCCTCCACTGACCTAACCGGGCAGAGGTTTTCAGGATGCCCTTAATGGGCCTACTCTCCTGGGGTTCCCCATTAAATTGCACTGTGCTTGGGTGCCCATACCCGGATGCCCGCCCCTCCATTCCTGGGTGGTACTGGCCTATGAGCCCCATGCTTCTGGCTGGATAGTAATCTGCCATCCCTGTGGCCCTGTGCTCATGTGCGCCAGGGGACATGGGGGTGGCAGAGTCCAGGGACTGAGAGGTATGAGGGCCTCTGGTACTAGGGCTCCTGAGGTTATGCTCCGGAGTTTCCCTTTCCCAGCGAACCTCATCTCTATCCGCCCCTGCTCCCTGTTGCAATGCAAGAGCCTGCATTTGTGCCTTCAGTTCCTCAGTTAAGGCCTTACTAGACTCTATCAGTCTCTCCTGCATCGCTACCTGTTGGTGGAGCCTATCATTGTGTTGACAGAGGGCCTCATTTTCCCTCTGTGCTTCCTGGTTGGTCCTGGAGAACTGGGCCAGTCTTTGCTGCAGGAGGTTTACCTCCTGAGTCCCATCCCTACTGGCCTGCTCCTTTCTTGCCAGAGCCTCTTCCACCCTTCTGGTGTGCTCTACCAAGTTCTGGTTTTCTTTTTGGAGGTCACCCAGCCCCTGGAGGGCCAGGTGATTTTCTTCAATTTCCTTTTTTAAGTGGCAGACTTCCTGGCCTAAAGTGTCTCTTTCCTGACTGAGAGCCTGCATCTGTGCTGCCAGGTCGTCCCTCTGCCGTTGAAAGGCACCAGCTTTTTGGCGCTCCTGATCAAACTCTGCCTGGGTATCCAGGTCTTTCAGAATTGGTTTGTTGCTCTCTGCCTTCACTCTATCTAGGTGGCCTTGCAGGGTGACTACCTGCTCAGCACATACCCTGTTGAAGTCCAGTTGTTGCTCCAGCTTTTTCTGGTTTTGCAGTAGGGAGTCCAAACCTTCTTGGTATTCCTTCTGCAAGGCCAGAAATCTGGTATCCTGTTCTGCCTTTTCCTGTTGCAGGATGTCCATATCCTCTTTTATTTTAATGATGTACTGCCTACTATCATCTTCTGACTCCTGGCTCCTCTGCAGCCTCTGCTCAGAAGAGACCAGGTCAGATTGGACCTTCTGTAATGCCAGCAGTTGCCTACTCGCCAGATCTTGGCCTTCAGCGCATTTGTCCTGCATGGCTCCCATATGTAAATATAAATATGCTGCTACCCTGGCAATCTTGTGGTGCTCATCCTTGGCCTTCGGGGCCATGTATAGTTCACTCAGGGCCACATGTAGGGGACCCTGATCTCTATATATATTTGACCCTGTTTCAGTGACCTGTTGTGTGATTGCCTGCAACCACGCATCCTGGCCCTGTTCGGTCCATTCACCTCTCACAAATAGCTTATGTAAGAGGTGCTCTCTGGCTATTTTCATGTCCACGAGTGTCGTCATTCTGGAAATTTGATTTCCTTCCTGACTTACAAGAGTTAGTATTTTATTCTTGCAAAACAGACCTTTTTCTTAGAGCGTTCCTTTGAGGAGTGCTTTACAGCGTAACACAGCGTGTGATCCGACCGGATATGTGTATCTGGTCAGCTGGCACGCTGTATTAATCTGCACAAGTGATAAATCTAATCCAAACGTCCGGCACGAGCCCCCAATTTGTAAGAGGATTCAATTCAACACTACAGCTAAGTCAATGCCTAGTCTGGGATACTGAATGGAAACCCTTATTGATATATCTTTATGTCCAGTTCATGCGTTCTGGATGACTACCCCTATATAACACCCCTCTCTTAGAATCCCCCTGACCCCACTGAGCCAAGAAGTAGGTTTGTTTTGCAAATTTAAAAGATTTATTTGAAAAAAATTAAACAATGTATAGATATATCACACTTTGATAATAAATTAATAATTGGATATCACACTTAATCTGATATGATAAAGATTAACCACGGAGAATCTGGCACTAGCACTGGCACTAGCACACTTGTGAATAGGAACAGAAGAAGAAGGTGGTAGAGAATGCTTTATATAAGTTCAGATGGATGTAAGGTTGAATGAAAATGCAATACAGAAAATACTCAATATGATTTCAACAAAACAATGTAATCACTTTTCTCTGGCAATCCCCTCCCCCCTTTATGCAATGCAAGGAAATGGAAGGAAGGCACACAGTTCTCAGAAATGCAATCAAACACAGGCCCAAAATGCTTTTACATGTGCTGGCAATGAAGTGAAAAAATATGCTAAAATGCTTTTAATTCCCTCTAGAGGTTTAGGGTGAGTGGTATATGCTTTGAATAAGTTCAGGATCACTTTAGCAATGCTCTATAATGGTTGTCAGGTTGCAAACGAATTTTTGCAACGGAAGGCAAGCAGCAGCAGATTTGTACACGTGGAGAAATTTGCAAATCGCGGTAAAATTCACGAGTGCGTTTTTCACGATTGCGGCAAAACTATAGGGGGTAGGAATGCGGTTCTAGGTTCCTAGAAAAGCCACGATTCCCAGCTTTCAGAGGAAAGTTACTGCAAGTCTCTAGCACAAACGGTCACGGAGATATGAGCGATTAAATAAAGGTCGTTTTTCAGATTTGAAATTTTAAAGTTCAAAAAGACAAGTGCAGCTTGCAACTAGAAAATGACAGGTGACAGCTTTGCAAATGACAGGTGACAGTTAGGAGGCAGTTCTACTTAGATTAAAATAGATTGAATTATATTATTTTAACTAAGAGATTGGTTCTGCACAGTTCTGCTATGTACTCACAATATATTTAGAAATAGAATGGGCCTCGCCACGGATCTGGTCAGGTTTTGAACTGGACTCCGGTTCAGCTCTCTGGTTCTGCTAACAGCGGTCTGGTCTGGGTCTGCTCTCTCTCTGGTTCTGGATATTGATAGATTTGAAGTCTCTATGTTGGCTCTCTGAAGGTTGATGGAGGTAAAGTATGGATTTTCCCGGCAGAGCTTCAAGCTGCAAATGGATTTGAAGGTCCCTATCTGTCCTGTCTGTCTGCTTTTATCTGTTTTTAAAATGGGTGTGTGTGCAGCATCACTAGCCCCTACCCCTCTACACTTGCCATTGGCCCAATTCTCCCCTCTCCCATGATTGGGGAAGGAACTGTGAGTCAGAGCGATGTCATTTTATGGCTTGCAGAGAGGACACTCCCCTGTCAAATTGCACATAATCTATATTTGATAAAAAAAAACATATTTGTACAGGTACACATTTGTTTAAAATTACATGCACCCCTCACATATCACAGGAGGTATCCCCTGTTCAAACTCTGCTCTTCCTGGGGGCTTGCATTCAGAAATGGCACATATTTCACTTTTTGACTGATTTTGCAATATCGGACATTAACCCAAATTTACACACATGTGCGCAAGGAGTATGGACATTAATTGATGAAGTGTCAGATTTTTCACATGCACACATTTTGAGTAATATCCTCTTTTCCGCTAAAACCCCCCTGAACATACCACCGGGTCCTAACACGTCTTAAAATGTGGGCAGAAAAATCACAAGAATTATGGTATCATTTAAATAATTTTCACAAGTCCGCTCTATGAATGATCCATCTTTTTAGAGTTAGGTTCTGGCCCCAAAGGGGTGTGGTTTCCCCCCAGCACAAGGTTGAATTTCTGGTTTTTCCAGTTCTGCCAAGCCAGCTTGCTCTCACAGGCAGTGCCCCTCCCCTGTCCTTCCAGGAGGAAGCTCCATTTACGACTCCCGCCAATAAAACATTTGCCTGAGTCAGGACAGGGCTTTGTTCAGAGCTCCTGTATTCTGTGGGGGCTCCCCTTAATTCAATTATCAGAGAGATGGCATATCCTTAGTGTGGCCAGCAAAAGTCAGATAGGCCTGGGAACACAGCTGTGACTCAAGTTTCACTCCTGATGGGGGGTAGTTGGTGGGCAGAATTCAGTTCCTTAAGCCAAGTTTCAGATAAAATGTCACTTTTTGTTCCCCAGTTTAAGTCAAGACAATTTTTTACATATGCAGCTAGAATGCTGATTCTAAGTTTAAAACTATGACATTTAAACAATTGCAACCTATGTGACATTCAAAAGTAGGTCACTCATTTCTTTTAAACATTTACATTTTTAGTGTCTTTCAGTCCAAATTTACTTAAACTGCTGAAATCCACAGCTCAGCCAGTCTTGTTATAAACCTTCAAGTCACTTCAGAATATAACTTTACATTGTATCCACCTCTCAGTAAGTCTTTCTTTGGCATGTTTTGGGTTCATTTATTCAGTTTTCTACAAAAAGTAAATCTGGTGTTGTTTTAAAACGCCGGCTTTCTGATAGTGTTGAGTACTGGTACTGCACCCCTTTTTGGGATTTAAGAAAATGAATTCCCAACAGTTATGGGTTTGCTTTTGGCAATCAGCATTGCCATTCCCAATGGTTTCAGACTACTGTGTGGGTAGTCCAATGGTGGTTTTAGGCAGTGTCCTTCTGTGCCCATAACATCGGCAAAAATGAGTGGCAGCCTATTCTTCATGCATTTCCCTGTGCATTTTCTGGGAAGCTCTGGCCATCATGATGTTTTCCATGTCAGTACTGCACAGTTTTGAGGTAGGGCTTGGATGCGTGGATAAAAACATCCCACAGTCTTAAAGGGACCGCCAGTGATGCCTGTTTCTTGGATATGGACTCGAGTAGGAAGGATTGTGGTCACAAGCAGGGATGAGCTAACAGTTGGCACGGCCATCCTCCAGAGCAGTAGGAGCTTCAGCTCATGACTAAATTCCTACCACTGACAGGAAGCAAACGCATTGCCCATTCAGTCATTGGCTTCTCTGCAGAGACTGCTAGTCAACCTCATAATTGTTTGCCAAGTATGACAGTGGTTTGGGTGGTACACAAAGTATACAAATGATAGGCAAAGCAACAAGCTCTGAAACTCTATGCCCAGAGAAAACTTAACTATGAAGGGCCATCTAAAATTCACAAAACCTCTAAAAACCTGGCTCTTCAGCTCCGAACGGGATGAAAACGACCGAAGAACTTCCACGCACCATGAAACGAACACACATCAGAATAGTAGTTGGGAGTAGGCTGGACGGAGTGGGAGGCAGGGGAGAAGGGAGGCATCTGACTGGGAAGGGTGGTTTTAGACCTGAAGTGTACCCATCCTGGTAGAGGGCCAAAGCTGGCAACAGGCAAGGGAGATGCATCCCACTTAATCGGACCAACAAGGGTGAAACTCGTCACCCATATAGGAATAGGGCTTGACGCAGAAACAAGGCAGTCCACAGACTGACCCCGGGCCACTGGAAACGCACTACCACTGGAGGATCTTGTGGCGGCGGTAATTGCAACACTCTAGAACGATCTACTGGGGATGGGCTATGGATTGCATTTAGTCAGAACAGCAGGGAAGGAAATGTACTGCCAATAACAAACCATATTAAATTCTCACCCTTTTGCATGCACCTCTAAAAGACTGCACTAAACACAACCGTACCTCAACAGCACTCCAAACCGCACCTACTTCACAACACCACAACAATGAAACAAACCACACATAATCTCGCACAACACCACATGGCAGAGACCAACTGAAAATCACACCTACGCTCAGTGAACAGTGTATCTGAAGGGAAGCTTCCAATAGCACATCACAGCCCCCCTTGCATTACAGATCCACCGTAGCACCAAGAGACCCCGCAGGCAGCAACAGTGCTCAGTATAAGAACCTTTAACATAACATAAAATATTTCTCTACGTTCTAATAATACATGCACTGGGGTGCATCTTCAGAGTATGGTACAACACATCCTATGCTTAACAACAATATGTAGGTCACCAAAACAACTCACTTTGTGATACAAATATTTTGGTAAGTAGCGCAGGCTGAGGCTTAATCTTAGAGAACACAGAAAAAAATAGTGACATGAAAGCACAGTTTTAAAAAGTATTAAGAGAGTCGAGGCTTCTTGGGCTTCCCAGTGGAGATGTAGAAAGCAGGGGCTCAAAGTATTAATTCATAAGTTATTTTTTTAATTATTTTTTATTAAGTGCATCTGGAAGAACATTGTCAACCTTTTACACTGTTACAATTAAAACAGTGAAATACATTCTACATTTCTAGATTTTAAAATAAAACATGAATTGCATTACATTACGACACATTTAAAAATCAGTCCCCAAAATAATTCTTTCATCATCCTATAAGCAGCAATACCTTAAAACTGATTATATTAAAACTTTAAAATTCACGTATATACCAAAATTACTGCTGTAGACTATTTCATAACTGAAGTAGCTATTCAAATACAGTTAGGCCCAATGGTTTGCTGTTCTGTTAATCTATCTTTACCAACGCCTGTTGCCAAATGTGGTGGGCTGCAGAAGCTAGTATCAAAGATTCACCACTAAAAATCATACTCCAGCTTGTTCTGATGAAAATAACCTGAACTTCACATAACCCTTCTCATCTTCCTTGTTGAGGTCCCCACAGTTGGTAAGGATGTGCCTCTGTGTCTGCAGTTGATTGGAGCACAATCTGCAGAGTCGATCTCCCCATGGGATACCCATTCATGATCCGGTGTTTTCTAGCAGCGGGAGAGTATTCAGGCATAAGGCGATTATGAATCTGGTCAGCACAGGCGTGCTAAGTTTGGTCAAATAGCTCCTGGGGATATCAGTAGTGAAGCCCTGATGGGAGAATTTTATGTATTTTCGCAGCTTGGATAGGTAGTATTCTTTGCTCATGTATTGTCCTTTATATTGATTTTCAACTCCAAAATCATTTCTTATTATCTTGTAAAATGTGTGTTTTCTTTTTAATAAAACCCACTATTCATTTCAACACATTTTGTTTCCTCTTAGTTACCCTGTTAGATTATATATTCTGGTTATTCAGGGTAAACAAACAATTTGGGATATCTTTGATACCTATTATGAATGAGTTCTCAAAGAACTGAGGTTAAATTAATTCTATACAGCTTTTTGGAATTTCTGTTGTTATATTTTGTTCCCCCACCATAGCTGTACCACTTTTGAGGCAATCCCCTGTTTTAGTTTGGATAGGTGGTTAGCAGCTTGCGATATATTCAGATATCTTGACTTTTGTTCAATTTTTAGGGGATAGAAATCTTACCACGTGAGGGGTAGAGTATCCATTCCTAGTTCCTTAAAATGCAAAGTCACCGCAAGTGTCAACTCTCTATACCAGCCACTTTTAGAGAATCTATCTAGCATGTGGTAACATCACATTCAACAGGGTCACTTCCGAGAGCCCTCTAAATTGAATCTTAGGCCATAATTTACATGTCGCTACCTTCCACAGCGACGTAAGCAACGTAAGACCAAGTTCAAGACGTAATGGCTCAGCTGGTGTCATTGCTGGTAAACCCAGCAATGAGCGTAAGATTTATGCCTGTAGCTTAGGTAACCACTTGAGCAGCCTTAATGGATAGGCTTCCAAAGCATAAAGAAGAAGAATGGATAAACTTCCAAAGCATAAAGAATACAGGGTATAATTGAAAGTCTATAGGCTCTAATCTTCGCCTGTACGGAACTACCACCGTGAGAGTCAATGGTTTTATTAATTGCCAGCCAATTTCTCCACGCTTTCCTGCTGATACCCACTGCTAAATTAGCCATGGTCATTTTAGCTCTGATTTCCACTCCAAAATATTTGTTCTAATTCGACCCCACCATATGCCTCTCTACCCATAATCATCACTTTGGTTTTAATTGGGTTTTGGCTAAGACCATGCTCGGTTGCATATTCATGTAAGACATCCAGGGAAAGCTGCGTACCTGTAGCAGTACAGTCCAGTATGACCGTGTCGTCTGCGTATGTCAGGCAGTTCAGGGCTTTGTTGCTATAGCGAGGGGGGAAGTTATGTGCGACCCTAAGCACAAGTGATAACTCTGCTGTATATAAGGTGTATAACATGGGTGCCAGTGGGCTCCCCTTTTTAATGCCTCAATTTGTGGCAAATGGCCCTGTGAGGGTACCTTCCTGTGATGATCTCACCCTCACCTCGGTGTCAGAGTGAAGAAGTTTAATAAATTACAATAGAGGAGGGAATATAGCCCACCTTTCTAGCTTCTCCCACCAACCTTGATCTGGTAACGCTATCAAACAACAGTAGTCAACAAAGGTGAGGTAAAGAGCCAATACTGACTAAGTTAACTTAACATAACATAACATAACAATTTATAGCCATAATCTACTTGTTTATCACATAAATGTGATTCCACATAAATGCGACTCATCTATGCCTATATGTATATTTTATGTATCCGACAGAATTCTTGCTTTTTGCTCATTGTATAACTGCTTCTCCCCATGTGCCCTCTCCCTGTAACTAAGCTCCCTTCAAGTAACAGCACCTCAATGCCCAAGGGATGCTGTGCGCTATACAAATGAAATAAATAAATAAATAAATAAATAAATAAATAAATAAATAAATAAATAAATAAGAGTATGTTAATTCATATATGTATACATTTATTTAATGCTGTTTAATAACATACTGGCTGTGGGAGACACACAGCCGGCAATACGATCTACAATGGCTTCAATGAAGAAACAGCAGTTTTGAATTTGGACAAAAGTACTTTAAAATGTGGTACTTTGGTTGGGCATTTCAGACAATGGATGGACAGGGGTGGTGCCGCTACACCTAATTGGTGCTCAGTTTCCATGATTACGGGCATGCGATCTGTTGATTGGCTGTAGCCCGACTGGAAGATCTCCAATTAGCCAAGGCACTTGCTGAAGATTGCTGATTGTCTCTCCAGTTCCGCAGCCAGAAGCAAATGCAGCTTTCAAGGGGAAACCTACCAGAAGGTGAACTCATAATGTTTAAGTTTTAAGTGAGGCACCCAGATGGTGTTCTCTGCTTCATGCCAACCCACGGAATCTTCGCTATTTGTGATAAACGTTGGTTCTGTTTGCGCCAGTTGCCATCACCCCTAGCAAAGCGTTTCTGAACAAAACCTCGCCTACCCAAAATAGTGAATGATGCTAGTTCGTCTGCTGAAAACTGTTGCTGGTCAATTTGCAGTGGGGGGAACCCGGCACACACACCTCTTAGAGAGAGCTGGTCCGCTCATCGCTGGACATCAGATCTTTGGACACCTCATATTATCTCTACCCTCTCTCCTCTCTCATCTTCACCCGTCATCTCCCGAAGGCCGCCACTGCAGGAGCAGCTAGCCCTCGGCTCACTGACACCATACCCCTCCGCTGCAGGAGCAGCTGGACATCGGATCAGGTAGTCCTGCACCCATTGTAGCTGAAAAAGTGCCCCTGCACTCCACTTCACTGCCAGTAGCCCCTTCTCTGGCCCATTATCGTACCTGTAACCATGTGGAGGAACCCAAACTGTGGTAAGATCCCTAAAATGGCAGCCGTTGCTTTGCGCAGCTTTGTTTAATGTGGTTGCATAGCAACCGGTATATTCCCTCTTTGTAACTTGACGAGGGACCACCGGAAGGCAGAAGCCAGCCCTCAAACCTAAGGCCCACAGCACAAGGCCCCTCCTGTCTGTGGCTGCTGTACATCCTGGGAGAGCAGGGCAGGAGCCCCCTTGCTACATATGCTGCTGGAGCAGCTGTTCTCCGTCATCTCCCGAAGGCCACTGCTGCATGAGCAGCTAGCCCTCCTCTACCCGACGCCGTAGCCCTACGCTGGAGGAGCGGCTGGACATTGGATCAGGTAGTCCTTCACCCATTGTAGCTGATAAAGTGCCCCTGCACTCCACTGCCAGTAGCCCCTTCTCTGACCCATTCTCGTACCTGTAACCACATGGAGGAACCTACACTGTGGTAAGATCCCTAAAATGGCACCACCGCTTCGTGCAGCTTTGTGTAATGCGTGTTGCCTAGCAACAGGCATATTCGCTCTTTGTAACTTGACACAGGTCCGCCCGAAGGCAGAAGCCGGCCCTCGAGCCGAAAGCCCACAGCACAAGGCCCATCCTGTCTGTTTCTTTGCATGGCGAGCCTGCGGCTGTGCCGTGTCCATACTCCTTACAACCCACAGTAAGTCTACTGGCCTTATGTCTGAACGGGACTTGAACTGCTTTCTCACGGTCTAGTGCTCGAGGTCCCACTAGCCCACCTCCAGAGCATACCTGCCTCAGCACCAAGGCACCAACCCATAGTCATGTATGTTACGCACCCAGTCCACCACCCACTAATGGGAGTAGTGTTTGCTTGCCCCTCGGCCATACTCATTGCCTGTACCACACGGATGAGTTGTGAATAGTTCTGCCCCCTGCCACCCTGCTTACTACTGCCAATGCCATTGTCTGCATCACCCCGCACAAGCTTTGAGTACTACGAACTTGGCACCTTGCCTTTATTATGAAAATTACGATCTGCTGCCCCATGCCTATTTTGCAAATGTGATGATCCTTGCACCCCGCCATCTTTGAGACTACTATTGATTGCTGTCTCATGACTATATTGCAAATGTGTTGATCTTTGCACCCTGCCATCTCTGTAATACAATGGATTGCTGCCCCATGCCTATTTTGCAAATATGATGATCTCTGCACCCTGCGATCTCTGCAATACTATGTATTACTGCCCCATGCCTATTTTGCAAATGTGCTGATCCTTGCACCCCACAATCTTTGAGAATACTATTGACTGCTGCCCTATGCCTGTTTTGCAATTGTGTTGATCTTTGCACCCCTCCATCTGTTAGCATTCTCGGTTTACCCTTTCTCTACAAGAATCTGTGTTAATTCATATTTGTTGGCATCTTGCTTTTCCATTTCTTGCAATCATTGTGTAAATCCGTAGTATTATTTGAAAGAAATAAATGTATTCCCCTATAAAGAGGTATGTACGCGAGCTGGTTAAAATTGCAAATTAACCTCCTTGCGTCCAGTGTCTCTCTTTAACAATAATATAGCCATTTAAAGATGATCTTAGTAAAACTAGTCATTTTGCTAACAAAACCGAATTGCCTGTGTATTTTGCTTTCTTTAAAATCCGACATTTCCCATAATAAAACCCATAACATAATCCTATAAGAGTCATCCCTTCCCCTTAGTATCCTACCTGTTCTGTACCTTTGTTTCCAATCCCAAAAACTGACTTTCGATTTTGATTGCTAAGCCTTAGCTGTTCGCCACTTTAAAGCCTGTGTGAAATAAGAAATTGCAATTCTGCCACATTTGATTTCTGCTGCATTGTTTTCCTTGCCAAAATCGTTTTCTTACCTTTGTTCATGTTGTTTCAGTGCCCTGCGCAGAAGCCTATCAGCTTCCTTGTTCCCTTAGTACAGCCACATGAATGTCTGTCCTATATATCCAACCGTATATGTAAACTGACCTCTAAGTAACCCGTAAATCCAAGTATGCAATTTTTCTAAATTTGAGGGTTTTCAATGTTCGTTTTGGCCTCCCATTCTGGGGTCGAATCGAAAAACTGATTTTTCTCTCTTCTTCTTGACTCCTTGCCAGTGCCTTCCATCCACACAGAATTTAGTTAGCAGGTGCTTGGGGGAGTGTCGCATAGGGAGTGCATAAGTGTCATCTATGATTGTGAATAAAAGGTGATTTTACTTGCATTTCGACTGACAGTTTATGCAGGTGATGTCAGAAAGTTGAATTAATTGTATTATAACATTTTGCATTAGATTGTCACCACACGGGTGATTGCTGCCCTAAAATTTGCTTTGCTCTGATTTGTCTGTGAATTAAAAAGATGTGTAAATATTTCATTTTTACACGCCGGCCTAGTTCATAGTCCACTGCGACACAGGTATTTGTTAAGGTGGGTGTGAGACAGGTCGTGTTCCTACTCAAACCAAGAATCCAGGGTTCAAATTAAAGAAAAGGGCGTGTTTAATGTGTACCACCTTCAGTGTCAGCGGTTGAAGTCTCTGACCAGAGTTTGCCGTGGCATAAAACTCGTTACAAATATCCAGAAAGATGCAGGTTGGCCGCCTTCATTCTCTTCAAGAGAAAGCAGCTGCCTTGAGTGCAATTTTCCATCCAAAGTATTATCATACGCATTTGTGGTGCAGCTCTGACCTGGCACCTCCTGACATTTTAAACAATTGTGGTACTTTGGACAACTTAATAGTCTCTTTGTCTAGTGACTTTGGGTATCACGGCTCATGCTAATTTTAGATGAATTTATTTGACCAAATAACCAATTCAGCCAAATCAAGCATTTCCAAGCCATGCTCAAGTTTCAGTTGCGGTGGTCAAGGGAGATTGCACTCACAGGTTGTATAAGGAAGGGTGCTGGAGTTTATGGTCAGTGTTGTAGACAGAAGCAGGACATTGTTTGCGTTAGGAGATAGAGGGTTACAAAATTGAAAATGAATGTAGGCAAGGGAGAATAAAAAAACTGAAATAGGTTTTAGAAGAAATAATATAGCATGATAATCTTCTTTAAAATCGCAGAGTTTGCTGAAGAGCGGATATTACATTCAGGGGGGCATTTCCAAGCCCCACTAAGTATAAAGGCCAGGCTGCACATCAAGGAGTAAGTGGTTCACCCCTTGGTCCTATGCCCCCAGGGCAGGGGTCTGCAACCTGCAGCTCTCCAGGTATTTTTGATTCCAACTCCCATGCTCTCTCTCCATTAAATATCTTTGCTATGCTGGATGGTTGCAGGCCCTTGATCCAGGGGCTGGTGAAGCTACTTTGCAAGAGGTGTGGGAGATGGAATGGAAATATGATTCCTCTGCCTCATATCTGCTCAGAATGAAAATGCACGCACTTTCACAGCTGCAGGACATCGTTCAGGCAGGTGCAAAACAAATGGATTCCTGTGGAATCCGCTTGCACTTAGCGCCTGCTATAAGCAATTGGATTGCAAAGAATCCATTGTAAATGCCATCTGCAAAGCTTGTTTTGCAGGCCTCAGTATCCCTTTCCCAAAACGAAGAGTAAATAAAAGAGTAAAGGTGATTCAGGCTATATTTACTCTTTCCTTTTGCACGCATGATCTGACACCCGCTGCACAGGCAGATATCCCGCCAATACCACCAGGCTGCCGCAACTTTGAAGTTAGGCCTCTCTACACAGGTGAAAGCTACGGAAACAGGAGTGTGAAAAGAAAGTGTTCCTAAAAGAAAAACAAACGAAAATAAGTGAGGGAAGGCAACGCAATCCTGTGCACCCACTGCTCACAAGATTGCTCCCATGGGCGTCTGCGTGGAAGGGAAAGAAAGAGCCCCCCAGTGGGTAACATAAACACTGCATAACCCACCTTTACGAAACAAGGGGGACACAGCACAGTCACCCCGACAAGCAGACTTGTCCGACCGAGGGGCTTGAAGAGGACCTCGCCCGGGAATCCTAAGCGCACTGCCTCTGGATGAAAATGACAGACGAAAGAGACATCAACAGCCCGCAGGCTCCCCAGTTGTCTCTGGGTCTAGAGCGTCAGACGGTGTTCCATCAGTGCATTCAATGGCTACAATGGAAAATAGCGTCAGGGAATCTCGCACTTGGGGTCAGATACAGAGGACCTGTGCCCAGAGGTCTGTGTGCGCCACAGAGTAAGAGTCACCTTAACCTGTTTGGATCTGTACTGGTATCCCAAGAGGTGGAAAGTCTGGGGGGATTAAAGGCTACATAAGGGTGACATACAAATGCGACAAAGGGCCCAAGATTTCTGCCAAGACCCGGAATAGCGGCCTTAGTGACGAGAGACTGTTGAAATATGACTCCATCCCACCGGGAGAGGCTCATGAACACATTCCCAAAGGGAGAGAACGTGCAGGTAAGAAGCGAAAATATCAAGCAGTGACTCGGGACAACAAGAAACAGACTGCCTGGCAGAAAGGAAAGATGACCAAACGACTCCTGGCAAAAGAATGCACACGGCAAAATTAACTCACTGCAAAGGGAATGCGAAATGGTTCTTGTGCCTGGCTCCCCATCGACTTGAAGACCGTGAGGAATGTGACAGGAAAATTAAACAACCTAAGGAAGAGCAAAGCTTCCGCACCAGACTGCACACTTTCAGTTCTGGAACATCAGAAGTGTATGATGACTCAGAAGGAGAGTGATGACAATGGAATAATGATGTTAAACACCCCAGACAATGCAAACGAGAACAGAAATAGGAGAACCAAGGCACAGAAAAGGGGAGCGTCTGAGGGTGGCAAAGATGACGCGTCTGACTCCCCAACCAGTGAAGTGAGAGAGCGGAGAGAGCGAAGGGTAACAAGAACACATTGGCCAGGGAAGGAAATGACAGCAAACATAGTTTTTGGGAGGATAATTTAGGGGCAACATGCTTGCCTTGGAAGGAAGACGACACGGAGCAACATAGTTTCAAACCCTGGGTCATCGCTTAGAAACCTCTGGGTATTTAGCACATTATAAATAACCTATGATATCATATCATATCACAGTTTCCCGGCGCACCCATGCTGTGTGACACACTGTTAAAGTATATTTCACATAATACCACTTGATAACAAACATTGGCCTAAGCGCATTCGCATCACACTAAAAATCCCTTTTGAATGAACCTTAATAAGGCTGGCATAAACCGCCATTTTATAATCATCCGTCATTTTGTTTAACTCCTGTTTCTGCCTCATGCTAAACTTTGTGTTTTACCTCCAGCAGAGAAAAATGAACTTTGCACTGTGTCAACGCAGATAAACATGTTGTGGCTGCTGAGAGTGGATTGTTTGTCCTGCACTAAGAAACCTTGGAGCTAAACTAGAGTTGACTGAACAGTAATTTAGATGTTGTCTGTACCAATAGCGTCATCCACATTCAAACAGTGAACAGAATGTTCAATAGCTGAAAATGTGTGCCTTTGCAGGAATCTGTGTGTACATTCCTTGAAACTGGATTAACTTTAAGCTTGAAAACAAATGTTACCATTGTATTTTATGTATAGAAAAACATGTCTAGTGTTTGAGAGAAACATTGAACAATGTATAATTATTTGAACCTGCATCAGTTATGTGATCTGGCTATGAACCCTTAATTAATATGTAATTAAAAGAGGGGCTGGACGATGTAACCGGGACTGTGGAAAGTGTATATAAACCCATGACTTTGTAATGTCCAGCACTCTGCCCCCCCCTTCACGGTGTCTGCTGGTACAAACTGAGAGATGCTGAGAGCCAGATAGCTATCTCACCAATAAAACTGTACATGTACATTTGAACTCGTGACTGCCATTTTTCATCTTTGGTGGTACTAAGCCTCAATATTTCTTTACATCCTACAACACAAATGCCCAAAAGTACAACGTCAGGGGCCAACAGCAAAGAAAAAGGACAGACTCCCAAGACTGGCACGAGAAGTGCCAAAGGGAAAACCACAAATGAAAGTGACACACGTGCATGCAACACTTCTCCCAAGAGTGCAAGTGCCCCCGCCAATGGGAAAAGCCCTCAACCTGGCACAAGGGCCAACTACATCAAAAAGCCATCAGAGGTGACCAGATCCAAATAAGGTCACCAATTGTCCCCTGCCATATGGGCAAAATTGGCAAGAGGAGCGGGACAAAACAATAAGGGGAGACAAGCTCACCACAACAGAGCGATTGCAAACAATATGGCCACGAAAAAGGGGTCAGACAGATCGCATCTGCCCAGAACGTCTCACAGGGACGATACCCCAAAAGAGAAACAAGGGTTGCCAAAGAAAGGACCCCACATGGACAGAAGGAGCAGGGGCCCTGCCAGAAAAAGGGGGAAATGGAAATCATCATCAGGGAGTGAGGCCATGGCAAATTTGCCCAGACCTACCCTAACCATGGACGGTGAGAAAGGGTGTGTTGTAAACAACCCCTCGAAGTACACGTCAGAGGAACGCACCCCCAGCGCACCAAGAAGAAACGAGAGGATGCACCTTTCAAGGGTGCAGCAGAGGAGCATGACCACATCGAACAATGGAAGGTTGCTACACTACAAGTGGCAGGAGAGACACCACGATACACCCTGGCGGACTCTTGGGTGATGCGACATACCCACGTGGGCAGTGGCACGCAGACTGACTTCAAAGACACCCATCAATGTCAACAGTTCTGTGAAAGATGAAGTGCCTCAAGATGACATGATGGGACAAACAGGAACCACAGCACACAGAGGAGGCTGGGACACAGATCTGCTACATACCCATGGAAACCACTATACATCACAGGAGGCTATTAATAGCATAAGGGAAGGACAAAACACTTCCCGACGAACAACTGCCCACGCTCTCACGGCATACCCAAAGTCGCAAAGGGGGAAAGAGTGCAGGAAGGTGACTAGCAGAGAAGTAGTTGAACAACAGAAGAAGCAGGAGACCGTTAAACAAATGGAAAGGAGAGAGGATGCCGAGAACAGCAAAGTGAAAATACTGGAAGTGGCGTCCCCAGCGGAGGGTACATGTGTCATCAACATTACAGATATATACGGGGTCCAACAAAACGCGATGGGGAGAAAGGAGGTGGAAACCCCAAAGATGAAGGAAGAAAGGAGCGAAGAGAGAATGCTTGAGGACAAAGCCAAAAAGAATGAGACTTCAAAGTCCCCTAGTGAGAGAGACAACTGACAACTGAGGAAGACCCCGAGCACAGGAACAGTGGGGCCAACAAGAGACAGAGGAAAGGGAAAAAGCCCAACACGCTAAAGTTAAACGGGGAAAGCAAGAATGAAACCGAGGATAAAGAGGTGACGGCCAGAAACTATC
Organism: Ambystoma mexicanum; assembly: GCF_040938575.1. Lineage (NCBI taxonomy): Eukaryota > Metazoa > Chordata > Amphibia > Caudata > Ambystomatidae > Ambystoma > Ambystoma mexicanum. Next base: position 1,151,689,432 of record NC_090926.1, on the reverse strand, counting down.
TAAAAGAAGTTCACCCACACAAAAGATGTTAAGCAGGGGGGAGATGTTGCAGGTGAAATGACAGTGAACGCCCTTAGGCGAGGAACGGCCTTTAAGACAGTACAGGAATGGCATGGGAGGAAGAGGAAGGGCTAGCAGATCCCAGGGAAAAAGGCATTAGGATGTAGAGGGAAATAAAGAATGGGTGTACCCTCCAACGTCTCCGTCTGGCTTGTGGTCCTAAGACTGAGCCGTCCACTGCATACTATGCTGCCTAGTTAGAGAGAGTGGCAAAAGGCTGTAGCCTGCCCATCACTGCCCTGGAAGCTAGTCTGAGCCTGTATTTATTTACCTTTGCGGTTGAGTACCTGCCTTAAATGTGGAGCTCATGCGCACCGAAGACTGCAAGCTCTTGGGGGATAGGTGCAAAGAACTCACATGACATTGACCATCAAGGAAAGCACCTTGGGTGCCTGTGCAGAGTGGATGGCGAGAGAAAAGCAAGGCCTAGCCAGCGTTCTGCATCTGTGTGCAAAACTGCATGGCGAGTGCTCAGAAGAGTGTGCAGGAACGTCAAGATCTCTCCCAAAAGCTGGTCAGCAAGTCTTAGCATTTTAGCTGACATTGCTCTGAATTCTGCTGCTAATAGTTTCACTTCATTATTAACTCAAAAGCCTGAGTTATAAGCTCTCGCCTCAGATGGGCCAGACTCCATTTTGCAAGTTCGATTCCTGGCAGGGCTGACTCAGTCCTTCATCTTTCGTGGATGGACAAATTGAGTATCATTAATTGCACAGTAATACAACCTGTTATTACAGCACTTAGAAGCGAGAGGAATCTGGCATGAAGCTCTGTATAAGAACACATTGTTATTATCTCATTATAAATAGAGGATCAGCAGAGATACGAAAAATACAGTGCTGGTTTAACACCCCAGCAATCTCCCTACGAACACCTGCCTCCTTGTTCATTGTTACGCCGAACCCTCCCCCCTCCAGCCACAATGATCTCCCTCGGCCCGACCACTAGAAATGCAACAAAGACTGACACAAGGAAAGAGCGTTTCAATATTCTATTGTTAAGCACAATTTAATAATTTACAAAAGATATGCACATAAATAACAGCCAACATAAATAATGCATAGATTCTGAACAAAATTATTTACAAATAATCGGTACATAAATTTGAGCTAATAAAGTATTTACGCAAAGGCGTTTAAATTAAATTAAATTAGGTCCAGGGGGAGATAGGGAAGGAGAGGAAAAGCTGCAGCCTAGCTCGTTGGTCTGTGAAGAGACCAGGGGAGGGAAGGGATCATAGTGAGCAAGAGTGAAGAAAGACTGGCCAGGGCGCTGTGAGGACCCAGCGGGTGCAAGTGAGGCAGTGGGCCAACACCATTGAGCTGACCGGGCTTCCGCCCCCGCCACCCCCCTCCCCCTCCTCTGACATTTCGGGCTATGCTGATTCGACCTGGCTGACATACAGCGGTGGCCAACAGACCAGGACTCAGATGTTAAACAGCGCCTGGCCTTCTCTGTTAACAAAGGCCCTGCAATTGCTAACGTAAAGCATTTCTTTGTAACCACCTGCGTTCCTATGCATACATGTTTAGGCAATTGTAATCGTGATATGGGGTTAGTACTTGCATGCCAGAGGAGTGATTGGAAGGGCAGAGAGGGGACAGGAGACCGATCATTCTCACAGCCTTAAGTGGGTGCTTTCAGATTTAAGGGAAAGAGTTACCTGCTTGTAACATTGAATCTGCACTAGAATAGTATTATTAGAGTGTGTAAAGAGGTTAGATGCCCCCAACACATATAGGTTGGCTACTTCTCCACTGTCTCTGAAGTTAGTGCTTCTCCCAACATGTGAAGTGTTGCCCCCCCACCTGAAATGTAGGCTTCCTTACACCCCTGAAGTGAGGGCATGGCTTGAGGAAGGCTGAGACAGGGGGCATAGACTAGGCTGGGATTTCAGGATGTTGTGTAGATCTTGCTAGATTTGGAAGGGGCTGTTCGGATGGGCTGGAGTGGGGTTCAAGATTAATGCTTGAATCAAGGTGGGATTTGAGAGGGGTGTATGGACTGAGCTAGGTTTCGAGGAGGTGTATCCTTGCGTCCGAGTGGGGTGTACTCGTAGGGACGTTTTCAAGCCAGGTGTGCAGAATGGCTGGGGTCCAAGGAAGGGTGTGGATTAAGATGAGGTTCGAGAGGGGTGAACTCTTCGTGCTGGGGTTTGAGAATGGCACTCGCATTGGGATGGGGTCCCATATAGGTGCATTTATCGGGCAGGGGTTATTGATGAGAGTATGGATCAGGCTGGTATCCGAGAGGGGTGTGAAGATTGGACTAGTGTGTGCCAGATGGGTCTGAATTAGGGTGAAGTTTCAGCGGAATTAACCAACCGTGCTGGTGTTCGAGGTGGGTGTGCAAATTGGGGTGCGGTTTGAGAGGGGGATCTGCATTAGGGTGAGGTTGAAGAGGGATGCACTCATCGGAGTGGGGTTCAGGAGGTGTGCAGTTTGGGCTGGGATTTGTGAGGGAGGTCTGGACTAGGGAGAGGTTGGAGGGAGATACACTCATCAGAGTGGGGTTTGAGTAGTATGTGCAGACTGGGCTGGGATTTGAGAGGGGGCCTGGATTAGGATGAGGTTTGATCTCATTGGGCTGTGGTTTGGGCCGAGTGTGCAGTTTGAGATGGGTTTTGTGAGGGAGGTCTAGACTAGGGTGAGGTTGGAGTGAGATGCACTCATAGGAGTTGGGTTCAGAGGTGTGAGTCGTCGTGCAGGCGCTCGGGAATTGTGTACATATTGGGCTGGGATTTCAGAGGGGGATCTGCATTAAGGTGAGGTTGGAGAAGGATGCACTCATCGAAGTGGGGTTTGAGAGGTTTGTGCAGACTGGGCTGGGATTTCAAAGGGGGGCCTGGATTAGGATAAGGTTTGAACTCATTGGGCTGTGGTTAGGGCGGAGTGTGCAGTTTGAGATGGGTTTTGTGACAGCGTTCTGAACTAGGGTGAGGTTGGAGAGAGATGCACTCATCGGGGTGGGGTTGAGACGGTATGTGCAGACTGAGCTGGGTTTTGAGAGGGGGCCTGGATTAGGATGAGGTTTGAGAGGAATTAAATCATTGGGCTGTGGTTTGGGCGGAGTGTGCAGTTTGAGGTGGGTTTTGTGAGGGCATTCTGGATTACGGTGAGGTTGGGGAGGGATGCACTCATCAGGGTGGAGTTTGGGCTGTGGTGTGCAGATTGCGCTGGCATTTGAGAGGGGGGCCCAGATTAGGGTAAAGGTCGGGAAGAATGCACTCATCGGAGTGGGGTTCAGGAGGCGTGTGCAGATTGAGCTAGGTTTTGAGAGGGGGGCTTGTATTTGGATGAGGTGTGAGTGGAATACACTCATAGGTCTGGGATTTGAGTGGGTGTGGAGATGGGACTGGGGTTTCAGTGGCATACACTCTTCGGTGTGGGATCTCTGGAGAACGTATGAAGATTCCACTACTATATCAATGTTGGGACTTGTAGGGTTGCCTTTTCCATTATACACATGAGGCTACATGTAAAATGAGTAAAGGACTGGATAGTAATCCTGCTGTTGATCTGGGCCTATTAGCAACTTTATCACTAAGCCACATTAGCATGTTTGGCAGGCTTTACCAGGTGATAAAAGTCTGTCACCCCAGTTAATAGTGCAGCCTGGGCCTTTATCAAGAGTGATGGGCCCAAACCACCTAGTATGGCTTAAATGAAATGATTCGGGAGAGTGTCTCGCGCTCAGAGTCCAACTATTAGCTAATTCAATGTGAAGTTCATCCAAAATGTCTCGAAGGTTCAACTCTGTGATGAATTGTGTTTTATTCTTTCATGAAAACAGCCGACACGTGTTTCGACCCCTGGTCGTTGTCAAGGCCTAACTTGATTCCATCTAGTGTGCGTCCAATTATGGAGATTGAACTGGAGTTGTCCAGTACAGGATACTTGAGTAATATTTCCCCCTAAATGGCTGGCTCACTATTCTTGAGTTACAGAACATCAAATTAATTATACCAATTCTGGTTGCGGCTGGAGTCCCTTATTAATGGGTTAAATCCCATAAAAGAATGTCCTCAGGCAGTTCCTCTTGGTTTGTAAGCTAGTTAGGCTGTTTTCATGAAAGAATAAAACACAATTCATCACAGAGTTGAATCTTCGAGACTTTTTGGATGAACTTTACATTGAATTGACTAATAGTTGGACTCTGAGCGTGAGACACTCTCCTGAACCATTTCATTTAAGCATTTCGTTAGACAGGCTTTGCAGGAGCCTTGAGGGAGTTGGTTGTTTTTCTCGCTGCCAAGGAACCTTTCTAATATTTCTGGATTCGCATTTGCAACCTCAGAGTGGTGACTGGCGCACTTTGAAGATCGATCCCACAACCTAATTCGTAACATCTAGTATGGCTCTCTACCCTCAAAAGTCTGGAGAACAGCACCATGATGCGCAGGGTGCAGAGGTATGCATATTCTCTAAGAAAAAAAGGCGTCACTGGGCACTGAAGCCGTTTATTTACACAAAGAAAAATACAGGGAAGATGGCTGCCAGGAAATTGCTAAAATAGGTGCTCCAGGGGGGCCTACCTCTATTTCCATTGCGTCTGGGAGTTCCTACGGAAAGAATAGCACGTAAAGGGTGGAGTGCACTCCATGGGTGGTGTGGATTGTTCAGAGCCAGCCGCCAGGTGGCAATGTGATTTATAGTAGTAGAACATGGTACAACTAAATATTCCTCTTTAATTCCCTTATGGTCACCAAGCAAGTGGGATTAGGGCTGCAACTGTGGATGAACGTCACTGATGAAGGAATAGTACCAACATTTACAGTTCTTGAACTCTTTAGTCATCACCACCCTCAGGCTTTGTAGTCTGCTGCATCGCTCCTATCGCCTCATTCCCTTTTCACCTCTTTGTCATGTATTACATTAGTACATCACTGACAAAGGGCGTTCATATCTTTTCACTTGACATTTAGAGCTTCAGCCCCCTGCTGGCAGCCTTTCTTTGGTGCGTGCAGAGGCCGATAAACCTGTCCTGTGAAAATCTGCAGCTATTCACCGCCTTACTTCTTTCCTTTATCTCTCCGTTATACTCAACACACTCCACAGAGGCCTCAAATTGTGTTTCCTAGATGAAGGAAAGGTGGCTCCCACAAGGGGGCATTCTAAAATGAGCCCTCCCGCCCCCCCACCCCTAGCCCCGATGCATCCCCAGCTGGCTCCACTCAGGTGTTAGAGCGTAGACTGATGGGCTTCTCGTCAAAGTGAGCATGTCATGTTGTTCTGCCGTTGCATTTGCTGTGCTGCATTATTGATGTGCTGTCTGCCTGTCCAGTGTCCATGCAATGCTTTGACTCACTGCCTGGAGGAGCAGATGAAAGCTTAACGTCTGCCCCAATGTAGTCAGGACTTGACAGAGGGTCAGAGCAATTAGCAAACAAGTATGAGAGGCCCATAGAGGGATTTGAAAACAGCCCTGCATGTATATTTGCAGAACGGAAATGTGAAAGCGCCTTGGGGAGGGGGATGGGCATAGCATTCCCCCAGAGAAGACCTCAGCATATGCCTTCTGTGCCACATTGGTGAACCAGCACATCCACTTGGGCATACACAGTGGATCCTATCTTAACCCATAACTGAGATGCCCAAAGAAGTCCTGCAAGGTGCTTCATCCAGGCCTGTACATCCGCATGCTTAAAGGAGTGCGCCGAGTGACGTCACTGAAGGCATGCATTCTTTTACCTAGAGCTTGAAATATCCACAGAGGGATTTACGACCTGCAGCTCTCAAGATGATTGGGACAGCAATTCCTCTCCACCACAGCTAGCATAGTCAATGGTGAGGTATCATGGGAGTTGTAGTGCAAAACATCTGCAGAGCCAAAGGTTGCTGACCCATAGACTAGCACCACCACTTCTGGCTGAGGAGGAAAACTGAGCCAACGACCAGTCCCACGCTCCCTTTGGCCGGCCGCTAGAAGGTAAGTAAGTTTGATGGTGACGATGGAGGTGGATTCTAATAGTGTATGTTTTAGCGCGTGCGTGTGTCTGTGCATGTGTGCTTGTGTGTATGGGATGTAGGATGCTGTGTGCAGCAATTCCTGATTTCTGGTTGGGGGGAGTACCTGGTTTGTAGGTCCTTGCCCCCACAACATGCCAGGTAGTGATATTCATTACATGTAAATGGCACTGCTTCACACGTGTAAAGATGTAACATGTGCCGTGCATAGGAGCGTAACCTGGGTTTATGCTAGCTCTAGCAAACATAAGGTGGCAGAGAGCATCTTGTCAGATAATGGGACTACCTGGCAATTGGGTGCATGTATTTTAAGCAAGGGTCAGGCAGCCCTTCTACTGAGATTGAATTGTATGTGATTTCTTCTACTCGGGAGCTTCTACAACCACGTGTTAGCTACAGCGAGGAGGTAAAGCAAGGTGTAGACTTTCCTGAGTGGGAAACCTTCCATAGAACAGTAATTTTAACCACACTCGTTCTCAGGAGTGGGGTTCCCACCATTTTGTATAATTTTGTATTTTGGGGTTTAACCACAAGTTACCCAGTGTAATCCAGACGTGGACCCCTTGCTCACCTATTGAGGGGACCCACTAAGGCTGAAACACGTGTCTGGGGTTGCTGATGGTACTCTCGTTCAGAGGAGCCTTGGCCAGCATTTTGGTGCTGGGCTGGGCTGCCCTTGTGGGTGGGACCAGTCTGATATGCAAATGGATATTTCTCCTCTGTGAGGGGTCAGTGAGCTAAAACGTGGTTGTAGACCCTCCCGAGTGGGCACCTTCCCAGAGAATAGGATATTTGGCCGTTTTCATTCTCGGTCAAGGGACTCCCAGACCTCTTTGTGTATTTTTAGTAACCAGTGGACCCATAAGCAGGCAGAAAAATATGCATTGTTATATTGGAGTGTCTGCAGATGCTTTTCTCCCTCCTCCTATCCCCTAAGTATTACGCAACACATTTTGTGCTGGTATTGGCAAATAACAGGCTGTGGAATTTTATTTGTACAGATATAGTCATTTACAAACATAGTAATAATCACATATCATAGTATATTGTACTTTTGGGCACCGGGTCCTGAGGTTACCCCTCTGGCCCATGCCGCCTTTCTTGTCCCACGACTTATGTGTGGTCACCGTACAGTGTCCTGTCATTTCTTCTCCTTGTTCTCTCCCTTTTTCTATGGTGGGAGGATTTTTGTGGAAAGAAAAAGTACGAGACACTGCGTTCGCAGTGTACTCGCTGTGTTTGAGTCCCCGTGCAGGGTCTCAAACTATCTGTGTCTTGCTGCAGAGAATGCAGCTCCTTATATTGGACCCAGGGGCAGGCCCTGGGTCCTTGTTGTGTATGTGTGGGGGCTGTGGTGTCAGCACCCAGGCCGGCCTGGCTCTGACTGTCTAGGCTCCCGGGGGTGCATCCCTTTGTTGTGTGCCTGCCTCCCTGCTTCCCGTGCATCCTGGGTGCTTAGCACCTATTTTTGGAATGAAGGGCGAGGTGTTGTTTCACACCTTGCCCTTCCTTCTTGTCTGTAAGAGGATTCAATTCAACACTACAGCTAAGTCAATGCCTAGTCTGGGATACTGAATGGAAACCCTTATTGATATATCTTTATGTCCAGTTCATGCGTTCTGGATGACTACCCCTATATAACACCCCTCTCTTGGAATCCCCCTGACCCCACTGAGCCAAGAAGTAGTTCTGTTTTGCAAGTTTAAAGGTTTCTTTGATAATTTAAACAATATATATATATATCACGCTTTATAATAAATTAATAATTGAATATCACACTGAATCTGAGCAGTAATCAATAATGGATAGTCTGGCACTAGCACACTTGTGAATAGGAACAGAAGAATAAGGTGGTAGAGAATGCTTTATATAAGTTCAGATGGATGTAATGTTGAATGAAAATGCAATACAGAAAATACTCAATATGATTTCAACAAAACAATGTAATCACTTTTCTCTGGCAATCCCCTCCCCCCTTTATGCAATGCAAGGAAATGGAAGGAAAGCACACAGTTCTCAGAAATGCAATCAAATGTAATTCAGTTCACCCCAGCAAGCTTAGACTACAGAAGTTTGAAACACAGGCCCAAAATGCTTTTATATGTGATAGCAATATATTGGAAAATGTGCTAAAATGCTTTTATATGTGCTGGCAATGAAGTGAAAAATATGCTAAAATGCTTTTAATTCCCTCTAGAGGTTCAGGGTGAGTGGTATCTAGTTAATATTAGTCCAGGCTCACTCTAGCAATGATTCAGGGATGGTTCTTAAGAGGCAAACGAATTTTTAGCAAGGAAAGCAAGGAAACTGCTGTTTTCACACGTGGAGAAATTTGCAAATCGCGGCAAAATTCGCGAGTGCGTTTTTCGCGATTGCGGCAATAGTGTATGGAATAGGAATGCGGTTCTAGGTTCCTTGAAAAGCCAAGATTCCCAGCTTTCAGAGGAAAGTTACTGCAAGTCTCTAAGACGAACGGTCACGGAGATATGAGCGATATGGTAAAGGTCGTTTTTCAGATTTGAAATTTTAAAGTTCAAAGTGACAAGTGACAGCTGGCAACTAGAAATGACAGGTGACAGCTTTGCAAATGACAGGTGGCAGTTAGGAGGCAGTTCTACTTAGACTAAAATAGATTGAATTATATTATTTTAACTAAGAGATTGGTTCTGCACAGTTCTGCTAGGTACTCACAATATATTTAGAAATAGAATGGGCCTCGCCACGGATCTGGTCAGGTTTTAGACTGGACTCTGGTCTGGTCTCGGCACTTCACAGTGATCTGGGTCAGCTCTCTGGTTCTGCTAACAGTGGTCTGGGTCAGCTCTGCTCTCTCTGGGTACAGCACTGCTTCTGGATCTTTCTGCACAGCTTTCTCTGGAGATTGATGGATTTGAAGTCTGGATCTCTGGATGTGGTATGGTCCGGCAGCATGCTCCGCAGCAAATGGAATTGAATGTCTCTATCTGTCCTGACTGTCTGCTTTTATGTGTTTTGAAAGTGGGTGTGTGTGCAGCATCACTAGCCAGCCCCTCTCCACTTGTCATTGGCCACTTCCTCCTCTTCCCCTTGATTGGGGGAATGAAATGAAGTGTCATCATGATGAGGTCTGTTTATGGTACAGAGAACCCACCCCTGTCAACTTTACAACCAATCTATATTTGATCAAAAAGACATATTTCATAGCTACACAGTGGTTTGAAATTACATGCACCCATCATGCATATCACATGAGATATACCCTGTTCAAATCTGCTCTTCCTGAGAGCTTGCATTGTGAAATGGCAACATTTTTCACTTTATGGTCAGGTTACCAATATCAGATTCTTACTCAAATTTACCCAAATGTGTGCAAGGCATGCAGGCATTAATTGATGAAGTATCAGACTTTTAACATGCATACATTTTAAGTAATACCCTCTTAACTGCTAGCTTGCCCCCAGATCATGCCACCGGTTCTAAAAACCTCTTAAAATGTGGGCAGAAAAATCACAAGAATTATGGTATCATTTAAATAATTATGACAAGTCCGTACTATGAGTTAATCATCTTTTTCTAAAACCATATTCTGGCTACAGGGGTGTGGTTTCCAGGTCACATGGTACAGAAACCAGTCTTTCCACTTTCTTCAAGCTCAGCCTCTGTCTCCAGTTTCTCCCCCTCCCAGTTTCTGCCAAGCCAGCTTGCTCTCACATGCAGTGCTCCTCCCCTTTCCTTCCAGGAGGAAGCCACATTTACGGTCCCCATAATAAAACATTTGCCTGGGCCCTGGAAGGCCCATTGTTCAAGAGGAAGCCATTTATGGCCACTTCAATAAACCCTCTGCCTGGGTCCTATGTTTAGTCTCTAGCAGTCCATTGGTAATCCAATCAGAGAAGTGTCATATCCCTTTTGGTGGGAACAGCAAAAGGCAGCTAGGCCTGGGAACACAGCAGTTGTGCAAGTCTCAACTCCTGTCGGGGGTAGCTGGTGGGCAGAATTCAGTTCCTTAAGCCAGGCCCCAGCTAATGTCACTTTTAGTTACCCAGTTTTCTGCATTCAAATAAAACTAACCATTTTTACATATGCAGCTAGAATTCTGATTCTAAGTTTAAAACTATGACATTTAAACAATTGCAACCTATGTGACACTCAAAAGTAGGTCACTCATTTCTTTTAAACATTTAGGTTTTTAGTGTCTTTCAGTCCAAATTTACTTAAACTGCTGAAATCCACAGCTCAGCCAGTCTTGTTATAAACCTTCAAGTCACTTCAGAATATAACTTTATATTGGATCCACCTCTCAGTAAGTCTTTCTTTGGCCTGCTTTGGGTTCATTTATTCAGTTTTACACAAAAAGAGAAAAATGTCTGGTGTTGTTTTAAAACGCCGGCTTTTTGATAGTGGTGAGTACTGGTAATGCACCCATTTTTGGGATTTAAGAAAATTAATTCCCCACAATTCTAGGTTGCTTTTGGCAATCAGCATTGCCATTCCCAATGGTTTCAGGCTACTGTGTGGGTAGTCCAATGGTGGTTTTAGGCAGTGCCCTTCTGTGCCCATAACATCGGCAAAATGGTTGGCAGCCTATTCTTCATGCACTTCCCTGGGCATTTTCTGGGAATCTCTGGCCATCATGATGTTTTCCATGTCAGTACTGCACAGTTTTGAGGTAGGGCTTGGATGCGTGGATAAAAACATCCCACAAGCCCCCCTCTTGCGATGGCCATTCTGTTTCACTGATGGGACTCGCAAGACCTGGGATGTTTCCTCATCTTCTTCCAATAGATGGCACAGTTCAGCATCTTTTCCTCCATCCGGTCGGATCGATCGGTTCTCCTCGCCGGTCCTGATGGGAGTATTGGGCGGTACACTGGGCCCCTTGCGTCTCTGCTCCCGGTCTCCAGATCATCCTCCCTGGCCAGTCTCGAGGTTTTCTTTCTCCTAGGACGACAAAGGAAGAGCGGCAATACCTATTCATAGACATTTTCCCCCACCATTGATATAGTGGGGTGGCATATGAATTTATAGTCAAAACATATGGACATGCACATTTCTTTTTGCATTCAAAAACGAAAACACCCACATTGAGAAACTCAGAATTTGATAGGCGATATGTAGGATATTTTAAGTTAGAACTGAATTAATCTGAGACAGTACCCTCTAGGATTCCAGAGGATTCCTCCAGTTGTTGCAGAGTGTGCCTGGGATGGCAACACTTCAACTGGTTAATGTGGACCCACTTGTCTTCCCCCTCTGCCAAACCGCCTTTGGGGATGCGGATCTTGTAGGCCACATGGGATATTTTGGCTATAATCTCAAAGGGTCCCTTCCATGTAGGCAAAAATGTTCGCTGTTTGGCCTGGTTCCTTTGGAAATTGTATAGATAGACCCGGTCCCCCACCTGATATTCCTTCCTGGAAGTTTTCAGGTCATAGTGGGTCTTCATGCTATCAGCTGATCTTTCTAGATTCCGCTGAGCATAAGCAAAAGCATGTTGAAGGTGTTTCCTTAAATTCTCCACATACTCATGAGTTGTGGAGCCATTTATCAGTGTCTGCTCTTGGGTCCTGTAGAGCAAATGCTGATGAAGCACCATCTTGCGCCCAGTCATCAACTCAAATGGTGACATTTTGGCTGCAGATGAAGGGGTAGATCTGATGGCCATTAGGACCAGAGGTAATCGGATATCCCAACTTGGCCCAGAATCTGCCACAAACTTCTTTAATATGCTCACAATGGTTCGGTTATATCTCTCTACTGCCCCAGAAGAAGCTGGCCGGTAAGCAATATGCAACTTCCTTTTGACCCCCAGTATCTCCCACATCTTTGTCATTACTTCACTGGTGAAGTGGCTACCCCTGTCTGACTCAATCCTTTGAGGTAGACCAAAACGGGAAAAGATGTGGTTAATCATCAGGGCAGCTGCAGTTTCTGTCTTGCAATTTGGGGCTGGGAGACATTCCACCCACTTGGTAAACAAGCATGTCACAGTCAACATGTACTTATTCCCCCTAGCAGAGCGAATCACGGGGCCTACAAAGTCGATTTGTAAATCTGACCATGGCAGTGTCATCCCCCTCTTTTGGAGAGGCGCACGGTGCGTGAGGGATGATGGCTGAAATTGTGCACACACAAGACACCCCTTCAAGTATTGGTCGAGGTTCTGCCCCATGTGTGGCCAGTATGGAACCTCTCTTAAGATTTCCAATGTTGTGTGAAACCCCCTATGACCGGCGGTGGCCGCATCATGGGCGTGACTTAACATCAGGCTTCGGAATGAGGTAGGAACCACCCACTGATCGTGGCCAGCTTTGGATTTCCATACCAACAAACCGTCTTGGATCCGGAACATTTTTGGACATTTCATCAACACTCTTAGGTCCTCTTTCCCAGTGTAATCGGTATCCGTCAGGGGAAAGTTCTCAGGGTCCTCAAGGTGTTGGTAAAACTTACCAATAATTGGATCCCCCTTCTGAGCTGTAATCAAATCAGCATCAGGGGTCTCCTTACTCCATTGTGCAATTGAAAGATCATCGTGAGCATTTGTCTGGGACCTAGTGATAGCCGTGACCTGGATTTCCCCCAACAGGGACTCAATCTCAATTAGATCCCCTTGGATGGCCCCGGTTTTGGCCAGCTGATCAGCTAGGTCATTTCCAGTTTTGTCTGGTCCCTCTACTTTGGAATGACCCTTGATCTTTTTCCAATAGATGGTCATCTCATTCGAGGTGACCAGATCATCAATGTTTTGGATCAACTTCCCATGTTTCTAGGGTTTGTTGTTAGCACATAACATGCCTCTGGCTTTCCAATTAACCAGGTGCTCCACAAACCCGTTCCGTACATAATCCGAATCTGTGATTATGAACAGTTCGTGGAGTTGATGCTGGACAGCAGTGAGGATGGCCTGATGCACAGCCATCAATTCTGCCACCTGACTACTTCGGGGACCAATTTTGTATCCAGCGGAGGGGTCTGGGGACTCATTCACCCATGCATTCCCTACGCCGGCCACCAGTTCTTTCTCCCCATCGTTGTCAACATGGTAAGAGCATCCATCCACATATACAGTGGGCATTCCCTCACACTTGTCTTCTTCAAAGACTTTGTGGGGGGAATTAAGATATGCCTCCATGTTGTCCTTGATTTTTAGACTTTCGTCCTCGAGACAGTTTTCTCTGGCACAATCATGCAAGTCAGCCAGACCTTGCGCGAGGGGACTCTTCTTGTTTTGGCCATATCTGACCTCCACAGGAAAGCCTTGCATTGACAGAATCCAGGAAGTAATTCGGGAATTACTCACATTTCCGGCCCGGATTCTATCACTTTGGAGATATTGCAGAGGCTGGTGTGGAGTCTCCACTATGATGTGTTCCCCCTGGATAAACGGGCGGTAATTCTTCAATGCCCACACCGTTGCCAGGAGTGCCTTCTCACAATCGTTGAATTTTTCCTCCACAGAGGATAAAGTTTTGCTCGCATAGGAGATTACTTTATTGACCTTGTCATGCTTTTGGTATAATACTGCCGTCAAGCACGTATTAGAGAACCCCGTCTCCAGGAAGAACTCCTTGTTTCTGACAGGGTAAGCTAGACAGGGCGCTTGTGAGAGGCTTCTTTTGAGTTGTTTTACTGCCTGGGCTTGTTCTGGACCCCATTCCCACTTGACCCCCCCCTTCAGGAGATGAATCAGGGGTCTGGTGATCTCTGCGTAGCCCTCAATGAACTTTCTGCTGTAATTAGTCAGTCCAAGGAGGCTCCTTAGTTCCCGCAGAGTTGTGGGGTCTTTCAGTTTCTGAAGTGCTTCCACTTTCTTTTCCTGGGGACAGAGACCCTGAGGAGTAATCTCATGCCCCAAGAAATTAACACGGGTTCTAAACCACTAACTGGGAAACCCGCTCAGGCTGATATGGGGCTCTATTTTCTCCCCTGGGCTGATCCCGGGAAGGGTAGCTATCCCTTCTCTGGTAGTACCCCTGGTTGGGAAGATTTGGATACCCCTCCACCCTTGGCCTCCCCTCTCCCGGATTCGGTTGTCTGGGCTCAGGGAATTGGGGAAAGAAGGGTGGAGGATTTTGGGGCTGGAAGTTGGGTGGATACCTGGGGAAAAAGTTCTGCCCAGGATTTGGAGAATTTCTGCCCTCCGGTGGGAAGTTAGGAGGGAAGTTCCCTGGGTTAGGTGCTTGGCTGGATCGCCCCCCTTGGGCTGGAGGAGTCCACACATAACCCAGGATGGGTCGATTTCCCTTGTAACGGGGACTTACATAATCAGGAGAGCGAGGGACCCCATTTGTGGGGCTGCCTCCTTGGCTCCCTGTCTGTGACTGGCCCGAGGACCTTCTGGGCCTAGCATTATTAGGTGCAGGTAGGTTTTTAGGCCCCCCCATCTCCAAATCCAAAACGGGGGCAACCTTTACCTCTGCCACCTTGGCAGCAGCAGGGGTGTTGTTGGCTTTGGGGTTTTTGGGCGCATTATTTTTATTTTCTATTGGCTTCTGCACCTCATAGATCCGGGTCGCCTGTTCAATGACCCAGTCTAAAGATCTTTTCTCATGAAAATCTCTCACGAGCTGGGTCATTATATATTTGGGCAAGGCATGGAAAAATGTATTGACAAACTCTCTGCTGTCTGTGCGCACCCTTCTGGTGGTCTGCGCAAAGGCACGTTTCAGTTCTTGCACAAATTCTTGTGGGGCCTGATCCTCCCCACATTGTAAATTGTAGGCGCCTTGCGAGCCTCTTGAGGATTTCTATGAGTAGAAAAATGTTTCAAGATGGCCGCCTTATAGGTGGACCATCTTAAATGATTTTGGTCCTCCAGCCCCGCAAAGAAACTGGAGTATTCCGGGGAGAAGGTCCACTTTACATATTGAATACAGCTTTGGCTGTCCTTCAAATGGAAAGTCTCCATCATTTGCTCAAACAACTCTAAGTGCTCCCAAACAGAATACTTGGCGTTCTTATGGTAAGGCGTGATGACGCTCCTGATTGCCTTAATCTGCTTTAAGGGGTCCTTAAGCAAGGCCCTTTTTGTCTTATTGGCCTTTTTGGTTCGGGTAACCCTTGTCCATTCGTCCTCTGACTCAGCGGCACTGCTCCCAGAGGTTCCTGTCTGATCTTCCAGGTTTTCCCGGATTCTGCGAGCCTGGGAATGGCCTGCAGAATGTGGGGACCTGGTCTCCTGTGTCCTGTACCGCTCAGAGGAGTCTTCAGATCCCTCCTTGCTGCCAGGATTTGATGGGTACCCCCCCCACTGACCTAACTGGGCAGAGGTTTTCAGGATGCCCTTAATGGGCCTACTCTCCTGGGATTCCCCACTAATTTGCACTGTGCTTGGGTGCCCATACCCGGATGCCCGCCCATCCATTCCTGGGAGGTACTGGCCTATGAGCCCCATGCTTCTGGCTGGATAGTAATCTGCCATTCCTGTGGCCCGGTGCTCATGTGCGCCAGGGGACATGGGGGTGGCAGAGTCCAGGGACTGAGAGAGATAAAGGCCTCTGGTACTAGGGCTCCTGAGGTTATGCTCAGGAGTTTCCCTTTCCCAGCGAACCTGGTCTCTATCCGCCCCTGCTCCCTGTTGCAATGCAAGAGCCTGCGCCTTCAGTTCCTCAGTTAAGGCCTTACTAGACTCTATCAGTCTCTCCTGCATCGCTACCTGTTGTTGGAGCCTATCATTGTGCTGGAAGAGAGCCTCATTCTCTCTCTGCGTTTCCTGATTGGTCCTGGAGCACTGGGCCAGTCTTTGCTGCAGGAGGGTTACCTCCTGATCTGTGTCCCTATTGGCCTGCTCCTTTCTTGCCAGAGCATCCTCCACCTTCCTGGTGTGCTCTAACAAGTTCTGGTGTTCTTTTTGGAGGTCACCCAGTCCCTGGAGGGCCAGGTGATTTTCTTCCATTTTCCTTTTTAAGTGGCAGACTTCCTGGCCTAAGGTATCCCTTTCCTGACTAAGAGCCTGCATCTGTGCCGCCAGGTCGTCCCTTTGCCTTTGGAAGGCACCCGCTTTCTGGCGCTCCTGGTCAAACTCTGCCTGGGTATCCAGGTCTTTCAAAATCAGTTTATTGCTCTCTGCCTTCTCCCTATCTAGGTGGCTTTGCAGGGTGACTACCTGCTCAGCACATGCCCTATTGAAGTCTAACTGTTGCTCCAGCTTTTTCTGGCTCTGCAGTAGGGAGTCCAAACCTTCTTGGTACTCCTTCTGCAAGGCCAGAAATCTGGTATCCTGGTCAGCCTTTTCCTGTTGCAGGATGTCCATATCCCTCTTTATTTTAATGATGTGCTGTCTACTCTCATTTTCTGACTCCTGGCTCCCCTGCAGCCTCTGCTCAGAAGAGACCAGGTCAGATTGGACCTTCTCTAACGCCATCTGTCGCTTATTCGCCAGATCTTGGCTTTTAGTACATTTATCCTGCATGTCTCCCATATATAGGTACAGGTATGCCGCTATCCTAACCATCTTGTCTTGTTCATCCTTAGCTTTAGGAGCCATGTATAGTTCACTCAGGGCCACATGTAAGGGACCCTGATCTCTCCATTTATCTGACCCTGTTTCAGTGATCTGGGGTGCGATTGCCTGCAACCAGACCGTCTGGCCCTGATGAGTCCACTCACCTCTCACAAATAACTTATGTAAGAAGTGCTCTCTGGCTATTTTCATGTCTACTAAGGTCGTCATTCTGGAATTTGAGTTCCTTCCTGACTTACAGAAGTTTGTGTTTTATTTTTGCAAAACAGACCTTTTCCTTAGAGCGTTCCTTTGAGGAGTGCTTTACAGCGTAGCACAGCGTGGTGATCCGACCGGATATGTGTATCTGGTCAGCTGGCACACTGTATTAATCTGCACAAGTGATAGATCTAACCCAAACGTCCCGCACGAGCCCCCAATTTGTAAGAGGATTCAATTCAACACTACAGCTAAGTCAATGCCTAGTCTGGGATACTGAATGGAAACCCTTATTGATATATCTTTATGTCCAGTTCATGCGTTCTGGATGACTACCCCTATATAACACCCCTCTCTTGGAATCCCCCTGAACCCACTGAGCCAAGAAGTAGTTCTGTTTTGCAAGTTTAAAGGTTTATTTGATAATTTAAACAATATATATATATATATATCACGCTTTATAATAAATTAATAATTGAATATCACACTGAATCTGAGCAGTAATCAATAATGGATAGTCTGGCACTAGCACACTTGTGAATAGGAACAGAAGAATAAGGTGGTAGAGAATGCTTTATATAAGTTCAGATGGATGTAATGTTGAATGAAAATGCAATACAGAAAATACTCAATATGATTTCAACAAAACAATGTAATCACTTTTCTCTGGCAATCCCCTCCCCCCTTTATGCAATGCAAGGAAATGGAAGGAAAGCACACAGTTCTCAGAAATGCAATCAAATGTAATTCAGTTCACCCCAGCAAGCTTAGACTACAGAAGTTTGAAACACAGGCCCAAAATGCTTTTATATGTGATAGCAATATATTGGAAAATGTGCTAAAATGCTTTTATATGTGCTGGCAATGAAGTGAAAAATATGCTAAAATGCTTTTAATTCCCTCTAGAGGTTCAGGGTGAGTGGTATCTAGTTAATATTAGTCCAGGCTCACTCTAGCAATGATTCAGGGATGGTTCTTAAGAGGCAAACGAATTTTTAGCAAGGAAAGCAAGGAAACTGCTGTTTTCACACGTGGAGAAATTTGCAAATCGCGGCAATATTCGCAAGTGCTTTTTTCGCGATTGCGGCAATAGTGTATGGAATAGGAATGCGGTTCTAGTTTCGTTGAAAAGCCAAGTTTCCCAGCTTTCAGAGGAACGTTACTGCAAGTCTCTAAGACAAACGGTCAGGGAGATATGAGCGATATGGTAAAGGTCGTTTTTCAGATTTGAAATTTTAAAGTTCAAAGTGACAAGTGACAGCTGGCAACTAGAAATGACAGGTGACAGCTTTGCAAATGACAGGTGACAGTTAGGAGGCAGTTCTACTTAGATTAAAATAGATTGAATTATATTATTTTAACTAAGAGATTGGTTCTGCACAGTTCTGCTAGGTACTCACAATATATTTAGAAATAGAATGGGCCTCCCCACGGATCTGGTCAGGTTTTAGACTGGACTCTGGTCTGGTCTCGGCACTTCACAGGGATCTGGGTCAGCTCTCTGGTTCTGCTAACAGTGGTCTGGATCAGCTCTGCTCTCTCTGGGTACAGCACTGCTTCTGGATCTTTCTGCACAGCTTTCTCTGGAGATTGATGGATTTGAAGTCTGGATCTCTGGATGTGGTATGGTCCGGCAGCATGCTCCGCAGCAAATGGAATTGAATGTCTCTATCTGTCCTGACTGTCTGCTTTTATGTGTTTTGAAAGTGGGTGTGTGTGCAGCATCACTAGCCAGCCCCTCTCCACTTGTCATTGGCCACTTCCTCCTCTTCCCCTTGATTGGGGGAATGAAATGAAGTGTCATCATGATGAGGTCTGTTTATGGTACAGAGAACCCACCCCTGTCAACTTTACACACAATCTATATTTGATCAAAAAGACATATTTCATAGCTACACAGTGGTTTGAAATTACATGCACCCATCATGCATATCACATGAGATATACCCTGTTCAAATCTGCTCTTCCTGAGAGCTTGCATTGAGAAATAGCAACATATTTCACTTTTTTGTCAGGTTACCAATATCAGATTCTTACTCAAATTTACCCAAATGTGTGCAAGGCATGCAGGCATTAATTGATGAAGTATTAGACTTTTAACATGCATACATTTTAAGTAATACCCTCTTAACTGCTAGCTTGCCCCCAGATCATGCCACCGGTTCTAAAAACCTCTTAAAATGTGGGCAGAAAAATCACAAGAATTATGGTATCATTTAAATAATTATGACAAGTCCGTACTATGAGTTATTCATCTTTTTCTAAAACCATATTCTGGCTACAGGGGCGTGGTTTCCAGGTCACATGGTACAGAAACCAGTCTTTCCACTTTCTTCAAGCTCAGCCTCTGTCTCCAGTTTCTCCCCCTCCCAGTTTCTGCCAAGTCAGCTTGCTCTCACATGCAGTGCTCCTCCCCTTTCCTTCCAGGAGGAAGCCACATTTACGGTCCCCATAATAAAACATTTGCCTGGGCCCTGGAAGGCCCATTGTTCAAGAGGAAGCCATTTATGGCCACTTCAATAAACCCTCTGCCTGGGTCCTATGTTTAGTCTCTAGCAGTCCCTTGGTAATCCAATCAGAGAAGTTTCATATCCCTTTTGGTGGGAACAGCAAAAGGCAGCTAGGCCTGGGAACACAGCAGTTGTGCAAGTCTCAACTCCTGTCGGGGGTAGCTGGTGGGCAGAATTCAGTTCCTTAAGCCAGGCCCCAGCTAATGTCACTTTTAGTTACCCAGTTTTCTGCATTCAAATAAAACTAACCATTTTTACATATGCAGCTAGAATTCTGATTCTAAGTTTAAAACTATGACATTTAAACAATTGCAACCTATGTGACACTCAAAAGTAGGTCACTCATTTCTTTTAAACATTTAGGTTTTTAGTGTCTTTCAGTCCAAATTTACTTAAACTTCTGAAATCCACAGCTCAGCCAGTCTTGTTATAAACCTTCAAGTCACTTCAGAATATAACTTTACATTGGATCCACCTCTCAGTAAGTCTTTCTTTGGCCTTCTTTGGGTTCATTTATTCAGTTTTACACAAAAAGAGAAAAAAGTCTGGTGTTGTTTTAAAACGCCGGCTTTCTGATAGTGGTGAGTACTGGTAATGCACCCATTTTTGGGATTTAAGAAAATGAATCCCCCACAATTCTAGGTTGCTTTTGGCAATCAGCATTGCCATTCCCAATGGTTTCAGGCTACTGTGTGGGTAGTCCAATGGTGGTTTTAGGCAGTGCCCTTCTGTGCCCATAACATCGGCAAAATGGCTGGCAGCCTATTCTTCATGCACTTCCCTGGGCATTTTCTGGGAATCTCTGGCCATCATGATGTTTTCCATGTCAGTACTGCACAGTTTTGAGGTAGGGCTTGGATGCGTGGATAAAAACATCCCACATATCATCCCCGGCTGCGACTGCGTGTTGCCTGTGCAGTGGTGGGGGTGAGGGGGAGCACGGCCCATTTGCTGGGCTGATGCCCCTCTCCCCCACCTGGCTGCCATGGAGCACTGGTTACCAGGCCTCTATTTGTGCCTGGCAGCGTTGCCCAGAACTTGGGGTTTCACCCTAGGTTGCCCAGGTTAATCCAGATGTGGACCCCTTGCTCACTGTGCTTAGAGAGGCACAGCTCCACCTCACTGATGATTCCCAGCAAGGCTGCAACACGTGTCTGGGGTTGCTGATGGTACTCTTGTTCAGAGTAGTCTTGCCCAGGATTTCGGTGCTGGACTGCCCTGGTGAGTGGGACCAGACTGATATGCAAATGTCAATTTCTTTTCTCTATAATTTTCTATAAGGGTGCATATATATGTCTCACCACTAGAATCAGAATGCAGAGGGTATGGTGGCATTGATCTCACAATTATGCAACAAGCAACCATTGTTTCACAAGTTTGCATACTTTTCATCATGTATGCTGAATTTTCTTTCCCTCCACATTAACCAAACACTGCTTCTTTTTCAGATCAGTCAGAGCACCAAGAGACCATGCAAATGGCAGCAGAGCGCATTGTGAAGCCCAATGCCATTACATATTTAAGCAATAGGCCCCGAGCAGGGATATATTACCACTTCAGGTAATGCCCCGGGCCCATAGTTACATAGTAACGAAGGCCCCAGGTCATTACCTGAAGTGGTAATGCCCCCCTGTGAAGGATTTATTGCTATTAGTACCCTGGCCCTTAAGATCGGGGTACTAAGAGCACTGTTTTTCTCTTACAGAAAAAAAAGGTTAAATAAAAATGGCCACCGGGGACAGGAATCCGAAGTCCGTTTTCCCTTTCCATGGCGGCCATTGAAAATTAACGTAAAAAGGTAAACATACAAAATGGCCACCATGGAAAGGGAGAAGGGACTACAAGTTGTCCCTTCTCCCTTTCCATTAGTCCCTTCTCCCTTTCCATGGTGGCCATTCAAAAAAATAGGGACAAATGTAAACAAGGAAAATGGCTGCCATGGAAAGCAAGAAGGGACTATGTGTAGAAGTGTTCCCAGCGCGTCCGCTCCCGAAATGGATAAAAAAGAAGATATTTGGGGTTGGGAGGACGGGGAGAGGATTCTTTGTATTAGCAGGGTTCCGGGGGGAGGTAACAACACTTACCTCGATCCTCGGTGGGGGAAGATGTCAGCCTCCAGCCGTCTGGTAGCTCGGAGCTGGGATTACCCTATTCCGAGCCTCCTCATTGGCTGAGCGGCTGCCACACACCCCCGCCGGGGACAGAAAGGAAGGAACGTTATGAGAGAGGGACTCCCGTTCGGGTAACGGCCCAGCGAGAGCCAATGAGATTGCATGTTACAATATCATTGTCCCTCGCTGGGTACTAATTAGTATTGCAGTTTCTTTTGTGCTAGTTTGCTGGGTGCTGTTAAGAGGGTCACTCATGGAACCTGGAGTGTTGGTGGGAATCTAGAGTGGGAGGCTACTCCAGGTTCCATGAGAGTCAGTTGAAGGGTGCAGAGCAGAGAGGTCGCTGCTCAGAACATGTTCTTAAAATAAACAGGAGCATTAAGATACACTAAGTTGTCTGAAGTCATTGGAAGTACTCACAACAGCCATCCAACGCCCTAGGCTGTTGCCAGTGGAATGATGTAACCTGTCCTGACTGGCCGTAAAAAGCAAAGATCGCAGTTGGCTTGGACCTGCAGACAGTCTTGACCATGAACATAATACACCCAGTACACTTGGTGGCCTCCCACAGGGTGGTAAAACTTACATTAACCTTTTCCAAGTGCAATGTATAACTGACAAAGCAAGCATATCAGGGTAAAGTATTAACATGGATGATATTGCATCTTTCAATGGGGCAGAGTAAAACTGATATAACAATGTTAAAATTGGCATGGCAACGTTGAAGAAAATTTGAACATTTCTGCATGCAATTGCAAAATGATATGATAGCATTTTGGGGGAAATTAAGAAGTTAGCATTGCAGTGAGTTCCTGGTTGGGGCAATGTGACAATGGCATATGTTATATTATGTTAAAGGACATTTGTACCAAACACTATCACCACCAGAGTCATGCCCTGGCTCTCTGGCAGATCTGAAAAGCAAGAGGGTAGGGTAAGTTAGTAGGACTCAGCGAGAAAAGGCGCAAGAGAGCTGTAATGTGCTGTTGGCAGATTCAGTTCTGTTTACACAGTTCGCTGGGCATAGGTGTGATTTTTTAGTCAGTACTTTTCATGTGCTGTTTTGCAAGGCTATGTGAGGTTTGTTTTGTTGCTGTGGTGTAGTGAAGTGTGTGCGGTTTGTGGTGGAGTATAGGTTTGGCTGTGATATGTTTCGAATTTGAGAGGTGTGAGCACATGGATGACATTTTTACTGTGTTTGGGTAGTTGAGGCGCTCCATCATACCTCCTACACTATGGCCACCTGTAATATGCGTCCCTGCTAGTATCGCGTACTATGGTGCTCTGCGGGACTGGGGAGCTTCCTCCTTTATTCTGTGTATGGTTCTAGGTTGTCTGCAGGGCTATTTAGAGACAATGCCCCCCCTCTAACCCATGCCCTGGATAATTTAGTTGTACACCGGTTGGCCCTTTGGCATATACTGGTGTGCATATGTATACAGTTTGGAGTCTATGGATGATTCCATTCTGTCTTTTCCCAGATACTTTTAACACAATATAGACAGAACTGATTTCTTACACAGCTATTCCTAATGGTCTAAATCCCTATATTTACATAAATGTCCCTGTAAGAAGCATCTTACTGTCCCTTGGTGTGGCTACAAAGAGAGCCCTAGGGAGCACTGGTGGAACGCCTACCTGGGGTGGGGGACATACAAGAGGCTGACCCTATCCTCTCTCACTACTTTCCTGTGTTACTAAAAGCAAGTGCATACTCTTGGGAGGTCGATTATATGTTTTATTTGTATCGCCTCCGAAGCTGTGTGTCATATAAATTCCTTATACTTAAACAGTGTCAATTAAGTTTTTTGTAAAATATTTGACAACAATTCTTCCTTTTGTTGCCAGTTATTAAAATGCAGCTGAATTGATGTAGACGAGCCCACAGCTTTTTTGCAGTGGGTATCGGGGTTAGGGTCATCACTCGCAAAGCTATTGTTCTTATGTCGACCGGTTTCAGCGGTTGTAACTCTGTTTCCGCTTTCTTCAGGACATCAAAAACATTACAAGCATCATAACATATTGTGTAACATTAAAAGACAACTGGGCCTCATTACGAGATGGGTGGTAGCCGTGGAGCTATTAGTTCCATGGCTGCCTCCCATAGCGTGCCCGTGTCTGGTCTCGTTCAATGGGGATTTACCGGTGTAGTCTGGCCCTGGCGGGACTGGTAAATCCCCATTGAACATATCATTGGCCATTCCCATTTCATCCCCCATAGGGCTCAATGGGATTGGGGAGGGCGCTATTAACAGGCTTGCGACTTTCAAGCCCGTTATTAGCACCCTGGTCCCTTAGCGGGACCCGTAAGGGACGCGTGGTCAGACCACATGTTCCTTACGGTCACCGCCCACGGACCTTGAAATAGGGCGATAAGGCATTACCGGCACCGGACTCCTTACCCGTGCCCGGTATCCCTTACCGCCCAGATCGTAATGACCCCCAATATTTCCATTAATGTCAAGTTGCCCAACTGTTGGGCTCTGGAGGATTCAGTCCGGGCTTCTGACATCTGTGGACCCTGACACTGGAGACTGGAACAAAGGGAGAACGGACTCCCGGGTGAAGTTTTCACAGTCACCTTTAATACAAGTTCAAAAGACACACTGGAAGCACACAGAGCAGCATTCTGCCTTCCTCCTTTTATTGGTCTTTTTTAATGATGCAATACTTTCATGCAATTTGAGGATACATATCTGATTGGTCCTTTTAGCCAGAATAAAGCCCTCTTATCTTTGATTGGGTGGCTTATCCGTCACTCACAAATCCAACATTAGTTCATTTCTTGGCAAGCACCGGCTGACTGCCACATAGACTGATAAGCTCATTTTAGGCCCAGCCGGACACAATTACACATCCTTTATCTCCTGCCAAAAAACAGTTCTTTTCTGCTTCTCGATGTCCTGCCAAATTTAGTTGCAGATGATCTGTACTAATTGTTAACTTCCTTACCTTTATCTGATTTACCTTCAATCATGTCTGCTTTTCCCCAGCCAAGTTTCAAATTTAATCTCCACGCTCAATTATTTCACAGCAAGATGCTGCTAAAGACCTTCTTCTGTGTAAGCATGATTCAGGCCTTTTGACACCTGCCCTTATGATGCCATTTTGTATTTGGCATCCATCTTAGAACATCTCTCAGTTTGTTCGGCCATACTACCAAATGGTAAGTCAATATTTACTTTAAGCATATCTCATTTTCTATCCAGTTTCCAGAACATATTTTTACATATTCATGATGTGTGTGTAATACCTAAAGCACCCTTCACTTCCTGGATCATTCTGACCCCAAAAATATGCACCACCCACCTGCACTTTTTTATCTTTAAAAACACTATAATTCTAAATTCTGCAATACTGGAACCATTGATCAGCCTATCATGTTATCTCTACTCAATTTGAGGTGGGAAGAGGGGTCTGGTACCCCTATACACCTTTCACAGGACAAACAGAGGACTCAGTCAAACAGCAAGATCAAACTGCAGTTTATCACAAGCAAAACCAACAGGGATCAGCACAGGGACAGAGAAAATCTGTGGACATCTCCTCGCAGGCCAGTTTTGTACCCTATTACGTCAAAGTGACATCACAACCTAGGCCCTTATCAGACCACTGGATTGGGTACTGAGTAATATACCACCTATAGTGGACATTATACATGTTATTCTACTAGCCCTCATATGTCAGGAGGCTGGCCTGGTCCATCCCAAAGTCACTATCTATAACAATGTTGTAGTGTGAGGGTCTTGCCATTGGTTCTTGCCTGTTGCTACCCACCCCTATAATACTGAACTGTGGTTGGCTAGAGCTGACGTCCCCAGGCCAAGGATCTGCCAAGGTTCACAGCTCTTGGTGCACCTTTTCAAGGTAATAAGAATGACTATGTGTTTGCATTATAACTGGTGTGTACCACCTCAGTCTCTGAGAGTGTTCTTTTCGCTCCATGCAACACTTGTCTCATATTGTAACATCTTTGTTGCAGCCTTCTGTCTGGTAGCATGAGATCGGCTCCCTTTCCCAGTGTTGGTCACTGTCCATTGTCTGCGTCAGCCAGGTAACGTTTACGGAGACCATGGTTTGGAGCTGTGCAGCTCAGAATTATTTATCGTATTTACTGCAGCTGGTGCTTTTGTCATTCAGGGAATGGAATGTCATCAATATCTTGTGGCCTTGGCAGCGGGTCCTGTCTCACACATTTTGCTCTTCGTCCAGCCTGAATTCAGCTCAGCTTGGCTCTGGCTGAGAGACCTGTGGCCTGCTGTAATTTTTCTAAACCTTTATAATGCAGTTTCTACAGTGTTCATGCTTTACTACATCCTCCATAGGTTAGTCACACTTGGTTCTGTCAGGTCCCGTATGTGCTTCTGCAGTTCCATAAGGTTATTTGCATGTAAGCATCTGCAAGCTTTGCTCCCGATCTCTTGTTTCTTGCAGTTTCTGCGGTGTTGTGCTTGGCTAATGATAAAAATAATAAAAGCAATGATAGTACATATATGTGTCTGTCCTCTAACTATAGAACTGTACTCTTGTGTTCTTTATGTATACCAGCGTGTGTTTACATCCCGGAGAGTGGATGGCACGTGTGCTTCATGTCTAAAAGCTGCTAAATTGTGGTGTCTCTAACGACATCAGCAACATGGCTTCTTGGCACTTTAATCAATACATAAATGGAATGGGTGATTACGATATTTCCTGGCCTTTTTCCGGTCATGAATTTTGTAGGAGGGGGAGGGGATGATATGATTCCCCATCCCTCATCAGTCCCCCTTCTGGGCGACCTGTCGATGTTATAACTTGATGGTCGTGAAGATTATGGGCCTCTGTCCACAAGTTCCACTCAGACAGATACAAATAACTTCCTGAGCGATCCTTGAGGCCACAGGTGTTTTGAGTGCCGAAGAACGCCATGAACCAGGAACACCGGTGACCCCTCGACCGCTGTAAAGCAAGCAATGGGTAAGTATAATGGCAAACAATACACTGAATAGCAAGCTAACAAATATCAAGGGGCTTACCAAGGTGGAGTCTGGGGACGGGAAGAGCACAGATGAAAATGGAGGTGTTCCGTGTGGCTGCAATGTGTAGCAAGCGGCAGCGGGTAGGCGTAGTACTGGAAGATTGCTGTAGAATTTGGCACTGCAAAACCTGTATAGAGAGGGTACTCCAAAAGGTAACAGAAGTGGAAATCCAAAAACAGTCCGTTAAGAGTTCCAGGGTCAAAAGCCAGCCAAGTTCGTTGAAACCAGGGGTAATCCAAAGGAATCCAAAACACAGTTCAAAAGGTCCTGAAAGAGCAGAGCAAAACAGTATCCGAGAGCTTGACAGAGGAATCCAAGAAGAACAGTCCGTAGTCCAGAATCGAGATGTGGAGACAGGAAGACACCGAACAGTGCATGATTGGGTCAGCTGTGAAGCACTGAATGAGCGTTCCCTCTCCGGTTTTGAAGAGTCCTAGGAGTGTCACATGACCCCATTACATGACCGATGATGTAGCACGTTTCCTTGTCACATGACCCAAGTTTTCAAAAACGCTGCCGGGTCTTCCTGGGGGCGTGATGAAGCAAAGAAAAAGGCCGGTGTCTCCGCCGACTGTCTCCAAGACGCCAGGGCAGCTGCCAACGTTGCAATGGGTGAGTATGACCATAGCGCATTGGATGCCCTTGTGTGTTCTTGTTGTATTGCATGGTCCACCGCTGCCGTGCTGCTTGAGGTAGTGAGGGCATGAGGTTAGAAGGGGAAGGCAGATCAGGACCTGAGATGGAGGGCTTAGTGGCTGCACGGGTATTCGTGTGTGTAAGGTGACCAGTGGATGGTGTAACAGTCGACCACATCCCTATTTGACAGTTCTGTAGCTCTGACCTGTCATATCTTAATTATCCATCCAAGGAGTCCATATTAGTATGTGTGGTCGTAGAACAAACAGCACATGTAACAGCACTCTCCTTCAGGGTTGCACCAGACCCACCTCCTTCATAGTATTTTGGATCGTTTGGATTGTCCAGCGTCATGGATTCCATTGGGAATAGTTGACACTATGCAATTTTCAAACTGAGCTTGTCCTGTTCTGCAACAATCTTGTTTATTGTTCCCCCTATCTTTACATCCATCAGGATCTGCATCCCGATAGTCTCTTTATCTGTTTTCACGCATCTCGCCATGCAGATCTTGACCCCACACAAGAGCTCTTGCTATCACCTTCAGCCTGTCTGACAGCCATGATGGCAATCATGACCATATGTACGCCAACCAGCTCTTGTCCTTCCCTGTTCCATGGGCTTCATCTTCCATTTTGGCATACATCTGTGCCAGTTGCGCTACTGCATCTAATAGAGCACCGTTATATTCGTCGTTAGCAGGTATGAAGGTATTAATGTGCAACAGGAACTTCCTATCTTTGCATGAACTCTTTCTTCCATAGCTGTGAGGAGATCCAGAACATATCTGTTCTGGAGTGCCACCAACCTTATTGCTCTGAGCTCTTCCATTATTGCGTTGAACCCATTCACTGTAGAGTTAATCATTACCATCAGCTCTCAGCAAGTGATCTGTAACCACTTGGCGTTTGTGTATGTCTACATGCCTGGTATTATTATTGCGAATAACATTTGTGTCCTGCTGAACAGCCTTTGCTCTGTGGGCATTTCCTCCAGGGCCGTCTCTGATGCTTCCGAGAAGTAATTCCTCCTCACTTCACTCTGCTCCTTCCTTCCATTTTCTCTGTCCTTTCTTCCTTGCCTGTTGATGCTGCCTCGAACAATCTCTTCCTGTGCTTATTGTTGCTCATTTGGGGGAATTTGTTGAGCTTTACATCCTTCTTTGATATTACCAATGAGGGCATGTTGATGTGTACCAGCGAGCAAACTCCTGCCCATTCAGGTGGCAGCTTCTCATATGCGTTTGATCCACAAGCCCAGTAGTCATCCATCAGTACAGCTGTTCCCACTTTCATTGCTGCAAGTTGTTCAATTGTTGTGTACTCAATGTTCTCACCAACTTCAACATCACCATTGTTCTGATAGCAGAGGGCTGGTGTCTTCAGAGGGATTGTCAGCATTGGTCCAGCCTCATTTTCTACCCATGTCAGTAATTTTGAGCTCATGTCCCTTTCTTTCAGGCACTTGTCGTTTTCTTCCTGCACCTTGTTCACTGACGACTGGGCTAGTGTCAGTGCCTTGCTTCCAAGCACTCCATCCTGCCATCCCTCATTTGTGTACACTTCTCCGTACACTAGTACCAGTGGCCTTTCCAAGCAGCCAGGCTCTCCTCATATCTCCTTCACTCTTGTCCAGGGACATGCAGTTCCTTCAATGTAATAGTCTTTGTTTCTCCCTTCTCAGGTCATCTTGCTGCCAGTAATTGTTCATCATGTGTAATGTCTTTATGCAACTATCTTTGTATGGGAATGTTCCTTCGGACATCCATCTCAATGTTGCTGACTTCCCTTGGAATCTTCCTGGCCTTTGTACAATCGTGACATACATTAGGCATTGTGCTCTTGCTGCAGGTATTTCAGTTGCTATGAACGTTCTAGAGGCACTCACGGCATAGGGGATTAAAGAGCAGACATTACAGGTCTCCCCAGTGGTTTCCTTACCTACTTTTGTCATGTGTTTGTACCACATGTTGTTAGTCACTCGAGCAGTGTCAGTGAGATGCATGTCTACTCACATCATGTCTATGTGAACAATGTGCTTACCTCTCCTTACATTATCAGCAGTATTCTCTCAGTCCACCTGACATGGTCGTTCAACCTGCTTGGGTCCGGGGAATGTTAGTAGAGGGTGCAGCGGTAGCAGTAACAACAACATATAATTGCCAAAGCATAAATCCAACCAATCCACAGGGAATTGATAGACATGACATAACGATAAAGTTCTTTATTGTTCCCTTCATTTCCACTTACGCTGCTTGATCCTTGTAGCCTGATGATACAGTTGCTCGCCTAAAATGCACAGGAAAGTCTTTATTGTGTTAGTATTGTCAGTGCCCTTAAGCCCCGCGGACCGAATAATCACTTATGGCAAAGGCGAATACCTCCTCCCAGACTTCTTACTGGTGGATATTTTAATATGGACAGCACTAGGGGCTCGCCATTCTCAAGTTGTGGGTATGTTTGGGCCAAGTATTGCACAAAAACACAATAATATTCTCCAGGGGTTCGTGCTCTCAATCTGTTGGGTCTTCTCACATAGTGTACCAACTGTTTAGAGAAAGCTTCTGGGTGGTAGTGGAAAGTAACATGGGTGAAACAAACAATATGTTATGTTATGTTATGTTATGTTATGTTATGTTATGTTATCAGAACCTTTAAAAAGCACAGTTACCCTAGGGTATCTTGGCGCTAGAGGGAGAGGAAGCCCAAAACAATCACTCCGCTTAAAACAGATAAGTCTTAATGGCCTTCCTGAAAGCTAGATGACTAGACATTTTTTTCATAGCAGTCGGGAGTTCATTCCAAAGAACAGCCGCAACATTCATGTAGACCCTGCATGTGCGGAATGAGAAAATAACAGACAATGTATCCTTAGTCCATTTGTATACGTTCTCCAGTCGCTGCTTTGGCTGCTTGGGATTGTGTGACCATGGGATTTCTGTGTCTCCCTAATCGGCTAAGGTCGGCATGCACTTGTAGTTCATCTAGGTGCTGAACGTTGGCCCTGTCGGTCATGGAGACTTTGTTGCCAGGTGAGGCCACTGCTTTTTAGGGCTTGATGTCCTGTATGTAATTCCAGACTGTTTTTCCTACCAGCTTGACAGCGCAGTCTGCCAATTCCTCGACCACATAGGGTCCAATAAATCTAGGCGCATTCCAGCGCCGAATAAACCTCTTAACAACACAATATCATCCACCTTCACAGGATGTTTAAGTTCACAGTCTTGTAGTGCATCATCGCAGTCAATCTCTTCTCCGTCTTCTGGGCCCCCCTGGATTCACTGTATCTGGCAAGAGATAAAAGAAGCACTAGAAACCAGAGAAGTAATGTACTCATACATCTCCTGTCCGAACACATCTGCACTATTTTCACAGTTTTTCAGTGCTCTCGTTGGAGGAGCCAGGGGAAGATGCATGCACCGTCCTATCACCACCTCATGGGTCATTAAATGCTGGTCAAACCCTGGCTTATTGTGCAATGCAAACAAGGCACGGAGTAAGCATTGCAACCCATTTTTCTTGGTGCTTTGCTGAGTCATGGCTATGCACTCCTTTAGGAAATCATTCAGGAGTTCACACAATCTGTTTGCTTGTGGGTGGTGTGCACAGGCACATTTATGCTGGATGCCTAGCAGGGTTGTGATGTGCTAAAATAGTTTGTTGGTGAAGTGAGGGCCATTGTCAGACCGCAGGACCTCACACATGCCTCATCTAAGGAAAACCTCCCTGACTAGAAACGTGGCTGCTCTATATGGGCCTGCCTCGATCCACCTAGAGAACGGGCAGACAACCACTATCATGTAACAGTCTCCTTGGCATACTTGGATCATAGCCACGTAGTCCAAGTGGGGATGCAGAAATGGGCTTACAGGTTATGGTATGGCAACTATCAAAGTATGCCCTGCTGTAAACTACTGGCATAACAAGCAGTCACTCACAAACTCAGCTACGTGTTCATTTAAATTTGGACAAAAGCATGTTTCTCCATTGGGTGTAGCAATGACCTCCTTCCCTGTGTGTGTTGGATAGTGCAATTGTGGTAATGCTGTATTCAATAATGCAGTGGCATGTCCACTTTCCCTTTGTTGTCCTGTCACCATAAGGCATCTGTCTGGGACATTGAGCACCCTATCTTTACCCATAGCTCTTTATCCTCCTTGGGCTCATCTCCCTGCAGCTCCATAATCTGTGTTTCTGGTAATACATTGTACCCCTCCTTCATTACCATGTTCCTCACCCCTCCCTGCGCCTTTTGTCTCTCTCTCAGTTCCCACAATTGCCCAAAATACGATGTGCATTTTGCCTCAAAATATGCTGCTTAATTTCCTCTTGAGATAGGGTCTTCCCCTTTTGTGTGGGCCTGCCACTTCACTGTTGCTACCTTTTTTTAAATAAGCAATTACCTTGATCAATCTGTCCAATAATAGCGCATGCTGCACTGGGGTCCTGTCTGATCTCCTGAACCCCCATCCTTAGCCATCGAGTGAGTCCTGAGTGTACTGCTGATGTCACGTAGGCAGAGTTAGAATACATCCCTCATATCCTTCTCTACACTGCTGTACAGTGCTAATATGAGAGGCACTAGTTCTGCTGCTTGTGCTGAATAATTTGATGATAGCCACGCACTTGCAACCACCTCACTTGCCCCTTCATTCTTCAGTCTTACATCTGCAGTCCCAGTACGTCTCCCAAATAAAGGGCATCCTTCTCTACCTTGCATGTCTCACTAAACATCTCTATGTTCTTTGTGCAGTCATATGTAAAGTCTCCTACTTGGGGAACATCTGCCAAAAATGTTCATGGATTTACAGTCTTGCCTCTTACTATCTTCAATACTACATTCACTAGTAACACCTCGTTCCCTGATGCTCTCTGTGCGGTCTGTGTGCTCTTTGGCTTGTGCAGTATCGTAAAGAGGATGTGCTCCACATAAAGAGTGGTGGTGCACACCATCATTACCGCTGCTGACTTCTCCACTGCGAAGGCTGCAGCTGCCAAAGCTTGTCACATGGATAATGCCCTCTCTTAAATGGGTCAAGTTGTCCACTCTAGTAAGCAATTGGCTTATGGTCCATGTTTGTCTTCTGTGTCAGTACTACCTTCATCACTACACTGTCAGTGTTCAGAAATAGGAAGAATTCCTTTTTGTAATCTGGGTTCCCGAGCACTGGGGCAGTGCTTATTGCTTCCTTCAGTTCCTCAAAGGCCTCAGTCATCACTGAGGTCCATGTCAGTGTCTTTGTTCCCCTCTGTGCCTCTCTCAAGGTGCATAATAGTGGTCTTGTGTATGTGCTGTAGTCAAAGACCCATGCTCTGCAATAATTGCACATCCCCAAGAACTGTTGCATCTCCCTCACTGCGGTTGACTGAGGTGTTTTACCTATTGTCTTTGCTCTCTGTGGGGAGATCTGTCGGCCATCTTTGGATATCATCTGTTCAATGTATAGAACCTTCTTCTAACAATACTGTAACTTTGCTTTGTATTACTTGTCCCCATTGTCAGCAAACACCATCAGCATGTGCACTGGGTCCCTCCTGCACTGATCTTCTGTCTCACTGCAAATCAAAATGTCTTCTTCATACTGTAATACTGTGCTTTCCATCTGCATGTTGCTTAGATCCATCTGGATCACTCTGTTAAAGAAGGATGGTGACTCGCAGTACCCCTGTGGTAAACAAGTGTGCTTCCACTTCTGATTTCTATATAAATAAAGCTGATCAAGTCCTGTGAGTCTGGGTGTAATGGCACTGAGAAGAATGCATTCTTCAAATCAATGAAGGTGAAACAAGCAGATGCCTCTGTAATGCTGCACAAAACTTTCACTGGGTTTGCAATTAGAGGATAATCTGCTTCTACAATTTGATTAAGAGGTCTTAAATCCTGAATAAAATGCCATGACCCACCCATGTTTCTTGTGAACGGGGTACTCTGTGGTGTTGCATGGGGATTATGATGGTACCAGAATGCCTCTCTGAATCAGAGCTGTGATTGTCTCATAAATGCCTTCATCTGCTTTCTTAGGGGTACTGTTTTACTCTTAGCAAAATCGCTCCTGGTTTCAGCTTGATCTTCACTCCCCCTATGCTCTTTATACAGCCCACGTCATAAGGACTTGTAGTCCATAGACTGCTGGCTACTTTGGCCATGTCTTCCTCCCAGAATGAGGTCAGTGCCTCCAGTGCCATCGCCATTTAATGTGGCACCTCTCTGTAGTGTATCTGTAACCAATAAGTTACACACATTTCGAACACCATCTCTAGTGCCTGTCTCTTTTCCTTGAATAGTTCATCATCTGTCACCAAAGTCTCCCTGCACACATCTGCAACTGCAATAATCGCTCTCCTTGCCCTCCCTCGTTTCATCCATTCCGTGCACTGCAATCCAATCCTCTCTTGCCACCACTGCCTCTATTTCTAGGGGCATTATTATTTCTTCTGGCTCATCCAATGGTGTTTCTGGCCTGAACAGGTACTCGTTTGGTGCTCACCACACTTTCCCTGTGATGCCTGGAATCCATGCAATAGCAATGTCAGTCCTATATTGGAACATTTCTGGGTCCACTGCCCCCCCCTCCTCTGTACCATGCACCAACAATATTCCTGAACAATCTGCCTTACATTGAGCATGTGTATGCCTGGTGTTGAGCACACTATGCCTTTGTCTGTGAATGAATTGGTCATGTTTGGTCTGCTTATAATGTCTTGTCCCAGCATATTTACAGACGTCTGTCGAGAGTAGAGTAAAGGTAGTGATAGATCGTGATCTCCTATATATAGTGATATATTATCAATGAACATAACCACTTCCTGAGCCCCAAGGAATCATGCGTGTTCATGGCATTGCCTGAACATGTAAATGTACGTTACCTAATGCATGACCTAGTCGCCCCGGTATCAGCAAGAAAGGAAAACATTTTGTCACCTATCAACACCCTTATGTGAGGTTCCTCTGCAGGGTTGGGTGTGGTTGACAGGATGGAACACATAAAGTTTGCCTATAGGCTGTCCTATTGAGGGTACAAGGACAACCATTTCCTGTAAAGGGATTGTTTCCTACCGTTATAACTCCCCCCAGTTGTCAGACGGGTACTGTTGCTACTGTATCCATGTGTGCTGGTATGTCATCATTCTGTATCTGTGCTAGTTGTTTTGTGCTCCCTCTAATCTGTGTAGCCTGTAGATACTATGGTATCGGTGCTGGCATCTGTGTTACCTGCATCTGTGCTGGTGGTGTTTGTGCTTGTGATTACGGCATCTGTTGATATGTACCCTATGTCTGACCTTGTGGTTGCTGGTCCTGTGCATGATAATCGTCCTGGTCCCCTTGATATGGTTGCTGACCTTGCTCTCCCCAATTCTGTTGCATCACCCTGAACCAACATACCCTTGAGATGTGCCCTAGATGCCCACAGGTCCAACACCGTGGTGGCTCCCTCCCCTACCCTGAAAAACCTCCCGAAAAGTCCCCTCGGTTTTCCTACACCTGTTGCTCATATCTCTGAAACCCTCCTGGAAACGCCCCCTTGGTGTGATGCATTTGTGGCCCGAAACCACGCCCTCTTTGTAGGCCTCCCCTTCCACAGAACCCCTCCTGTGGGCTGCCCCATCCATATACCCCCCTCTCATGGGCGGTGCAAACCTTTGTTGCTATTAATGCGGTGGATGCTGCTTTGCCTGTGGGTTGGGACTTGTTATAACCCCCCCTTCCATCGCATACTTTGATAGCTTTCTCTGCTCTAGTTCCGCCTCATCTGCCTTCCTGTCTTCTACTTCTTGCTTTACCTTTTCCTGCCATAGTCTAAAATGATGCACTATCATGAGCTGCTCTTGAGTTTCGAGGCGCCAAAGCTCTTGAATCTTCTGAATGTACTGCATCGATCTTCATCTTCCCTCATTTTTCTTGACGTAATTGCCCCTATGTCTGACCTATCTGGATGCTGTTTTCTCAATTCCTGCCATACTGCTGCACTGCAGTTTGTAAATGGCGACCTGTTGTGTGCTGTGTTCTGTGTCGTCACCCCTGGGAACCCCGCCCACCTCTGTACGTTACTCCTGCTTCTCCTAGTATCAATACTAACAGTCCCTACTGCCAGCCTATGGACAGCTGTCATTTTCTCCATCTCATAAATCCACTTCCCCATTCCCAAACTCAGTGATGGTAACCTACACTACATATTCTCCTTGTATGTGTGCTTCCATGGTACGCACTGAGGTCTCACCCCTGCTCTCTCCAATAAGGGCATCTATGTGTATGCTGTCTCCTCACAAGGTGACCTTCTGGTCAGTCTAATTTGTTGATGCCCCCTCTCGATCTCAATGTCTGCGCATACATCTACTGGTTCTAATATAGGCACTTTTCTGCAACCGTAATAAACCCTAGTCAATCATCCCCTTGAACAAGCCATGGCTGTCTCCCATCTCCTTCGTCCTGGGAGATCCTTTAATCCGTTAACATAGGTGCTCTGTGTGGTGCTAAAGTCTTCTGCCCACTGTACCTGCTTGTCTGAGTCACCCTCCCCTTATCCCTGTGTATGCTTCCTAAAGTCCCATGACACCCATTTGTCTGTCCCGTGCCCATGGATAGTGCTCGGGGCTGCTCCCCACTCTCGTCTCCACTGTACTTGTCCTCACTGTCGGATCCTGTATCCATGTTGCTACAAAAGACATCAGCAAAAACTCTGCCTCCTCCCTGTCAAGTTTGTGTTGGGCTTCATACTGAGATCGACGTCCCTTAAATCATACTTGCTGACTCCTACCCCAGCCCCTATGCCTTCTCCTCCTCCTTCTGTTGTGATCATGTCGCGAGAGCTTGTACTGTCTGGCTCTGTCCATCTGTTTTCCTCAAATCTATCCTTTACCCTATATAGTGCTACATGTGTCTTTACTGCTCTTATAGCTCACTCATCCTCTTCCCTGCACGCTTGTTCTATTGCCAGTCTGGTCAACTGTAACTAAATCTGTTCTCTCTCCGCTAACTCTGTTTTTCTTGCTCTGTCATCTCTCTACGTCTTTCTGCCTTCTCCAGCTCCCTCTCCCTTTTCTCCATCATCTCACTTTCCGCTCTCTCCCGCTCCTTGAGATCCCTCTCGATCCTTTCTTCCTGTTCTCTTTCCATGTGTTCCTTCTCGTCTTCCCTTTGCCATTCTCTATCCTCCCTTTCCAACTTCTCTTCTCTCCTCTCTCACTATTGTCACGCTCTAATCTCACTTCCCAGTCCCACTCCCTCCTGTCTTCTTCATCTATTATCTCTGCCCAATTTGTTGTGTCGCTGTTCCTCTTCAGGCTTTTTATCACCTCTGTCAACCCTTCCACCTCTCCATTTGTCTTCACTTGAAGTTTCAGCAGTACCTGTGCTGCTATCCACTCATTCTTAGTTATGCACTCAAACCTCTCTGCGCCTGGCTACTCACCTCTGGGTCACTAAATTGCTGCCCTGCGCATTTCGGCTTCTCCTCCTTTGTGTATGGTGGTGGCTTACATGTCGAACTTGAATACCTTTCTGCTGCTCTTAGTTCCCTCATTGGATACATCCCCTGTTTATCATCTATATCATGGGATGCCACACTCAGAGGGGCAGGGGGAGATGCAGAGGG
The DNA here is from genome assembly GCF_040938575.1 of Ambystoma mexicanum. Lineage (NCBI taxonomy): Eukaryota > Metazoa > Chordata > Amphibia > Caudata > Ambystomatidae > Ambystoma > Ambystoma mexicanum. Next base: position 1,151,652,897 of record NC_090926.1, on the reverse strand, counting down.
ATGGGTCCCTAGGTCCTTCACTTACTGCTGGCTTAGCATCTACTGACACCTCGCGGCATCCCCTTCGCCCTCCTGAAACATGTGCGACAGCTCGAATATTTCCATGCGTTTTGTCAATTTCTTCCCCTTATATGTACCCTGTATATGTGTCAATAGTGATTGCTGCACGTCTTTGAAGAAACTTCCAAAAGGTGGCCATGGTTTGGTTAATTTGCCCTCAGTACTTTTTCCCTATAAGGTGGGAGATGGAAGTGTCTTACACAGGTGCCAAAGGGGTGTTTCCCCCCACATTTTGCCTTGATACATCTCAATACCTTCACCTGACCTCAAGTTGAGGGTTTTGATAGTCTGCTTTTAATGAAAAAAGGGTATGATATAATAACAATACTTTCAATGTCTACGAGCCCCTCACGCTGCAATACCTAACAGGCATGCTCCACGCACCGTCCCGACTTTGCACTCACTGCCTCCTCAGGCACACCAACAATCTTGCACATGCGCCTTTCGCGCAGCGCCGCATGTTTACTTCGTCTGCCAATCCCACTTCTCCAACATTAGCTCTTCACTGTCTCAAGCTCTCTGAATCCTATGTGCAAACCATTGTGTGACGTCACCAAGCTACCAGAACAGCATAGAAAAATCAAATATTGCAGGCACACGGCACTAGCCCGTTACTTCCAAACCACACAAAACCCCACAGCTGTTTTACCGCGCTCCAGGAGGAGTATACCAATATTCTCTTGTGATCATACTGCGCCTGCTGAGTCACCTAGTGTGCGAAACGTTTCACTCCAGGAGACTTAACCAGTCGACTCACCTTCTGCAATCTAGGCCAGCTCCCTTGCTAACGCTCATGGGGGTACCGTCATCTATGACCCGAGCTAAATGCTCAACTCACAGAAATACCACTATTTACATATCTTTTGTCATCTAAGCCCTTAAGTCAATAGTCTAGCCTATTCACCAGAACCTTTTATCTCTAAGACTGAATGTGTACTAAACATAGAAAAGGACTTCTACCTCTCCTCCCGTCCCTTCTCACTTTTGACAATACCAGACAATACCTTAACAATACTGGGCAATACTAAACAATACTCTACAATTCTCAATACCCACCCTCACACCCAGTTGCTGTTATACTGGTTCAATAATTACACTCCCTGGTGTGCTAGCACTGCTCCGCTGCCGGCTCCCCATCAAGGCGCTCGCCTCCCTGTCTTGGTCTGCCTGGACAACTCGCTGACTTTGGGCAGGATCATTTACAAGGGGCCCCTGACGACCTGTACACGGGCACGCATTTTCCTGTCTTCTCAAAATATGCGAGGGTCGCGCAGCCTCTCTGGTTCGGCGGCAATGGAGATGACGTGGTGCCTGGCTGGCGAAACCAAACATACCTCTGCTGCCAATTTGTTGGGACAAACTCCCAGGTATGCTAGAGGGCCACTAGGAGTTCACAGACCCTTGGAAGGCCCAACGCCTTCCACAGGACAAATGGAGGACTCAGTCAAACGGCAAGTTCAAACTGCAGTTCATCACAAGCAAAACCAACAGGGATCAGCAAAGGGACAGAGGAAATCTGTGGACATCTCAACTTCTCCTGGCTTGCAGGCCAGTTTTGTACCCTAATTAAATCAGAGTGACCTCACAACCTGGGCCCTTCTCCTGAAAAGCTATCGGACCACTTGATTGGGTACTGAGTAATATACCACCAATAATGGACATTATACATACTATTCTACTGGCCCTCGCATGTCAGATGGCAGGACTGGTCCATCCCCAAGTCACTATCTATAACAATGTTGCAGTGTGAGGATCTTGCCCATTGGTTCTTGCCCTTTGCTACCCACCCCTAGGATACTGAACTGTGGTTGGCTAGAGCTGACATCCCTAGGCCTGGGATCTGCAAAGGTTCTCAGATCTTGTTGTACCTTTTCAAGGTAATAAGAATAACTATGTGTTTCCATTGTAGCTTGTGTGTACCACCTCAGTCTATGAGAGTGCTCTTTTCGCTACATGTAACACTTGTCTCACATTGTAACATCTTTGTTGCAGCCTTCTGTCTGGTACTGTGAGATCTGCTCCCTTTCCTAGCACTGGTCGCTGTCCATTGTCTGCGTCGGCCGGGGCACGTGGTGGGAGACCATGATTTGGGGCTATGCAGCTCTGAATTATGAAGAATCATTTGCATTTACTGCAGCTGGTGCTTTTGTCGTTCAGGGAATGGAATGTCATCTGTATCTTGTGGCCTTGGCAGCGGGTCCTGTCTCACATGTTTTGCTCTTTGTCCAGCCTGAATTCAGCTCAGCTCAGGTCTGGCTGAGTTTCCTGTGGCCTGCTGTAATTTTCCTAAACCATTATGATGTGGTTTCTACAGTGTTCATGCTATACTACATTCTCCATAGGTATGTCATAATTGGTTCTCTCAGGTTCCATAGGTGCTCCTGCAGTTCCATAAGGCTATTCGCTTGTAAGCATCTGTACGATTTGCTTCGGATCTCTTGCTTCTTGCAGTTTCTGCATTGCTGCTTTTGGCTAATGATACAAATAATAAAAGCAATAACAATATACATATGTGTCTGTCCTCTAACTATAGAACTGTACACTCGTGTTCTTCATGTATTCAAGTGTGTGTTTATGTCCCAAAGTGTGGATGGCATGTATGCTTCATGTCTAACGCTGCTAAGTCGTGGTGTCTCTAATGACATCAGCAATATGGCTTCTTGTCGCTTTAATCGATATTATCGATTGATTTGTCTTTAGTTGCAGCTTGGGACTACTCGACCACTGTAGGGTAAATTTGCACCACATCTGGTTTGTAGGGGGTACCTCTCAATATACTTGTTAATCATCGATCCGATGGGGATTTGTCTGAAATAGAATGGGTGATTACGATGTTTCCTGTTCTTTTTCCAGGAATTTCATAGGAGGTGGAGGGGGTGGTAGGATTCCCGATCCCACTGCAGTGTTAAACCTAGGACGCTCCCATCTCCCTCTTTAGGTTCCATTAATGCCCTCCATGGGACTCAGGTTTCCCTCCCACTTGGAAGTCTCTCTGCCTCCCTGCACTTGTCATGGTATGCTATAGTCCTCCATTTTACAATGTGTATGTTCATTCTGTGGGTTGTGGGTGTTGCTCATACATATTTGTTTGGTTCTTAGATGAACAAGCAGGTTTTTAGGAGTTTTCTGAATTTTAGATGGTCCTTCATGTTTCGTATTCCCGTATTTCTCTCAGGAGAGAGTTCCAATTTGTTAGCGTTATGCAAGAGAATTCTAATCCAGCAAGACTTTTTCTTGTGTACAGTTTTGCTTCCAGGCGGATGTCGTTACTGGATCTGGGCGTTCTGGTCAACTGGTAAATGGTGATTTACTTTTGTAGGAATTATGCTACTAGGGCGTGTGTTGTCCTGTGTATTATGCACGCTGTTTGATAGGCAGCCAGTGTATCGCAAGAGTCATGTGGTCGCTTCGTGAGAATTTGAGGAGGAGTCTGTCCGCTGCGTTCTGTATACGTTGCAGTTTCTTCAGTAGTTAATGCAGCATATCAATGTGTAAACTATATAGCTAATTTTATGGATCACATGCTAGCTAAGGATGCAAGCAGAAATGGTCCATCACTGCATTACACAAGCCCTGGGCACTCTTCCACCTATGAAATAATGCACTGCTTCAGACACAAAAGAAGCAGGAAAGTGGTTCACACTGCAAATGAAAAAGAAAAATAAGCAGAAACTAGAACAAACATGGATGCAACACAAAAAGCAGGAGGGCAAAATTGCATAAAAGTGGCATTTCCAACACTACAAACAGCAATCCTAAAGGCCCAAAAATAACACTATACCATAAGCATCTGTACAGCAAGCGATCCACAGAAAATAATGTTCCAAAACTCATAAAGGAGCTGAGAAATCAGACTTTTGTAATACCCCTACATCCTCCCAAAAAACATTGTTACCACATCTCCAATTATTTCAGTAAAAGGTTCGAAACATGCTGTAAACCATTGACACTGTGCTTATCGGGAGGCAGGAAGGCCGTCTCTATTATGAAATACCATTAACAACTGCACGGCTCAAGTACTTCAATTCCATCGCTGAAGCAGAACTCATCATGGAGAACAACAAGGGGGCCTCACCCGCGGACCTCTGCCTGCTGAACACATGTTAATATATTATTAGCATGGCAACGCCAGCCTATCTCGCATGTGAACGTATGAACTCCTCACTAGTACCACGACTGCCTATGTTAAATCACTTCTCAAATGCACTTCTGGATAGCCGGTAAACAAGCAAACTACTAACCAAATTCTGATATGCCATAACCAGATAAAATACAGGAAAGCTTTGTTTGCAGTCAAATCCTAGAACATGTCAAGTCCGACATTTTACTTGACCATGTACAAATAGCTTTTAGACAAATGATAGCACATGAATGTGCACTTCTTTTGATCTGGGGTGATCTTAGAATCAACACAGATGCCAATATCACCTTAAATCTCATATTCTAAGACATCTCACCTGTTTTTGACACCATTAACTAAAAATCACTAAAACGGATGTTGCAGAATCTTGTCTGTGCAACATTGCACTACAGCCAATGAGATCCTTTCTCACAGACAGAACAGAATCCAATTGGCTGCCCTCTTTCTGTTCAAACCCCTGCAATATAACTTGTGGTGCATTGAAAGAATGAAGCCTGTCACCTCTGCTCTTCAACATGGACCCACTCATTAGATTTATGAAAAGGCATGGACCCACCTGCTACAAATATGTGCATGACACACAAATGATGTTCAAAATGACCAGCAACAATCACAGACACCTCACTCACCAATTGCCTCATGTAAGGGAATACCTGGATGATTTACCATAACCTTAAACGTTTCTACTTTGATGGACATCCGTTTGACTATGGTCAGATAGCATTGCTTGATAGCGATGTTGAAATTCTGAGTATGTTGGAGGAATTGTTGAATAGCACGCTGAGAACCATAGCGGTTTGTTCCAATGGCAGATCCCGTGCCAATGCCTATGATATAATGTTTGATCGAAAGAAAAAGAGGTTGAGGAAACATGGACGCTATATAAGAAGATCCTTATTCTTAAGCATGACAGAAAAGCAAAAATGTTGCACTAATTTTCAACATCATTATAAGAACTGGATGGGGACACATAGGATGGAGGCTAATAATGCCAATTGGCGGTTGCTTTTTGGCATGTTCAGGAGTCATGGTAATAAAAAACGTTGGCAACATTATAGCCATCATATGTGAGAAAGAGCAGCGGTAGTGGTCATCCCCACCAATGGGTAAAACACCTTAAGAATTGTATGGTATGAAGAAGGGTGTGTTAACGAATGAGATGCACGATGACCAAATGAATGTGCCTAGTGAGATGCCTTTTGATTTGGAAGATAGAAAGAGGACCCTTGGCAAGCTAAAGGCATTGAGGTCTCCTGGCCCTGAGTACATTGGTAATGTGATAATGAAGCATAATCCTGAACTCTGGGTTCCTCTCGTATTGAAGGTATATACCTCAATCTGGCATAGTGGAAAGATACCAATTAGTTGGGAAACATCTATTATGGTGCCTGTGTACAAAAGGGGAGGAAGGACTGAAGCACATAATTATAGATTTTTGGCTATGATTGATTCTTGTGGCAAAATCTTTTCGACCCTATATCCGTTGGATCCGGGCAAAGAATCTTCTGGCCTGGAAACAAACTGGTTTTCGTGCTGGTTACAGTACCCTTGGCACTTCAATACATGATGGCTGATACCCACAAGATTTCGGAGAAGCAACTGTATCTCTGTTTCATCGACTACCAGGGGCCTCTGACTGTGTGGTTAGTGAAAGACTCTGGTATAAATTGAGAAAAATGGGGATGGATCCTTCCATTGTGCCTTTTATGAAATCTCTGTACATGAGAACCATGGGACAGGTCAGGTTAGATACAGAAGGCAACATGTCAGGTCCTATTCACACCAATTTAGGACTGAAGCAGTGCTTCTGCCCTAGTTCGTAACAATCTCAGTGTTGCCAACCTGGATTCGGCATTTATTGGTCACTGTAACTTTCCCCCAAGAATTGTCCGAGGGCCAATTGATGGCTCTCTTATGCAGATGATACAGTAGTGGTGGACCGCACCTCTGTGGGTCTTCAGTGATCAATGGTGCATGCAGAGGATAACAATCTAATGATCAACCTGGGAAAAAACAAGGTTATGATCATAGGTCGGAGAATACATAAAAAGTCGCCTATAGATGGAAACTTGGTGGCAAGACCTTTGAGATAGTAGATTCTTACACCTCCTTGTGTACTCCTATCAGAATCCTTCCTACCCAAGGCTACTTTGAGCAGATGGTTGGGAGAAAAATACTTCCTTAATTAAACTTTATCTGTGGTTTTGTCATGAGGAAGGGTGGCCATTTTATTGAAGGGTATCTAAAAATATATAACATGACCATAGTACTGGGAGTGTTATATGGACTCGTAGTCCTTACATAAGCTGGTTAGATCGCTTTGAAGGATAAAATCTGGAGGAAGGTGCTGAGAATTCCAACTGCAGTTCCTGTTGAAGCTATAAGATGTGAGCTGGGACTCACTCTGTTGACTACTTTTTGGAAAATCCAGTGATGCACCCCTATATGAAAATCATGTGGGGCCGCTCTGATGAGGATAACTTGTTGGGATTGTTAAAGAATGATAAAGTGAACAATCAAAGTAAGGGGAGAATGATGGATTTAGAGAAGGGGAGAATTATGGATTTAGAGAAGATAGAAAAAGATTTCCTGAAGGCAATAAATCTGGAATTTCTAGAAGAGGCAACTCTGGGAATCTTTTTCAAAGGAGTAAAGTAAAAAGCAGAGGAATGGGATATCATAAAGAACATTGAATCCCTTACTAAGAAGAAGCTCTACGCATCTTGTGTCAAACAATTTTTGGGATGGGAAACCGTGCAGTTATTTAACAAAGATGTGTGAGAAAGATCTTAGATGGTTCTTTCTATACCTTAGACTTACCATACTTCCTACCGTGGAATATTTGGGTGCTTGGTAAGGTATTAACAGAGAAAAACAGAAATGTAGACACTGACACGGAGTGTGAAACAGCTAGACACATACTGACTAACTGTAAAGCTATTGAATAACTAACTGTACTGAACTTATAGAAACTATGTTGCCACCATGGATCGAGTATCAACAGACCAATTCTGGGCCACCTTGTATTCTGGAGACTCATTGGTGATCACTGCATCAGCCTATCATGTGTGGAGAAGGGTTGTTGGTGTTCTGTGGAAGGAAATTAATTGATTTATCAGGATTTTATTTTCTTAATGGTAAATAGGATTGTTATGTGATAGATTTTCTTTAATTTTATTCACTGTCATTTTATTTGATTGTTAGTGTAAAGGCTATTTTCAGCCGTAGAAATAATCTTAAACAAGACCCAGACAAGACAGAAATCATGACCGTTCCACACCACACTGCACGACAAGCATCAATAATGTGGCCTGCATAAAGCGGCACTCACCAAGAAACCGCAAAGGTGATCAAGGACCTGGATTTAATTTAGAACCATAAATCAATGCATTGGTAAAGAAATGCTTCCACCATGCAAATAATGCTTTTTCTCCCCTTCCCACAAAGGACACTCACCATCAGCAATTCAAACGTACAAACTTCAGTTAGAGACAAGAGGTTTTCTTAGACTCAACAGGAAGGTGGCATACAGCAGCTCCAAGATCCCTCCACTTGCTAGAAGTGAGGACAATGAGTTGGGGCACTCTGCGTCACAGGGCCCTGGAGCAGAATGCAGACCAGAGAAGATCACCCCTTAGCAAGCATGCAGGACAATGAGGTCCAGCAGCAATGTGCCTCCAGAAACCATGCGATAAGCCACAAAGAGAGGCAGGGTTTTCACTTGCTCTGACATCGAGCCAAAGCTCTGGAACGCCTTCCCAAAGGGTCTCCACGCAATCGAGGATCACTTGACTTTCAGGAACACCTTAAAGACCTGGCAGCATAACTAGAGAGCCATTGCAGCATGCCATCCATCTTCCACCTACACAACTGCCATATGCTCCAACCCCCTACCTGACCCTTCATTCATTCCCCACTAAATCCATCAATCTATTGGGCTCTCGGGCATTGCACACAGAACTGCACCGTCTCCACAGGGCATGAAAAAGGGCCCTCCCCTCTCACTTCGAACAACAAAATACCACGCTCCTACAACCAAGTCACATACCACACCATGCCCACGGCCTATGCATCGCAATTTTGTATAATCATTATTTAATTTGAGCCTTTAAGTGTTTTCGCTAAATGAATTAGTCTAATGAGTTGCTGCACTTTGTCCTTTTAGAGCCCAAGGCTTTATTTTAAACTCTAAGGGCACTACAATACAAAACAAAATCATCCTGGCACCAGAGGCACACAAACTTCCTTATGGAAATAGACCCCTCTGTGCCCTGGAAAAATGGGTTCCATTGATAAAAATCGAAAATAAAAAAATGAACGGACGAAAATGCCGAATCCGGCATTAGAAAGATAACCAAACGCGGATAATGCCGATTAAGGGGGGCAGGGGTTGTGGGGGTGTCCCCCGCTCCTCTTGATCGACATTATGGGATGGGTTGCAGAGGGGTCCCCCGCTTCCATAAAAAGGATAGCAGGGGTTAAAGAACTGTTTTCTTTTGTTTGTGTGGCGGAAATCCCAGCTCTAGATGGGTAGACGGAACTTGCGTCGCAGGGTGAGTGCTGCGGTAAAGGAGAAAAGGTACGTTGGGTGCCAGAGGGTGCCAGAGATAAGTATGTAAGTATTAAGGGTTAAGGAGGTGGAGGGAGGTGGAATAGCGAGCAGGGGTGATGTTCGTGATTATAACTTTTTTGGAACATTTCGAGTTTGTCATTTTCCGAAACGAAATGATCAAGCACATCCGGACAAATAGCACTTATAAACGGACCCTTGCATCTCAAAGCACTTCCTGCACATATCAACACAGTAGGAAAACGACCTTGCATTTTCCTTCTTCTCCCACTAACCTACGCGCAGCATCCTCTGGCATATTGAAAGTGAAATTGAGAGCTCATCCTGGTCGCTAACCTCCCAGTCCATCCAAAATCCTGCCCATTGCTCATTAGCAGAAATCCCAGGAAACAGACATTTATAGTGGTAACTTCCACTCAAAGCAGACTCAATTAAGACCATTGAATAGTCAGGTGTTTTGGAAGCCCCAAGTAGTATATTCATGCATATGCGACCTTCTGTGGGTCAAGCGCTGCAAATGGCAACACGCATTGGTAATGCCAACAGTTTGGGCTTTTGTGTAGGCATGGGAAAGGCACTTGCCAAGCACAGCCGTAGTGGTATTAACTACCCGTTGTTGGTAGCAGGTGCAAGTACCGGGGCATCTAATAGCAATGCCTAGCAAAAGCTTAAAATGTATGCACAAGCCAAAAAGGTTGTCTTTGCCACTGCTTGTTTTAAAGATGACTTCAGAGTGCTTAGAAATCAAGTGGCTGAAGGCAGGCCTGGTAAGACATCTTTATTACACCCTCTAGGATGTTTACATCTCCAATTAAGTCATTAACTCTCAGAAGACTGCTATAAACAAAAACTGGCAGACAGGGGTGTTGCTAGGTCTGGAAAAGATCTGGGGCTACTCTAATGTCGGGACTGTCGGAACTCGGGGCTAGCTAGCCTTTTGGTTGTAGAGCCTGAGATTCTATCCATGGCACAACCAAAGGACCCGGGGCTATACCCCCCTTAGCTCTCCCTCAACCCCTGCTCAACCCCTGCTCAAACCTCTGCTGGCAGGCCCTTTGAATGCAAATCTTGATGGTAATGCTTGATTAAAGAAAGCTCAAAAGTTACCATGGGCGGGCAGAGCCAGGAATGGGTGGGAATGGCCATAGGGATTAGCATGGCCACAGGCAGTCAATAGGTGGGCACATGACCAAACAACACCTATAGACTCTGTGTCCCTCCTCGTATTAATTCCTCCCTATCTGTACTCCAATGCAATAGTCTTGGCTTATAGGTGTGGCAGGCGACACCTAATAAGCCAAACTAAAAACATTTCATGTCGGCCGTGGAAGGCGTGCCCGAGAAGTGGGCATAGAACATGTTATACCCCTGCTAAACCCAAGCAAAGAACGCATGCACCTGTCACTCCTGGCCTTTACCGTTACTCCAGCTGTTAGACTAGCGTGTCAGACAGGCTGCCGGGGGAGGGGCTAATATATCCCCACTTGACGTCAAGCCCCCACACAAACAGCCCTGGTGTCAAAGAGGGTATAGGGAAACTGATTGCCTAAGTGTCCATCTTTGCCCAGCAGCCTGCCACTCTCAAAGGTAGATGAACATGCGATGTCAATCGTCAGTGCAGTATGAGAGCGCCCCTACCTGGGCACGGTCTGCATGGTCACAGGATGGTAAAACATATTACAAGAGAGGCGAGATGTAGAATGTCATGGGTGGGATAATGTATTTCTCACACTGGGGGAAGAATTTCAAGGAGAGAGGACGTGGGGGCGTGTAATGCATTATTCAGTAATAGCATCCCAGTGACGAGAAAACCCTGTGGGGTCCCAAATGCACAATGATGTCTGCACAACACATACCCCCCTCTCCTCACACACAATAACTTTCCTTCATTCTCTCTGTTAAGACTTTTCTTCCCCCCTTCCCAGCCCCGTCAGAGAGGTGTTCATGAGTGGCTAAAGGTGGCACCCGCCCCAGGCCGCAACCTTGGTAGGGGCCTCTACCTTGTTGCCTGATGCAAAGAAGTCAGTGCACATGTGTTTTTGTTGAAAGAAAATATAAGTAACTTCATTGCATGGTATTATATAATCTTCTACTCAAGACTCAGCCTGCTGCCTGCCTTTTGTAGAGAACTATGGCCTGATCTGAACAATAATTTGTGTATTGTGTTCTTTGTTTACTGTGGTACATACATTGAGTGTTCACTCAAATCCGAGCAAAGCAGACTTAACCTTACTCTCTCTGAGTTTGATACATTTGATTACATGAGCCTTGGTGACAGTAACACCTACTGTGCAATAAAACAACATACCTTGGGGAAAGCAAAATGGAAACAGCATCCCTCGGGAGGATAGCTCAGGGGCAACATGCTCATCTTGGAATCGGAACAACACAGGTTCGATCCCCGTGTCCGTGCTTAGAAACCTCTGGGTATTAAGTGGGTTATAAATAACCTTTCATACCTGAACAATAAAGCACTGGTTATAAATATGAACATAGCGTTATTGTGCTGCAAGTCTAGAGATTTGTTGCATCCAAATAAGGTCTTTAAAAATTGGGCAACCACCCCAAAGAAGACCAAAATACATTAGTTAGGAGAGGTGATTAGGAAGTCCCATTCAGAACAGTGTAGCCAAAGTGTCATGGCTCATTGCCCGGCTTTGCCACCAGGTAATACTGTGAACATGGAAATGCCATCTACTCTTATTTTATAATGCTGCACTGTCTTTGGTGAAAGGGTTCACCTTCTCACATTCTGGTGGCATTGTTTAGTGGGATGCTAGCTCTTTCGTTTCATGTGGGCCATTTCTGTGGAAGGGGTCTTGAACAGAAAGATAACCCAATGCCACATAATCTGGAAAGCTTATTTTCACTTCTGCTTTTTTGACACAAAGTCCAGTGCTTTTTTGGACAATTTCAAAAGTTCTTCTACATATCATGATTAGCTATCTTCAATGCTGTGTCAAACAATGACTATGAGCAGGCGATTGCATCCCACACTTTGTTTTGTGCATAAATCTTTATACATTAGAAATTCTCAGATAAGGCTCACATCATTTGTTATTCTGATACTTGTTTAATAAAGATATAACCGTTCTCCTTTGGTAAAGAATGTTTCTATATATATTTATTTTCAAACTATTGTCATGTTAGTGTATGATGTGATCTGTGTACTTTCCATGACAGGTCTGCAAAAAAATATTTTGAGTTTAAAAAAGTCAATCGTTCACAGACATGACATCTCAGCAGCAAAGCTGTCAAGTGGCGAATTTACAGTTTAGGCTCATATCACAGTTTCAGCACCTAAACCGTGTTTAATCGTTGTTAACTCATTTCAACTCATAGTGGCTAGCTAACCTGTCACTATTGCTAGTCCCTAAAATGTTCATCTTTTGAAAGTAATTTCGTTTTCAGGATATGCACTTCAAAAATCCCACAATCATGGTTTAAATATTTATAGCATTGCTTTACTTTATGTATGCTATAAATATGTTGGATTTCTACAGCACAAACCTAATGGGGAAGCAACAAGACACTGTACAGGGGAGACACATCCAGGGGTTAACAAGTAAGGAGCACGTGTCACAGGAGTGTGTGTCATTAGAGTGTGTCGTAAAAGTGTGCAGTAAGTGTGAGTAATAAAAGCCTGTAAGAATGTCCTATAAGTGTGCATTGTAAGAGTGTGCATGACTGGAACATGTGACATAAGAACAAGTGTCGTACATTCACATGTTATGTGTAGCATGTGCGGAAGTAGAGGTACGGAAAGTGTCCTTGTCTCGGTACAAGATGACATGTCCAGACTTGTCGATGCGGGCGGAGTTGGGGCCTTGATAATGTTAAATCTCTCTGCCGCATTCGACACGGTGGACCACTCCATCCTTCTCTCTCGCCTTTCACAGATCGGGATAGCTGGTGCTGTTCTTGCTTGGTTTACTTCGTTTCTTTCGGATCGCACACAGACCCTCGCTATGCCACCGTTTCTTTCCCCTTCCTGTTTTCTCACTTGTGGTGTCCCTCAGGGATCCTCTTTATCGCCAATTCTGTTTAACATTTACATCTGGGCCCTGATCTGTCTCATCTGCTCTTATGGGCTTAATTGTTGCTCGTATGCGGATGATACTCAAATCCTGATCCATTTGGATCAGGATCAGTCTGAGGCCTCTGTTTGCCTCCACGATTGCCTTAAGGCAGTGGGGATTTGGATGGATCAGAATTGGCTAAAGTTAAATGGTGATAAGGCAGAGGTACTGTTGGTAGGCTGCCCCCCTAACCCCTCCTTGTGGACCCCTGCTTTTTGGCCCTCTGCCTTGGGCCCGTTACCCAATCCAGTTAGTAAAGTAAAGACCTTAGGAGTTATCCTTTCCGCTTCTTTGTCGATGTCTTACCAGGTCACGGCCGTGTGCCAGTCCACCCACCACCAGATTCGAATCCTCAAGAGGGTCATGTCCTTGATCCCCGAAGCCCTCCGACCCCCTGTGGTGGCTGCGTTAGTCCTCACACGACTGGACTATTGCAATTCGCTCTATCTGTCTCAACCTATCGGCCTTACACACCGCCTTCAGCGTATGCAGAACCTTGCTGCTAGGCTGGCCACTGGCTCCTCTTATGGTGCCCACATCACGCCAGTGCTTCGCCAACTGCATTGGCTCCCGGTGAACCAGCAAATTCATTTTAAATCTCTGTGCATTGTTCATCGGGCAATTCATGGTCAGGGAGCCAAATTTTTGCAGCTTAAATTTACCCGATACCGTCCGGACAGGGACCTCCGCTCTGCTACTTCTAACCTGCTTACTGTCCCTGGGTTTAACCGGGCAAGGCTCGGAGGTAGAGCCTTTTCTTTCACCGCGGCCAAACTTTGGAACAGCCTCCCTGTATCTCTTAGGGCCACTGTTAACCATCTTGGATTCAGAAGAGCGTTGAAAACTAATCTGTTCTAAGCCCGACCACTTCATTGGTCTTCTTCGATTGGGTAGCTTCCTTTCCAGCGCCATGATGCCTTTGGGCGAACGTGCACTTTACAAATGTTAATAACATAACATAACATAACATAACGTGCGGTAGGAATCTGTGTCATTAGAGTATGTGTCATAAGAGTGTGCAGTAAGTGTGTGTCAGTAGAGTGTGTGTGGTAGGAGAAAGAGTCGTAGGAACATGTGTCGTAGGTGCATGTGACTAGGTGCATGTGAGAGTAATATGTTATGTTATGTTATGATATTGGGCATTTGTATAGCGCCTTATATACGATTGATATGATCTCAAAGCACTGTGGGTTGAACGCCCTTGGGGACCGTAGTCAAGGTCAGTGGAGAGAGTAGGCTATTATATAGTGCTTGAGTGCACTCAGTATGTGTGCAGCCAGTGCAAATTGCTTGGGGAATGGCTGTATTCTAATGCTAGGCGTGGTGCAGTGGTTGTGAGAAGTCAGTGGAATGTGTGCAGCAGGGTAGGTGGCCTCCAAGTCTGCATTCTGGCGGCAATGGGGCCAATGATATGATATGATATAAGATAGTTTATTTATATAGCGCCTATATACAATGTGTTTCAAAGTGCTTCAAGACAAGGGAGGGAGCAAGGGAAAATACAATTAGATTTGTACATACCATGAACAGTAAGGATGTGAATTTAACTATCATACTCGGCCTGATGACATTTCAGATAGTCCAAGAGCTAAGACATACATAAGGAAGGGAGGGAGAGAGTGGGACGGAAATGGAAACAGACAGGTGACTACTGTACTAGGCCTGACGATATTTCTGGTAGAGCCGGAGAAAAACAAAAGGTGAGGGAGAGGGGTGTTGAAAGTGAGGGGAGGAACAAAACAAGCGACTATTGTACTAGGCCTGACAACATTTCAGATTGTGCTGGAGGGGGTGGGGGGTTTAGGACAAGTAAGGTCCAGTGACAATTCTGATAGAGTAAGTGCATAGAAGAAAGTAAGGGGAGGAGGGGAGGAGATATGAAAAGGGAGAAAGGGAAAGGGGAGGTGAGAACAGAGAGTAAGCAGTCAAAAAGAGTGGAGAAGCAAGAGGGGAGAGCGAATACAATTGCAGAAGTCAGTAGTAACACATAATGTTTCAAGCCAGGATACAAGATGAAGATGGGAACAGCATCAGGGCCAATATGAGTACAAGATGCAAAGGAAGTCCAACATGAGAGTTGAGAAAGGGTGACGCACCGTGAATCAATGAAGTCCATAAAGGCAAATCCAGCGCTGGCCACAAGACGGTGATGGTGAAACCAGAATGTATCAGGACAGACTCCTGCAGAAGTTGGCTGGGGGTGGGGGGGCTGGAGGGAGAGCAGGGTAGAAGAATCAAGCAAAACAGGAGATTATGCGTGCAGCTAGGCTGATTTATTTTGTGAGGTATAACTGCGTTCTAAAGATTCTGTTGAGGTGTCCATGGAGTAGTGTACGTATGTGTGTAGCTAGGGGTACAGCTGGGTTCTACTGCTTGTTGGTGTTGAGGAGTGAATGTGCATATTGGTATGAGTGTCTGTGCTTAATGGTTGGAGGCCCCTACTCCAGGTGACTTTCCAGAGCCTGCTGAACTGACTCTGTTTGTCCTGGCGGTTCGTGGAAGTGGATCTCGGAGAGATTATCTGGCTAGTATAAGCAATGGTGTGGAATGATGGGTGTTTGTTTTTTTGTGCATTTATATAGCGCTACGAACTCTCAAGCATCTGAGCGCTGCTTGTGTGGTGCTCATTTATCGACCACAGAAGGATGAAAGGCTGAGTTTGGCCCTGCCAGGATTCAAACCTCCATCAGCAGGCTCTGCATGGATGTCAAAGCGAGCGATCTACTCGCTGTGCTATCTGACCGGCTGTTAAATGTTAAAGCATCGAGCGAGCCGCCGGTCCAGTAAAACCACTGTTCACGGGTTGGAAACCTGCATGAGTGTACAGTATGAGGGTCGTCTGCAATTATGACAATGAAAGGGAACTTTGCAATGTGTTGCACAGCATATGCACCTTTTAAGTTAGAACCTACGCCTAACGCGCAGCACTGCCACTGTAGAACACCATAGACACATGTATTGAGTGCAGGATGGGGGAAAGCTGAGGGAAGTGAACACAGTTATATTGTTTCAAGAACACTTCAGAGCCATGCAGAATTAAGCAGGGAATCTGCAATGTACAGGACCTAGCAGAGGTGGACTGAGTGATTGAAATGTGGGCGGTTCTTTTTTACCATGTTGGCTGAATAGAAAATGAGCAAAGGTAAGAAATGAAGGTCCGTTCCTAGAAAGTTCTAAAATGGAGGAGCAAAGTGGCTGCTTGTCCTTCATTGAACACTCACAGCACTCACAGCACTCATGTGTTTCTATGTAACAGCCAAGCCCCAGCTGATTTGCCTAGCACTGACATTTGAAAACTCCAAATGGATAAACAAAAGAAACGGCAGGTCGTCTAGATGGCCCTAAATTGACTGATGAAACAATGATCCACACCTGTCCTGCCACATCCCTAAAGAGGTGCTTGAACCTAGCTCTGAAGGGTGCTCCCGTTTTCAAGTCAAGAGTTCAAACTTCTCTACATCTAATGATTATAAAAAAGAACAATCATAATTACTAATGATTTGCAATGGCAAAGAATCTCTCTATTCTTCAAAAGCAGCCCTCAGAAAGTGCTCATGCGCTCTAGTGGTGGTTGTGATGAGGTTACAAGTGCTTCAAAATCTGGAGTTTGTTTTTTTCATAGAGTACTGCGTTGAGTAAAGCTATCAGGGCTTAGCACCTTAATATTACACAAAGGTTTTAATGTACAGCTTGCAAGAAGCCGCAGGGCACCGAAACTTAATCCAGTATTGCAGGCTTTGCAGGAGATTAACATATGATATGATATGAATTGATATGGCATTTATAACGCATCTATACACAAGTGTTTCACGGCGCGATGAGGCCAAGGGGGGGCCAATGGAAGGCAGACAACGATCTTACTAGGCCAGGTGACATTTAGATTGCGCAAGTGCAGGGGAGGGAAAAAGTGTGAGGGGAAAAGGGAGGGGACAGTGCTGTACATGGGATCACACACTTTGCGTATGTAACTAAGCAAGCCCTGCTGTAACAAACCCACAATGCCCCAGGGCCACTTGTGCACATTAGAAATTCGAATAAAAATAAAAACACAGTAAAACAAAATAAAACAAATAAACACAAATAAATAAGTGTGGCATAGCTAGTGGCAAGTGCAAGTGTAAGTGCAGACAACAAGTGTCAAGTGCTGGTAGGGTACTGTTGGGATACAGAAACAGACCCCAAGTGCAAGAGTTGCCAGTGGGGCAGTCAGTACAGGAGTGCAACTGGCACGGAGGGGACCTGGGCCCGAGATCAGAGGGTAGGCAGGTGACCAGTGCAGTTTCAATTTCAACCAGGAGTTCAGCATGGGAGAGGAAGAGAGAAAGCAGAAGCAAAGAGGAAAGTCTTGAGGTGCTTCCGGAACCGGAGATGGTTCTCCACAAGTTTCAGAGAGGCAGGGAGGCTATTCCAGAGGGAGGCCCCAGCCGAGGAAAGAGTTCTACCACCAACTCATTGCTTGGAGGAGCAACTGACCCTGAGGGAGTTGGAGACGGAGTGTGAAGGCCTCGAGAAGGAAGATATTTACGAAGAGAGAGTTGAAGTTATTGAGTTCCGAGACCCCAGAAGGCCTTGTGGACAATGCAGAGGGTTTTGAACTTAATCCTTGCAGCCACTGGCAGCCAGTGCAGAGATTTCAGTCCTGAGAGATACGATCCCTGGGCTTGAGGGCAAGGACAAGACTCGCAGTCCTGTTTTGGATGAGTTGCAGAGGGCAGAGAGTAGAAGCAGGCAGATTTAGAAAGAGGCTGTTGCAGTAATCTAGCCTAGAGAGAACTAGAGCTCTGGAGACAGTGAGCTTCTGGGGGAAGGAGAGGAAAGGAAGAATACCTCTAAGGAGGTTCCATAAGGTTCCATCTGAGCAACGCAACCCAAACAGTATTACAATAGCTTGCGATAAAGTCTTCACAGCAAGTATCACCAAGACACTAACGTGTGATGTGCAAACTAAGACCCCACCTTGTCTTATGCAAAATAAGAAGTGTGTCGTGGGTTGAGTTGAGCAGAGTGACCTGCGATTACCTATATTGGTTGACAGCCAAAAAGACAATCCTAATGACATGTTCTACAGTACAAAGTACAATTTTCCAATTTTCATGTCATTTCATTTCAAATAAAGGAACATTAAAAAAAAATGTATAAACACAGTACTGTCATTCTTCAATGGCCTACAATTAAAAGTCACTTCCTTGTTGAAATGTGCCTTAGCGATTGTAGAGGAAAAAACAGCATTGGCCATCTAAGATGTTTGAATTGTGTGCAGTAAGTGCATAAGTATTAGGTGTGCATGTGCACGTTATTAGTGTTCGTATACACAATGTTAATATCGCAAATGTATGTGTAGGGTTTTAATATAAATGTACCTCCTTTCTGCTCATGCACGTCTAAAGTGTACATTTTTTGTATGCAAAGAGTACATTTATTCCATGACATTAAAACTTATATCAAAGTCAGTTGTCACTTGTCTTTGATTTGAGTTTTTAGATGTTAATTGTGTAATGCATGAACTGTAAAACTCATATGCTCTGTGTACAGATAGAACTAAAAGTGTACATTCATTCCATCACCATAAAACGGACACAAAAGTCATCTGAGACTTGCCTTTGATGTGAGTTTTTACAAGATGTTAATTGTGTAATGTACAAACTGTTAATTGTGTAATGTACGAACTGTACAGCTCATATGCTCTGTGTACAGTTTGAATGAAATATGTGCATTCCTTCTGTGCATACGTCATTCTCAATGATTCGGACTCATTCATTTCAGAGCACCAATTCAGATGAAATCTAGGCGCCAGCAAACAAATGTGCAAATCCGAGCGGACAATTTTGAGATATTTGGGCTGAAAAAGAAAATTCCATGTTAAAAGCTATTCACAATGTGATCAAAATAAACATCTTTTAAACCATGTAACTGTTAATGTACAATTCTGAAATGTGGCATGACAATGTGGCTGCCTCAAAATATTACTCTGGAATATTGTTTAATTTCTTTCATGCAAGCATTCGAAAGTTATTGAGAAAGGTAATTTTCTGAAGTGCTATTGACTTTATCTTACCCTTAACTATGGCTTGCGCTAGCACAAAGGCATAAAAATGATAATACATGCTACATGTCACAGAACATTTAGCAGGATACCACTATCGGGATAAGCCTGTCTTCCGTACGAGCGATGGACGCAGTGTTTAAAGCTTAACATAACATATGAAAAGCCCTTTATCAAAAAAACAAACATCAAAGGAGCTCCGGCATACATTCCATTCAGAATGCATCTCACTTGCCTTGAATTATGGGTGTCCATAAAATCCCCAACGCCCATCCCACTTAGGGAAACCTAACACAAGCTGAAGACTTTGGATCCACACACCCAGTCAGACACAACAGGAAGAAATATCACATGGCAAACACACGCACATACTCACACCAAGGCACGTACATGGATGCACACATGGACAAAAGCATCCACAGACATGTAGAAAAAAAGATTGGGGGCCACATTGAGAGCCCTCTTCATGGCTTGCAAACCATGAAAATATTTCAAAGTGTGATGTATTGATGTATTAGTGAAACCTAGAGGAAGAGCCGTGTGGAGAGACGCCAGGGGTTTCCAGGGATGCCAGAGAAGACCTTTAATATATATGTCTTGGTAGATTACAACACTGTGCTATCAGTGTCTGTGAAATTAACTTTGCCTGGACAGAAACATGTCTGAATTCAGTAACTGCAGCAGGAATGTGTGCCAAAATCCTAGGCACACATGTCTTTCACATTCCTTTGGGCATGCTAAGGACGTCACATACTTAACAGCAGAGTGGTTAACATTTCTCCCTGCATACCACCCTTTAACCTTCAATCCCTCACAGTGACTCTATGCCTACCCTCACCCAATTGTTCAACATTGGCTCCATCCTATCATCCTCTCTTTTATCCACCAGCCCCTAACCCTGACTCTCAGCCCCTCTACCAGTCCCCACAACCAGCTGACAGCTCTATCCTCTAGCCTTTACACCTAGCTCAATCTCAACCTCGACTCCAGCCCCTAAACATAGGACTCAGGCCACCCTCCAGTACCTTACCATAGTCATCATCTCCCTCATCCAGTTCCTCATTGCCAGATGTTTTTCACCTGACCTTAGGTTAGTGTTAAGAGTGGATCTCGATATAGGCAAGCAGAGGTTACTTCGAGCTTCCTTGCCCCATGTTTTCGTAGCAGTACTTAAATTATCAAGGCCGAGCTTTCCAGAAGTGAGCTGGTAAACAAGATGCAGAGTAATACAGAGATCACTTGCAATAAAATAGGTGGCCACAGATTGGTAATGTTTAAATACTTTATATCCTGCAGAAAATCAAGCCCTTCAGCCCAGAAGAAACTTCAGATATGCTTTCCAAGCCTTGGTCCCCTCCCATCTGGATGGTGGCAATGCCCTTTTGGAAGGCCTTCCAGTGACTACCTGGCACCCGTAAGATGTGGCCTGCATGCTGCAGCATGACTCGTCAAAGGACTCTGCAAATCTGACTTCACCTCAACCCTCATCAAAATGCACTGGCTCCTGCTGCAAGACTGTATCATCATTAAATCCTCCTGCATCGTCTACACGACCGTCCCCCTGAAGTCCCCAAGGTACCTCACTGAAAAACTCAGCATTTCGGGAGGCCTACAATCCACCAGAAGAAAGGACATGTGCAGACTTGGAGAAACCAAAACACAGGCCTCCTCTGTCTATGCTCCAAGACTCTGGAACCTCCTCCTCATCAACACTCACTTGCTGACAAATTGACCACCTTCCTTCTCTCCTGTTGTCCTCTCCCCACTCACTTGTTTCTCTGCTCCCCATAGCCTGTTCCTCCCCCTATAATGATAAAGCACCACAATTTAAGGTAGGTCACAGTTAGATAAATACCCTAATGGTAATGGTGCAGAAAACAGGTCCACTGTGGTAGATTATATATGTGCAAAATCCCTCTGCTTTCTAGCGGAAGTATTTTTTACGCACCAGCAGCAGGCCTAGAGTCTCCATAGAATAGGTTACTTGATGATGGCAAAAAGATGTTCAAGCAGTGTTTCCAGTTAATAGTCTGCTGGGACAGTGATCTTTGCTTATTTATTTATATAGCGCTTTCACCAAATCTCTATACTAGCAGGAACTATGTGCAGAGAAAGGGTTTGTAGCCAGTTTCAAAATCAAACAAAATCAATGTTATGATATCTTTTATCGGTCTAACTGAAAATGTGGTGCTATGCTAGTAATTCCATTAGCTTTCAAAGTCCCAGACACGTCTTCGTCGGATGATGATCTCACGATAAATGAGAAACAAAGTAAATTGGACAGACAGCTGGACATCACTTTTACATTGAAAGAAAAATGAGATGAACAACCTCATGACAGATCTGCGAGAGAAGATCAATAGTCCAGCACCCCAAGGTCACTATGAGCGGAAGAAGAACTATCAAAAACACTGGATGCTTTATTTAAGCAATAAGCACCGAGCCGCGGGGGCATTACTGAGTCAGGTAAAGCCCCGGAATCCATAGATACAGGCCCGAGCAAAGCGAGGGTCTTAACAAAGGCCCTGGGGCTTTACCTGACCCAGTAATGCCCCTGCAGTGAGGGGTTTATTGCTATTAGTACTGCGGCCCACAAGACCGGGGTACTAAGTGCATTGTTTTTCTGTTCCGAAAAGCCTCAGCGTACCAGAACAAAAAAAAGAAATGTCAAAAAAATGCCCACTGGGAAGGGAAAATGTGTCCGTTTTACCTTTCCATGGCAGCCATTCAAAAAGGTAAACAAATAAAATGGCCACCATGGAAAGGGAGAAGGGACTACAAGTAGTCCTTTCTCCCTTTCCATGGCGGCCATTCAAACAAATAGGAAAAAAGTACACAAAGAAAATGGCCACCATGGAAAGGAAGAAGGGACTACATATAGTCCCTTCTTCCTTTCCACGACGGCCTGTCTCGGATCAGGAGCGAACGCACTAGGGACAGACATGTTCCCAGCACGTCTGCTCCCGAAATGGACCAAAAAGAAGGTAACTGGGGTTCGGAGGGCGGGGAGGGGATTGTTTGGATTGGGGGGTGGGGGGACACTTACCTGAATCCCCGGGAGGGGAAGATGGCAGCCCACAGCCGTGTGGTGGCTCGAATCAGGGATTAGACCGTTCCAAGCTGCCTTATTGGCTGAGGGGCTGCCACCCCCTCCACCTCCGCTGAGTACAAAGGAAAGGAACATTGGGAGAGGGATTCCCGGTCGTGTAAAGCCCCCGCGAGGGCCAATCAGATTGCATGTTACAATCTCTTTGTCCCTCGCCGGGGACTAATAATTCTTAAAAACAGGGATCTATCTAAGGAATGGAACAAGACCCCTTTCAAGAATGGGGAAGCTTAAAGGCACTCCCTAGAGAGTGATCCACAACTGGAACAGACCCAACACTGAGAACCAAATTCTACCACCAATCATACATTATTTATCAGACTCTCTGGTCGCAAACTGAAACATGCTAAAGAATCTGTACTGTCCAAGTGACTGACATTCTGCCCCAGACAGAATCTTGACAAAAGTCAACAGTGTAGGGAAATAAAAGACTACATACAACACTTATGTCTCAAGGAATTGTCCCATGGGCAGGCCAATATACACAGGGCCGGCCCAGATTATGATGGCACCAAAAAACACTCAAGAAGGACACGTCCATATGGCCATAGTCTAAAACTAGAGACATACATTGACAGTCTCAGAAAACATGTAAGATCTAAAATACTCGAAAAACAACATACAACTAAACAGAACCTGACCTTTGAAGAAGAAAGGGCAGTTCGAACACTCCATACAAACAAGCAACTCATAATAAAACTACCAGACAAGTGAAAAGGAGGTGCTGGGGATCACACAATCAGTCAGGAAAAATGAGCAATGTCGGAAGACTCTGGTGCACGTCAAAGCCCAATTGTATTCAAACAATGAATATAAGCTGGGTCAACACACAAGCATTTCCTTTTGTAGCTCTCGTACTTCTAACAATTACAAGCTCGTTTTGATATAGAATTACATCAGAAAAGATGTCACATTACACTTATCATTTTACAAAACATAACAGGGAATGGGGTTGGTTAATGGGTTTGGCTACTGTAAGAAACCTAGAGGTTTTCTCCCATGTAGACCCAGATAATCCTCTATTCCGGTGGCCAGGAGAGGGCCATCGCTTTTAAATCCCAACGCTGGGGTGGACAAGCGAGGTAGGATCACTTTGGTTGGGGAGACCAGGGTTACCCTCAAGAGAATACCCTATGCAAGATGCCGTATTCCAATGGGATAATAGGTGGAGAAATCCCAGGAAGCTTTGCAGGTTATACAGACCCCATTATCCATAACCCAAAAAAGAGACAAAACCAGAATCCTAATTGCAGCGTTTCTTTGTCTTTTCCCCATTCAGATCATGAGAAGGTCGATACTCGCATATCCGGGCAGGTAACATAGGGAATACTTTAATACAAAAGGGTTCACCTTTTTCTACCAGATTAGGGCCAAGGGGTCTTAACCTAGTCATTACGCATCACCTTGTAGAGCCTGCCATTGTCAAGTTCAATCTATCCCCAACTCTCCCTCCCCATTTCCAACAAATACTGGGACGAGGAAGAGGCAACTAAGATAAGTAAAGATTACCCATAGGAATAACATGGGGAAATCAAGGGCAACCTACACTGGAAATAACACAAGCTGTCCAACTAATATAGTCAGGCATTTGCTAGTAACATACACACCTAAATCCACTTGACTGGTCTTTTTGCTATAAAAGGGGTGGTGTCACACAAGATTAGGAGCAAGAAGGACAGCAAGTAGATGAGTGAATTGGGGTAGAGCCGAGATGTCAAATCTGCCCAAAGACCAGAGACTGGGATGCCAAGACAATGAGGAGCTGCAGTTCATAAGTGCAGAAGTGTGGCGAGGGAGCTGTGCCTCCAGGGAGCCCAGGAGAGTACACGGACGGCGGTAAGGGTTAACGGTGACCGTTAACCCTTACCGCTGTACTACGAGGTCCCTTTGCGGGTTGGAGGATTTAACGCCTGCTTCTTGCAGGCGTTAAAATCCAACCCGCTAAGGGACCTCGGAGCTAATTACGGCACCGCAAAATTGCGGTGGCGTAATTAGTGCCTTCCCCAGTCCCATAGAGCCCTATGGGGCAGAAATGGGAATGGGGAAGGGCAATGGCGGAAAGGGGATTTACCGCCCCTCCAACCTTGGAATGGGGCGGTAAATCCCCTTTCCGCCAAGGCGGTGCCGGTATTTTACCGGCATGAGCCATGGCGCCAATAGCGCCATGGCTCACCGCCTACCGTGTAATGAGGCCCCATGTGTGGGAGCTGAGGGGCATGCTGGTCTCCTTCAGCAACTGCGGATGCAAGTGATCATTCCCCTCGGCCGGTGAGACAGCCCAGGAGTGTCCAAGGGGCAGGCAGTGAGACCCAGACCTCGGAACGAAGAACCGTTGAGAACGCAAAGCACAGAAGTCAGCCCGGTGAGCCTGAAAGCATTGCAGAGCTGGGTTGTGAAGAGCGCGATACAAAGTGGCATATTAAAGGCATAAGAAAGAGGTCTGCGTTTGTTAAAGTATTTGAGTGAAGTTAAAGGGAAGACTTTACCGATCTGAAAGTAACAGTGTTAGCAAGAAACTAGAGAAGCACGCGTGTGTAAAGTGATAAGAGGAATAAAGTCGGACATTGTTGTGATAAGTGAAAAAGGGGTCAGAAGCCCATGGAAAAATTTCAAAAGGCACGAAAGTGTAAAAGGAGGCCAGAAGCCCATTGAAAGAGGTGCAACAGGCACAGAAGTGTAAAAAGAGGCAAGAAGCCCATGGAAAATGTGCAAGAGACACGAAAGCAAAAGAAAGTGGAAAAGGGACCAGAAGCCCATGGAGAAGCGTGCAAGATGGCACGTGCTAGAGGAGGATTAAAGAACCATGCAAGTGTGTACAAAAAGAAACCAAGAGAGGGGCAAAAGTGTCAGAGTGGTCGCGCTGAGGAAAAGCAAAGAGCCTGGCATTTTGGAAAGCCTCTGATTCTACCCCATGAGAGAGTGATGGGTAAGAGACACTATATCTAAAGTAAAGGCATGTCCTGACCAGCTGAATTGGTATTTAGAACTAGAGAGGCCTAAGCTTGAGGAAAGGTGCCCTGTGAAACCAAAAAGGAACTGTGTTATATGGTGTTGTGTTTTGAAAGCAAGAGCCCTCAGCTTGGGGAAGGGAACCCTGAGATGCCTATCAAGAAATCTGGCTTTGTGTTTTGTGTTGGAAGCTGGAAGAGGCCTGAGCTTGGGGAAGGGAACCTTGAGACGTCTTTTAAGGAATCTGAATTTATATTAGTGTTGAAAGCTAGAAGAGGCCTGAGCTTGCAGAGAGAACCGTGAGAGGCCTATTGAAGAATCATGTTTGTGACAATGACCAAATTGAACTTGGTGATAAGACCACTGAAATTAACTCTGGATTTTACCATTTTTGTTGAATCACAATTTTTCCTTTTTAAAAGACTTCCTATCAAATTTTTATACAGTGTGAGGGCAAGCATAGGTTTAGACAGAGACAGACTTTTATTTTGGACTTTTAGACAACGACAGCCATTAGAAACATCAGTTAAGGGAACCATCACTTTAGAGTTAGGGCCAGTCAGACATTCCACCAAACCAGGAACGTTAGTAAATAAAGGTTTTAAATGAATGCTTTTAAATCTGTGTCTCTCTTGATATCATGCATGTCTCACACTAACTATAGATTACCTAAGGGTTAAACAGTTCATTGTACTACATGCTTCTGATGGCTCCACCTGAAACCACCCCTATATTGGTGAGCGTTATAATACATCATCTTCTACGACAAGTGATTGGTTGGCATGATACTTCATGGGTGGCCAGGCACCAGGGATTTCTATTCACTTTGTTGACCAACCTTGGGCACTTGAGCTAGACATAGAGTAGGGGGTGAGAGGTCTTATTCCACTTAAAAGTTACCATCGCTCATTCTCAGGCCATGAGACCGGACAATCCCTATGCTGGGCCTCATCAGTGAGGTGTAGCTGTGTCTCTCTGGAGCCTGCTGCTGTTTTTACATTGAGGAAGATGGCTGTGCATTGGTTAATTCTTGTCATGTTGTGCTTTGCATCCAGTACATGTTAATGTCTTCAGGGGCTGCATATATACAAATGTATGTTTTTCAAGTCTATGTGCAAATGTCTTTCATGTCTGCATACATATATACTCCATGTCTTTGGGAGAATATTCGTCATGTCTATGTGCTCTTCTGAACTATATGTACTTAGGTCTGCTATGTGTACTTTGTGTGCATAGGTATAATCATCTAGTTACTCTTTGCAAACATATATATGGTAACAGCTATTTGTCACTCTTTTTGTTACACCACCTATTCTTTCCACAATGAAAACTCCCTGGTCTTAGTTGGTTTCATCTTTTTCTCTGAGGCTCTTGGGGCGATACGGCTGTCTCAAATGTAATAATTTCTCATCTGGATGATACTGGCAAGGATCAGGGATTAGACTTGGTACTTGGACTTGGTCTGAGTAGGGGCAACTGGTATTACCTTTGTATTTGCCTGCCCCATTACACTCCACCCTCTGGTCCATTCATGGACCATCCCCATAGTTCTGCCCGTTCCAGGAAAGCTGCCTCCTTGTGCCACATATTCTTCAGGTCCACAAGTCATGAAGCATCACTCCCCATCAGCTTCACAATCCACCTAAAATTCTGTGTAATTGTGGGGGGTCAACGGGACATTCTGACACACTCCGACAGGTCCAATATGGAGGTCTATGGAGTACAATCTGGGTAATTCGTCAGCTTGTGTACTCATGGACTTGGGTATCCATGTTTATTATTATGGTCATTTCCACTGCCTTCTTGGCAGTCCTTTTTCATTGGCGTATTGCTTTTCTCAGGACACAGAAAGCCAGCAGTACTAGTACCAGTGTGGCCCTTAGTATTTTGGATGTGTTAGCCAACCAGGTGGGCTGGCTAATATGTGAGAAAAGGTATGAAAACCAGTCATCATCCTCAATGTCTTCCACCTCTTCCACCATTTTGGTTTGCAGTTCTTTCAAGGTAGCTACTGCCTCTCTGAGGGTCCCATTTTACTCATCATTGGCAGGTTTGTACATGCAGCAAGACATGTCAATTTTTGTGCTTACACCACCTTCCATTGCCGTTATGAGGTAGAGAACATATCTGTTTTGGGGAGTCATTAGCCTAACTGCTCTCAGCCCATCCTTTATTGCACTGAATCCATTCACAGTTGCATTGGTGTTTTGCAACAGCTCCCATCTGGTCATTTGTAACCATTTGGCATTTGTGGATGCCTGCAACCCGGAAGTAAAGAAGGATGTAAATAACATTGCCATTCTAGGAAACAATTTATGCTCATCTGGTATGTCATCATATGCATTTGCAAAACAAAAGAGGTGATGGCTGGAAGGTTTAGAATTAATCATAATCTCTGGCATTGCTCTGAGCAACCCTCGAGACCATCTTTCTTTGCCTATCAAGCCATTACAAAAGGGGAAGACGATATGCCAATCAGGCTTGGTCCCACCCCAAAAGGAGCAGTCTAGGCCAAACTGCTTGGTCACATCCCTTATGCATAAGACCACAAGCATCCCCAGACATGTTTCAGCCTTTGCTGCCTTTATCGCAAAATAGTTATCCCACTTTGTGCATTTAAGGGTGAGAGACCTTTTGTTTCTTAGATGCACGCTAGGTGCATGTTCATCTGGGGGAAATCACCAATCTGCACCTCCTTTTGAGGCACTACCAGGGCCGGTGCACTTATTATTACAAGGTAGTAAAGACCTCCCCATTTCGGAGGGAGCTGCATGTAGGCTCTTGAACCACAGGCCCAATAGTTGTTCATTAATACAGCTGTGCCTATTTTCATGCCAGGCATATCAAAATGTGTTTACACCCCTTGTTTCACCCTACTTTTACTATGCCCTTATTTCTGAAGCAAAAAGTGGCATTCTTCACAGATACTATGGTTAGGGGGCCTGCTTCATCCTCTACCCACATGAGCAATTTGGAATGTTCGGTCCATTCCTTGAGGCATATATCATTTGCATTCTAAACAACCTCTACTGCTACTGATATAAGTGCTTGTGCATTAAAACCTATAATCCCTTTGACCCAAACTTCTGAGGTAAATATTTCTCAGTATATTAGTAACTGGGGTCTATTCCAGCAACCATGCATCTCTTTTACTTCTGCATTAATGCATTGCAATAACTTATGATCCATCATTTTAACTTCTCCTCTATTTGGGCCTGCCAGTGTGTATTGTATCATGTTATTTTTTATTTTAGTGTAATCCATCATGGAATTTTGTTTTATGTAGATATCCTCATATGAGAACATGTTTTTTGTCGTACTTGGTAAGGTTGCCCACCTTCCTTGAAATTGTCCTCACGTAATGCATAGTACCAAATGTGTTAGACAGTGGGCTCTGTGTGCAGGTATTTCTGTGGCTATAAATACTCTGGAGGCACTCATGGTGCAGGGGATGAGGAAACATACAAAGCAGCTCTCATCAGACACCCCCCCCACTGTGCGCATATGTTGGTATCACATGTTATAGACATGTGTTTCATCAAGGTATTGGGCCTCATTACGAGTATGGAGGTAGCCATGGTGATATTAGTTCCATGGCTGCCTCCCTACCAGGCTCCAATACAGGGTTCCTGCAATGAGGAATTACCGGGTCATTCCGACATTGGAGGACCCGATAATTCCTCCTTGCAGGAACCCATCCCCATTCCCATTTGAGCCCCCATAGGGAAAGGCCCTGAGGGCAAGGCGGCCAACAACTGTCCAGAGACTGTCCTGAGCTGACCAGAGCCCAGGGCCATACCCCCTGCTCGTTTCTTATGAGGTTGTGAGTAATCCATATTTGTCTTACCTACTCCACCTGCGCCCTTTACCTCATCCACTCAATCTGCTCCCTTTATTACCTTACCGGCACCTGCTATGTGTTCCAGTCACTGCATTGGACCTTAAGGTTGCTTAAAACATTCACAACAGTGCGCCACCTTTAGTCGGACCTATGTACTCTACATTCTGGTGGACATCTTTAGTATCCCCTCTCCTCATAGACACATCACATTCATGTGTTCGTTATTAATGCATTTGAACTTGTGCCTTTCCGCATTTTAATCTACTGCCTTTTTGGCTCCCTCTGCTAAAATCGAATCTAGGTATCTCTGGATTATGCATTTGAACTTGTGCCTTTCTGCATTTTAATCTACTGCCTTTTTGGCTCCCTCTGCTAAAATCGAATCTAGGTATCTAGGTATCTAGGTATCTGTACCCTAATACATTGCTACCCCGGTTACTGCTGCCTTACTTTCTGTGCACGCCACTGCATCTACTGTGGTCATTGTTATTGTTGTTTAACATTGTGTGCAATTGCCTACGACAGCACTTCTACCTCAACCACCCT
Source organism: Ambystoma mexicanum (assembly GCF_040938575.1). NCBI lineage: Eukaryota > Metazoa > Chordata > Amphibia > Caudata > Ambystomatidae > Ambystoma > Ambystoma mexicanum. The sequence goes on along the minus strand of NC_090926.1, from coordinate 1,151,623,562 downwards.
TTTTGTAGATCTGGTAGGCATCTGCTTTTAGACTGTATTAGGCCAACATGCCCTCCACCCTCACTATTCTATTTGCAAGAATACTGCCCACCCTACTCTACCTCACATGGCACACCGGTGGGACAGTACCCAATTACACCACCGCCTCCCTCCGCTACCCCAATCTTCACAACACCATGACTATGCCGTCCATTACTCACCACACCAACCCTTACCTTAACAACCCAGCCTTATGGCTCCAACACTTTGCTTCCAGACCTTCACCAAACATACCATGTTGCATCACCCTGAGAAATTCCAGACTTGGCTTGCGACTCACGCACGCATCCCATCATTCTGTGCATCTTAACAAACAGCCTCTAACCTCCACCGCATCCACACACTTGAAAAACCCATCATCACCTCACCTCAGCCTCCCTAACACTAGCAGTATTAACACTCATGGCTCACGCTCTAGAAGTGGCTGACCTTATTTTTACCCTCAACCTCGACTTTATGGCTATCACCGAAACTTGGCTTCACGCAGCCTCTGGCCCACTACTCTCCCTTGCCATCCCTCCAGGTTACAACATTATCAGACACAATCGTAACTCTAACCAGTCCAAAGGTGGTGGCATTGCCATCATCCATAAAAATGCTCTAAACTTCCACCTCTCCTCTGTGCATCACTTTTCCTATATGGAAGCACTGACAGCCAAACTAGCAGTCACTCCTAACCACTCTATCACCTTCCATCTACTTTACCGGCCACCTGGGCCGCTATCCACCTTCGCTGAGGACCTCTCTAACATCATCACTCATAACAACAAAACCAAATCCCAAGCATCGATATTAGGGGACTTTAACCTGGGCCTCACTGATCCCAATGACACTGCTGCCATGACTATTGATAATATGCTTATGAATGCAGGATTCGTACATCTTATCAACCAACCTACCCACGCTAAGGGCAGAACCCTCGACTGGCTAGCCTCTCAAATTGTCCTATCCATATCATCTCTAACCAACAGTATGCATGGACCGACCACAACTTAATTACGTTTAACATTCAGTCCAAATCTGCCAGCCTCTCTCCTACCATTTCACCGGCTACTGCCACCTGCAATAAACGTGACATCACTTGCGACAGACTCCTCCCCCTCCTCCTTCCTGCTCTCAATGACCAGGATCGCTCATGCTCCAACCCCACGGCTATGGTTGACACCTTTAACCTCTCTATGCAAAAAGCCTTAGATATCATCGCCCCATCCAAACTGAGAAAACCCAAACTTCGAGCCCACCTGAACTCTTGGTTCACACCCCAGCTCAGAACCCTACGCAAAGAAAAACGAATTGCAGAATCACATTGGAAAAGCAACCAGTCCGCAGCCAACAAATCGTGCCTCCTCCTGGCCACCCTTAACTATAAGGAAGCCATATTCCAGGCTAAAAAAGACACTTACAATAAACGTATCGAACAAGCCAAATCCAACACCAAAGAATTGTTTAGAATCCTAAAAGAACTTGAAACCCCTGTCACTGCACCAGACACTTGCATCAAAGATAGCACTTGGTGTACCAAAATCCAAGAGGCTCTCCTCAGCAAGATTGCCACCCTCCAAATTAAAATCAATAACAAACAATCAAGCCTACAATCCAACCCACAACCCAACCCTATCCCCACCCTAAACCACTCCAGCCCAGACTCTCTGACTCCTTTTAGCTTCTCTCCACTCTCCATTTCTGAAGTGGAAAAGATCATCACCAGCCTTAAACCGTCCAATTGCCAAGGCGACCTCTGCCCGGCACCTATAATCAAGGAAGCAGCTCATGACTTGGTGCCATTCATTACTACGTTCATCAACTCTTCTTTAGCTCTGGGATTGTACCTGACAATCTAAAGGACGCGTGGGTCATCCCCCTATTGAAAAAACCTACCCTGGACGCTAGTATACCCACAAACTACAGGCCAATCACCATGGTCCCGTTCTTACTAAAAATCCTCGACCGTGCAGCATATCTACAAATTCAAGATTACCTTGAATCTAACAAACTTTTGGGACTTAGGCAATCTGGGTTTCGTACACGTCACGGCACTGAAACTGCCCTCATAGATTTAAAAACACAGATTGAAGATCTAAAAGACAAAGGCAAACTTGCTCTCTTACTCCTCTTGGACCTCTCGGCAGCCTTTGATCTCGTCAATCATGAAATTCTCTGCCACCACCTTAAATCAGCTGCACACTTCTCCGATAAAGCTACAACCTGGATTAGCTCCTTTTTAGACAATACATCAAAGCGCGTGTTCTCTCCACTAGCAGCCGCCCCACCTGCACCTGTCTCCTGTGGCGTGCAACAAGGATCTTGTGTTTCACCCACGTTGTATAACGTGTTCACCAAACCTCTCTTCGATATCTTGAACTATGTGGGTGTCACTTACACCAACTACGCTGACGACACCCAGATACTAATCCCTATCTCAGGTGACTACACTGCTGACTCCCTCGCTATCAATGTCATCTACCAGGTCATCCAAGCGTGGATGGCACAACATGGACTCTGTCTTAATGATGAAAAGACTGAGCTCCTTATTCTTGGTTCGCCACAAAACCTTACCAAACTCGACCCTGCGTTTAAGTCCTTCATCATCGATGGGAATACTATCCCAACCTCCAAGGACACAAAAGCCCTAGGGATCTACATTGACTCGACCCTTCCCTTGACCAGACAAACTAACTCAGTCTCTTCCGCAGCGGCATATACCTGCAAGCTTATTACAGCATGCCGCCCCTTCCTCTCAGCAACCAACTGTGTCACCCTGGCTAGAACTCTTGTATTATCCAAGATTGATTACTGTAATGCACTGTACCTAGGCACCAACTGCTGCAACCTAAACAAGTTACAAATTGTCCAAAACAATGGGATTAGAGCTGCCCTCAACATTCCCAGGCGCCAACACATATCCGACACCAGACGCAATATTCGCTGGCTCTCAATACCACACCGTATTTCCCTGAAAACCCTGGCTCTAACCCACAAATGCCTTCATAACCAAGCTCCCTGCTACCTGGCTAACCGATTTGCCCTCCACAACTCCATTAGACCCCGCAGAATGGCTAATTTAAACTGCCTTGAGGTTCCACATTTCAATCTCCAAAGATCAGGTGGAACTAGCTTCCCTATCTTGGCAGCTCAACTCTGGAGCACGCTTCCTAATGAGCTTAGAGCAGAACCCTCCTTCCTGAGATTCAAACACCTTACGAAAACCTGGCTGGACGCCCAGGACACGTAGCTAGGGGTTCTCTGCTTAATTTGTACATGTATATACAATCTGCTTGTCCTCTCATTGCTATTATTATACCTGTAAATTCTGTATTATACCTGTAAACTTTGTAATTATGGTTCTGCCTGTTTTTCTTAACTAAGTGACGCACCCGGGTGCCCCTGGGCCTGGTGCGCTATACAAATAAAATAAATACAAATGCAAATACAAACTGTAGTGGGCGGAGTTTGTGAACTTTTCAACCAGTTCAGCTTGCAGGACTGCCTCAATTGCTTTCTCCCAGCCACGGTGAGTTAATACATATAACATATGTTAATACATATGTGTTTTTTCCTGCACAGTTACACTTTTATGTGGAGTACTTTGTGTACCTTTTCTTCAGATTATTTATGTAAAGTGGTCCCTCTTACATTTCAAAACATAAACGATTGACATTTTAAACGTCAGATACAACTTAACTAGACTTCATTTCTAATACTATAGGCATCTATGATTTGAAACAACCACAGTATTCCCAATGATAACATTCCATACACACGGCAGAAGTGAAGACAGGGTAGTGACTGAGCAGGCAAGGTCCACCCAAATTCAGTGAATGCCCACTCAGCACCACTGTCTGGGCATTTACAGATGTTAATGTCACTGAGGTGGGCTCAAATACATTAGCTTCAGGCCTCACTTTTTAGACCATCCTTGCTATGCCTCTGACACATGGAAGCGTGTTCTGTCCCTGTAAAAGGAATTGGGGAAAAGAAAGGGTTAGCCACATCACAGATGACACAGTGCTACTATGTGATATGTCCAAAACACTTACACTTGGCATAGTTGCATCCAGCATGCCTCTCTAGTGTATGTCTGTGAGTTTTGGTATGTATGCAAGTAAATTGAAGAGAGTGTGTCTGATTGACAGTTCAAAGGTGCCTGCCTGTGTATTAACTTTGTATTGTGACCTCTGCAGGTGTCTGTATGTGTGTAGGTGTAAATGAGTGAGAGTGGATGTGGGTGGAGTACCTAGCTCTGCGATAGCCGCATTTTAGAGCAAAGGACCTCAACTATTGCCAGGGTACCTTTCTCTTTCCCTTTCACACCTCCTAATTGGCAAGTTCCCCAGGGTTCAGACTGTTCACTCCTTTTGTTTAATCTATAGCCCTATGCTTCTTTTCATACATGATCAGTTCTTCCAGTTCTATTCCTGGGCAGATGACACACATAGCCTGCTCTGCTTGGACCCTAGCTAGAGTGCACCCCAGTCCACTACTGGATGGCCAGGAATTGCCTGAAGTTGAAAGCACATGGGATGGTGGTGGGCAGGATCACGGGCCTCTGCCAGCCCAATTTTCGGCCCTCTGAGAAGGGCATGCCACCTTAGCCAGATTAAGGCTATGTTGAACACTTGCTTTCATGCGCTAAAAACACTGAAGGTAATTCTTCCTCTTCTCCTTTTGGCCATGTGGGCTATCACTGCCTTGGCATTTGGGTTATGGAGCCTAAAACATGGCAATATCATACACTTGAGACTCGCCAATCATCTGTTCAGCAGCCTGTAACTTATACAAAGTGCGGCGGCACGTCTCGCCCTCTCTCGTACTGCACCTAAAACCCTTGCTTAACAGGCCCCACGGACTTCTGATCCTTGATTCACCGGCACGGCATAGTTCGGGCTCCTCTTTTATTGAAGCTAAATTGATTTTATCTGTATTGTGTATTTATTTATTTATTTATTTATTTATTTATGCTATTTGTAATGCGCGCCTACCCTGGGGCATGTTATTTCAGCTCCTCCAGATGCTCTTGTCCACCCCTAGGTTTTGACGGACTCAGTTGGGGGTCACACCTTCTCTGTCCTTGCTCCATCTTTATGCCTCTTTCGTCCTCCATCCTTCCCCGAATATTGTACTAGTGGTGTATGTGACCCCCTGTTCAGCGAACCCCTACCCATACTAATACCCACCCTCAGTATCTACGCAATGGTGGAAGTATTCCAGTTTATAATGTCAATGCCCAGCACATGGTGCCAATGGTTAGCATGTGGTGTGATTGGTTCAGAAGAGCAGGGCATTATCTAGATTTATCATCTCAATACTTGACATATTGCCTATTGTCATGGCATAATAGTTCAACACTAGGATGGGAGTATATAGGACTATAATGGCAATACCTGTCCTACAGCCAGCGAGATAGGTCACCAAGTTCAGCACCCACATCAGACACCTGTGCTTGGCCAGCAAACAAAGCCGCACACAAACCTTTATCCTTCTAAAAGGTTGTTGAATTGAGTGCTGTTAAATAGCATAACAGTTATGCCTATTGTTAAAGAACTAATACGAGGGCACAATCCGTTATGAAGCACTGCACTATATGCATGATCATCCACTGTACTGTGTGAGATATGATGGCAATTATTGACCTTAGCATTGTCTTGCAATAGGTAGGCCAATGATGGTAGTCCACTGCATAGGAAAGGAGTGCCGGCCCATAACGGTATTCCACTGCATAGGAAAGGAGCGCCGGCCCATAATGGCTATCCGCTGAATAGGAAAGGATTGCTGGCCCATAATGGCAGTCTGCTGCATAGGAAATGAGTGCCGGCCCATAATGGCAGTCCACTGCATAGGAAAGGAGTGCTGGCTCATAATGGCTACCCGCTGCATGGGAAAGGAGTGCCGGTCCGTAATGACAGTCCGCTGCATAGGAAAGGAGTGCCAGCCGATAACTGGAGTCCACTGCATAGGAAAGGAGTGCTGGCCTATAATGGCTATCCGCTGCATAGGAAAGGAGTTCCGGCCCATAATGGCAATCCGCTGCATAGGAAAGGAGTGCCGGCCCATAACGGCATTCCACTGCACAGGAAAGGAGCGCTGGCCCATAACGGCTATCCACTGCATAGGAAAGGAGTGGCAGACCATAATGGCAGTCTGCTGCATAGGAACAGAGTGCCGGCCCATAATGCCAGTCCACTGCATAGGAAAGAAGTGCCGGCCCATAACAGCAGTCCACTGCATAGGAAAAGAGTGCCAGCCCATAATGGCTATCTGCTGCGTAGGAAAGGAGTGCCAGCCCATAATGGCTATATGCTGCATAGGAAAGGAGTGCCGGCCCATAATGGCTATCGGCTACATAGGAAAGGAGTGCCGCCCGTAATGGCAGTACGCTGAATAGGAAAGGAGTGCCAGCCCATATTGGCAGTCCACTGCATAGGAAAGGAGGGCCGCCCCATAATGGCTTACCACTGCATAGGAAAGGAGTGCCGGCCACTGATGTCACTGATGAACCACCTGAACCTCTGGTGGCTGGCCTCTTGCTCGGATGCTCCCAGTGGGGGCTCCAGATGGTTTCAATCCCTTACTACCATCCTTTGTTTTTTCCCTCTTTGTGATCCTTTATTGCAGAAGCGATGTTCCTTATTGCGGCTACAGGGAACGTTCAGACCCCAAGCTGTTCTGAAACACCTCCCAACACGAGGGTGACTTCTTTCCAACTTTATGGGTGTATCTTATTTTTTTCATCTGTAATGTATAACTTTGTCATTCCTCTTCAAATTCTTTCCGATGGCAAAATGCATTTTGCTTGGTTTTCTGTGCAGAGGGGACCTGGTCTAGCAGTTCGGGCTGGGCTGCTACCTTCGGTGGCGGCAGCTGACTGATTTGCACATGGCTGGACCCCTTTTGCAATGGCGCAGATGGGCTAAAAAACAGTGGTGTGGAAGGTTGCCCAGAGCAATTGCCAGTGGTTCAGATTCATTCAAAACCTTACACCCATCGCTTTTGTGGTCAAAATGCATTTTTTAGGCAAATATGTGCCCAGTTCAAAGACAATTCAAGATCTCAATCATTAGTCGGTTCATTTATTCATTCATCCAGGCTTTCGTTGGTTCGTTTATTCATTCAATATGAGGCCATGACAAGGACACAACCTAGTGGCTAAGTCCTCATCAGAATACCTGATGCATGTCCTTATGCAGCGCCTACTGGTCTATGATGGCTGTAGAAGGTCGTGAATTCTTCCCAGAATGTACTATGCCTGTAAACGGCCGCATAAGGCCACTTCTGTCATTCTTCCTGCCTGCCTCCACTTGCCCTCCTCCCTTCTGCCTCCCTTCACTCCTCCCATCCAGAGCTTCTACTCCATTACCCTCCCCCCTTGTTCTGTCTACCTATATGTCTTCCCTCTGCGGGTTGGACAGTAACCCTAGCAAAGAAAAGCCTTTCACTATGTACAATCCCAAATGACTGGCTGCGGCAGTGCTTGTCAGGAGATGTTTCTTGATGCTCGCGTTGCCCCTGTGCTGCTCTTCACTGTGGTGCCGAATCCGCACAGGGCACCCCTTCTGTTTCCAACTGCCCCCCTCTTGCAGTTCTCTCTCTCTCTCTCTCTCTCTCTCTCTCTCTCTGCAGCTGGATTCGCTCGATTCCCTGACTTCTCTAATTTCCTTTCATTTGCATTTGCTGGCGTGCTGCATTGAATACTCTGCCGCAGGTGCCCACACTGGCAAGCTCTGGCATGCGCGTGTTGCCAGGTGCTGCTAGTCTGCAAGTGTGGCACTTGTGAGGGACTCTTTCGTCCTCGATACCCATAGAGAAGAAACATCACACGCCCCCAAATCTTCCGCCAGCCCTCCATCTACATCTGGATCGCTGCTAAGGCACAGTAAGCATATCGCCACCCCCCTCCTTCCCCCCAAGCTTAACCAGCGCCCCAATACCCAAGCGGCCCTCCCATGGCATTTCTTTCTATGGTTGTTTAACGAGCACCGTTATTTCTTAAATCTCTCAAATGACTTTCCACGCTCGTTGGGGTAATTGTTTCGCTAGTCAGGAAAATGCAGACAACCTTTGCACATGTTTTCCGTGTTTCGCCTGCTCCTAATGCTTCAGGTCCCGATTCTGAACTGTGGCAAAAACGGGAGTGGAAAGCCAACGTTCGTCCATCCAGTTTCTAGCAGCACCATTCTGAGGTGGGTGGAAGCATTGGCGGAGAATTGTGGTGCTTTCCAGCTGCCAACACTCATAACATCATTCATGTGAAGGAGGATAGCACAAGGGCAACGCCGTCTCGGAAGCAAGACCACGCAGAGCAACAAAGGTTCGAATCCCGTATCCTCCGAAACCAAACTCATGAAAAAAACTATTTAAAAAAATGTAACATATGTGCACCAGTCTCAGTACACGGATTTCTAAGAGTCTGCCACTTGTCTTATTTACTAAAGTCTCATTGAGCCTTCAGCAAATTAGAAAAGTGGTGTTGGCCTCAGGATCATACAAAAGCTGGCCTTGGAGGCTCATCTGACACTTTCTTACTTTAAGGAAAGCATTGCTCCTCAAAGAAACAACATCTTCTACATTTTTTGGGCTCTTCAAAATCGGCCGGGGAAACGGCACCCAAAAGACCAGCAGCACGCAATTGACGCAGGCGAGTCAAAAGCAAAGGTAGACAGATCTGGGACACTCTTCTCTCACTTCAATATTACGCCCTTCTGTCTCCAGGGTGCATTCACAGCAGTAACATCTGGCTATGGGTTCAAGAATTAAAGATGCTATCATTCTCCAGTGGTGATCTGCGTCCATAATCCCACTCACCTGCGGACAACACAAGTGTGAATGTCAGAGACTTGTCAGCATGCCCCAGATCGTTAGGGCATTCATTTTGATATTTTATTTGTATCGCGCACATACACAAGTGTTTCAGAGTCAGGGCCGTCACGAGGGAGGTGCAGTGGGGGCAAACTGCCCCGGGCCTCGCACTTGCGGGGGGGGGGTCTGGCGGCCCCCTCTCCTAAGTGGAAGGCAGCACAGTCTCTCGTGTCCTTTATTCACACGGGGACCGTGCTGTCTGCTCTCTGCCCCTGCAATGATTTTGCTGTTTGTTGCGAAGCCGTTTGGCTCCTCAACAAACAACAAAATAATGTGAGGCAGCAGGGCTCAGAAGTGGGCTCTGCTGCCTCCCGTCATTCAGCTGAAAACGTGGACATGCTGAATGACAAGAGAGGACTCCTCGCCTGTCAGTCAGTGTGTTCATGTTGTCAGCGTGATCCCGCTGACTGATGAGAGAGGAGTTCTCTCTTGTCACTCAGTGTGTTCACGTTGCTCAGCATGACAACGCTGACTGATGGGAGAGGAGTTCTCTCTTGTCAGTCAGTGTGTTCACATTGCTCAGCATGACCACACTGACTGATGGGAGAGGAGTTCTCTCTTGTCAGTCAGTGTGTTCACGTTGTCAGTGTGATCATGCTAACTGATTGGGGTGGAGTTCTCTCTTGTCAGTGTGTTCACGTTGCTCAGCGTGACCACGCTGACTGACAGGAGAGACCTCCTCTCCTTTCAATCAGGGTATTCATATTGTCAGCGTGATCACGCTGATTGATGGGAGAGGAGTTCTCTCTTATCAGTCAGTGTGTTCACGTTGTCAACGTGATCACGCTGACTGATGGGAGAGGAGTTCTCTCTTGTCAGTCAGTGTGTTCAGGTTGCTCAGCGTGACCACGCTGACAGATGGGAGAGGAGTTCTCTCTTGTCAGTCAATGTGTTCACATTGCTCAGCATGACCACGCTGACTGACAGGAGAGGCCTTCTCTTCTGTCAGTCAGTGTGTTCATGTTGTCAGCGTGATCACGCTGACTGATGGGAGAGGAGTTCTCTCTTGTCAGTTAGTGTGTTCACGTTGCTCACCGTGACCGTGCTGATTGATGGGAGAGGAGTTCTCTCTTATCAGTCAGTGTGTTCACGTTGTCAACGTGATCACGCTGACTGATGGGAGAGGAGTTCTCTCTTGTCAGTCAGTGTGTTCAGGTTGCTCAGCGTGACCACGCTGACAGATGGGAGAGGAGTTCTCTCTTGTCAGTCAATGTGTTCACGTAGCTCAGCATCACCACACTGACTGATAGGAGAGGACTTCTCTCTTGTCAGTCAGTGTGTTCATGTTGTCAGCGTGATCACGCTGACTGATGGGAGAGGTGTTCTCTCTTGTCAGTCAGTGTGTTCACGTTGCTCAGCGTGATCACGCTGACTGATGGGCGGTGAGTTCTCTCCTGTCAGCCAGTGTGTTCATGTTGTCAACGTGATCACGCTGACTGATGGGAGAGGAGTTCTCTCTTGTCAGTCAGTGTGTTCAGGTTGCTCAGCGTGACCATGCTGACAGATGGGAGAGGAGTTCTCTCTTGTCAGTCAATGTGTTCACGTAGCTCAGCATCACCACGCTGACTGATAGGAGAGGACCTCTCTCTTGTCAGTCAGTGTGTTCATGTTGTCAGTGTGATCATGCTGACTGATGGGAGAGGTGTTCTCTCTTGTCAGTCAGTGTGTTCACGTTGCTCAGCGTGATCACGCTGACTGATGGGCGGTGAGTTCTCTCCTGTCAGCCAGTGTGTTCATGTTGTCAGCGTGATCACGCTGGCTGATGGGAGAGGAGTTTTCTCTTCTCAGGCAGCATGTCTACGTGTCGGCTGTGTGGATGCTTTTTAAGGGTGCATGGAGGTAAGGTAAATGTTTTTTATTTTAAATTAAAAGTGTATATGTGTATTTAAATTAAATTAGTATTTATATGTGTATGTATGAATGCATGTGTGCATGTTGGTGTTTGTGTCAATGCTGTGTTTGGTTTTATGTATTCATGCATGTATGGAGTTGTGTAACTGGTGGATGAATGCATGGGTGAAAGTGTTTTTTGTGAGTGTGTGTTCAGCACCGCCCCTAAATGTAGCCACCCTGGGGGCCACTTCATTAAGGGATGGGTTCATGGCATCAGAGGTGCACATAGGCTAAAATGTCAGGGGGGAAGGGGACTAACACTTCAAATGTTGGGAGAGGCGCTAACGTCAGAGACTGTGAGGACGGGGAAACTTCCTTGTGTGGGGGCACCCAACATCTTTCCACATTTTGAATGAGACTATTCTGGTGAAGCTTCAATGTTACAAGCAGCTACCTCTTGCCTTCATTTCGGAAACATCACACTTAAGCACTGCTTTGAGAATGAGATGTCTCATGTCACCACTTCCCTTCTAATCACTCCCCTAGCATGCCAGTGCTAACCCCACATCACGATTCCAATTACCTAAAAATGTATGGATATGAAAGCAGATGCTAACAGTGAAATTACTTCTCATGGCCATGCTAATCCCTATGGCAATTCTCACCCTATTCCTGCCCTCCCCACCCAAAACACCTCCTCACGGGAACTCTTTGAGCTAGCTTTAAACATGCCTTGCCATCAAACTTTGCCCTCAATGTGCCTGCAAGTGTTTCCTCAAAGGAGTATTGTGAGAGTTCATGACTTCATTGGAGTTGCAAACACGTAACTGGTGTAATAAAAATGTTTTAATCAAGTCTGCGTTTGGCCACTGAATTTAAAAACACCCTGTGTGTCTTTCGCTGAAGTTCTTTTAAAAATAAGCATTGGCAAAGCCAACAGTTTTGACTTGTGTATACGTATTAGGCATTTACCAGGCACTGCTATTAGCTGCTCAGGTACTCAAACCATTTTGCACTGGCACTATCAATGGCCAGCTCATACCAATACAGAAGCGCCTTTCCCATGCCTACACAAATGCCCAAACTGTTAGCATTGCCCGTGCTCTTTTTGCTTTACCCTTGATGCACAGGACTATGCATCAAGGTTAAAGCAAACATACTACTTGGCTAAATTGGCCCACATTGAATGTAGGCCAATCTAGCCAGTAATAACACTTATGGTACACAGTCAGCCTGGATATACTTTCTGTGGCATGGCAATTTTACTGGCTGGGAGTCCGTACATGCTAATAATGGCATATATCGATGCAGCCTGCATCGACATAATTAGAACAACCAGCATAAATATATTGTTATACTAGCATATCTCGAGTGGAAAGGCGGCATGAAATGTATTGGAAAATGTTTCTATGCACAATTTGTGATTTGCAACTATTGGGAATTCACATATGCTTCCATACAAAACCAATTGCAAACTGTATGGATTTCTACCCAATGTTGCAAAGAAAGTGCTGTAAAATGCATACTTTTAACCCAATGTTTCAAACATTTTCTTGGGAGTGAGAACCCCCCTCAAGCAACCCTTGTTTGATCTGGGCTCCCTCACTGTGCTCTGTTGATCCTGCCTAATTGGCAAAAACATTTAAGTCTCTTAAGTTCAGAAACGTACCAGCCTCCACTGTACATCATTTGTCACTAAGTATGATGTGTGTTTTAATGCACACACAGGGGCAAGGTGCTCCTTAATGATATGATATGGCATTTATAACGTGCCTGTACACAAGTGTTTCTAGGCGTGACAAGGCAAGGAGGCAGAAACAAAAGAGTAGGACAAAACACAGATCTTACTAGGCCTTGTGACATTCAGATCACGCAAGAGCAGGAAAGGGGGGAGGGGCGAAGTGCTGAGGGTGGGGTAGGATGTAGAAGTGCAGTAACAAAGGAGAAACAAGAGTGCAGCCAACGGGGTGGCAAGTGTGGGTACTCATAAGTGCAGCCAATGGGTGGAGAATAAGAGCAAGAGCGGGGACTGTAGGGTTAAAGATACAGACCACGAATGCAGGGGAGCCAAGAGGCAGTGCGGGATTGCAACAGGATAGGCAGGGACCTGGGACCGAATTCAGAGCTTGACCAGGTGACCAGACCATGGATCAGGCAGGTGATCAGCAAGGGAGAGGAAGAGAGAAGGCAGAAGAAAAGAGACAGGTCTTGAGGTGCTTCCGGAACCGGAGATGGTTCTCCTCAAGTTTCAGCGAGGCAGGGAGGCTGTTTCCAGAGGGAGGCCCCAGCCGAAGAAAGAGATCTGCCCTCAACTCTTTGATTGGAAAATTGACTGACCCTCAGAGAATTGGAGGTGGAGCAGTGGAGAGCTCATGCCATCCTATATTTATTTATTCATATGATAAACAAGTTAGTCTGGCATGAACCTTTCTTCAATAGAGAAATCTAACTTTGCTGTAGTTGATTTGGAGTTATAGTTATAAACCATATTTGGGATCCTGCACACAAACTCAAGGGTATATTCCTCGAGTTCCCTGTTTGCGGATGTGCCGCCGCTGGCTGAGTGCAAAAAATTGTAAAGGGGCCTCACCAAATGTTTTGTCCCGGGCCTCACCACATCTTCTGACAGCCCTGTTCAGAGTGCAACGAAGCAAGGAAGGGGAACAAGGGAGATCAAAAACAACGATCTTACTAGGCCAGTTACATTGAGAACGCACAAGTGCAGGGGAAAGGGAAGGGGAAATGTGTGGGGTGGGGGAAGAAGTGGAAAGTGCTGAGCAAAGGAATACAAAATAAATAACAAAACAACAATGTTAGTGCTGCCAGCAAGTGGCAAGTGCTAGGTTTAAGGCACAGACAGGGGCTGTCTGATAAGTGCAGAAGATCTTGTAGGGCAAAACCTAGAGGGTCAGTTAGTCAGTCAACAACCTCTAATTGGATAAAATATCCATCAAAAGGTAAATACTTATAGCCCTGTCTGGGCTTTATCTACCACATGGCCTGCCTCGGACAGCATTGGTTAGGCAGCCTACCTTGCTTCCTGGCCCATCAACAGGGAGCCAGCAGGCGACCCCTTCCCCGATGCAAGGCCCACTTTTAAGGCCCTCTACCCCTGTCTGGCCCTGTCCAGGAATGGACAGCCCCCGCCTTTGTAAGCTTCCTGTTGTGTTGACTCTACTCCGTGTCATGTAGCAGTGCCTCCATTGATGAGTACCGGTCTTCATTGACAAGCGCTCTTCAAGGTAAGGAGTGGCAAGTGAAGAAGCACCAACCAAGACATCATCACTTACGATGCGCATTTAGCGCTGACGATACGTACTGATTTCCTGCCGACGTTACGGCCTGCGCAGCCCCATTGGATCCATCCATTGTACAGAACTCAACACTGATGCATCCCCCCCGCCTGAACTCGCATCCGCTCTTCCACCTTGCCCCTAACTGTTAAATAACCTCCACAATCTTCCACCACTTTCTCCTATTATATATCACCATATCCCCCACTACCTGTGACTATGGAGATCGGGAATATGCATTTATGATCCCTACATGACGTACTTGCTTACTGGTTACTCTGTAACCAACCCTCTTAAGTAAAAAGCAGCTAGATGCCTCGGGGTTATGAGCGCTGTACAAATGACAAATAAATAAATAAATATCTTATGCACTCATGTCACATCTCTGATGTCGCCCCCACTATGCATGGCTGCGGATTTACTGCAGAGTGCACATGTGAACCCTCTGAGGACTAGCTTCACCGTTCCATTACATATATCGCGCACACATCCTCCCGGATTACGCCGCTTCAGCCTTGTGCTGCATTTGTATTTTGTTTGATTTACTCTTGTATTTTAGCTATAACCTAACGGACTATAGCTTTCAACCCCGCTCTGTATGTTGTACTTGTAGGACTTATCAGCCTCGTGCCAAATATGTACGATGCCTGCGATCTATATGCCAACGCCTTTTCAGCCTCGCCCGGCGATCCTGTATGACTTATGAGCCCTGCGCTGCATTTGTATTTCAACTGCAACCTACCTGACTATGCCTATGAAGGTATACTTACACTAAGTGTGTCTCTTTGCTTGTCTGCACCCTGAAGTAGTCTCCCATACCAGGAGGAAAGGCTTTACCAGACTGTCTACACCTACTGATTTTGTCCTTTTGCTTGTTTGCGCATGGGATTTTGCCCCCCCCGCACCATGAGGCGAGGCTATACCAGACTGTGTACACCTACTGATTTTGTTCTTTTGCTTGTTTGCGCATGTGATTCTGCCCCCGCACCATGAGGCGAGGCTCTACCAGACTGTGTACACCTACTGATTTTGTTCTTTTGCTTGTTTGCGCATGTGATTCTGCCCCCGCACCATGAGGCGAGGCTCTACCAGACTGTGTACACCTACTGATTTTGTTCTTTTGCTTGTTTGCGCATGTGATTCTGCCCCCGCACCATGAGGCGAGGCTCTACCAGACTGTGTATACCTACTGATTTTGTACTTTTGCTTGTTTGCACATGTGATTCTGCCCCTGCACCATGAGTCGGGGCTAGACCAGATTGTGTACACCTACTGATGTTGTCATTTTGTCTGTTTGCACATTTAATGCAGCCCCCCGCACCATGAAGCGAGGCTCTACCAGACTGTGTACACCTACTGATTTTGTCATTTTGCTTGTTTGCACATGTGATTCTGCCCCTGCAACATGAGGCGGGGTTAGACCAGGCTGCGTACACCTACTGATTTTTCCCTTTGCATGTTTGCACATTTAATACAGCCCTCCTCATGTTGAGGAGAGGCTTTACCAGACTTTGTACACCATCTGATTTGTCCTTTTGCTTGTTTGTACATGTGATTCTGACGTCCACACCATAAGGCGGAGCTAGACCAGACTGTGTACACCTACTGATTTTATCCTTTTGCTTGTTTGCACATGTGATTCTGCCCCTGCACCATGAGGCGAGGCTCTACCAGACTGTGTACACCATCTGATTTGTCCTTTTGCCTGTTTGCACATGTGATTCTGACGTCCGCACCATAAGGCGGAGCTAGACCAGACTGTGTACACCTACTGACTTTGTCCTTTTGCTTGTTTGCACATCCACGAACAGGGATTTGCGCACAGAATTTCGCGCAAGTACCCTATTTTCCGTGCAATAAATTCCATGAATCGGGCCGTTTATGTCTAGGAGTCTGAAACGGAGCAAGCCTGCACTTTGCACGTTTGAAACTAGGTTGGTCCAACTTAGTCCCTCGTGCTTCCAAGGTTCATATATTGAGTGCCACAAATGAGTTAATATTAACAGCTAGCATTGCAGCGCTTAGAAAAGGGAACATCTGGTACAAAGCACTATCAAAACAAATCTGATATGCTTATTATCTTGATACACCTGCACAATGGGTTTCGAGTGTGGGTCTGAAAGCTTGTCACTCCTGAGAAAGCTTCCATTAGGCAGGAGCAGAGCAGCCCTCTGATCCAGGCTCTGGAATCATCATTAGGCCCCAGGTGTTTCCACGGATTAGTTCCCATTTCATCTCTATTGGCCCCTACCTGAGATATTTACTACACTCGATGAATTCATGAGCCTGCCCCCTCCCCACAAAGATCTCCAAGAAGGCAGCGCGCATGCATCAAACACGTTACTCTGGGGAAAGAGAGAACAGAAGGAAACAGACAAACAAGGAGAAGATGGCGGAGCCGTGGAGTCCACACACTACCGACGATTGGCGCTGTGCTTTAATCAGCTTGTTTTGGAAAACTGCTCTCTGAAAAAGCACATTTCTTGCTGATTAAAGCGTCGCCGCGCTCTGCATTTAGCAGGATATTATTCAAAGTAATTGGGTACCTATTAGATAGCGGGATCATTTATTCACCTTCCAGAACATCTGTTTACCAAACAGCTGGTCGAGCACAACAATAAGTTTCTGTTGTCAAGGATTTTGTTTGGTGTGATAACCCATGCCAGCCTTATCCCGCATTTTGCACAAGTAACTTCTTGAATCAGCTTTTCACAGACCATTACCATCTGCTTTGTTGGGGCTGCTCCAGGTCGATAGCTCATGCGTTAAGCGCTGGTCTGTGACATGATGGAAGCCTTCACCTCACCAGTTCAAATTCTGTGGCAGGGCTGACTTAGCCCCTCAGCTATCTGAGATTGATAAATCGACTACCATAACATGGGATTCATGCCTTTTATTAATGCTCATAGAAGCTGGAGGAATCCAGTATGAAACTGTTAGACAGCTCAGGTACGGCAGTACTTAATACTTTATTAGTTACATCAAGCAGGTACATATGATGGCAGGACAAGTATAGGAGCGGGAAGCAGCCCACTGGCTCCCACCACCCAGGCTACATGGTTTCCAACTGCCTAGGGTGGACCACTCACACCAGACAGCAGTCCACTCATCCAACATTCCACACATGACATCACTCGGCCACTGACATCAGTCAAGCTATGCATACACTCGGGTCCAGTCAACATACGCAGGTCCATTCACAACACTTCCTTCCCTTCACAACCAAAACACAACAACATAACACCACCTCTCCATCAGACACGAAAACCCCATCAGACACGAAAAACAAACCTGCTCACCTCCAAAAGCACATCAACACATACCAGACATTCTCCAACTAAAACCGGCTCACATATGGGCCAAACAAAGAGCAGACAACGACCAACCGGGGGTAACTAACGAACCGGTGACTCATCTGGGCCAACTAAAACCACATTCACCAACCACCAGAAACAAATGCCAATCACCTTCCATTCGTGGCTGCCACTCATGAATCTTGAGGCTGCCACCCCCAAGCACAAACCTGTCCACCGAGGACAACCCAACCAATCACACTGTACCTTCTAAAAAAGCAAAACACCTTTTACCCCTCGCTGCCACCAAGCGGTCATAGGGTTGCCGCCCCTAAGCACAGCTGCCCAACACGGAGCACTGACACACAGGTAAGACCCACAACCAGGGCGTGACTAACAATCAGGGTCCATGCTGGACATGTCCATCACTCTTCAGTGGAAAACCCAGAACCTCAGACAGAACTCACTACATGCAAACAGACAGAGACGAACACACAAACCACAAGACAGGATGGCAAAACCACACCACATCAACACCCCCAGTGTGCCCTATGGCAGCACGTCTATACCACTCTGAAAAAATTCACATTAGACAGTCAGACAAACCTATAACCAGCAAAAACCAAAACAACATTCCAGACGGCGGTGGAACAATGTTGAGCGCCAGAAGTCAACACTTAGATGTACTAGTAAACAACAGCTCGAGCATGGGGATTCCACACCCTCCTGCAGAGATGATACAACATAATAGCTAAATAAATATATATATTGCCAAAAGCAGATCTCCATCAAAGGCAGACCTCTACACACTGGCAGCTAGGATCCATTCCTACAGTATGTTGCCACTTACATACCAGTGAGCACTTTATGCCACAGTCTATACAACACACAGCACCCAACCAACGTGGGACAACTTTTATCACTGGGCGATACAACTCAATAACTTTGACCTCAACACTAACGCCTTTGACAAGATTCTCTAAGCTACACAATGTCACCAAAGCTCTGGCGTGACTGCATATTTACTCAGTGCCGCCGTGGCGACACTCTCACCAGGGCACACACACACTCATCAGTGATGTGCCAGTGCTCAGAACTCACACTAACAGTACTATACCATACCGTACCACACTCAGGCGTACTCTGCACACGTTCATAGTGTCTACCGCATCAGCAAACACTGTGTTCACTAAATGCACTAAGCTCAACATGCACTCACTCACACCAATGAGTATCAACACACTCAACTGGTCTGTGCTAGAAATACCAAACCGTGCTTCAACAAAACTAGAACGTGTTGAGTATGCATCCCATTAAATTGTTTAAACATCTCCTAAAGCGCTTTCCTTTAAACTGTGAAAACATTTCCAAAAATGTTGAATCACTATCCAGTCCTTAACAACCTGCAAATCCTCAAACAGTTAAGCTAGCCGCACTGGCACTTAACTTATATAATACATATCATGCACACCAGCACGAATCCCTGAAACTAAATAACTCATGTTTTATGTAAGTCCAGGCAACACCTAAGCTAAAAATCCATGCTACAGCATGCATAGGTTAAGTCCATTCCTGCAAATCCTCAAAACGTTATTCTGTCATTTCAGCATTGAATGTTATTCTTACTGCCCAACATACTCACCAGTAAAACTCCAGGACCCACACTTGGACATCTCTAGCCTCCATTCACTGACATGCTCCTGGTCCTTACTACAGACATTCACTACCCAGATCCATTACAGTTCCATCATGTTCACCCACAGAAGCGCTGACGGCAGAAACACAGTAGAATCCACCAAACTGAGGTTATGAAACACTTCTGAAAAAAACTTCAGGTCGCACATTAAACATCTTCTCTGCTTTTTTTGAAATAAGCACACCAGATTGAAAGCAAACGTGAGCTGTCAACGTTCTAAATAGCAGCATGACCTCAATAAAAACAGCTTCCTGCATACCAGCAATCCGGAAAACAACTTCTTGTATAACAGTGCTGCTGCCTCTAACGATAGGGTGTATTCGTGCCACAATGGCTTAGAAGACATTGGCCCTGTGACGCCTCATTAAGTCGCTCATGGGAGGATAGCTCAGCGGTAATGAGCTCGCCTTGGAAGCAAGACAACACGGAGCAACACAGGTTCGATTCCCGGTATTAAGCGCGTTATAAATAACCTATCATATCAGATCACTCCAGGTACGTCTTCAGTCGTGGTAGAAAAATCTCTCAGCAGCAACTAAACTAGAAACAGTACCTCGATGTAACTGAAAATAGCCACTGCTCTGTCCCCTGGCTGATGACACTGGTCAGTTAACACAGCTTCCACATTGCACAACTGTAGCCTCCTGTCATTCTGGCGCGCTTGGCTTTCCCGAAAGAGGGTTCCCCATGGAGACCAATACTTTAGCCCACATTGAGCGCCCAACTGAACCCACAACTTCGTTGAGTCCCAGGTCTTCTCGAATGAGGGACAAGAGGTGCTCTTTTCCTGAACATCATTGCGTGCGCACCCCGTCTGTCGACTCTTTCCTCAAGCAGGTTCTTTCCTCAAGCCACTCTATGCTTATGGTGCAAAATCTGGAGCACCTCAATGGAAGTTCCTCAGGAGTTCTATTCATTCGCCATCTCCCACACGCACCAGCGTGACATCATCACTCGTGTTCTGGAGGGGAGAGCAGCGAAGCTCCGGCTACATGTTTTCCAGCAGACCTCTGGTTTTGCAACCTACAGAGAGACACACACCTGCACCACTCCATATAAACTCAAGGAGCCACGGGCCAGAAACAGCAGGGAGGCTCTCCTTTTCCCTTGCAGATGGTTGCTATTTTGGAGCTCTCTGTGCTGTAGCATCCACTCAACTCTATGATAAGCTGTGTGTCTTCAGCAAAGTTGGTGATTAGAACACCTAAGTTATTGAGGAGGGTGCAGAGGCAGCGAAGGTAAAGGTTAAAAAGGAGGGGGGAAAACTGGCTCCCTGAGGCACACCGTAGTTTATACTTATGGGGTTGGAGAATTTCCCCCTGCAGTGTATTTTGGAGCTACTGTCTGAAAGAAAAGAGGAGATCCAATCTATGGCCCCTTGTGAGCAATTTCCTGATGTACCCAATGCTACCTGGGGTTTGTGGTGGTCTAGCAGGTCAAACGCTGCTGATCTAAAAGCATCAGCATGTCTGTCTTTCCCTTTTCCACGATGTTCAGCATTCTAGTTTGTAAATCAAGAAGTGTGGTCTCTGTGCTATGTGAGCTTCTGAAACGGATTGTTGTGCGTGAAGTAGTTTGTGTTCGTCCACGTAGGTTTGTAGTTGTTTAGTTGCAGCTTTATCTAGAATTTTAAGGAGTACATTAGAGTTAGTTATTGGCCGAAGGTTTGTAGGGTCTTGTCGGTTGAGTTCTGGTTTTCTAATTAAAGGTGTAACTGTCACTGCTTTAATAGAGATGGGTACTTTCCTGTCTTTAAAAGAGGTGTTTACAATTCTATGAATTAAAGGTGCAAATATGTCTGGGTGTTTGAGTACAATTTTTGGCGGTACAATGTTTTCTGCGCAAGATGTCTGCTTAAGTGATGTAAGAAGCTTTTTTGTCTTGTCTAAGGTGAGTGGTTTAAACTTGATTTTTTCTTCACAAATAATGGGGGGGGTCTACAATGTCCACGGTAGGTTGTGATTTAGTGGCTACTTGGCAGAGGCTGATATTTTGACGAGCCTTTAGGATCTTTTCATGGAAGGCAAGTTGGACCTTCTTGCCGTCTTCTTGAGTAGGTTGAAAAGGGAGTGACAAAGAAGGTGGTTTTTGTACTGACTTTCGAATTTGGAAGAGTTTGCCTGAGCAGTTGGAGGTTGTAGAAATCTGCAAGTTATAAAAGTATTTTTTAATCTCAGTTACTCTTTGTATTTTTTATCAATTTCTTTCAATGTCTTTTTATTTTCATTTGTCTAATTTCTTTGCCATTTTCTCTCTAGTTTCCATCTTTCTTTTTTTAGTGCTTTTGTCTCATCAGTAAACCAATTTTGGTGATTTACATTTGGTCTGATTTGTTTTTGTTTGACTGGAGCATGTGTGTCGCCAATTTTCTGAAAGTGTGTGTTGTACATTTTAACAATGTTGTTGCATGAATCGTCATCAGTTGTAGAGGAAACGATGTTTGCAATGGTGTTGCCTAAGGTATCTGACATAAGGTTTTTGAAGTTTCTATTGGCAATGGTGTTTGGCGTGTTATCCAGCTTTTTTATGCTGGTCTTAGGTGTCAGTATAAGTTCAACTTTATAATGATCAGACCAGACACAGGGGACTGTCTGCTGTGTGGTAATATTTGTGTTTCTGGATATAATCCAGTCCAGTTGGTTTCCATTATGTGTGGTGGGTTCATTGTTAATCACATTATAGTTTATTGATTTGAGATCTTTTTCGAGAGTGATGGCCTCCTGATCTTTGATGTTACCTCTCCATCTATTGAGGTCTCCTAGGACCACTGTACCGGTATTAGGCCCTTTGCAGGTGTTTAGTATCTGAATTAATTCCTCATTAAAGTCTGTGCTCAGGGAGGGTGGGTGGTAGAGTACTATGATGTTAATACAGTTGTTTTGGGTAGGTGTCAATTTTAACAGTAGGGTTTCGCACCCTTGGCAGAAAATGGTAGATGGAAATAGATGTAACTCGGTTCTGGCTAATACAGCCACTCCGCCTCCCTTTCCTTGTTCTCTGTTTTTGTAGAATATATTGTACCCTTGGGGTAATGCCGTGCTTATGAAGGGGCCAGCAGGCTCTTGCAGCCAGGATTCTGTTAGGCAGAGAATATCTAAATTCTCGTGAGTTATATTGTCATGAGTATTTTGAGCATGCTTGCTCATTTACCTAGTGTTTAGTACGGCGATTTTGATATCAGTCAACCTTATTTTGTTTGTCTTAGGAAGAGTCATTCTAGGGTGTTTCATCTGATTGGCTTCAGTTTGCATAACTAAATAATTTCCCTGAGGTGGAGAAAGTTGTGAAGTTTCTCCTTTTCCTGCCCTCCGCTGAGGGTGTGTGGGTGGGTGAGGGAGTGATCGCGGGTAATGGCCAATTTCATCTAACCTTTTGTCCACATGTTGTTGTGCCATGTTTAGTTGGTGGCCTGTATTGCCTTTAGCAATAGCTGTGTGGTCTTGGGGAATCCCATGACTTACTTGTGGCAGATGTAGTCTTGGTAGGGGGAGCAGAGTCTCTAGCCGGAACACAGAGAGACGGCTGACGTTTCCCTATATGAGGCTGCCGGGATGCTGGGAGATGTAGTTCCCCTGCAGTCTGATGGAAGAAATGCACACTGGTTTCAGGGAGGTGGTTGCCAGTGTTCAGATGGGGCATGCCATGCTATATGAGCTAAGTGGCAGGAGCGGCCAATATTACAGCAAGAAGACTTCCTGGTATAGCGTGCTGCAATGTCAATTCACAATGACACAATTTACAAATCGTGGGCAGACCCAATTTCGAATCGAGAGTGTTGGAGTTTTTAATTCCTCCAGCACTCAAGCACTGCAGACAAGGTGACAAGGTGATAGATGCAGTTTCAAGTATGATGACAGTACAAATATATGAGCAGGGAGGAAGCCAACTTGCTCCCAACACCCAGGCTACATGGTTTACAACTGCCTAGGGTGGAACACTCACACCAGACAACATTCCACTCATCCAACATTCCACACATGACATCACTCAGCCACTGGTAGCACAAAAACAACGGTTTTATAGGAAGGCAGGTATTCAAGGTGCATCTGAGGTATGCAAAACAAGTGAGTAAGTTAGAGTGCTCACACTCAAATACATGAAAAAAGGAGGGCCACCTCCTCCTGGCTCGGCGTACCTTACCCTAAGGAAGAACACCCTAACCCTGGCGGGGGTGCCTATTCCTGGGTAGCGCGTGATGTATCGCCTACTAAAAAGATATAGAGGAGAGTGCTGTCCCTCAACCTTCTATACTAGTGGCAGTGTCTGGAGGCAGACACAAGTAGTCCAACAGAGACGTCTAAAAAGTGGTAGACTCCAGCAGGTTGGGCAGCGTGCAACAAAACTGTAGATCAGATCTTGAGGCTGCTAAGTCTAATACATGGGTACAACCTGCGAATCAGGTCAACTGCTTATGTTCCATCCAAAATGTGAAACTTTAATAGTCCCCGTAGGTCACTGTGGTTGGAGTGTGAAACAGTACTTGTGGAGAGACCACTGGTGGGTGCAGTAAAAAGAACACAGCCAAAAGGCTGTAGGGCTAAAAGCTGGCTCTTATAAAAATGTTTAGCTCACTCTGTGGAGATGAGTGTGCTACAGTGAGTAATGTTTAGAAAATACAGTCTCTTTAGTTGGTGTAGGAGAGATCAAAGGTAGGTCATGAGAGCCCTCATGACCGAAAGGGGTCGACCGGTTTCGATGGCGTAGGAGATTCGAGCCATCTTCTTCAGGACCGTGGATTGAAATGCAAGCAGGTTTGCCAAATGTTCAGAGAGATGCTGAACAAAAAGAGAGATGCTGGTGTCTCCTGTGGGGAGACAGAAGGGAGGGGGGGAGAAAGGGAGGAACAGTCAAACAATGAAACAGAGAGGGGCATGGGGGGGGGGAGTGGGAACACAAATTGTGTACAAACATATGGGTGGTGCTTATCATGCGTTGAGTAGAGCATGTGGGAGCAAAAACTGCAACGGTCAAGGTTTGCAGGATAGGTGGGGGTGCCTGGATACCTGTGAAGGGTCTGAACGCCAGGGGTGAGGGAAGACGGAAACAGGGGGGGGTGGGTTGGGGGGGGCCATGCTAGACAGAGTCTCTACAGGTGACTGGTGAGCTACCTCCTGAGAGGTGGGAGGCAACGAGCACACTAGTGTGGGAAAAATGTGCACTACAGGGCAAATTAGCAGTGAGCCCCTATGTGGTGCACAATTGGGGGTGACATCCCAAATGGGTGCAAGTGGAGTGGAGGGGGCTGAACATACCTCTCAGCCATACCTCTGGGCCAACGTCCTTTCTGGGAGGCGAGTGGTGACAAAAGGTTGCTCACAACGTCGGGCTGGTCAAGGAGAAGCAAGCACCTGCACACTCAGGTAAAATATACCTGAAGGAACAAACAGACAACATAGTGTGGATAAATATGGCTGAAAACCACATGGCTGAGGTAGATTGAGAAATGAACCAAGGTGTCATGGAGTGAGCCGTACCTGTTGGGGGGCAGCAGCTGGCCTCCGTGAAGTCCGTGGGCTGTATCGAGCTGTACAGCTCGAGACTAGCGGTTTCTGGTGGGAAAAGGCCATCGCCTCTAAAAAGAAGCGAACAGCGCGCTCGCGCTGGCGTCGGCGTCGGCGTGACGCGGCTGGCTCCTTGGAAACGCCTTGAGCGTTGGGAGCCAGCGAAAGAAGCCCAAGCGCCTCTCGAAACAGTGGCAGAGCGCGCTCCAGCTACAAGTGATCGGGCACTGGAGCCCGACCTCTTGTGGTAGAGACTAGATCAAGAGGAAAGGAGTGCAAGGAGGGAGGGAGGGGGGAGGGGAAGGGGGAATAAAGGAAGGTTGGGCAACAAATGGCACCGCAGGGACTTGAAAAATGGGGATAGAGAAAGGGAAAGGAGGCCAGGGACACATATAAACTTTGAACAACTGGGAGAGTCAAGGATACTCGTAAAACCCTGGACAGCAAGAGGGGAGCAAGATAAACCTCATGGGAAAGATGGTGTGTCCAGAGGGATCAAGGCACTGGGATGAGCAAAAGTAGAGACAGAGGGGCACTACTGCTGTAATTAGGAGTGTTGATTCAGGACAACACTGCTAGTTCATGCCACTGGATTTGTTCATTCAAACCTTCAGAGTAGGTATTGAGTCTATAAATCCACATCTGTTCTCTTTTGAACAGCATATTGTGGTAGTTGCCGCCTCTACGAGGCAGTGTGACTTTTTCAATGATAGTCCACTTGAACTGATCCGCAGTGTGTCCTTTAGATGTAAAATGGGTCACCAAGGGTGCAGTGAGTTTGTTCGTTCTTATGCATGATTTGTGTTCGGTCATGCGGGTTCGAACTGGCCTAATGGTCATTCCAATGTACCTCATGTTGCACGGGCAATTGATCATATAGATGACGCCCTTGGTGTTACAATTGGTAAATATGTTCTGTGTCCATGGTGTTTTCTAACCAATCTCTATCTGTGTGGTTCTAGAGGTCTGAGCGCACATGGAGCAATTGCCACAGGGCGCATGTCCCTTGATGGATGGGGTATTCCAAAGGGTCCCCTGCGTAGGCTCATCCCTGGGTGGACTGGGTATGAGGGTTTTAACGACCTTGTCTCTCACATTGCATCGTCTCTTGAGGGCAAACCATGGGACAGAGGTGGTAGAGGCGCCTGTGTTGAGAATAGGCCAAAGTCTTTTAACTTCCCGTTTGATTTTGTTGAGAAGAGGTGAGAAACTAAACACTGCTGTGAAAGTGTTAGACTCACGTGGTTTGGTATGTTGTTGTAAGGTAATGGAACGTGGAATGTTCCTGGCTCTTTTACAGGTGTCCTTGATAATCCTCCTAGGGTAACCTCTCTCGGCCAGTTGTGTTTGCAGTTGTTTGGATTGTCTGGTGTAGACCGGAGTCTGTGTACACAGCCTCCGATAGCGCAAGAACTGCCCAAAGGGGAGATTGTCTCTGAGTGCGTTAGGGTGGTAGCTTGAGTAACAGAGCAAGGAATTTCTGTCTGTGGTTTTCTTGTAGACGCTCAAGGAAAGGTTCCCGCTAGCTGCTGAGATGGCAAGGTCGAGGAAGTGGGTGTTGGATCTATGTCTCTCCATAGTGAACTTGAGGTGGGGATTGAGGGAGTTGAGCCAGGTGTGGAAAGCCTCTATCTCGTGTTCTAAGCCTCTGAATATCACGAAAATATCATCAATATATCGCCGCCATACAATTAAGTGTGCGAGATATGGATTAGTCTCTGGGTAAATGTGTTGGCGTTCGAATAAATCCACATATAGATTGGCGAGGCTGGGGGCAAAGGTTGCCCCCATCGCAGTCCCTGAGATCTGTTGGTAAAAGGTGTCTTCAAAAAGAAAAAAGTTCTTGGTCAGTGCTATTTCTGCGAGAGATAAGATAAAGTTAGGTGGGACTCCATGGAGGTCCATACCTGAGTGTAGCAGCCCACTGAGCATATGCAGTGTCTCTTGCTGCGGTATCCGGGTATAGAGGGATTCTATGTCAATAGTGACTAGCCATTCTGTTTCTGGATCGTATGTGATGGTGTCTAGAAGAGTCAGCATATTTGTGGAGTCTTTCATGTAACTGGTCATTTTTGGAACTTGATCTTTGATAAAGAAATCCACATATTGTGAGAGGGGTTCCAAAACAGAGCTAATCCCTGAAACAATAGGACGACCTGGTGGAGGAGTGAGCCCTTTGTGGATCTTTGGAAGAGCATACATGGCAGGGATCCGAGGGTGAGGGGGGACAGAAACGCGGCTTCCCGGGCGCTGATGTGTCCCTCAGCTTCTGCCTCGTAGATGATAGGTGCTATCAGAGCCTGCAAACATGGAGTAGGGTCTCTGGGTAGAATACAGTAGCTATTTGGGTCATCAAGTAGGGTGATAACCATTGTAATGTATTTGGTGGTGTCCATAATAACAATGGCCCCCCCTTTGTCAGCTGGTTTTATCATTATGTCTGGGTTGTTAGCTAAGTCTGTCAGAGCGAGTAGTTGAGGTTTAGTGCAGTTATTATGGATAAATGGAATATTGGATTCAAATTCAGAAATCTTTTTGAGCAATGCCTGTTCAAAAGTAACTGATTCTGCGGTGTTTGCGCAATGAGGTGGGAAGTACTGTGATGGAGGACGTAGGCCCGTCACATCTTTGTCTTCAAAGGTATGGTTGGCAAAATACTGATTCAATCGTATCTTGCGCATCATTTGGGTAACTTCTACCCGGGTTTGAAACGGGTCGTAGCGAGCTGTAGGGATGAAAGACAAACCTTTTTGTAGAATCTCTTGTTCAGGTCTGGTAGGGATATGGGTGGATTGGTTCACGATTAGTGAGGGAGGAGCGGTGGTATAGCTCCTTGTCCCTGACTGTGTGTGACCACTGTTGACTGGGGGTGGTTCTGCCACCGTGCGCGGTTCTGGCCTCTCCCGCGCTGTCCTAAAAAAGGAACCGCAGGGGGAGTGCCCTGGTTGGAGCTGTTGAACTGTACTCTCTTGTTCTGCCATCTGTTGTTATTGGAGCTGTTGCTCGAGTTGCTACTAGAGCTGTTCCAGGATCTGTTAGAGTTAGATCTTTGAAGATTGTGGAACCGGAGTTGTGCAGCGTCTCGTCAAGCTTGTTTAGCTTCCTCAGTGAAATACTCCTCTGCTACATAGGGGTAGATTTTCACATGCGTGAAGGCTGCGAGGTCTTTCTTCAATTTAATAAACTTTCTATTCAAGTTGTTGTCTTTAAACTCTTTTAGTGTGGTTTCTAGGAGAATGAGTTTAGCCAAATAGGTGTCTGCAGCGATTTTTGTTCTAAGTGCCTCGCTTTTGTCATTCAATTCTGTCAGTAATTGATCTGTGACTATTTTGGCAGTGTTAATGGTGAGTATAAGCCAGTCTCTGGTACATTTATTAGCTATGAAAGACCAATCTTTCCTGAATTTGAGATTGTCTAAGAAGATGCGTGGTTCGATACGTATGATGAGGCCATTGGGTGCAGCATGGGCCCTCAAATATTCAGTCATGAGTGCGCCGTGTAATTCGGTGCAGATGATCTTCTTTTTGAGGATTTCAATATCGTTCCATTCATCATTGTTAGTGATGTTCTGCGGTGTGAGATCTAGTCCAAGGAGAGATGGGTTGGCTAAAATGCCATCAACCAGTTCCTCTGCGAAGGCTAGAAAGTGAAGAAGGATGGCGGGAGAGAACAAACACAAAATTACTGTGAACAAATGGCAGGAGGGAGGAGGGTCCTTCCTCTTGCGTAGGTAGAATCAATCTATCCCAGCAACTAGGATCAGTTGCGCGAAGCAAGTCCAAAAACAACAGGGAGAGCTTATAGAGCTGGAGTGCACGGTACAACCCCTATGTGAGCCCCTATGTGGTGCACAATTGGGGGTGACACCCCTGGCGTTGAGACCCTTCACAGGTGTCCAGGCACCCCCACCTATCCTGCAAACCTTGGCCGTTGCAGTTTTTGCTGCACACTGCCCAACCTGCTGGAGTCTACCACTTTTTAGACGTCTCTGTTGGACTACTTGTGTCTGCCTCCAGAGACTGCCACTAGTATAGAAGGTTGAGGGACAGCACTCTCCTCTATATCTTTTTAGTAGGCGATACATCACGCGCTACCCAGGGATAGGCACCCCCGCCAGGGTTAGGGTGTTCTTCCTTAGGGTAAGGTACGCCGAGCCAGGTGGCCCTCCTTTTTTCATGTATTTGAGTGTGAGCACTCTAACTTACTCATTTGTTTTGCATACCTCAGATGCAACTTGAATACCTGCCTTCCTATAAAACCGTTGTTTTTGTGCTACCATATGTTATTTTGTTAACGGTTAAAAGGACGAACACGGTTGTACCGTGCACTCCAGCTCTATAAGCTCTCCCTGTTGTTTTTGGAATCACTCAGCCACTGACATCAATCAAGCTATGCATACACTCGGGTCCATTCACAAAAGAAGCTCTATATAAGAACAGAAACTGTTAGCATTATTTTTCAAGCTATTGATCAAAATGACAATCAGAACAGTGGCAATGTTCAAGTCTTGGGTTTGACAAAAAGAAAAAGGCAGCAAGAGGTGGTCACCTTTGGTCAGCCATTAGTGGCCCTTGGTGCTCAAAAGCGTTCAGAGCATATGACCTCCTCTATAGAGTATTTTGAGTGACAAACCTTGAGTAACGCTCAAGAGAAAGGGGAGAAGGGAAAAAGAGAGGAGGATATAGGGAGAGGGTATGGAGAGAAAACAACTATGATGGAGCGGTAGGGAAGCACACATATAGGGAGACAGAGTGAGTGAGAGAGATGGAGAAACGAAGAGAGGGAGACAGAGGACGAGAAACAAAGAGAGAGAGAGAAGGCAAGAGGGGGCAGAAGGAGGATAGGGAAAGAGACATTTACCATAGAGCGAGTGAGAAAACGTGAAAGAGAGGGAAGAACAGAATCATATTCCCTCACGATAGCACAGCAGTAGAGATCTCGCTTTGACATTTGTGCAGAGCCTACGGACGCAGGTTCGAATCCCAGCAGAACTAAACTCATCCTTTCATCCTTCCGAGGTCAGATAAATGAGCACCACACACCGTTGGTAATAATAAGCAGCGCTCAGTACAGAGCCACATGCAAGTACATAGCTCAGCTTGAAACCATACAATGCAACAAAGAAAAGAATGGAAGAAATGACAATGTACTCCTAGACTCTGAAATGACCTCAGACCATCTCCCCTCCCCCACAATCATGCATTTCAGAAAAAGGAAGAAAACAGCCTCATTTCCCAGGAGCGATTCAATTCAACACTGCAGATCTAAGAAGCTGAAGGACACCTCACTGCAAACAACCACAATCATTCTCTTCTCCAACTTACCTATTGAAGCCTGTCCTGACCTATATAGCATATTGCGCCCTACCCAACCTTGCACAGTTCTCCATTGCTTCCCAACTAGATGTAAAAAGGCTCATTCGAAATAAAAAATATGGAGCTATTGCATGCACAAAATGTTCTGAGATTCAGTTAATTAGCATCTCATTAGCATAGACACTCCAGTAGATGATGGGGGAAATCTAAAACAAACAATACAGTACAAACACCCTCATAGAGTGAAAAGATCTGTGCCTACAGCAGGTTTACACCTGCAACCTTCAGAGCAACACACACTCCACATGCAATTAACGCAAAGGCGGTTATCAAACAGCAAGTAAACCTATGTGAAGAAAGTGAAGGGATTGTATAAGAGCAACACGATGCCACAGGCATACAAGAATGCAAATCCCACACGGCAGGTGGATTAAAAAAAGAAACAACAGAAAGAATCACATGTCAAAGTAAGCATTACCAAAATGCTGAATAAATTGGCAAGCATGAAAGGCAGGTGAAGCCCGTTAGCTCATGTATCAGCGATATGCCTAAGTAGCATTAGCGCCCCCCACCCCCAGCATAACCACATGCAGAGGTGCACAGCGCCCAATTGTCAAGGCTCAGATCATGGTCTGGTAAGTGGAGTTGCACGAGAGGGGGAGACTAATGGGTATCCCCTCTTTGGTGGAATAGCGTCTATTATTCTCAAGCAACATGTATCCCTTATTACTCGCTGAGCAGCATCTAGCACTTTGCCCACACATTCTAACACTGGAGTTAGATTAGAATATTAACCTGGTCCTTGAAGAAATCTAAAAGCGGGCTATTTCCATAACCTTATCCGGCAACACATGCTCTTTCAGTGCTAAGGAGCCATTTGGCATGCACACGTTACACACATGATTTCACATGCCATAACATAGAATATGTGGGACGTGCAGTTTGGCTTCATGGACTCAATCTTGATTCAAAATTGGTATTTGTTGCGATCTTTTCACATGCAGTTATCGTACATTAGAACACTGCACTTGGAAATCCTTTCAATTGAATTCCCCCATCAGATAACCCCTAAACTCCTCGGATCACATCACAAAGATGTTCTGCAGCAGCACAGAAAGAGACACCATCCAGCGGGTATATGGAGCCCTCCATACCACAAAGAAAAGTGGACACGTGCTCCTAATTGTCCTAACCCTTCCAGCAATCAGCAATACCGCCGAGTCCACATGGGATTCATGATATGACATGATTGGTTATTTTTAACGAACCTGTGTTGCTCTGTCATCTTGCTTCCAAGGTGAGCACGTTGCACCTGAGCTATCCACCCGAGACCTCTCATCAAGGCGGTTGGATAAGGGTTCATCTGCTGCCTGTCGAGACTGCATCAATTCATTGACATAAGCACACTCCGATATCACCAGCTTCTTTGCTCAACTAGGGGGCCACAATTCCCTCCTCTCCCCCATAATCTTCTAAATATGTATCAATCCCCTTCAGTGACTTCTATTCAAAATGTATCAGTAGACAGAGGATAACCAGTTATATACTTTGGCCTAACCAAAACAACGCAATGCCACCAAGACTAAGTATCACTCACAAATGTGAAGGCGGATCGCTTAATAACTCTAAATCCCTCGGATTCTACATTGGCAGCAAGTTCTCCTTCAAACATCACATCATTAATTGAGCCAAGATTGCCCGGTGCGACAAACACTAATGGCTAGACAAAAAATAAAACCTTTCCTTTTTGGTGCATGTTTCCAAACCCATGTGCATGTCCAAGTCCTAGTTGTATCAGACCTACATTCTAGCAACGCCCTACGCATGCAACTCTACCAACTTACAATGTCACCATTGTCAGCCATCATCCAGAAGACAGTCCCCACAGACGTCCTCCACCCCATCCAGGCATTTATTCATTCATCCATCAGAACTGTACACATTTTTCTCCTGCCCAAGAAGCCAACAGTGGTCTGTGATGACCAGTACTTGCCACCCCATCACACATCTTCCTTTCACAGGCAAGATTATTGTAAGGGCTGTAACCACCTAGTTTCAAGAACATGCATGCCTTCACTGCAAGTGCAGGTAAAAAACGGCAGGAGTGCGGTAGTAATTCCATTACCGCTGCCTTGGCATTGCATTACCTCCAAGCTGTCCTACAAGTTTGATAGGATTTTCCTCCAGCAAAAAGCTGGAGGTAAATCCTTCACCTTATGATCAAAAATCGGCAAAATCTGTGGACTCTGAAAATGGGGATTAACACCACCCTACCACCACTTGTAATCCCGCGGTAAAATGGCGGGACCAATTGCTGGTAACAGTAATAGAGTTTGGCAGTCATTCAGCAGATTTACTGACAAATTACCCCCAAATTTGCAATAAGGCCAATAATGCCAACCTCTTACGGATCTTTACATTTTATTGCAGACCCAGATGGAACTCAGATGAAGCACATATATAGACATCATCCATGAGGTAGATAATGCCCTCTGCTACCTTGACAAATGACATCTCCGCCTTCTAATTTGCCTCCATCTCTCTACAGCCTTGCACACATTACACCAGAAAAGCTTCATCACCATACCACACAAGCATGTGCACATTGCAGGGAAAGTACTTTGCCAGTTCACTCGCTACCTAAAAGACCGCCATCAGCAGTTTTTTTTATACGCAAACCCATGATCTTCAAACTTAGAGCCCCTGGGAACACTCCTCTCCAATCACATTCGCATCCACCAATCACCAGAATGCACAACTCCACCTGAAAATATCAACCATCAAACACATTTATCAGCTCAAAGATGGCCTCATCCCAATCCAGACTTTGCTGTCCAGCACATACCTCAAACTGATTCCCACCACGATTTCTGCTCCTCACCAACAATAGCAAACACCTGCACATCCAGACTTAGCTGTCTGCGATGAACATCGAGGGATTCACTGTGAGATTTACACCCAGCTCCAATCTCTGGGATGCGGAATAGACAGCAACCTCCCGTTGAAAACACACTGGAAGCAATTTGCCATTCTGTGGAAAATCAGGCCTTTCATACTAGATACCAGTTTTGGATCCATTGCAAAGCAGATGCACCACCCTACTTTCCAGACTACCCAACACCACGCTAACACCCACGAGAATCATCCACAATGACAAAGTCCACCTCATCAAATGTTGTCCACTGTTATGACCACTTAACACCCACACACATCCCCCTTCACTCTGCCACTGTGAAAGCTTTCTTCATCGTATAGAAATCTTCCAGCATGCACAAGTCCTCTGAGCTGACAGACAGTTTCCATCTCTGGCAGTCAACCATAACCAGGTTTCAGACTAGGATAGCAGAAATGCAAGAAAAGAAGAAAGAATAAGGTATCAAGCATTCTGAATGTATGCCCCAAGGCCTCCTACCCATCAATGTCAGATTCCCCCACCCACATGCAAATCAGAAATGAAATCAGAGCCCCGCTCTTCAAGAAGCACCTTCTTCAGATCCCTGAAGGTGCAGCACTTCAAACCCTCCCAGACAGTACCCCTTCTGTGACCACCCTTTACCGCCCAGTCCCCTCTTGTACCTGCAGGCCACCCTCAGCACAGCTACATGCTCCACACTTACTGTAATTGTTACCTATTCCTTGCTCCCTAAATGGTGCGGCAGTGATAAATGCTATGTTGTAATGGATGTGCCGTCCTGTAGCCATAGACATATTTATAACAAGGCCTACTAGGCTGACGCCTAGGGCGTTAGATTGACAGAGGAGCAGAATTTATTGCAGTTTATTTTCAATTTACTGGTTGTCATTTTTTTATATAAATCCAATTTTGTTTCTGAGTCTGGCAGATCCGCAGCACTGTGAGTGATTTTCAGCTGTTAGCAGTCATTCCACTCTGACAGATGAACCCTTCGATGGCCAAACTTGTATATGCTTGACATTTACAAAATACTTTACTGTTAAGATGACCTTTGTTTATAATAAATAAATAAAGAAGGAAACTCGTTCCAAATCCAGCGTGCTATAGGGATTTAGTGATTCAGTCGTACAACTCTCATAGATATGTATGACAGATATAAAGCTCTTTGGTCATTCTTATCTTCCCAAAATTCTCTTTAATATGCAAAACTGCCAAAACCCCATTGGTTTTATTGGTGCCACTGCACATTATCTGTGGATTTCTTACTAATCGATACACACATACACTTTGTTAAGCAATCACTTTTATATTCAAATACGCAACATGCATTTTCTAAACCGTTGCAGAAATGTGGGTTTTCCATTCAGAAAATTAAAGGTTAAAAATTGCAAATGCATCCATGCTGGGTTGATCATGTGTCTTTGAAGACATTTTACTGCACTCTCAGTACTACTAGGAGTATCAACTGCAAGGTATGTCACACAATGGATAACTGTGATGTTTATAAGTCATCTTTACATAAATTATATTTTAAATACAAGGTTGGACTTTTACTGTAAAACAGTACTTCAAACGACAGCATGACATCTACATATATACCCACCAATCTCAAAATGTTCCTATGTATTGTACAGTCCAACCAACTCTACGGAGTTAACAAACATTTGAAAATTACCTTGATTATTATTATTTCATTATTTCATTTTTATAATGCACAACATGCCCAAAGGCCTCAGTGCGCAGGAAACTAGAAGCCTAGTCCATGAAGAAGGGAGATTGAGCCAGGGAACAGGCGGACATAGGAAGATAAACGAATCATTGGAATTAAAGAGGTGCGTGTTTAATGTTCTCTTGAAGCTAGAGATACAAGGAAGATTCCCAATATGAGGGGGAAGAAAGTTCCATAACGTTTAAGCATACACTTGAAAACAGGTGCCACCAAAACCTTTCAGAGTGAGTCTAGGTACAAAAAGTTTATTGGCCCTACTGGACGAATAGTATGCTCGGTAGTCGCCTTAGACAGCCGGTTCTTGTGGTACGGAGGAGCCTTGTCAGCCATGCATTCAAGTACTTTAAACGCAAACTGGCAAGACCTATAGGCCAAACCACACCCACAAAGGTAATGTTGTGCTGGATCACCCGATCCATTGCTCAATTTCACTCTTGGAGTTTTGGGTTCTACGAACAATTGCACAAACAGCAATGATGTAAACAGTATGTACCACCTCATTTGTTATAAATGGTGCCTGCAATGGGCAGCTACGAGGAATGCTGTTGCTTTCCACAAATTAATGTTCAGGTTCGCCTTTATCCATTACTCCACTGTGTGAATGAACAGCAAAGGTTTCCGAGAACCCTCTCCAAATGTCATTACTCTACCTGAGGTGTCTATACGCAGGTAGTGTTTACCAACGTCTCTTGGGATTTTGCCATATATTAATGATGTTCCAGCCTGATGGATTTGAGGTACATGGGCTGCAGCAGGTAACTTACCTTAGTTCCATTTTGCCACCTCCTAATATCAGAGCTGTAACCATGAAAAGGGGTCAAGTTCATTCTATTCAACATTTTTGTAAGATTTGCCTACACCACTTGCATAGATTTCATAGACTCTACCATTTGACAAGATGGATGTAGACATTTGGGTATGTTGCATTAATTTTACAGACCAGTCTAGGTGCTTCTCAGAGTGACAGAAGGGAATTTGTGAGAGAAACCCGATATTAGCATTGAAACCAACATTCCTCGTTCCAACCTTCTCTCACTTGTGTCCAGTCGGCAGACAATTTATGTTCTTATCGCTTCCTCTAAAAGATTGTTTTGGACCTCACTGAAAGTAGACAAGTAGCCGTAACAATTACCTCTACTCCACTCAACTGAGGACAACACTGCCTTCTCCAAATCTTGGGCAGTAGAGATCTGAAAAGACTCTTTCAACTAACATAACATACAAGATGTCAGGCTTGAATGAATAGAGAGGAATCAATAGCTTTCTAATCCCTGCAACCTTAAAAAGGACCTTATAATGTTATGGAGCCAAAATGAAGTAACAACATCGGGGTGAAGGGGTATAGTTTGCACAATGCAGACAGAGTTTGTTGAAGAGGTGGAATCTGGTGAAGGTGCAGAGACTGGTGGAGATGAAGTAAATTTGGGGGGTCATGCACGTATTTGGTCCTAGGGCAGCAGAACGCCTAAATACGCCGCTGCCTGTAGCCATCAAAGGAATTTCTGTAATGCTTACCGATGTACATCACTTTGTGGATTCCAATCCTAAGGTTATGTTTGCAATCAATAAATACCCAAAATAAAAGAGTCATTCAAAGGCTCCCCCGAGCTGACGTAGTCGGAGAATGCGTGGCAGGTGCCCTATTGTTATTAAATGCGCTTGCAGCGGCGGGGCGCATTTAATAACAATAGGGTGCTGATGCAAACTCATCGGCACCCTATTGAGATGATTACCTCACCATTCCAATGCAGAAGCAAGGTGGTTTTCATTAAAATAGGGCGCTCATTCATCAGCATGGGAGCCCTACTCCAGTGATGAAGTCCTTTCTCAGGCACCGGAGCGGGGAGTTAAAAAGAAAATGCGTGCCCCCCCCACATTTTCCCCTACCCCGACATTTTTGCTACCGCTAAGACCGGCACAGCTGGTCTCTCATCATATCTCACATAATCTTCAAGGATTTCTGCCACACACACAAAACAGTCGCAACTAAGATACCACCCTGCCTGGGAGGAAAGAACAACAAATCAGAGATTGCAAAAACGTAAAGATCAGAAGACAGACTTCCATCCAACGTGCTCGCAGGCTCTGAAATGACCTCAGACTTGCCACCCCTCCCCCCCAATCATTCCCTTGAGAAAAAGACAAACAACTGTCAGTGAGCATTTCAACTAACCACTGCTGATCTAAGACCCCGAATCACCCACCACTGCAAACAACCACGCTCGCCCACTGCCCCACGTCACTTATTGTAACCTACCCTGCCTTATAATTGCATGTTGTACGCTACTCAGCCTATTACATCTCTCCCTTGCTCGCCAGCTAGGTGTACGCGAATAAAATCGAATTATAAATACAAAATATGGAATAATTGCCTGCACGCAAGGGACTGGATTCAGATGATTAACTTTGCATTAGCATCTGCGTGTTTTGCCCCTCCCTCCCCCACTCTCAACCACCCCCAGAAGAATACTGTAAAGTAGCAAAACTAATGACGCACACACACTGAGTGGGAACACCCCTAAAGTGTGAACCGTGCCTAAAGTAGGCGCCGCCCCCTCCACATCCACAGCAACACACACTCCACACGTAGTGAACAAGAAGACAGTTATCACACAATAGATAATCCTATATAATGTATTATCATCAATGCAAATGAAACACATTTAATAAAAGATCACATCCCAAACAAAACATGTTAAAAGGGTAAAATGGCCAAAATGAAACTCCGATGAAGCCCTTTACCTCAGATATAGGCGGTATGCCTTACTAGCATAAGCGCCACCCTCCCTCTTACAAAATGCAGAGACGCACAGGCCACCATCAACAGTGCTCAGAAAAATAACTTAGAGGTGGACTGGTACAATATGGCAACACAAATACAGGTTTGTCGTCCAATTTCTTCCCAAATACGACATGCACGCAGGAAAATGACATTTTGACACCATTGTACATACCTCCCTGCCTCCTCATACTCGAACCGAAGATATCTACGGAGTTTTCTTAAGAAAACACGTCTCTTAAGAAAGCGCATCTCATTTATGCTCCTGTGTCTGACATACAGAGGCCTTCACTCCTCTGCCCTCTCTTATTCATGGTGCGGACCAGAGGTCTGCGGATTGGTCCATCGAGGGCCCCACAACCCTCTCCTCAAAATAACAGAGGACGCAGCTGTTACCTGGCCACTAGGGTTAACAGTAACCTCGCCCGCGCACAGGCAGCCCCGGATGACGTTGTGAGGGGAAGTTGGGGAATGTTGGGTAAGGCGCGAAAGCACCAGTTAGTAAATGGCGTTTGGTTAATAAAGTTGTGCAACCAGACCCTCTGTGCGTATGCGTCTTCCTTCTCTTGGGTTACGCAACATTGGCGACGAGGATCGCTCCAGCATATGCCGGAGTCCTCCTCCTTTGCCCGAAGCTGCAGCCGCTCGAGCCCTCCCTCTGCAGTCCGCCGAGCTTCCTCCTCTTCCTTTGTGCCGGCGCTGAAAACGCCGGCACACGCGTGTGGTACCCTCCACTTTGGCAGCCTGCCAAGTCTCCTCCTCCGCAGCCTGGGAAATCGTGCACCTGGAGAGTGCATGCATCGACCCAGCAGCCAGCTGAGCCTACTCCTCCTTCTGCTAACACACGTGACGAGAAGTTGCAGGCGGCCCGACCTCTACATTCGACGAGGGCCCAGACAATCCGCTGGCCCCACCTCCTCCTTTAACTGTGGGAACCGTGAGTGCATGGAGGCCGCATCCTGTCCCAGACTGACGGTGTTCTCCCTCCTGGGCCACATACTCATGTGAACGTTTCCTCCCTCAGGAACTGGGCATTCCACTGGCTCAGTCGTCGGTTCCAAAATTAAGAGAGCTGTCTGACTTTTCAATTCGCCCAGCTGTGGGAGATACCAACATCCTGCCACCACCACCACCACCACCAGATCTTTACGCTCACACCGGTGAGTGGGACCTATAAGGCCCTTGAGCCCCCGATCATAAGCCCCACCAGAGTTCGCCAGTCCAGGCAGCCTCTCCTACCTCCACCATTGCCCTCCAGTGGTCCAGTACTTTTTTTTGTCCAACTCTGAGCACCACAGACAGTGCATTGCTGCGCGCTCACCTGCCAAAGTGACGTCCGAGACCCAACCCATACCACAAGATGAGCAACCCTACGTCACCCCAGCCTGCCCGCACAGCAAAGTCAATACAATTACGGATGCCACCACCTTACACAATGACACCCCAGGCCACAAAAGGGCCTAGATGGACTGAATGGATGGATATTTTCAGCATTTTGTGAGAGGGTCGGGAGATAGTGACTCCCCCAACATTAGAGACATTTTCCTCAACCTGGTGGGGGGCGAGATCAAGACTATTGTAAAGACAATCCCTGCGGCCTAACAGACGACTTTGCAAATCTAATCAAAGCACTGGATAGACTCCTCATCATTGAAGTGAATCGGGACTATGAAAGATACCTATTCAACCTGTGCACACAAAAACCACACGAGACAGCTGATGAGTTCATAACTTGCCTAAGGGTGAAAGGGGTCCATTGCCAGTTTGATGCTTATTCCCTTGAAGAAGCAATAAGGCTAAGGGTCATAGAGGGCTGCCTCTCGCCTGCACTCAAAAAACAATTATTAAAGAAGCCGCTCACCATTCCAGAAGTCAGCGAGCTCGCCCGCATATATGAGAGGGTAGACGCTCAAGCTGCCTCCATGGGCAGCACCAGTAGCCCCAAGCAAGACACGACTGAACTCGTAGCGGCAGTACAGCCAACTCACCAGGGTGACAGAGGACAGCAGCCCTACAGAACACCAACCTCACAAATACCGCGCCAACAGAGACAATGCTACCGGTGCGGAATGGCTTTTCCACACTCTGGATCATGCCCAGCTCTATCACAACGGTGCTCTAATTGTGGGAGAGAAGGACATTTTCACTCAGTGTGCAGGGAGGGAATACCATTGCCTCTGACACACCCACAAATGCCCACCAGGACACCTTTTCGGCCACTGCCCCCACAATACAGACAGCCAAGGTACTACCAGCAAACCCCACAGCGATTTGTCAGAGCCATTGACGAGCACCAAGGGTATGACTACCCACATATTCCCGAAAACACAGACCAACCACGTTACTTAACTGACGAATATGATAATCCGCCAGAAGAATACGGTGATGAGGGTTATTACCAGGACACCCAGGCGACCCACTAAAACACCAACTACGACCAACACAATCAAGACAAATATGTTAACCTCATACTCAACAACAAGGAGGCCAGAGAAGCTCCCAAAATCCCCATCAAAATGGAAAATAACATTTTCCAGTTCATGGTGGACTTGGGCGCCACAGTCAAGATCATGGGCAAACAGGACTATGCCAAAATGACAAAACCACCAACGCTGGAGCCGTCACAATCACGGATCTTCCAGTGGGGAGCAGCACCCTGCTGCAGGCAATTGGACACATCACGCGCCGCCTCCTCCTCAACAGACAGCAGGTAGATACCACCATCCTCGTAATTCGCTCACTGACAAGAAGTCGATGCCTACTCAGTTACCACACTGCTTCTGCCTGGGACTGATTGAAATACACGTAAAGGCAGGCGACACCATCACCGCAACATCGGACAAACAGAGTCTGAAGGGTCTCATTGGGACAATCGCGTGCAGGCAACCCTAGCAGCTCATCACGCAGGAGGGCATCACACAGAAATTTCCAAATATATGCTTGGGTCTGGGGAAACTCAAAGGTCCCCCCATCAGACTACACATAGGCCCCACTGTAAGACCAGTACCACAACATCCCAGGAGGGTTGGTTTCCACCTGCAGGAAGCGGTGTCGAAGGCACTCCAACAGCTACTCTATGATGACATAATTGAACCAGCGACAGGGCCAACACCGTGGGTGACCCCCGTCGTGATCGTTCCCAAGGAAGGGGGCAGGAAATGCCTATGTGAGGACATGAGAGTGGCCAATACTGCCATCCAACGCGAAAGACATCCAGGCCCGTGCATTGAGGACATGATCGTACAGCTGAACAACGCCCAGATGTTCTCAAAATTCGACCTAATCCAGGGTTACCATCAACTGGAGTTGCACCCGATTCCAGAGCAATCACGACCTTTGCAACGCATTATGGTTTGTTTAGATACCAGAGGTTAAACTTTGGGATCTCGTCCGCCGAAGAAATTTTTCAGGAGACAATTTGCCAAATCATCAGACCCATACGAGGTGCCCTGAACTACAGTTACAACATACTCATCTTTGGGTCATCTAAGGAGGCTCAAGACAGAGCACTCTACGCCACCTGCGAGGCACTACAAGCTGCTGGCCTCACGCTGAACGTCACCAAATGCCGTTTCAGCAAAATGAAGCTTAAGTTTTTTGGACACATTTTCTCCAGCGAAGGGATGATGCCAGACCCGGAAAAAGTCAACACTATCACCAATCTCAGCGAACCACTACAGGTTGCAGATGTCCGCTCCTTCTTGGGCATGGCTGGATATTGCACGAGGTATACACCTCATTATGCTTCCCTCATGGAGCTACTCCGGAAATTTTTGCAGAAAGAAGCTGTGTTTGCATGGACACCAGCATGTCATCGATCCTTCTTGGACATCAAGCATGCCCTCACGGAAGCCCATCGCCTTGCTTACTTCAACCCATTGTGGCACACGGAAGTAATCGTAGACGCCAGTCCAGTTGGCTTCGGAGCCATTCTGGCTCATACCAGTGACACATATGTCAACCCCAGGCATGTCTGGCCACTGTCTGGGCGTTTGAACATTTTCACAACTTCCTAATTGGAAAAAAATTCACTTTAATTACGGATCACCAGGCCCTCCTCTCCCTGTTCGGCAACCCTCACACCAAGATGCCCCCAAGGATTGTGCGTTGGGGCATACGAATCCAGGATTATGACTATGACATTATTCACCGACCCGGGGGAGATCTAAACCCTGCCGACTACTTGTCGCGACACCCGGTCGGGGCCCCAGTCACATGAAAATGGACATTGCATACGTGCATTACATCGCATCTAACTCGCTGCCCCTAGCTCTGTCGCTTGAGACAGTCGCTGCTGCATCCGCCACAGACCCCACAACTGCCCTCGTGATCAGCCTTACAACTGCCAGCAAATAGAGAGAGTACCGGAGAGCCATGCTGGCCCATCCGGGGGTGAGCAAACAGGAAATCGAAAGACTGGCCAGAGTACACAATGAACTCGCTGTGAAAGATAACAACATCCTACTCAGAGGGTGCCGACTCGTCATCCCTGCCACGCTAAGGAACGAGGTTGTTCGGACTGCGCACGAAGGACACAGGGGGGCTGAAAATACAAAAAAACAACTAAGATGCCATGTCTGGTTTTCATTCCTAGATGCCGCAGTCGATGAATGGGTGAAGAACTGCCATGCCTGCCAATGTACAGCACCTGCTGAAACCCCGGCCCCTTTACAGTACACGCAGATACCTGATCACCCATGGGAAAGAGTGGCTATGGATTTCTACGGACCCACAGAATCAGGAGACTACTTCCTACTCCTGATAGACAAACACTCATGCTTTCCAGTAGTAAAGACCGTCGCCTCCACAGCTTATCACCATGTAGCGGCAGTGCTAGAAGAAATACTTAGCGAATGGGGGATCCCCAAAGTAATCAAGTCCGACAATGGACCACCATTCTGCGGGCACGAGTTTGGGACACTGGCAAAGCACCTAGGGTTCAATCACATGAAAATCACCCCCCTCTATCCGCAAGTAAATGGTATGGCAGAGCGGTTTATGGCGTCGATCAAAAAGACAATCCAGAGATCGAAGGTCGAAGCAGTCAAAATGCACCAAGCGCTGTGTCATCTCCTCAGAGACT
The DNA here is from genome assembly GCF_040938575.1 of Ambystoma mexicanum. NCBI lineage: Eukaryota > Metazoa > Chordata > Amphibia > Caudata > Ambystomatidae > Ambystoma > Ambystoma mexicanum. The sequence goes on along the minus strand of NC_090926.1, from coordinate 1,151,581,234 downwards.
ACCGTAACATGCCACACGAGGCCATGAACAAGACACCCGCAGAGTTCATGTTTCGCTATGAAGTACGCACCCGCATCCCACAGAACCCAACTGTCAAGGAGCCTACGGATAGCGAGGTACCTCGAAGAGATGCAGAAGAGAAAGAGAGGGCTAAGCGGGACACCGATGCCAGGTGCAAGGCGACGCCAAAAGACTTTCAAATAGGTGACAAAGTTCTGGTACAACAGCCAATGATACCCTAGACAGACCCGCAGTTTGCCCCAAACCCCATGAGGGTCACTGAAATAAAGGGGACGATGGTCACAGCTTACAACCAAGACAAAGCCATCATGAGGAACTGCCAGAAGTTCAAGTACTATGTCAAGAGAGAGGCTCCCGAAGAGCCAGGGAGACCTGTTACCCCAGAGCTGCGGGTTCCGAGAGATGACCTGTGGACCCCACCTGAAGATGACCCGGAGGGATGCAGCATGCACCAAACCACAGAACATGATGGAGCCAGAAGCTCAAGAAGGGAGGCCATGTCGGACAATCAAGAAACCAGCGCGCCTGGTCAAGGATTGCTAGGCTGATGTGTGTACATATTGTCCGGGGGTGATGTTACCTGGTCACTACAGGGTTAACAGTAACCCTGCCCGCGCAGAGGAGGGTCTCGATGACGTTGTGAGGGGAAGTTGGGGAATATTGGGTAAGGTGCAAAAGCGCCAATTAGTAAATAGAGTTTGGTTAATAAGGTTGTGCAACCAGACCCTCCGTACGTATTTGTCCTCCTTCTCTTGGGTTACGCAACAGCAGCCAAGTCCAAATGGAACTGTTGTTTATTACAGAAAACCAACAGGGCTCATACAAGACAGTCTCAATTCTCCCAAATGTCTTACTCCCCAAGATGCACTTCACAATTTTGTCCTCAAATGGCATAATCACCTGGGCCCTCCCCAAGTACCCATACGGATTAGGTGCTTAGAGTGGTATCTCCTATATCTAGTCCAAATAGAAGTTATTCTACTGGCGCTCCCATGTCAGGTGAATGACCTGCCCCGCCCCCAAGAAACTATTACATTGTAGCAGGGTTGTGGACTTACCATTGGCCCTTACCCTCTGCCATCCACCCCTGAATTTCTGTCTCTTTATTGGCTAGATCAGGTCTTCCCAGTCCTGGGACCCAGTGCAGCACTCAGCCCTCTGTGCACCTCTTCAAGTTGATGTGAAATGACTATGAGTCTCAATTGTATCTGGTAGTACACCACCTTGCCTATGAGAGTGTGCTACCACGTTGCAACACAAGTTTCACTTCTCATCTGGATTGCTGAGAACGGCTTGTCTTCCCACCACAGGTGAATGTCCCTCGTCTAGTTCAGCTGCATCACATGGTTATGGACCACACAATTGAGCTCTTTTGGTCTGCATTTATGAGGATTTATTTTGTTTTCCTGCAGCTTCTCCCTTTTCATTTGGAGCTTGGAATGTGACTGTTTATCTCTGACCTTGGCTGTGAGCTTGGTCTTTGATTCATGCAGCCTAAAATGGCTTCCCTTGTCTGGTGTTCTGTGGCTTGAGGCCTTCTGTAATTTTCCTTAGACTTATAATGTGATTTCTACATGCTCATACTGTGCTATGTTACCTATAAGTTAGTCATATGTGGTCATACTAGGCTCCATATATGCTTTTGCAGTTCCTTAGAGTTACTTCCCATAAGCATCTGCAAGCTTGCTCGGGATCTCGTGTCGCTTTGCGTTTCAGCGTTACTAAATTTGGCTAATGAGAAAAATAATAAAAGCTTTAACAGTATGTATATGTATCTTTCCTCTACAGAACTGTGTGAGCATGTTCTTTGTGCATGCAAGTGTGTGTTTGTATAATGCTATGTAGGGCTGCAAGTGTGCTTCATGACTAACCGTGCTATGTCATGGTGTCACTAGTGACATCAGCTCAGTGTTTTATCAGGATTTAATTGATGCAGTCCATTATAGTGTTCAGATTCACAATCACTGTTGGGTTCCCTGGATCTGTAACGATATGCACTGGATATGTTTGGAATGGCTGTCTGAGGGGATACCTCTCTGCAAACGTGCCAGCTAGTGGTGCACTTGGGGTTTGTCTGAAAAATGATGAGTGACTTTGAGCGTTTTTGACTCTTTGGCCTGTTATGTTCATGGGGATGAGGAGGGGAATTTCTGCACCCTCTCTTCTGCCCCCCTCTGGTCGACCTGTCAACCACTCCTCCATACCTGTCACCTTCATTCTTGGTAGCCATATATTTATCACTCCTCCGAGATGTGTATAGTCATTTGCATAATCATCAAACCTCCAGGTCATGTATCTGCATCCTCCTTCCGGATATTCTCACTGACACGTGAGCAGTGTCAGTGAGATATAGATCCACCCCACCATGTCTGTGTCAGCGCTGCGCTTACCTCACCTTATAGTGCTTATAGTGTTCTCCTGTCCACCTGATATGGTTGTTCCATCTGCTGGGGTTGGGATAATGTTACTAGAGGATAAAGCAGTTTCACTAGACACAAGCGATATTCTCAAAAAGATAAATGTGAGGACACAGTTTAATTCTAGGGTATTTGAGTACTGTGAGGACAGATGGGTTTCCTCGTTTGAGTTGTGGGTAAGCTCAGGCCAAATATGCTATGAAAACGTAGTATTACACACTAGGAGCATGTGCTCAGAATCTGTTGCACCTTCTAATGAAGTGGACAAATTGGCCCGAAAAGTATCAGGTTGTGAATCATTAGGCAACATGATCAATTATACAATAAGACAGTGGCACTTTCTAGATGAATGTGTGTAGAGAGCAAAATAACAGAGAGTCTAGGATCACTCTGGATGTGTAGGAAGTCCTTGTCCTAATTCAGCTGCCCGTGAGCGAGTAACCATTGGGTGTCCTCCACTCGGCAGTGGTGGTTCCAAATGATCTGATGTTCATTGGCCCTGTCGATCTCGTTGCCAGTTGAGGCCACACCTTTGTAGGGCTTAACGTCATTCAAATGGTTCCAAACAGTTCTCCCCTGGAGTCTTACTGTTCTCTCAGTCAATGCTTCAACAATGTGTGGACCCGTGAATCAGGGTGCGTCTCAGCGCCGAACAAAGTTACAGACGAGGACACTGTCCCCATGAAAGACAAGTGGCTGCTTAAGTAAGTCCTCTGTGTTGTCGACACATCCCCCGTTGGCTTCAGGGCCTCCCTGGTGTTGTATCTGGCTAGAGATAAAAGAGGCACTAGCACTCAAGGAAGTAACATAATCATACATTTCTTGACCCAAAACACTTGCAGAACTCTTGGCATCTTTGATCGCCCTAGTGGGAGGAGCCAAGGGAAGTTGCATGCACTGTCCTGTCACCACCTCCTGTGGGGTTAAATGGTAGTTGGACTCGGGCTTGTTGCTCAATTCAAAAAGGGCTGAGGACATACATGCAGCCAATTCTTATTGGTACTCGTTTTAGTTTGGGCTAGCGATTATTTCAAGAGGCTGTGGAGGCATTCACAAACTCTGTTTGCTTGTGGGTGATAAGCACAGGAGAATTTGTGTTAGATACCCTGCAACATTGTAATGTGCTTCAACATCTTGTTGTTGAAGTGATGGTCGATGTCAGACCACAGGACCTCACACACGACCCAACGTGGGATCACTTCCTGGACCAGTAATGTTGCCACTCTAAGGGCATCAGGGTAAGAACAGGGGCCTTCCTCAATCCACCAGGAAAATGGGCATACAACCACTACCATGTAGCGGTACCCTTGGCAGACGTGTATCATGTTGCCATAGTCGACGTGGAGGTGCTGGAATGGACCAACTGGGTGAGGTATGGCTCCTTTCACAACTCTCAATGTATGTCCTGCAGTAAATTGCTTGCAATCCAAGCAGTTGCTCATGAATTTGGCCACATGTTCTGCCAAGTAAGGACAGAACCATTTTTCTCCAATATCGGGGGCAAGCACCTCCTTCCTGGTATGTGTTGGATAATGTAGCTGTGTCAGTGCTGTGTGCTACAGCGCAAGTGGCATAACCACTTACCCTGTGTTACCCTGCCTCCATAGGGCATCTGTCAGAGAACTGTACATCCCCTTCTAGTCCACAGATCCTTCTACTCCCTGGGTGCAGCTCCCTGCAGCTCCATAAATTGTGTTGATGGTAATACATTGTAACCCTTCCTTGAGTATCATTGTCCTTGCATAGTTACAGGCATGTGACGAGGGCTCAATCTCTAGTTGCTCTCCAAAATATACAGTGCACTTTGCTTCCATGCCTGCTGATTCATTTCCCCTTACCCCCCCCGGCCCCTCGAGTGTGTGCTTGGCATTTCACTATTGCTAGTTGCTTGGGATAATGTATGATGTCCACTAGTTTGCCTAATAGGAGTACATGCTGTACTGGTGACCCGTCAGCCCTCCTAAAACCCCTCCTCATCCATCGTGACATTCCTGAATGTACTGTGGATGTCACATAGGCTGCATCTCAGTAACTTGTCACCTCCTTTTTCCTGCTGTGCTCCAATGCAATATTAAGGCCACTAGTTCTGCTGCTAGTGCTGAATAATGTGATAGTAACCGTGCAATGACCACTACCTCACTGGTTCTGTCCTCCCTTAGTCTCACCACTGCTGTCCTCATATGTCTGACCCCATCTGCCTGGTCAAATGTTGATGACCCGTCAATGTTAAGCACGTATCCCCCCTCAAGTGCATCTTCCTGTACCTGGCAAGTGTCACTGAATTCCTGTAAGTTTGCTGTTCAGTCGTGTGCGTAGCCAACCTCTTGTAAAATGTTGGCGAGAAAAGTTGCTGGATTTACAATTCGGCATCTCACTGCCTTGAGAGCTGGGATCCCTAACACTGGAGCTGTGCATATTGCTTCCTTCAGCTCATTGAATGCCTCAGTCATTTCTGTCATCCATAGTATCCTCTTGTCCCCTTTTTGTGGTTCCTTCAGTGCACTCAGAAGAGGCCTGGTGTAAGTGCTGTAATTAAAGACCCATGCCCTACAGTAATTGCATAATCCCAACAACTGCTGCATCTCTCTAACTGTTGTGGGTTTGCTGTCCTGCGTATTGCCTCTGCCCTTTCTGCCATTACCTGTCAGCCATTTTGGGAGATCATCTGTCCAATGTAGAGCATTTTTTGACAGTACTGTAGTTTGGCTTTGTCCACCTTATATCCCTTGCCAGCTAGCACTGTCAGCATAAGCACTGCATAATTTCTACCCTGTTCTTTTGTCTTGCTGCGGACCAATATGTAATATACATTCTGTATGACCGTGCTCTTCATCTGTACATTACCTAGGTCCACCTGGAGGACCCTACTGAATATGGAGGGTGATTCGCAGTACCATTGAGGAAGTTGTGTATGTTTCCACTTCTCATTTCTATATAGAAATGAAGTCAAGTCTTGTGAGTCTGGGTGTAGTGGCATAGAGAAGAAAGCATTCTTCAAATCTATGCCCGTGAAACAGGCAGCTTCTTCTGTAATGCTGCACAAGATTATCGCTGGGTTCGGAACTAAAGGATATTCTATGATATGGTCCAGAGGTTGCAAATCCTGTATAAAAGGCCATGACCCTCCTGTTGCTTTCTTAACAGGGTACACAGCTGTGTTGCATGGTGATTCTGATGGCACTAGGGTGCCTTGCTTTACTAGTGCTGCAATAGTTTGTTTCGTAGATGCCCTCATCTGCCTCCCTTGACAGTGGGTATTGTTTAATTTGTGGTAGAAACGCTCCAGGCTTTAGTTTGATCTTCACCCCTCTAACCCCCTTCAGAAGGAATAGTGGTCCATAGGATGTGGGGTACCTTGGCCGAATCTTCCTCGAGAAAGGTCGGTGGTACCTTCAGTGCCATCGCCATTCTCTGTGGTACGTCCCTGCAATGTGATGCTCACCCAGTATGTGATGCTCATTTGGAATGCCATCTCATGGTCTAATCAGTTGTCCCTAAATAGTTATTCGTCTGACACTGTGGTCAGCTGATATCCTTCAGCTACAGCGATGACAGCTCTCCATGGTCGCCCTGTGTCATCTGTCCCATGCCCTGTTCTCCACTCATCTCTCAGAATCACTGCCTCTGGCTCTAGTGGCACTTTTGTCCCTTCTGCTTCATTCAATGGTATTTCTGGTCTAAAAAGATATTCATTTGGAATGTGCCACATCTTCCCTTGGATCCCTGGAAGCCATGCTATTGCAATCTCAGTCCCATATTGAAACAGTTCCTCATCCACCAGCACCCCCCTGTGAACCCTTTGTTCACAGTAGGCTTGAATAATGTCCTATATATTGAGAATGTATATCCCAGGTGTGGCGCACGCTATTCCCTTTGTCAGTGAATGAAATTGTCAGATTGAGTCTGCTCATAATGTCTCTCCTCAGTTTGTTTACAGGTGTTTGTTGAATGTACAGTAAGGGTAAGGATAGAGGATGTTCCCCTATAGAAAGTGAGATGGTGCTTGTGAAAGAAACCTCCTCCATAGCCACAGAGAATTCTTGAGTACTCATGGAATTGTCTGACAGCCTGTATTTACCTTCCCAGATGCAGGATTTAGTCTCCCCTGTGTCTACAAGAAAGAAAAATGTTTTGTCACCTATTGTCACCCCTATGCATGGTTCCTTCGCAGGGTTGGGCGTAACTGACAGGGTGGAACACATCAAGTCCATCTGTGGACTGTCCTATTGAGGGTATACGGACATCCAAATCTGTGGAAATGGATTGTTCCTATCCAGGGTGATCCCCCCAAGTTCCTAATGGGGGCCCTGGCTATGGAGTGTGTGTGTGCTACGGTCCCGTCGAATGGTTGTATTCTATTGTGTGTCTGCGGCACCTGCTGTGCCGTGTATGCATGCTGTGTGTTACCCTGCATCTGGGGCATCTGCAGTGACTGGAAATACTGTGGTATAGGAGCTTGCATCTGTGGTGTCTGCATCATGGGCTGTTGTGGCTGTGGGTATGCTTTTGGTGCCTCTCCATATAGTTGTGTTTGATTCTGTGTATAGTAGTCATCCTGTTCCACCTGATATGCTGGTTGGTATTTCATCCCCTCATTCTGTTATACCCTGCTGCTACTGAAGACTCTCAAAATGTTCCCTTTCTGGCTGCACACCCAGCACTGTGATGGCTACCTTCCCTGGCCTTGGAAACCCCTAAAAGGTTTCCATGGGCCCTGCTGCACATGCTGCCCATATCCTCGAAACCTCCCTGGAAATCCCCCCTGGTTGCGATGTATCTGTGTCCCATACATGTGTCCTCTATGTGGCCCCCTTCTTCCTCAAAACCCATGATGCATGTTCCCCCTCATAAATCTTCCCCCGTGGGCGGTGGTGCGTACTGTGGCTGTGGTGTCCCCTGTCGTCCCGCGCTTGTCAGCACTGCCCCTTCCATGTCATACTCAGATTGCTTCCTCTGCATTAACTTTGGTTCCTTTTGCTTTCTTTCCTCATGCTTTTTCTGTCACGACCCACATCCAAAAACCCCTCTGGCAAGCCCATGGACCAGGAGAGGTCTTGGCTAGGGTCTCCAATAAACATAGGCATCCACTGCCTAGGCCTTCTTGGAGCCAGTCCTGGCGCCTATGGTGCCAGGCTCATTTGTATTTATTTTATTTATAAAGCGCAGCCAGGCCCGGGGGCATACGGGCGCGTGAATTAGATCTGGTTACAGTTACAATTAAGAGCAGTCAGCAAAGGGTTATGTTACAGTTACAAGTATGTACATATTTAGTGTTGCAGGTGCAACTATACCTGATCAAAAAAGTTATACATACATAGTATAAAGTCAGCGGACAATCACGATAGGAGCAATAAGTTAGGCTGTCAAGGAGTCCATGTTGTGAAGCCAGCGCTTCGTGTTATGTTTGAATCGGTAAAATGAAGGTTCTGCTCGCAAAAGCGCTGGGATTGTGTTCCATAATTTGGAAGCTTGTACAGGGAAGCTAACTCCTCCCGAGTTATGAAGTTTGAATCTCGGTATAGACATAGTGTTAGCTTGTGCTGCTCTAAGTGGTCTTGAGGAGGTGTGAGGTGTAAGTTGGTTGGTCAGGTATGCTGGTGCCAGGTTGGCTCTGGCTTTGTGTGTAAGGGCCAAAGTTTTGAGGGATATTCTATGCTCAACTGGGAGCCAGCGAAGTTTGCGTCTAGTCTCCGAGATATGCGCCTTTTTGGGAATGTTGAGGGCGGCCCTGATGGCATTATTTTGAATTACTTGAAGTTTGTTGATGTTTTTGTGGCTAGTGCCTAAATAAAGGGCATTACAATAGTCTATTTTGGATAGGACTAATGCTCTAGCAAGAGTAATGCAATTGGGTGGGGAGATAAATGGCCTACATGCAGTGATCAGCTTACAGGTGTAGGCGGCTGATGATGCTACTGCATTAGTTTGTTTGGAGAAGGATAAGGTAGCATCTATGTAGATACCAAGGGTTTTGGTATTATTTAACACAGGGATGAAATTGCCATCTATGGTGAAGGATTTGAATGCATGATCCAGATTTTTGAGTTTGGCGTGGGTGCCAAGGATGATCAGCTCAGTTTTTTCGTCATTGAGGCAGAGACCGTGTTGTGCCATCCATGCTTGTATTACTAAGTAGATATCATTAAGGGTTTTACTGTCTGATTCATAATTGCCCGAGATAGGAATGAGTATCTGGGTGTCATCAGCGTAGTTGGTATATGTGACACCCAGATAGTCAAGGATATCAAAGAGGGGCTTTGTGAATATATTGTAAAGTGTCGGGGACACACAAGAGCCTTGCGGGACTCCACAGGGAACTGGCGAGGGTTCGGCAGAGTCAGTGGGAGAGAAGACCCTCATGGTTCTGTTCGCCAAGAAGGAACTGATCCAAGCTGTGGCTGTGTCTGAGAAGTGTGCTCATACACAGTGAAGACATGTGTTTGGGGAACTACTTTATTTTGAAGCTGCCAGCCAACATGGAGGCATCCACATAGCTTGGCTCCTAGGAACCAAGCTATGCGGTATAGTGTTTTGGGTGTGGTACCCTAGGAACTACTTTACCTTGACTACTTTCTTGAAGCAATTTAAACCACACCCGAATTGGATAACACGGTTCGCGTTACTTTGCAATCCTGCAACGTGACGTTCACCGTGTCCAGCTATATCTGCGAACCTCAGAGAAACAGCACCTGTAAGGAGACAAAAGGAACATTGTTAGCAGAAGCATCTTACCTGCAGTTTTCATCTTTAGCTGCCCACAGCTCCTGCGAACAGTTTCCTAGGATCAGCACGTCTCCCGGATCGACGGATCTGCAAAATGGATAGAAACAAGGTATTAGAGACATTACAAAATAATGAACTGTGCCGAAAAGCTTACCTAGCAGGTCGCCCCTCGACCAGCATTGCCTCGGAATTCCACACCCTGGGTGAACACCGTCATCTATGGGAAAAGAAAAGAAAACAGGTTAGCAAAGGCAAGGCATCACTGCGCTGCGCATAGCGCATCATAGCGCTCATTACACGCCATCATTTACCGGCGAGACTCAATTCAGCCAATGCACCACACTGGACTTCTGCACATCTAAGGAACAGAAAGAGACATTATTAAACCAAGAAAGGCATGTAGGAATAACAACAATACACAACAGTAATAAGACTTACATGAAAGACTTCAAACGGGCCAGCATTAGTGAAGTAACTAGATCGCATCTGCCTACAAAGGATAACGCGCCCCTGCCAAGAAGGCAGGATGGAGAGCACACCTGAATCAACAATAAGCTGAGGAGAGGCCCCAGAGGGGCTGAAGGCATACGGGGTGGTGGGAGGCGAATTACCCCAGTTGGCCAGTCTTGGCCCTCCTGTATTACAGGCAGAACCTCCCCCACTGGCCACAACTGGGAACCGCAGAGAAGGATACCAGTGTCCATACGGCTGGGTGGCGTCCCCGTGGATACCAGGTGAACGTAAAATTTTCCTCACGTTTTCCTGCAATATCATGCAATGAAGTACTATCCTGAGCTGTATTTCTGGCCATGGTTTTGCCTTCATGCCCACTGTTAGGGAGAATTCTCAGATATGTGCTAAATTCCCTTACCTTTTGAGACCCCCAGCAACTTTGCTGGATTTCTAGGACTTTAATTTTTACCTGGAAAGAGTGTGAGCCTTTTTTCCACTCTTTCATGTATTTTGATGTGTGTTTTACTTTTGTGTTCTTTGGATATGGAGTTTTTTAGACAAACTCCAAAGGCATCATCTTTTTCTGGTGTGTCACACAGCACTTTCAGTTCAGTGGCACAGGGATGTCCTTCAGACTTCTGAAGGTTTAAATACCTTCTCTGGGACTGACTACTTTCTCCCAGTGCATGTAAAGTTAAATTGACTTTGATAGTTTTTTTTAATTCATAGACCCAGCACACACTATCTTCCCATAGAGTGCTGGAGGGGTTGCCTAGCATCTCCTGTGTCTAAATCCTCATGTAGCAGTCAAATGCTACCCTTTCCTCTTGAAATGGCTGTTGGCAGTGGTTTTAGAACAAACTACCATGATACCATGATTTTTCCCGACCGTGAACACCGGTAGCTAAAAATCGGGTCAGCCATGTTTTTCAATATGCTCAAGACCCCTCTGTAAAAACAGACACCGGTCATCTTTTCTTGCCGTTTCTTTTAGGAAACGTCCTTGTAGTGTGTGTCTCTGCATGCCAGTGCTTAGTCTCCTAGGAGACCTGAATGCATTCTGGCGTGATTGGCCGGCTGACTGTCTGGCAAGGACAGCCACCCTGCTGGGTGAGTGACAGCTAGGATGGAATGAATGGGAGAAAACTGTTTAAAAGCAGGTCTCTGGGACTTGGAAGGCAGAGTTGACCACTGGAATGAAAGAACCGAAGACAAGTTAAAGGAAGATGACTGCTGCAACTCTTGGACCGTTGGTTTGCCCGGTGAAGCCCTGCTGCAGGTCCGAATTGCTTGAAACTCCCTCGACAGAGAATCCCCTTCAAGGACGACTTCTTCCCTTGAGCTGGTGGGAACAACCAACTCGCAAGCCACCTGGAAACCATTTCCATACTGGTCAAATTATCTTCAGAGTGCTGTTGAAAACCGGTTAGCCTGTGAGACGGAGACCCGTTTGTGGACTTTAAGGCACTCACACCTTAAACCAACGTTTTGCCAAGCTTGTGGCTTCTTCCCTGGGCAGTGCAGGAACCTCCCGACAGCGTCCTTCTTGTCCCCACGACTGAATCTCAGGAACAGCGAGATCTGCAGGAACTGCCAGGAACAACTGCCTCAGCTACAGCTTTTCTTCATCCATAAGGTACTGTGCAAATGCAGTTGAGAAATTCTGTCTGCCACAATGAAAGTTTGTGAAATCTTCCCAACTTTGCAGTCTTGTTCGCTCCTAATCCGATACATAACTCGTTTTCTTGAAAACTACTTCTAAGAACATTGGCAAAGACCCAACCGTTTACTACCAGAACTGTGCTATCCTATCCAAGACACTGAACCATTGACTTTGGCCAAGGCCTATTGAATTGAACTGCCTCTTGTAGTGACCTGAAACCCTTTGCCCTGCCTAAGAAAGTATGTGTGTTTAATTCGTATAACCTTTGTCTTTTTACCCCTTTTGAAAGTTACTGAAGTGCCATTTTGCTCCCACTTCAGGGGAGCATAACTTGTCCAGAAACGTATTGGTTGAGTACTGAAGTGTATTATAGTGTGTTATTGAGCTGCTTTTTGCTAGTGGAATGTTTTCTAACTAAATGTGTAAATAAATGTATATCACTTCACCAAGAAACCTTGAGTAAGTGTATGTTTGAACTAATGTGATTGCAAGTCCTTTGTGTAACATCTTGTACTGCTCACATCCGTCTTGAGATACGTCTGGCTGCACAGCCACTGCTACCACATAGCTGTGTAGTACAGGCTTGTACCAAAGGTGAGATTGTGCTTACACCTGTAGTCTTAATAGTGTATAGTGTTCCCAAAGGGTACTGCATGTAATTCTGCCTAACACCCACTAGTTGCTTGAGCTGCTTCTGTACTGGCTCTGGTAGTCCTTGGCACAATATGTGATAAAAAAATAATGCTACTGTTTTATCCCACAGTTCTCACATTTCAAGGTGCCAAAGCTCTTGAATCGTCTGAGTGTAGTGCAAGGGATCTTGTCTTCCCCCATCTAGAGTGCCATACTCACACTAATGTCTACCGTGTCTGGCTATTGTGTCGTTAGAGCTTGCCATACTGCTACTTGGCAGTTTGCAAATGGTGAACCATCATGCGCCGTGTCCTGGGTAGGTACTCCTGGGTACCCCACTATGATGCTGGAAATGCATTGGAGGGACAGGGCCTAACTGTCATTGTCCTATAGTCGTTTTTTCATTTGTGTTCTGTATTGTTTTCTGCCCAGGAGTCCATGTGGTACTCCTGGCAGTGCAGCTCTTCCTGTTTTTGGTTTAGTGTACAGAACCATGGGATACCCTTATGGCACACATGGGTGGTGGTGCAACCCTGTTCCCCTAATGTATGTTTTTGGGCACCTATGTGTGGCCCACAGAGCAGGGTATGGGCTGGTGGCAGCGCCATGCTGAATTTGACAGGTGCTCTGATTAGCCTCTATTTTGGGATACCCAGGCCCTGCCATTGGAATCAGTTGATTCCTGATAGGAAACAAGATGGCCCCTGTGGCAGTCCTGCGCAGCCCTGACTCTGTCCCTTCCCCCTGACTGGCTGTTGGGTGGAAGTTCCATATTTGGTGGTGTTGTGAAGTCCAGGCCAGACTGGCTGGAGCCTTCCCAGTGACTGTATGTTGTGGGTAAACCCTGTGGGTGGGACCTGGGTGAATGGAGTGTGTGACCAATATGCACTTCTTGTTGTGGATGTCTGGTTTCTGGTGTTTGACACAATGACTGAAACAGCCATGCCTGAAACTGGTATGAATGCAGTGTGTAGTGTTGAATGGCTGGGTTCTTGTCCCAATACACATTCCTTGTTGTGATTGTCTGAGAGGGAGGAGAATGGCCTGAATGCACTTTGTGCCTGATTGGCTGACTGACTGCTGAATACTCTTCTGAGTGATTGGTTGCCTGAGTGTTACCCAGCAGAATGAATGAGAGATCAACTAGTATATCTGGGGGCCTCTGACTGCTAGAAATCGTTCAGAAGCTGGAGTTGAAACTAACATTGAAATTGAAGCTGAATCTCAAAGCCACGCCTGAAGACGAACGTTGACGGCTGTCTCCCTTCGCCAAAATCTGAAAGCCGAAAGCCGTCGAGACTGATCCAAGAGAGGACCTGGTTAGATGTCCTCTTCCCATGTTCCGAGGGACCATCGAGCACCGCTAACCTTCACCGAAACGCCCTGGAAGTCAGACCCTCGAAAGGCTGCCAACCGGAGACTGGGACCGCTGAGGAGAACGAAGACCAGCACCGGACATTCCGTCTACCGTCGTCGACCAGGGTTCGCAAGTTTGCTGTAACCACTGGAGGCCTGTCGAAGCTGTGTCGCTCAGAAGAGGAGACCTCTTGAATCTGTGCCACCGATGACCAGAGCTGAACGCTCCTTTGCCTAAGACTTTTGATTCACGGATGCGCTCATCTGCACTGCCGCCCGCCTTATCCCGCCGGAGAAAGCCAGGCCGTCGACGCGCCGAGGAACACCCATCGGTGGGCTTCCCGCCACCCAAAGACTGTAGAGATGTCGGACGGCTCGACGCCCTTGCTGGGCCACAGTTCTTCACAATCTCTTTGCGGTCCTGAACTATCGACATTGAGGTGCCCCGTATGCCTCCTCCTTGCGAGAACGTCTTCGAATAATCGTCGATGAGCACTGATGGGACCGAAGCTGCCACCTCAACGCTGAGTTCACTTTCTTCAAGGGATCTCGACGATCCGTGGCTCCTGCTTTAAAGGGAGCTGCTCAAGAAGGATCCGTTGACGACTCGTCGTCGAACTCTGCTATTCCAGGTACATTGGGGCGGTAGAAACATTATAGAAGGAAATAAGACTTATAGAAAAATATATGGACTGGGCTTGTGATATATCTTTACTTTACAGGATGCCCAGGTGGGGGGATCTCCACGCAGAACTGTGTCTAGGTAACAGGGCCAGTATTCTGCCAATTGTTCTAACCTACTGCTTTCCTCCTATGTCTATTGTTGGTTGCCTTTATGAAGTGATTTGTGTGACATTTGACCGGAGTACAGTTGATGCACTTTAATGAAATATAATGATTGTAGTACCACTTAGAACTGTATATATTTGCCATTGTAGATTTACTGAGCACAAAGTGAGTTATTGTGATTGTGTACATAACCTTGAACTTAATTATATAAAGACTGTGTTTTAACTAATACAGTGTGTGGACATTCCTTTGTGGGGACTTGGGGACTACACTGTACTTAAGAACCAGCCTGCAGCACCCCCTGAGATGCCAGGCATTGATTGCTCGTCCATTGCTACCGTAATAGAGTATCTTGGCTGGGGTCCTTTGTGTCTCTCCTCTGCCATATAGAGAGCAGAAGTACAGACCCCCCTCCAGTCTTTACACCCGCCCTTCTCCATACATCATCAGAGGCTTCCCAGAGGATTGCCACTGGTAATCCCTTTACATCCCCCACTGCCAATTTCTGTCCCGCTGTCATTCTTTCCTTTCATATATCCATTTCCCAGCACCCACGGTTAATGATGGTAGCCTACACCTCACATTGTGCTTGTCTATGTGTTTCCATGATATATACTGAGGTCACCCCCCACCTTTCTTTCCAACAGGGGCAGCTGTGTTAACCCTATCTCCCTGTTCAGTCCCTGTGTCAGTTGCACACATCTATCCGATCCCCCAGTGTTCTTAGTGTCAGTACATGCTACGCTGTCTCCCACATTCTTTATCCTGGGAGGGCCCTAAGTCTCTGAACATATGGGAACAGGCTGTTTTAGCTGTGCAATGCGTCTCTGGTTTGTGGCGTCCGGTCACCTCTATCATCCTTAGCCCTCCCTGTATTATTTCCCCTTCCCATGTCACGCTTCTCTTCATACTGTCCCCCAGAGACCTGTGCTTAAAACACTCTCTTTTCTCAGTCCCACTTCCCCAAGTCAGTTTACATATCAGTGTAAAAATAGTCCATGAAGCTCAGTCTCCTAGAAGTTGTGTCCCCTCCGGGCTTCTCCCTGTAGACGATCAACTCTATGTCACCCCTTTCTCTACAAGACTGCATACCTGTCCTGTCTGATACAGTGGCTGTCCTACCCTGCATAGTCATGCTGTGTGGCGCTGCATGCCTACCCCCTCCTGCTCTCTCCCATGACCATTGCCCACCGTGCTCTTATGTCTTTGATCGTGCGCTCCAACTCTTACTTTTCATTGCGCTTTCTAATAAGCTGCTCTATCAGCAACTTCATCTGTTCCCTATCCACTAACACTTGCTTTGACTTGTCAATCTCTTCTTGCTCCTTCCTCCTCCTCTCCCTCTGCTCCTGATCTTTCTCTTCCTCCCGTCTCCACTCTCTGTGTTCTCTCTCGCGCCTCACTTCTGCTTCCCTCTCCCTTCTGTCTACTTCTTCCATTATCTCTGCCCAGTCCTTTGCTTAGCTGCTTCCCTTAAGGTGTTCCATTTCATTGGTCACTCCCGCTGCTTCATCATCTGTATCCTCTGCATTTTTACTGGCAGGAGAAGGTGGGGAGTGGAGGGTGGAGATAAGGATCCGGTATCTCCTGTTGGCTAAGCATCCATTGACACCTCACCACTTCTCCCTTGCTCTCCTGAAACATCCTCCACAGCTTGACTATTGCCATGCGGTTGGGTAACTTTTTCCCCTTAAAGGTGTCCTGTAGTGTCAGGAGTGATTACTGCACATTCTTGGAGAAACTTCCCCATTGTCACAATAGCATAGCCGATTTACCCTTGGTGCGTTTAGTCCATTTTGTGCTATATTTACAAATCTTGTCCTTATAGGGCAGAAGGGTCTTACATAGGTGTTGTAAGGGCGTGTAACCCCTGCACTTCCCTTGATACATTGAGTTCACTCTTACTTGACCTCAAGTTGAGGTTTTTGACAATCTGCTGTTAGGGAAAAAACACAGTGCAATGGTAATTCTTTCAACTTTCTGCGAGCCCCTCAGGCTCCACAACAACCTGTCAGGCATGCTCTGCCCAACACCCTTCCACAATCCTCCGCCTCCTCAGGCACACCCAAAAATCTTGCGCATACACCTTCCGCGCACCACCACTAGACAACCTCCCTTGTCAATCTCAAGTTTCTCTATAGCGGTTCCACAACACCTTGTGCTCTCCAAGTCCTATGCACAGACCTAGGGGGTGACGTCACTAACTCACTAAGCAAGGTAGTGCTTAAAATCACATACAGCGCACACATTGCTAAAATCTTCTTTCCCAAAAATACACACAACCCCAACATAAAATGACAGTTGTCTTCCTGCCTCACAGGGGATAGCAATATTCTTCTTGTGTTTGATCTGTACTGACATCGTTGCCTTGTAGATAACTGCCTCTGCGAGACTAACACCGGATGAAGCATATTCCACAATCTAGGCTAGCTCCCTTTCCTAAACCTTACCGGGATACCACCAACTAAGACCAGAGATAAAACTCCCAACCCACAGGAAATCCATTATTTACATAACGTCTGTCATCCATGCCCTCGAGTCAATAGTTAATGTTGTTCATCAGAACCTTTTACCTAGAAACCAAATGCACCCTAACCACAAAAATGACATCTACCTCTGCTCCGGTCCCTACAAAACTTGGGAATGCTAAACAATACTTGACAATACTTCAAAAATACTCAACAATACTCCATACCACCCACACACCCCTGTTAATTTTCCGTCCCGTCGATTGCTGTGTGGCTGAGGCAATACTTACACTACGTTATCTGCTGATGCCACTCGCCTGTCTCCTCTCCCAAAGTTGCCACACCACCTGTCTGGTCTTCTGGACTCCGCATGGACTGCAGTCAAAATACTTCCCAGGCTGGCTCCTGGCGGCCTTTACACGAGATGCACTTTCCCCATCTTCTCAAAACCACGAGGCATCCGGCAGCCCTTCAGGCTCTGCGGTGGGAGATTTGGCTTCATGCCGAACTAGCATAGCTCAACCATCCTCTGCTACCAACCAGAGACCTGAGGATTGATCCATAGAGGGCCCAACAACCCTCTCCTCAGAATAAAAGACTCAGCCAAGAGCAGGTTCAGCTGCTGTCTATTAAAGATAACTGACAGGGATCATACAGGACAATCTAAATTCTCCCAAATTCGCCACTCGCTTCACAGTTGTGTCATCAAATGGCATCATCACATGGACCCTCCCCCAAAAACATATCTCCCATACGGATTGGCTGCTTAGGGTGGTATCACCTATATCTAGCCCGTATAGACGTTATTCAACTGGCACTTGCATGGTCAGGTGGCTTACCTGCCCTGTCCCCAAGAAACTATCTATTACATTGTTGCAGGATTGTGGGCACCATTGGCCCTTACCCTTTGCCATCGACCCCTGGATTTCTGTCTCTTGATTCGCTAGAGCTGGTCCCTCCAAGCCTGGCACCCAGTTTGTCTCTCAGCCCTCTGTGCACCTCTTCAAGGTGACGTAAAATGACTATGAGTCTCAATTGTGTCTGGTAGGAGACCAGATTTGCCTATGAGAGTGTGGTTCCAGGTTGCAACACTTGTTTCACTTCTCATCTCAGTTGCTGAGAATGGCTCGTCTTCCCACCACCACGGGTGATTGCTCATTGTCTAGTTCGGCTGCATTACGTGGTTATAGACCACAAAATTGAGCTCATTGGGTCTGCATTTATGAGGATTTATTCCATTTTCCTGCAGGTGGTCCCTTGTCGTTTGGAGCTTGGAATGTTACTGTTGATCTCTGACCTTGGCTGTGAGCGCGGTTTTTGCTTCATGCAGCCTGAGCCTTCTTCCCTTGTCTGGTGTTCTGTAGCTTGAGGCCTTCTGTAATTTTCCTTAGACTTATAATGTGATTTCTACATGCACATACTGTGCTATGTTACCTATAAGTTAGTCATACGTGGTCCTACCAAGCTCCATATATACTCCTGTAGTTCCATGGAGTTAATTTCCATAAGCATCTGTATGCTTGCTCAGGATCTTTTGTTGCTTTGCGTTTCAGAGTTACGGCATTTGGCTAAAGAGAAAAATAATAAAAGCTTTGACAGTATGTATATGTATCCGTCCTCTAACTACAGAATTGTGCATGCATGTTCTTCATGTATGCAAGCGTGTGTTCATGCAATGCTATGTAGGGCTGCAAGTGTGGTTCATGACTAACAGCTACATCGTGGTGTCACTAGTGACGTCAGCTCAGTGTTTTCTCAGCATTTAATCGATACAGTCCATTATAGTGTTCGGATCCTCGATCTCTGTTGGGTTCCCTGGATCTGTAAGGATATGCACTGTATATGGTTGGAATGGCTGTCTGAGGGGATACCTCTCTGCATACGTGCCAGCACTTGGGGTTTGTCCAAAAAATTATGAGTGACTTTGAGCCTTCTTGAAACTCTGGCCTGTCATGTTCATTCGGGTGAGGAGTGGCATTCCTGGGACCCTCTCTTCATTAGCTTCTCCACAAGGTTGATCCTCACCTCCCAAGCAAAAACTTACACACAGAAGCAGCGGGAGGAGTGCAACAAAATAAGTAGGGGAACTGTGACTTGGACAGCATGAGGCATGTCGTGAGGCATGCAGCCATTTCCATTTTTCTTTCATTTTCAGCCCTACTACGGGACATTGTGTTGTTGTCCAACATCTCTACACTCTCTGTGCATTCTCCCTTGCTATGGTTAATTTGGGAAGCAAAGGTTCTCGTACAGGCGGCACAGCGACGTGATCCTCACCTTGCAGGTTGCTTAAGTCTGTTCCTAACTCCTATTCTTTTATTTGAAAAAGAAAGCGTTCAGGAACGGCTACTTTAAAAAATAAAAGTATAGGAATGGCGTTAGTCTCGGGAGGATAGCTTAGGGGGAAGGCACTCAGCTTGGAAGCAAGACGATGAGGAGGAACACAGGTTTGATCCCCGGGTCTGGCTTAGAAACCAATTAAAATAAAATAAGTGCATTCGAAAAAGTATAGGAGCACAGCTCTGAATTGCTCCTACTCACTTCGAGCACTGCCTGTAAGACATACGTTGTGTAGCATTTACCTGGGCTTCTAATGATGATAACGGGCCTTCGACTTTGTGGAATTAGCTAGCGCTGGGAATTCCTCCAAACGCGTAATGCAGCCGCGTGAGAGAAGGTCTTTAGCATAGTTCTCTATGTACAATGAAGGAGCACTCACTGCGGTGAACTCGGTGAACTAGCACAAACAACCCTCACAGCCCAACGTGTGGAGGCAGACAAATGTGCCTGGTGCCCTGCTATGTCTAGAAAATCTCTTTGTGAACAACAATGGTACCACAAAAGCCGTTCGGGAGGATGTGCAAGGTCATTCCTAGAAAAACCGCCTGCACCATTCAGATCCGATCCTTTGCTCATGCTGGGAGAGTGTGCTATCAAGAACCTCCATGCACCATCCCACCTTGAGAGGGGTGAATATGAGGAGGCTACACCCACATTTGTCTTGAGTGCTTCTATTGATGTAGTAAGCTTTTGTGTTGTAGCGCTGATCCTTAATGCATGGCTCGAGAATGCTACGGAAGTGGAAAGAATAATAGCTCAGCCAATGTTGGGTGAGTGTGATGCATGTATAATTCCTTGAGTGTGAGCTGGAGGGTCTGAGAATGGATCGGTGGGTGTCTCGCCTGTGATACAACTGAACTGTAGAGTAACTGGGTTCCAGTGGCACAGCGTAAATAGAGAAACATGTTTTTCTATTGCGCAACTCCTGCATTTTCATGTGGTTACTTGAAAGCCAGCCGCCATCTTGGGTGTCAGAGGGGCTATGATCAGAGCTGGAGTTCCCATCACTGTGTGAGTCTTGTAAGAGGATGCAATTCAACACTACAGCTAAGTCAATGCCTAGTCTGGGATACTGAATGGAAACCCTTATTGATATATCTTTATGTCCAGTTCATGCGTTCTGGATGACTACCCCTATATAACACCCCTCTCTTGGAATCCCCCTGACCCCACTGAGCCAAGAAGTAGTTCTGTTTTGCAAGTTTAAAGGTTTATTTGATAATTTAAACAATATATATATATATATATATCACGCCTTATAATAACTTAATAATTGAATATCACACTGAATCTGAGCAGTAATCAATAATGGATAGTCTGGCACTGGCACACTTGTGAATAGGAACAGAAGAATAAGGTGGTAGAGAATGCTTTATATAAGTTCAGAAGGATGTAATGTTGCTTGAAATGCAATACAGAAAATACTCAATATGATTTCACCAAAACAATGTAATCACTTTCTCTGGCAATCCACTCCCCCCCTTTATGCAATGCAAGGAATGGAAGGAAAGCACACAGTTCTCAGAAATGCAATCAAATGTAATTCAGTTCACCCCAGCAAGCTTAGACTACAGAAGTTGGAAACACAGGCCCAAAATGCTTTTATATGTGCTGGCAATGAAGTGAAAAATATGCTAACATGCTTTTAATTCCCTCTAGAGGTTCAGGGTGAGTGGTATCAAGTTAATATTAGTCCAGGCTCACTCTAGCAATGATTCAGGGATGGTTCTTTAGAGGCAAACGAATTTTTAGCAAGGAAACTGCTGTTTTCACACGTGGAGAAATTTGCAAATCGCGGTAAATTCACGAGTGCCTTTTTCGCGATTGCGGCAAAGGTTTCGGAGGTAGGAATGCGGTTCTAGGTTCGTAGGAAAGCAAACGGTTACAGAGTTATGAACGATTAAATAAAGGTAGTTTTTCGGATTTGAAATGTTAAAAGTTCAAAGCGACAGGTTACAGCTTTGCAAATGACAGGTGACAACTTCTAGTTCTAGTTCTAGTTCTAACTTCTAGTTAGATTAAAATAGATTGAATTATATTATTTTAACTAAGAGATTGGTTCTGCACAGTTCTGCTAGGTACTCACACTATATTCTTGAATTAGAATGGGCCTCGCCACGGATCTGGTCAGGTTTTGGACTGGACTCCGGTCTGGTCTGGGTCTCTTCACAGTGATCTGGGTCAGCTCTCTGGTTCTGCTAACAGTGGTCTGGGTCAGCTCTGCTCTGCCTCTGGTTCTGCGAACTGCTCTGCTTCTGGATCTTTCTGCACAGCTTTCTCTGGACCCAGCGCTGATCTGCACGCTGTTAGGTTTGCTGGATGCTGAGGCCCACTGAGAAGAGTTCTCAGTTTGTGGGTTTAGGCCCTTGCTTTGAGTTCTGAATCAAGTTCTTTGGAGTTTTAAAGTCTAAGTGTTGAATCTAGTATCTTCTGGATGTTGTGTGGTCCGGCGGAGCGCGTTGCAGCAAATGGAATTGAATGTCCCTATCTGTCCTGACTGTCTGCTTTTATGTGTTTTGAAAATGGGTGGAGAGGCTAGCTTCCTAGGCCCTACCCCTCTCCACTGTCATTGGCCACTTCCTCCTCTTCCCCTTGATTGGGGGAATGAAATGAAGTGTCATCATGATGAGGTCTGTTTATGGTACAGAGAACCCACCCCTGTCAAATTACACACAATCTATATTTTGACCCAAAAGACATATTTGCACAGGTACACATTTATTTAAAATTACATGCACCCATCACATATCACAGGAGGTATACCCTGTCCAAATCTGCTCTTCCTGGGAGCTTGCATTCAGAAATGGCAACATATTTCACTTTTTGGTCAGGTTACCAATATCAGATTCTTACTCAAATTTACCCAAATGTGTGCAAGGCATGCAGGCATTAATTGATGAAGTATTAGACTTTTCACATGCAGACATTTTATGTAATACCCTCTTAACTGCTAGTTTGCCCCCAGATCATGCCACCGGTTCTAAAAACCTCTTAAAATGTGGGCAGAAAAATCACAAGAATTATGGTATCATTTAAATAATTATGACAAGTCCGTACTATGAGTTATTCATCTTTTTCTAAAACCATATTCTGGCTACAGGGGTGTGGATTCCCCCCAGCACAAGGTTGAATTTCTGGTTTTTCCAGTTCTGCCAAGCCAGCTTGCTCTCACAGGCAGTGCTCCTCCCCTTTCCTTCTAGGAGGAAGCCACTTTTTACGGCCCCCATAATAAAACATTTGCCTGAGTCAGGACAGGGCTTTGTTCAATTTCCTGCAGAGCCCAGGTAATTCAATCAGGGAAGTGTCATATCCCTTTTGGTGGGAGCAGCAAAAGGGCAGCTAGGCCTGGGAACACAGTTGTTGTGCAAGTCTCATCTCCTGTCTGGGGTAGCTGGTGGGCAGAATTCAGTTCCTTTAAGCCAGGTTTCAGATAAAATGTCACTTTTTGTTACCCAGTTTAAGTCAAGACAATGTTTACATATGCAGCTAGAATGCTGATTCTAAGTTCAAAACTATGGCATTTCAACAGTGACAACTTATGTGACACTCAAAAGTAGGTCACTCATTTCTTTTAAACATTTACAGGCCGATTCATGGAATAAATGTGCGTCGAAAATCCCGGCGCAGAGGGGCCAATACGTGCGCTGCGCCGAAAATCAGCGCAAAGCGCAGGGAAACCAACGCACGTCGATTCATGGAAGTCCCTGCGCAAGAAAAGCAGAGGACGTGCGCGGAAAAAACGCGCGGCGCAGGCCGGCGCACAGGTCAACCAACGTCGTGCGCCACGGCCACTGCGCCATCACTCCGAGCGCAGCGCACAGCTCTAAAGTAGGCGGGACACAGGGCGGGACACTCGGAATGGGGAATAAAATGGGGCACAACACTCGGAATGGGGAAGAATGTGGGCGGCACGGGGAAAGTTTAGGAGGCAAGTGCGCGGAACGCCCACACGCTCGCATACAACACGTATTCATGGAATAGAATAGGGCAAAAAAGCGCACGCTCAAAGCAGCGCACAGGCACAAACAGGCACAAACACGACCGCCACAAGAAAGCAGGCGGTAGCGTCTCTGCGCCTGCAAGAAATGTGCGCTAAAAGGTGCGCCAACAAATAGCACCTATATACAGACATGATCAATGTCCAATACTGTGGCCCTCCAGGACAAAAGACGTACAAAGGGGTACCCACAAACACACACACGCGCAGAGAGAAAAAATAAACGTGTGCGTGCATACCGGGGTGCGCGGTAAGTTGCACACGCGATATGGCCGGGTACGTGGATTTCAGGGGTGCGCGGGAAGTTCCACACGCGATATGGCCGGCTACGTGGATTACAGGGGTGCGCGGGAAGTTCCACACGCGATATGGCAGGGTACGTGGATTACAGGGGTGCGAGGGAAGTAGCACACGCGAAAAGGCCGGCTACGTGGTTTTCAGGGGTGCGCGGGAAGTTGCACACGCGATATGGCCGGCTACGTGGATTACAGGGGTGCGCGGGAAGTTCCACACGCGATATGGCCGGCTACGTGGATTACAGGGCTGCGCGGGAAGTTCCACACGCGATATGGCAGGGTACGTGGATTACAGGGGTGCGAGGGAAGTAGCACACGCGAAAAGGCCGGCTACGTGGATTTCAGGGGTGCGCGGGAAGTTGCACACGCGATATGGCCGGCTACGTGGATTACAGGGGTGCGCGGGAAGTCCCACATGCGATATGGCAGGGTACGTGGATTACAGGGGTGCGAGGGAAGTAGCACACGCGAAAAGGCCGGCTACGTGGATTTCAGGGGTGAGCGGGAAGTTGCACACGCGATATGTCCGGCTACGTGGATTCCAGGGGTGCGCGTGAAGTTCCACACGCGATATGGCAGGGTACGTGGATTTCAGGGGTGCGCGGGAAGTTCCACACGCGATATGGCCGGCTACGTGGATTCCAGGGCTGCGCGGGAAGTTCCACACGCGATATGGCAGGGTACGTGGATTACAGGGGTGCGAGGGAAGTAGCACACGCGAAAAGGCCGGCTACGTGGATTTCAGGGGTGCGCGGGAAGTTGCACACGCGATATGGCCGGCTACGTGGATTACAGGGGTGCGCGGGAAGTTCCACACGCGATATGGCAGGGTACGTGGATTACAGGGGTGCGAGGGAAGTAGCACATGCGAAAAGGCCGGCTACGTGGATTTCAGGGGTGCGCGGGAAGTTGCACACGCGAAATGGCCGGCTACGTGGATTTCAGGGGTGCGCGGGAAGTTGCACACGCGATATGTCCGGCTACGTGGATTCCAGGGGTGCGCGTGAAGTTCCACACGCGATATGGCAGGGTACGTGGATTGCAGGGGTGCGCGGGAAGTTCCACACGCGAAAAGGCCGGCTACGTGGATTACAGGGGTGCGCGGGAAGTTCCACACGCGAAATGGCCGGCTACGTGGATTTCAGGGGTGCGCGGGAAGTTGCACACGCGAAATGGCCGGCTACGTGGATTTCAGGGGTGCGCGGGAAGTTGCACACGCGATATGTCCGGCTACGTGGATTCCAGGGGTGCGCGTGAAGTTCCACACGCGATATGGCAGGGTACGTGGATTGCAGGGGTGCGCGGGAAGTTCCACACGCGAAAAGGCCGGCTACGTGGATTACAGGGGTGCGCGGGAAGTTCCACACGCGAAATGGCCGGCTACGTGGATTTCAGGGGTGCGCGGGAAGTTGCACACGCGAAATGTCCGGCTACGTGGATTCCAGGGGTGCGCGTGAAGTTCCACACGCGATATGGCAGGGTACGTGGATTGCAGGGGTGCGCGGGAAGTTCCACACGCGATATGGCCGGCTACGTGGATTCCAGGGGTGCGCGGGAAGTTGCACACGCGATATGTCCGGCTACGTGGATTCCAGGGGTGCGCGTGAAGTTCCACACGCGATATGGCAGGGTACGTGGATTGCAGGGGTGCGCGGGAAGTTCCACACGCGATATGGCCGGCTACGTGGATTCCAGGGGTGCGCGGGAAGTTCCACACGCGATATGGCCGGCTACGTGGATTCCAGGGGTGCGCGTGAAGTTCCACACGCGATATGGCCGGGTACGTGGATTGCAGGGGTGCGCGTGAAGTTGCACACGCGAAATGGCTGTGTGCTCCCAGGCATTACCTGTACACCCTCCACGGCCCCTGCAGGCAGCACACACCACAGGGAACTACCCTGCACACCTGCTCATGTCTCCCACCACCCCCACCCCCAGCACTGTGGGGAACCTGCCAGCAGGCCCCCACCCATGTCCAACCCATGTCTCCCACCACCCCCAACCCCCATCCACCAGGGACACCCTCCACCAGGCCCCCACCCATGTCTCCCACCACCCCCACCCCCAGCACTGTGGGGAACCTGCCAGCAGGCCCCCACCCATGTCCAACCCATGTCTCCCACCACCCCCAACCCCCATCCACCAGGGACACCCTCCACCAGGCCCCCACCCATGTCTCCCACCACCCCCCACCCCCCATCCACCAGGGACACCCTCCACCAGGCCCCCACCCATGTCTCCCACCACCCCCACCCCCAGCACTGTGGGGAACCTGCCAGCAGGCCCCCACCCATGTCCAACCCATGTCTCCCACCACCCCCAACCCCCATCCACCAGGGACACCCTCCACCAGGCCCCCACCCATGTCTTCCACCACCCCCACCCCCAGCACTGTGGGGAACCTGCCAGCAGGCCCCCACCCATGTCCAACCCATGTCTCCCACCACCCCCAACCCCCATCCACCAGGGACACCCTCCACCAGGCCCCCACCCATGTCTCCCACCACCCCCCACCCCCCATCCACCAGGGACACCCTCCACCAGGCCCCCACCCATGTCTCCCACCACCCCCACCCCCAGCACTGTGGGGAACCTGCCAGCAGGCCCCCACCCATGTCCAACCCATGTCTCCCACCACCCCCAACCCCCATCCACCAGGGACACCCTCCACCAGGCCCCCACCCATGTCTCCCACCACCCCCACCCCCAGCACTGTGGGGAACCTGCCAGCAGGCCCCCACCCATGTCCAACCCATGTCTCCCACCACCCCCAACCCCCATCCACCAGGGACACCCTCCACCAGGCCCCCACCCATGTCTCCCACCACCCCCCACCCCCCATCCACCAGGGACACCCTCCACCAGGCCCCCACCCATGTCTCCCACCACCCCCACCCCCAGCACTGTGGGGAACCTGCCAGCAGGCCCCCACCCATGTCCAACCCATGTCTCCCACCACCCCCAACCCCCATCCACCAGGGACACCCTCCACCAGGCCCCCACCCATGTCTCCCACCACCCCCACCCCCAGCACTGTGGGGAACCTGCCAGCAGGCCCCCACCCATGTCCAACCCATGTCTCCCACCACCCCCAACCCCCATCCACCAGGGACACCCTCCACCAGGCCCCCACCCATGTCTCCCACCACCCCCCACCCCCATCCACCAGGGACACCCTCCACCAGGCCCCCACCCATGTCTTCCACCACCCCCACCCCCAGCACTGTGGGGAACCTGCCAGCAGGCCCCCACCCATGTCCAACCCATGTCTCCCACCACCCCCAACCCCCATCCACCAGGGACACCCTCCACCAGGCCCCCACCCATGTCTCCCACCACCCCCCACCCCCCATCCACCAGGGACACCCTCCACCAGGCCCCCACCCATGTCTCCCACCACCCCCACCCCCAGCACTGTGGGGAACCTGCCAGCAGGCCCCCACCCATGTCCAACCCATGTCTCCCACCACCCCCAACCCCCATCCACCAGGGACACCCTCCACCAGGCCCCCACCCATGTCTCCCACCACCCCCACCCCCAGCACTGTGGGGAACCTGCCAGCAGGCCCCCACCCATGTCCAACCCATGTCTCCCACCACCCCCAACCCCCATCCACCAGGGACACCCTCCACCAGGCCCCCACCCATGTCTCCCACCACCCCCCACCCCCCATCCACCAGGGACACCCTCCACCAGGCCCCCACCCATGTCTCCCACCACCCCCACCCCCAGCACTGTGGGGAACCTGCCAGCAGGCCCCCACCCATGTCCAACCCATGTCTCCCACCACCCCCAACCCCCATCCACCAGGGACACCCTCCACCAGGCCCCCACCCATGTCTCCCACCACCCCCACCCCCAGCACTGTGGGGAACCTGCCAGCAGGCCCCCACCCATGTCCAACCCATGTCTCCCACCACCCCCAACCCCCATCCACCAGGGACACCCTCCACCAGGCCCCCACCCATGTCTCCCACCACCCCCCACCCCCATCCACCAGGGACACCCTCCACCAGGCCCCCACCCATGTCTCCCACCACCCCCACCCCCAGCACTGTGGGGAACCTGCCAGCAGGCCCCCACCCATGTCCAACCCATGTCTCCCACCACCCCCAACCCCCATCCACCAGGGACACCCTCCACCAGGCCCCCACCCATGTCTCCCACCACCCCCCACACCCCATCCACCAGGGACACCCTCCACCAGGCCCCCACCCATGTCTCCCACCACCCCCACCCCCAGCACTGTGGGGAACCTGCCAGCAGGCCACCACCCATGTCCAACCCATGTCTCCCACCACCCCCAACCCCCATCCACCAGGGACACCCTCCACCAGGCTCCCACCCATGTCTCCCACCACCCCCCACCCCCCATCCACCAGGGACACCCTCCACCAGGCCCCCACCCATGTCTCCCACCACCCCCACCCCCAGCACTGTGGGGAACCTGCCAGCAGGCCCCCACCCATGTCCAACCCATGTCTCCCACCACCCCCAACCCCCCATCCACCAGGGACACCCTCCACCAGGCCCCCACCCATGTCCCCCTGGCCCCTGGTCCTGACGATACATAATAATGGCAGTAATGGCCAGCATACCCAGCACAAACACCCAGGCAAGGATTGCATGCACCCACATAGTGAATGCAATCACATGACACAACCCCAAAGGCAAGTATGCAAAAGAACACATGTCCGCCACACACACATACACAACGGGTGCAAGTGAATGTCAAAACCCATATCATGACATGTAAGAAACCAAAGAAAAAATGACACAAGTGTAAGATAATATAAAAATGTATTACAAAAAATATCAAGTAAACTATTACAACTATCTGGCAAAGCAAATAAAAGGTCCATGTCCGGGAACAAAAATGAGAAACCAAAAAAAGGATAGAAAAATCAATAGATTTTGTCCAAAGTAAACACATGTAGTATGAAATGAAAGAAAAACCATTACGACATGGTGTAAACAATATGAAAGTAAAAAAATGTACCTCCCAAAAAATAACAATATATACAGGATTGTTCAAGGGTCCATGAGCCCAACACCACTAATGAAACCTAATACTAACTAATTAAAAAAATATGTACAAAGAAGTGGCCATTGTCCAAGCGGTCCAAAATAATAAAAAGAAATAAAGGAAACCTAGCACTAACTAACTAAAAAACTATATACAAAGGCAGCGGGCTAGTCCTGCGGCTCACTTGGTGATGCTGGCCAGGGCATCCTCGAACTCCATGTCAATGTCCTGGAGGCGGGACTCAGTCCTGGCCCCGAGGTCTCGCAGGGACAACCCCATGTGCTCACCAAATTCCCTGCGAGCCTCCTCGAGGCACTCAGCCCGCCTCAATGCCTGATGCATGGAGATCTCCGCCCTGGCCATGGCGAGCCGCTCCTCTTCCGCCCGCTGCCGCTCCGCACCTATCCGCTGGCCAAACTCCTCCCACACGGAACACACTGCCATGCCAGGGTTGCCCTGCCCTCCGGCCGATGCCTGCCCCTCCGATCTTGATGGCCCTGAGCCATGATGCCTCCCACGTCGAGCCCGCTGCTGCCTCCGACGCCACTGCCTCTGCCAGCACGACGGCATCCAGGCTGATGGTAACCACCGACGCCGTCGTGCACGTGCCCTGCCCGATGATGCCGGCACATCTTCCATCTGCTGGGGTCCACTTGCTGTGTCGTCCACCCCTGCTGGACCTCCGACTCCCAACTGCGGCAGGGATGGGATCCCCACCGAGCTCGCTGCATTGGTCGGGGCAGGTCCACAGGGGGCCATGGTGGCATCTGGGCCGGAAGACGGCAAGGAGAACGACCGGTGGATAGCCTGCACAGAGGAGGAGAGGGCCGTCAGATTGGCCAACACATGCAGGAACCCCCCGAACATGGCCGATCCCAATTGGGCCACGTCGGCACGGTGCACTTCGTGATGACGTGCGTGCTCCTCCCGGGAAGCACGCACGGCATCACGAATCACAGCCGTGCGCATCGCGACCCCAATCAGGACCTGCTCCACGCAGCCAGGGGTTCCCACGGCCGCAGGTGGAGGGGAGTCAGTTGACATGGACATCCCCTCTACCTGCGGACGGGCCTGGGACGAGGCATCCCTGCTGGTGCATGGTGGTGCACTCACAGGGTCAGGGACAGCGACATGCACAGGCACCTCCACGGTGACCTGTGCTGCCTCCTGCCCCTGGCCCTGGACTGCACCACTTGCACCAGCAGGGATGCTCCCACCAGGCCCCATGTGTGCACCAGTGTCGGCCTCCTCCTCCTCTGTGCAAACCACCAACATGGATGGCTCCTCACCGTCTCCCGCCGTAGCAGGCCCCTGTGGGGGCTCACCCACCCCTTCCGCTGCAGCCGTGGGGGCATCCCCGCCGCCTTGCTCCACAGCGCCGTCTCCGCCCTCTTCTTCACTAGCCGCTGCGTAGAGGGAGACAAAGGACACAAGCATCAGGCTACTGTACAATGGTCCCCTAGACAGGAAGCAATAGCAGATGAGCACCCCTGTCAAAGTACACTTCCATCATGTCCCTCCACAACACATGGGTCAGTCCAGGCAAAACACACACAGTAACAGGCATGGTGCATGCCATGCACATTTCCATGCATGTCCAATTGACTCTTGAAACATTCAATGATATGTAACTCACATGCATCATGGCTCATGCATATCACATGCACACAATCACACCGAACACAGGCAAAACAAGGGTAAGTTGGGTGCGTCACTGAATCTGTGCATTGTCACACACATGAGTCATGCATCCATGGCATGCACAAGTCACAGACATGCAGGTCAGGCACACAGACATGGCTACCATATATGTACCTGGCATCAGCACCCATCCTTCACCCCCATCCATGTCCAGGTACAGAGACTGGCATGCTCTCATGTCCCAAATCTGCATAGTGCTCCCCATGCCGCATTTCAACACATGCAACAACCATGTGGGTCACACATCACTGGTCGCACATGCATTACCATGATGTCCCAGCACACATACATGCATACATGGCCCATGGCACACATACAGGCAAGTATCATAGAACCAGCACACCGCAACATGCCCTGTCTCACACAGTGATGCTTGGACACTTACCGCTCAACTCCAGACGGGTCTCCCTCTCAAGGATCTGGGCGTGGAGCGCTGGGCGTACGCGTTCCAGGACCCTCTTCTGGATGGAACTCATGTGGCCCCGGCCCCCCTCCACGAGGCGCCGGGCCTTCACAAGGGTCCTGGACCTCAAGTCCTCCCAGCGCTTCTTGATCTTCAAGACGTTGCGGGTTGCCACCCCCTCCGCGTTGATGGCAACCACACAGTCGGCCCAGATCCTCTCCCGTCCTTCCTTGCTGGCGCGGGACGATCCAAAGAGGGCATCATACTGCCCCAGGACATGCTCCACCAGGACACCAACTTCGGTGGCAGTGAAGCTGGTGCCCCTCTGCCCCTCTGGCCTGGGGTTGCCACTGGTGCCAGATGTAGAAGTGCCCGACATGGCAACCCCAGAGGCAGGTGTGGGTGGGCAACTGGGTCCTGGGGCTGGGCTGTGGAGCGATGTAATCCCAGTTGGGAGTCTTCAGTTCCAGCAGGGGTGGACACAGCAAGTGGACCCCTGCAGATGGCTGATGTGCAGGCACCAAATGGCAGGGCACGGTGGCAGCAGGCAGGCAGGCAGGCAGGCAGGCAGCAGCAGATAGCACGTGGGAGGCTGCTCAGGGCACTGGGGGGGCAGTAACTCGGCCTTCGGGGCAGGAGCGTGGTGTTCCGTGTGTTTTCGGGTGGCCAGCTTGATACGGAGTGATTTGGCACGTGAAATTCCTGCACGTCAGGGTGAAATCCGAGGAAAGGCCCTTAGCGCGTAAGTGCGTCAGCACGCATACGCGATTCTATTGGACCAGAGTCCCTCATCGCGTAAGCGCGTCTGACGTGATCCGCACGGGCGTTCCCCACTCAGCACGTGAAGACGGAGCACACGTGGAAATACTGCATTTCAGAGTGTCATCGCGTGTAATTGGCCAAAAGTGCGCGTACACGCCATTGGCCTATGTACGTGTATTTCATCGCGTGTAATTGGCCAAAAGTGCGCGTACGCGCCATTGGCCTAAGTACGTGTATTTCAGGGGCGCGCGGCCACTTACACAAGCAAGTACGTCAGCGCACCTGTATGCCTGCTGCGTGGGAATTTCCACACGCGATTGGAGTGGGAACTCGATTCCAGGGGTGCGAGGCTCACACGCTCGCCTACAACACGCGCAAGGCATTATTCTGCGCACTTTTCAATAAACAAGCCAGATGCCAGGATGAACATACCGTTCCTAGCAGCAGTGGCAGTGGGCTACCAAAGGAGGAGGAGGAGGAGAGTCAGGGCCAGAATATTCACACCCAGAACCAGCCTATTCGGGATGCCTGATGACCAGGTGTATGGGAGGTACAGGTTTCCAGCACACATCATACTGGACCTGGTCAGTGAGTGGGAGGATGACCTCACATCACCCACCCTGTGCTCCCAAGCACTCAGCCCCCTGCAGAAGGTCCTGAATGTACTGCACTTCTTGGCCACTGGATCCTTTCAGCGGACAAGTGCCATAGTGGGTGGTGTGTCACAGGCCACGCAGTCACGCTGCCTACACCAGGTCTTGAACATCAACACTGCACGGCCATCAGTCCGCAGGCACATATATCTCCCCAGGACTCATGCAGAAAGGCGGACGTGCATCCAGGAATTCTATGGTGTGGCTCAATTCCCCAAAGTGCTTGGTGCAATTGACTGCACACATGTGGCTCTACGTCCACCCAGGGCAACAGAGCACATCTATAGAAACCGCAAGCACTGGCATTCCATCAACGTGCAAGTTGTATTCAATGCCAAGGGAATCATCACATCAGTATATGCCAACTATCCAGGGTGCACCCACGACAGCTTCATCTACAGAATGTCTACCCTATGCCGGGACCTAGAGGCTGGCCAGCATGGAGATACATGGCTGCTTGGTGAGCATGAATGCCACTGCACATGCATGCATGTCAGATACTGGGTCATGACACAACACCACTAATGATACCCATCACCACCTCCGCAGGGGACAGTGCCTACCCTATCAGCCCCCACATGATGACCCCAATCCGGAACCCTACCACGCCACCCCAGGTAAGGTACAACACAGCCCACATTGCAACACGGGGCATAGTGGAGCGCACATTCGGAGTGCTGAAGTCACGCTTTCGCTCCCTTGACCGTTCTGGCGGGCAGCTGTTATATGCTCCCCGAATAGTGTGCAGGATCATAGTGGCAGCATGTGTCCTGCACAACGTTGCAACACGCCGGGGCCTGCCCGTGGACATGGTGGTGCCCCCACATCCACAACCACATGCACGGCCGCTGCGCATGGGAGGGGAAAGGGCACGGGGGGAGGCAGCCCATACGCAACTGGTGGCCAACTTCTTCACCTAGGAATCACAGTGCTGGCTAGTGCACACTGCTCTGGCACATACCATCTGACAATCAATGATGACACTACCTGACAATGTCAGAAAATTACTTGACAATAAACAGTCAGATACACATCAGCCTGAGATTGTTAACATGGAAGTGTCAATATGTGTGCACCCCTAGCTACACATACACCAGCAATGCATCACAACGCAAAGACACAACTCCATCAATCTAATATGCATTGCCACAGGCGATTCACTACATGACAACATTGCCATGTCAACCATTCCCTTCACAGTCCCGCCACTGAGGACACCATGTCATGGTATGTGACAGCAAATAAACTGGCCATCACAACATGACACCAGTGTCACAAATAGCAGTGCCCCAAATGGAACATAGCCGCACTTGAGCAGCTAACCGCCCTGGAGCCACTACTACACACCTGTGTAAGAGTATTTTCAATCAAATTACACACCAACCCACCCTGAAGCCCACCCAAACAAGACACATTGCATGTAATCAATGGTAGTCTCATTACCTGATTCTGCTGGTATGTCCTCACCGTCCAGATGTACAGTGATGGCGCCATGCAAAAGTGTCAGTGCACATCTACCGACATGTAGTCTGACTCCAGAGAGTATGCCCTTGTGAAGATCTGTGTGAAATACCTGCAAAACATGAGCAACATATGTAAGTAGAGGCACATATCAAACCATCATGCATAGTTAGGTGCAACAACAATGAACACTATGAATGTCTACACAGTATTGACTATGGACTGGCCAACAGCTCATGGGAGTCCAATGTCACCGTGTAATTTGCTGTCACTTGGGCACACCCTTTGCAAGCCCATGGAAACGGAAGCAGGAGGGGTGTGGATGTCTGCTACCCAAGCATCGAAACCAAACTCAGGACAAGCCTGCATGTGCCCAGCCACAATACAGTGTATGCCCAGGTACCCACACAAGGCAACACTCTTGCAAAATAAAAATAAAAACGAGAAAAAATGGCCATGAAAGGGCCGGCGGGGGGGGGGGGGGCACCTATGAGGTCCGAGGACAGGATGCACGCCACAATCCACCTGTGTGGATCATGGGAAAGGAAAACACCCCATAGGCTCGTGGCCCACACGGCTACTCTGTTGTGGGAGATGAGTCGCTATGGCTCTGGCCAGACCCTGCAGCTGACTCTGGAGGTGGGGGAGCTGCCTCAGAAGATGGTGTGACAATGGGAGGCAGCCCACGCAAAGCACGAGTTTGCTCCTCCATGGCTGCAAGCAGGCGGGTCTAGTAGTTCTGGTTCTGGGTTATAATCATGCGGAGGTCCCCATGCAGTAACTCCCGGGATGACCTGACCTCCGCACGAGTTGCCTGCATCTCGGCCGAGAGCGTCCGTGTCAGACGCTCCAGCTGCTCCTCTGTCCGTCTATGGGATGAAGCCTCAAGCTCTAACAGGGTCGACCTGAGGTGACGGAGTTCTTCCCTCAGGCCTTCCCTGTGGCGCTGGGACTCCATGGAAAGTGATTCCCGCAGAGTCGCCAGTGCCGCCCGCCTGTCCATGTTGGACGCCAACATATCCTCCCTGTGTGCCTGGCAGATGGACTCTGTAGCCTGCTCCAGTCGCTCCATCAGCCTTTCTGGGGGGACAATGGAAGTGGCCACCCTATCCATGGCCTGTGCAATCATCTCGGATGATGCTGCCTGTTGGGTGGCCATACCGTAGATGGATTGCTCCCAAACGGTATTGCCAGGTGGCATACGGCCACCACGTTGACGGGCACCACACCTGCCTGGGGCAAGGCGGACTGCGCCTTGCTGTGCCGGCAAGGCCTCAGGCTGCAGGACTGCATTCCCTCTCTGATCTGCAGCCCCAGGAACAGGATCAGAGATTGGGTGGTGTGGCCCTGCATCCGTAACCACCGGAGGCTGATCTGCCGACACTGACATCCCCATTGAGGGCAATGGCCCGGCTGCAGGTGGGTCGGACAGAGGAGATTCT
This sequence comes from Ambystoma mexicanum, assembly GCF_040938575.1. NCBI lineage: Eukaryota > Metazoa > Chordata > Amphibia > Caudata > Ambystomatidae > Ambystoma > Ambystoma mexicanum. The sequence continues at coordinate 1,151,546,629 of NC_090926.1, read as the reverse complement.
CTCCCAAGAACACTCACCTGCGACTGCACATAGGTGTCATCCTCCGAGTCTACACCTGAATACTGCTCGGGGGAGGAACCCCCAGAGACACCCCTCGACAGCACGGCCTGCAGCACTTGTGGGTTTTCACCCACAAACACACCACGTCCCTCACTTGTGGTAGGTCGGCCCGGGTTGCCCTCCTGGGACGGCTCCACCACCACATCCCCAGCATCAACAAGTGCTTCGTCCCCTGCAAAGACATGAAAGAGAAAAATGGAAACAGGCATTAGCACCATGGCATGCACCAAGGGCTGATGAACAACAGAGGCAGTAGTTCTACGACACATGTCCAACATGACTGGGAGACCTCCTATGCATTCACCATCACTGGGTCTGTAGGGGAGGCTCAGGGCATACAATGTACAGATTGGAGAGCAACGCCTGCTCACCTTGCTGCCTAGCACTGCCATCACACATTGGCCGGTGATTGGCATGTCAAAGGCACATGCCATCACACACATGGCATGTGACATAGCCACGAAGTGAAGAGGGAGAGGAGGGCTACTTTTTTGGATTTCAACCACTCTGGTCCTGACATTGCATCGTCACATCCATAAGTATACATGTTGTACATGGATCTGCTAGTCCGAATTGGCAACGATGCACAGTGCCTTGTCTACATCAACAAAATGCAGTAAACAATGTGATTCCACCTCCCCATCACCTGTAAAGGATTCATATTGCATTCGTGAAGCACCGGTCAAGTAATGTATGAAGGTACAGCGGAGCACTGAGGGGTGGTGGGGCAGAAGGGGATGCCAGTCAACAATCCTACTGGTGCTGTCATTCATGTCACGCAAGTGCAGGGGTGGGTGGCACAATGAAGTGCAAGGGGAAGTGGCGGCTGGAAGTGCTGTACAAGGTAAGTAGGACTTGACGTCAAGGGCAGATGGTGTTAGGCGCAGACAAGTGCTGGGGGGGTGGCCTATAGGGGTACAGAGACAATCATGCAGTGCTGTGGGCTCGGAGGGGACAGGGGAGGTACACACTGCTTCTGGCTCGGCAAGGTCCTTTCAGATTTCTATGTGTCCTGCAGAGTTGTCACATGCCGCAGATATGTGCCCTTGGATTGGGGATCTCATCTTGGTGAAAAGGGTGAGGCGCTATTGCCTTTGGAGCATGTGGCAGGCCAGTTTGCCAGAGGATGGCCATGATGCAGGACATTCCCTCTCTGCCACCCGGCACCTGTGGTTTGGGTTCACAAGATCCGAGTCATGCCCGGACTCTGCATTGGCATGGGGCTTCAGACAGGTGGTCATGACCGTGGCAAAGACATCCAGTGTACCTGACATGGAGTGGAGCATGGAGTGGGCCCTGTCAGGATGGGAGTGAGCCTAAGGGGGAGCTGGATGGGGGGGAGATTTTGGCTGCATGAGCCTCGACTGACACACACTTCATGGGTCGGAATACCAAGAAGGTGTGTGACAGTGGTGAGGGTGGCTTTGCCTGTGGGGTGGTGAGGGTGAGCTGGGAGGAGAGGAGAATGTGATCACTCCAGGAGAGAGGAGTGCAGAGATGGACGGAGAGGGGAAAGTCAGATGAGATCAGAGCATCAAGAGTGTGCCCTGCAGAATGAGTAGGGACAGACAGGAGTCTAGAGGGTGAGAGGGAGTTGCTGAGGTCACAGAAAGGTCACGTGGGGGCGTCAACAAGCATGCAGGTGGATGCGTACAGCACCAAGGATGAGGATTTCTGTGTCTGGGGACATGAGTGAGGAGGAGAGGTGAGGACACTCAGAAAGGAAGTAGTACATTTGACCAGTTTTCCCAGACACAGTACGCACTGTTTGAGAATGTCAAGGTGTGGTGGAGAGAGACCTCACACAAGCCATTCCAGAGTGGAGTAGGTCTAAGTAGGAGTGACAGTGGCAGGAATACCCTCAGGGAAGCCAAGGGCACACCCCCCCTGCACAGTAGTGGCGGGCCAAGGAGAGGGTCAAGGATGCAGACAGAGCTGGCCGTCAGACATGTTTCCATGAGACCAAGGATGTCAAGGTGCATAACCTCATGTAAGTGACAGATATCGGAGGAATGCCTGATGCAGCCGCAGTGAAAGGAGTGTAATTGTGGAGGAGGTTGACAGCCTTGGAGGACTTACGGGGAGTGCTAGAGATCAGAGGTGCAGCATGTGTAGGAGTTGGAGTGGGAGGCGGAGAAGGTTCATGGGAGGGTGCAGGGAGGCAGTGCAGGATTGATGAGGAGAGAGGAGGGGGGACAGCAGGAGAGGTAAGGAAGTTGATGAGATGTGGGTAGCATTTCTCAAGGAGATTGAGGTTGGCCTAAGGGACTTGGACTGAGACGCTCCCATTACCATGCACATCAATAGTGGCCTCTGAGGATTGGAAGGAGGCCAGGAGTACACCCCAATGGGTCCCACCAATGATGGTGGAAGAGGAGCAAGGAGAGAGGACAGGGACCATGTGAAGGGTCTATGGGACAGGCAAAGGCATGTATGAGCAGATGTCAGTGAGAGTTAGCTTAGAGTAGGCTCAGATGCACTGGTCAGCAATAGGGTGGGTCGCATTGGAGGGCAGGGTGCCCTCATTTGACTTTTGGCAAGCAGGTGTCGTGAGTAGGGCACGATGGTCTGAAATGTAGGAGTCATGGAAGATAGACCATGAAGAGCAGCATGGAGTGTGAGGGAATGGGGCTCGAAACCAGACGGTACCAAAGCCCACAGGTGGGAGGTGGATGTCAAGGCAACATCCACAGTATGACAGCATGTTGGTTGTCATTTATATACAGAGGACGCATTAGCATGTGGTATCATTGCATGTCAGGCATGTGAAGATGAAACTTTAATGGCTGGGGGAAAGGATAGGAATGGTATGTAAGACATCAGATGAATAGACAGGGGAGTATGAGCAACAATGTAGTGACAAAATGACAATTCAAGGGCAACTTCCATGGTGTCGGCCCATATGTGCACTGTTGCCAGTAGGGATAGTGCTGTGGCCAGATGGTGTTGCACTGAACATACTTGATGAGGCACATGTGTGCCACTATCAACTCTGCCACACACCCCCTTGACAGGCACCCAACATGAATGCTTCACACACACACCATGCACATGGATAATACACACATGCATGTGCACTCACCGGATGATGCCTCGTAATCAGGGAGGTCTCCCACACCTTGGAGTTGTCCCTCGGTGACGTAGGATCCAGCTACAGACTCGTGTGGTGTGAGTTCTATATCCTGTGCTGGGGACCCACCTCCAGTCACCAAGGTTGCGGCATGACTTGAGGCCAGCTTATCCTTTGCCCTGCGCTTAAGGTCATTCCAGCGCTTCTGGCAATCACTAGCTGTGCGCCTCACTACTCCAAGGGCACTTATTCTGTCAGCAATGGTCTGCCAGTGTGCCTGGCGTCTGGCATGTGTGGTCTTGGACCCTGCAACGATGACCATTTCCCTATCATGATCTGACACATACTGAACAAGTGCATTCAGTTCGGCGTCTGTGAAGCTTGGCTTCCTTGATGGGCCGGACTGTGCAGCCGTGCCTGGGGCATCAGCCTGTGCCGGACGTGCACTCTTCCTCTTGCGCTTGGAAGGGGGTGGGGATCCAGAGTGTCCTACGCCGCTGTGGACACTAGGGGCAGGAGTCGTGGTGGACTCAGTACTGGGTGTGTGGGATTGCCCACTCAGCATGGGAGTAGGTGCAGGCATTGGGGGTAGTGGGATGGGGTCAGGCCTGATCTGAGGTGCATGAACTAGGACCGACACAGTCTTGGCAGGGTGTATGAGAGGTGGGGTGGATGGAGCCACACCCTGGCTACGGGGGCCAGCAGATGACCTATCTGGCATAGATGCGCGTGCCCTGATGACACCAATGTGCACCGGTGCACGTGCAGTGGACCTGCTGACCTGGATGTCAGCGATGGGATCACCCTCGGACAGGTCTGGTGCCACAATGGCCTGGTCCGACAAGGGCTGATCAGGGTTGGTATCAGCCACATGACTCTCAACTGGGGGGGGGGGCATGGGTGTCCCTGACTGGTCCTCCAGACTGGGGGGGACAGGGGCACCCTGCAAGTCACAACCACGTCCCCTAGTGGATCCTCCACGGCCACCACGTGTGGCTCGGCCACCTTTGCCACCCTTACGGCTTGCACGCCTCCCAACCATGGCACTGATGGTATTGTGCGTATGGGAGTCGGTGTGCACAATTGTCCTGGGCAATTGGGTGTCAAAGGGGTTGGGTACCAGATGGTATTCGTACCCTAGTGCAGTGGCAAGGCTATATGACACCCCTGGGGAAAGATGACGGGTCACGCAACGCACAGGCACCCCAAAAAAGTTAAGGAACGTGCACAATACCCCTCCTAGACCACGTGTGCTGATGGAAAACCCTGCACTACGCTGTGGCATCCAGTAACACAATGAACGTATGCGTGTCACACGCAGCCTAGATTGACCTCTGAAGGGGTAGGCTACACACGGGGCAAGCACAGATGTTAGATACGTGCGTGACTCACCGTCTGCCAGGTAAAAGAGCGTGAAAAATGAGCGCTTTTGGTTGGCAACACCCCCGCCAAAAGAAGATGTGTACGCTGTCTGAGGAGAGAGGACAACAGTAGAAGGGGACACTGTTTGAGGGAACAGGCCCAGGTAAACCAGTACAAGAGGAAAAAGAGAAAAAGCTGTCAGAGGTAACAGGGAGTACGAACTGGAAACGCCGTGAAGTAAATCGCGTGTGAAACGACAAGAAGTACAGAATTCACCCACTCGCTCTCCACGAAAAGCACGTACATGGAAATGGTGTTCAACACTACCTTTTATACAGGCCCACACGTACAGCGTCACTTACGGCGTGTACGTGCTTGGCCCATGTTCACCAATCACACGCTTTGTCACTCCTGCGTGTGGATCCTTTTTCACCAATCACACGCTTTGACACTCCTGCGTGTAGCTCACTTTTCACCAATCACACGCTTTGTCACTCCTGCGTGTAGATCCATTTTCACCAATCACACGCTTTGACACTGCACGTGCAGGTAACTATTGACGCACATATGCTGGTGACGGGTTTTCGCGCGATTCGCTGAGTGTGGGGTTTTCACGTGCAAAATCACTCCCTATCAGGCTGTCCACGCGTTCAAACACGAAAGACCAGGCTCCTGGCCAGGAGGCCAAATTTAAGTCCCCCAGAGCCCTGAGCACGCTCCCACCTGCCATCGGCTGCTGCCTGACTGCCTGCTGGCCACGTGCCCCACAGTGCTGGTGGGTGGGGGTGGTGGGAGACATGGGTGGGGGCCTGGTGGAGGGTGCCCCTGGTGGATGGGGGGTGGGGGTGGTGGGAGACATGGATGGGGGCCTGATGGCAGGTGCCCCTGCACTGCTGGGGGGTGGGGGTGGTGGGAGACATGGGTGGGGGCCTGGTGGAGGGTGCCCCTGGTGGATGGGGGTGCAGGGGGACATGAGCAGGTGTGCAGGGTAGTCCACTGTTTTGTGGGCTGCCTGCAGGGGCCGTGGAGGGTGTACAGGGTACACCTGTGAGGGCCCACCCAGCCTATTCGCATGTGATAATTCCCACGCACCCCTGTGATACACGTACCCTGGCCAATCGCGTGTTGAACTTCCCGCTACCCCTGTAATACACGCACCCTGGCTGTTCGCGTGTGATAATTCCCGCGTACCCCTGTGATACACGTTCCCTGGCCTATCGCGTGTTCTACTTCACGCGTCCCCCTGTAATACACGTTCCCTGGCCAATCGCGTGTTGAACTTCCCGCTACCCCTGTAATACACGCACCCTGGCTGTTCGCGTGTGATAATTCCCGCGTACCCCTGTGATACACGTTCCCTGGCCTATCGCGTGTTCTACTTCACGCGTCCCCCTGTAATACACGTTCCCTGGCCAATCGCGTGTTGAACTTCCCGCTACCCCTGTAATACACGCACCCTGGCTGTTCGCGTGTGATAATTCCCGCGTACCCCTGTAATACACGTTCCCTGGCCTATCGCGTGTTCTACTTCACGCGTACCCCTGTAATACACGTACCCTGGCCAATCGCGTGTTGAACTTCCCGCTACCCCTGTAATACACGCACCCTGGCTGTTCGCGTGTGATGATTCCCGCGTACCCCTGTAAATCACGTTCCCTGCCTAGTCGCGTGTAGTACTTCCCGCGTACTCCTGATTTGAAGATTGCCCGCTTTTCTTTCCTTGTTTGCCTGCCCTGTGAAGTGGTCCAGGGTTAGCGCAGCCCTTAGCGATGATTTAGCGATTTTGATGGCTTTTCCTTGCGCGAGGGCGTTCTTGGGGGCGTTACTGGCGCTGCTGCAGGCTCGCTGCGATTCTCTGCGCCACGGCTGGTTTGGGAGCTTGAAATCCATGAATACGCTGTGCGCGGAAATCTGTTTTAGCGCACGTGCCTGGCGCAGACTATCGCAGGCGCACGCTGTGCGCCAGCCGCGTGCGCTACTTGTGCGCTGGATTCTATGAATTAGCCTCTTAGATTTTTAGTGTCTTTCAGTCCAAATTTACTTAAACTGCTGAAATCCACAACTCAGCCAGTCTTGTTATAAACCTTCAAGTCACTTCAGAATATAACTTTAGATTGTATCCACCTCTCAGTAAGTCTTTCTTTGGCATGCTTTGGGTTCATTCATTCAGTTTTACACAAAAAAGAAAAACAAGTCTGGTGTTGTTTTAAAACGCCGGCTTTCTGATAGTGGTGAGTACTGGTAATGCACCCATTTATGGGATTTAAGAAAATGAATTCCCCAGAATTCTAGGTTGCTTTTGGCAATCAGCATTGCCATTCCCAATGGTTTCAGACTACTGTGTGGGTAGTCCAATGGTGGTTTTAGGCAGTGCCCTTCTGTGCCCATAACATCGGCAAAAATGAGTGGCAGCCTATTCTTCATGCATTTCCCTGTGCATTTTCTGGGAAGCTCTGGCCATCATGATGTTTTCCATGTCAGTACTGCACAGTTTTGAGGTAGGGCTTGGATGCGTGGATAAAAACGTCCCACAAGCCCCCCTCTTGTGATGGCCATTCTGTTTCACTGATGGGACTCGCAAGACCTGGGATGTTTCCTCATCTTCTTCCAATAGATGGCACAGTTCAGCATTTTTTCCTCCATCCAGTCGGATCGATCGGTTCTCCTCGCCGGTCCTGATGGGAGTATTGGGCGGTACCCTGGGCCCCTTGCGTCTCTGCTCCCGGTCTCCGGATCGTCCTCCTTGGCCCGTCTCCCAGTTTTCTTTCTCCTAGGACGACAAAGGAAGAGCGGCAATACCTATTCATGGACATTTCTCCCCCACCATTGATATAGTGGGGTGGCATATAAATTTGTAGTCAAAACATATGAACATGCACATTTCTTTTTGCATTCAAAAACGAAAACACCCACATTGAGAAACTCAGAATTTGATAGGCGATATGTAGGATATTTTAAGTTAGAACTGAATTAATCTGAGACAGTACCCTCTAGGATTCCAGAGGATTCCTCCAGTTGTTGCAGAGTGTGCCTGGGATGGCAACACTTCAACTGGTTAATGTGGACCCACTTGTCTTCCCCCTCTGCCAAACCGCCTTTGGGGATGCGGATCTTGTAGGCCACAGGGGAGATTTTGTCTATAATCTCAAAGGGTCCCTTCCATGTAGGCAAACATTTTTGCTGTTTGGCCTGGTTCCTTTGGAAATTGTATAGATAGACCCGGTCCCCCACCTGATATTCCTTCCTGGAAGTCTTCAGGTCATAGTGGGTCTTCATGCTATCAGCTGATCTTTCTAGATTCCGCTGAGCATAAGCAAAAGCATGTTGAAGGTGTTTCCTTAAATTCTCCACATACTCATGAGTTGTGGAGGCATTTATCAGTGTCTGCTCTTGGGTCCTGTAGAGCAAATGCTGAGGAAGCACCATCTTGCGCCCAGTCATCAACTCAAATGGTGACATTTTGGTTGCAGATGAAGGGGTAGATCTGATGGCCATTAGGACCAGAGGTAATCGGATATCCCAACTTGGCCAAGAATCTGCCACAAACTTTTTTTATATGCTCACAATGGTTCGGTTATATCTCTCTACTGCCCCAGAAGAAGCTGGCCGGTAAGCAATATGCAACTTCCTTTTGACCCCCAGTATCTCCCACATCTTTGTCATCACTTCACTGGTGAAGTGGCTACCTCTGTCTGACTCAATCCTTTGAGGTAGACCAAAACGGGAAAAGATGTGGTTAATCATCAGGGCAGCTGCAGTTTCTGCCTTGCAATTTGGGGCTGGGAGACATTCCACCCACTTGGTAAACAAGCATGTTACAGTCAACATGTACTTATTCCCCCTAGCAGAGCGAATCACGGGGCCTACGAAGTCGATTTGTAAATCTGACCATGGCAGTGTCATCCCCCGCTTTTGGAGAGGCGCGCGGTGTGTGAGGTACGTCGGCTGAAATTGTGCACACACAAGACACCCCTTCAAGTATTGGTCGAGGTCCTGCCCCATGTGTGGCCAGTATGCAACCTCTCTTAAGATTTCCAATGTTGTGTGAAACCCCCTATGACCGGCGGTGGCCGCATCATGGGCGTGACTTAACATCAGGCTTCGGAATGAGGTAGGAACCACCCACTGATCTTGGCCAGCTTTGGATTTCCTTACCAGCAAACCATCTTGGATTCAGAACATTTTTGGACATTTCATCAACACTCTTAGGTCCTCTTTCCCAATGTAATCGGTATCCGTCAGGGGAAAGTTCTCAGGGTCCTCAAGGTGCTGGTAAAATTTACCAATTATTGGATCCTCCTTCTGAGCGGTAATCAAATCAGCATCAGGGGTCTCCTTACTCCATTGTGCAATTGAAAGGTCGTTGTGAGCATTTGTCTGGGACCTAGTGATAGCAGTGACCTGGATTTCCCCCAACAGGGACTCAATCTCAATTAGATCCCCTTGGATGGCCCCGGTTTTGGCCAGCTGATCAGCTAAGTCATTTCCAGTTTTGTCTGGTCCCTCTACTTTGGAATGACCCTTGATCTTCTTCCAATAGATGGTCATTCCTTTCGAGGTGACCAGATCATCAATGTTTTGGATCAACTTCCCATGTTTCAAGGGTTTGTTGTTAGCACATAACATGCCTCTGGTTTTCCAATTAACCAGGTGCTCCACGAACCCGTTCCGTACATAATCCGAATCTGTGATTATGACCAGTTCGCGGAGTTGATGCTGGACAGCAGTGAGGATGGCCTGATGCACAGCCATCAATTCTGCCACCTGACTACTTCGGGGACCAATTTTGTATCCAGCGGAGGGTTCTGGGAACTCCTTCACCCATGCATTCCCTACGCCGGCCACCAGTTCTTTCTCCCCGTTGTTGTCAACATGGTAAGAGCATCCATCCACATAGACAGTGGGCATTCCCTCACACTTGTCCTCTTCAAAGACTTTGTGGGGGGAATTAAGCTATGCCTCCATGTTGTCCTTTATTTTTAGACTTTCGTCCTCGAGACAGTTTTCTCTGGCACAATCATGCAAGTCAGCCAGACCTTGCGCGAGGGGACTCTTCTTGTTTTGGCCATATCTGACCTCCACAGGAAAGCCTTGCATTGACAGAATCCAGGAAGTAATTTGGGAATTACTCACATTTCCGGCCCGGATTCTATCACTTTGGAGATATTGCAGAGGCTGGTGTGGAGTCTCCACTATGATGTGTTCCCCCTGGATAAACGGGCGGTAATTCTTCAATGCCCACACCGTTGCCAGGAGTGCCTTCTCACAATCGTTGAATTTTTCCTCCACGGAGGATAAAGTTTTGCTCGCATAGGAGATTACTTTATTGACCTTGTCATGCTTTTGGTATAATACTGCCGTCAAGCATGTATTAGAGAACCCCGTCTCCAGGAAGAACTCCTTGTTTCTGACAGGGTAAGCTAGGCAGGGCGCTTGTGAGAGGCTTCTTTTGAGTTGTCTTACTGCCTCGGCTTGTTCTGGACCCCATTCCCACTTGACCCCCCCTTCAGGAGATGAATCAGGGGTCTGGTGATCTCTGCGTAGCCCTCAATGAACTTTCTTCTGTAATTAGTCAGTCCAAGGAGGCTCCTTAGTTCCCGCAGAGTTGTGGGGTCTTTCAGTTTCTGAAGTGCTTCCACTTTCTTTTCCTGGGGACAGAGACCCTGAGGAGTAATCTCATGCCCCAAGAAATTAACACGGGTTCTACACCACTGTGCTTTCTGAAAGGAAAGTTTTGCTCCGGCGGCCCTCAACTGCGTCAGAACATAACGGATCTCCGCTATGTGTTCCTCCACAGATGAACTTTTGATGAGGACATCATCTACATAAGCCAGGTTACCCCTCGCACCCAGGTGTGGCATGGCCTTATGTAGGAAAATATTGAACTCATTACCGGAGTTAAGGTATCCGAAGGGAGACCGGGTCCATGTGTACTGCTGGCCCCCAAAGGTAAAAGCCAGTTTGTATTGGTCCTCCCTACTAACAGGCACAGTCCAGTATCCATTGGTCAGGTCTATTGCAGTGAATACCTGTGACCCCTGAATCTGGGCCAGCCCTTGGTCAATGTAGGGAAGAGGCCATCGGGAAGTATGGACCCGTTTGTTGAGCTCCCTGAGGTCAGCGCAGAGTCTCCACTGGCCGTTTGGCTTTAATACTCCCAGCACCAGATTATTGAAGGTGCTGTGGATTGGACGGATTATTCCCCGGGACTCAAGGTTCTTAATTATTTCAGTAAGGGACTCCATTGATGCGAGAGGCAAGCGATATTGCTTCACAAACACTGGAGTCATTCCAGGGTCCGTGGGGATTGTTGTTGTGTGGATGTCGGTGCGACCACAGTCATATGAGTCTACCGCAAAGAGATCTTGGAAATCCAAGAAGACTTGTTTCAACTTTTGCTTCTGTTCCAGAGTCACACAGGCATCAGCTAGGTTGACTCTCTCTTCCACCATCTGCCTGAAGCCTGGAAAGACTTCTGGTTTGGCTTTCTCCGCGGCTTCCTCCAGCTGGGTGGAGAAGTCCCTGGTCAGAGTGCTGATTTGGACTGGAGGCTTTAGGTGGGAAAGGCAGCCCTCATGGACCTGGAAAATCACCTCATCCCTCCTGAAGTCACAAGTCACATCTTCCTTACCATAAGGGCAAGAAGTGTACACCCGGAAGTTCCCCCCATGCCTGGTAAAAATCCTGTCTGGTGTTGTATTGTCATCACTGTCACTGTCCAAGCAGTCCTTGGGGATTGGCCCTAACAGTTCATTACCTAAATCGATGGAAAAATGACGGTCATCAACCGCCATTCCAATAATGGTGCCTGCGGCTAGAGTAATACTCTTTAAGTCGCTGTTATCCACCTCTATTAGAATGGTGTCATGTTCTATGTTGACTAATGGAGTTGGGTTTACCCCCAACCCTTGCTGTTGGAGAGAAGCGTTTAGATGTATGTAAGCATCAGGGTTTTGCAAATATTGTCCTCTTTTAACTTTCACTTCCAGGGAGAATTGTCGGGTCCTTTCTGGGATGGTGACTTCCTCTTTGATCTGAATTTCAACTGCATAAGGTAGCAATTGAGCTGACCTAAATGCTTTTTCTGGATCATCAAAGCCCATGGGATTATCCGCTAATCGGGACCAAGCTTTGAAGTTTATTAGGTCCAAACTAATGGCAAAGCGATTGAGAATGTCACTGCCTAAGTAAAAGGCGGCAGTAACGTCTCTCACGACCCAACAATTATGGACTATGCTCTTGTTGCCAATGGAGATTTTGAGCATACACCTGCTTGGCAGGAGATGTTTGGAATTAGGGGCTTCCAGGTCCATTCCCCATTTGTCTATCAGTTTGAAGGTGGAATGGCTGGATCTTTTGGGAGTTGGCGAAACATGGCTTCGCTGATGAAGCTCTTACCATTGTTCACGCACACTCGAGCGAGAACAGAGTCCTTCCCATCATTTAACTGAACAGGGATGAACAACTGCTCTCCAATTTGGTGAATATCAGCCAGGCTCTGAGCTGATTTCACATCTTTCTGGACTATAGGAGTGGGAGTTTCTGATTGTGGATTGGTAAAGAATTTCAGGGTGTTTCCTTCCAGTGTGGAATACCACCTTAAACTGGAAGGAAGGTTGATTTTCAGAAATAGAGAGGACCCCGCATCACCAGTCTGTTGTCCTACTGCTATTACTGTCACGTCTGGAATATGGTTGTTCTGGAAGTGAAATTCTACTTGGTCAGGTTTTTGTTCAACCATGTGGCAGGTGCCGTTTAAACTAACATGGTTGACACTCTGTTTTAATTTTATTGGTCGGCTAGTCTGGGTCCAGAGGACCTTGTTTACGCAATCTATTAGGGGTGACAACCTTCTCAGGAGGTCATTCCCTAGTAAACAAGGGGTGCCCTCTGGAGTCACAACTATGACTGGGTGTTTCAACTTGTGTCGCCCAATTTTAATGTCCAAGTCTGCCGTCCCCTCGACGGGAATTTCCTTCCCGTCAAAGTTCTGGAGTTGTCCAGGAAGTGAGGTGAGAGGAATTTGGTAATTCCCTCCCCTTCCTGCATTCAGTTCATCAAAGGCCCTTCTGGACAGAAGGGTAGCTTGAGATCCCGTGTCCACCAGCGCTGAAATCGTACCCTGCCCCTGTACTTGTACCGGGGCATAATATCGTCCCTCCTTCTCCTCAAGGGGGCACAGATAATGCACATTTTTGGACAACTGGTGGGCTAATTTCTGGTTTTGGACATTTCAAGAGAAGAAATTTGGGCAGACTTCTGTGGAGAGCCTTGGGAATCTGAAAGAAAAAGTTGGCAACTGGAGATCAGAGCCATTGTGGGTTCCCCGGGTTCCGGTTCTGGGCCGCCCCCCCCCTTTTTGGAGGCAGTCATCAGGATGGGTTTGAACCAGGGGATTTTCTTGCTGTTGGTTCTGGGATGAGATGGTGGGCGGCGGTAGCTCAGTCTCCACATCTCCCCAGTCTGGATTTGCATCCCTAGGGACCCATTTTTCTTTGGGAGGAGTTCCCCCCTCTCTGAAGGAGAAGATCCTTTTCCCAGGATCCTCTGAGGATCCCTCTCCCTCAAATTGGAAGATCTGTACCTCCTCCTTAAACTGAGTCTGTTTGGGTCTTTTGTTTCTCCTACCCCCCCTCTGCTCCTTAGGAGGCAGACTTTCAGGGGCAAGAGATTTTGTTTCCGGTTCCTGGGTTTCCAGGGGCTGTTTACAAGTGAGGAAAGAAGCTTCCTCCAAGGCTTTACACCCCCCTTCCCTTTGTGCCTCCTCCCTGGGAACCGGTGAGTTATCGGGGTGCTGCCCCCGTCATTGTTCTGGAGCACCAGGTCCAGAGTTGGGTGCGTTCTGCGCTGGCATGCCGATCTGAGGGTTCTGCTGAGCCCTCAGTATGTGACCCAGATCCCGCGCCATGTTTTGAACCTGGCGCTCTAACTGGGAAACCCGCTCAGGCTGATACGGGGCCCTGTTTTCTCCCCTGGGCTGATCCCGGGAAGGGTAGCTATCCCTTCTTTGGTAGTACCCCTGATTGGGAAGATTTGGATACCCCTCCACCCTTGGCCTCCCCTCTCCCGGATTCGGTTGTCTGGGCTCAGGGAATTGGGGAAAGAAGGATGGATGATTTTGGGGCTGGAAATTGGGTGGACACCTGGGGAAAAAGTTCTGCCCAGGATTTGGAGAATTTCTGCCCTCGGTGGGAAGTTAGGAGGGAAGTTCCCTGGGTTAGGTGCTTGGCTGGATCCCCCCCTTGGGCTGGAGGAGTCCACACATAACCCAGGATGGGTCGACTTCCCTTGTAACGGGGACTTACATAGTCAGGAGAGCGAGGGACCCCATTTGTGGGACTACCTCCTTGACTCCCTGTTTGTGACTGGCCCGAGGACCTCTGCGCCTAGCATTATTAGGTGCAGGTAGGTTTTTAGGCCCCCCCATCTCCAACTCTAAAACGGGGGTGACCTTTACCTCTGCCACCTTGGCAGCAGCAGGGGTGTTGTTGGCCTTGGGGTTTTTGGGCGCATTATTTTTATTTTCTATTGGCTTCTGCACATCATAGATCCGGGTCGCCTGTTCAATGACCCAGTCTAAAGATCTTTTCTTGTGAAAATCCCTCACAAGCTGGGTCATTATGTATTTGGGCAAGGCATGGAAAAACGTATTAATAAATTCTCTGCTATCCGTGTGCACCCTTCTTGTGGTCTGTGCAAAAGCACGCTTTAACTCCTGCACAAATTCTTGTGGGGCCTGATCCTCCCCACATTGTAAATTGTAGGCTGCCTTGCGAGCCTCTTGGGGATTTCTGTGAACAGAAAAATGTTTTAATATGGCCGCCCTATAGGTGGACCACCTGGAATGATTTTGGTCCTCCAGCCCTGCAAAGAAACTGGAGTACTCTGGGGAGAATGTCCACTGTACATATTGGATACAGCTTTGGCTGTCCTTCAAATGAAAAGTCTCCATCATTTGCTCATAGAGCTCCAAGTGTTCCCAAACAGAGTACTTGGCGTTCTTATGATAAGGCGTGATGACACTCCTGATTGCCTTAATCTGTTTCAATGGGTCCTTAATCAAGGCCCTTTTTGCCTTATTGGCCTTTTTGGTTCGGGTAACCCTGGTCCATTCATCTTCTGACTCAGAGGCACTGCTCCCAGAGGTTCCTGTCTGATCTTCCAGGTTTTCCCGGATTCTGCGAGCCTGGGAATGGCTGGCAGAATGTGGGGACCTGGTCTCCTGTGTCCTGTACCGCTCAGAGGAGTCTTCAGATCCCTCCTTGCTGCCAGGATATGATGGGTACCCCCCCCACTGACCTAACTGGGCAGAGGTTTTCAGGATGCCCTTAATGGGCCTACTCTCCTGGGTTTCCCCACTAAATTGCACTGTGCTTGGGTGCCCATACCCGGATGCCCGCCCCTCCATTCCTGGGTGGTACTGGCCTATGAGCCCCATGCTTCTGGCTGGATAGTAATCTGCCATCCCTATGGCCCTGTGCTCATGTGCGCCAGGGGAGATGGGGGTGGCAGAGTCCAGGGACTGAGAGAGATAAAGGCCTCTGGTACTAGGGCTCCTGGGGTTATGCTCAGGAGTTTCTCTTTCCCAGCGAACCTCATCTCTATCCGCCCCTGCTCCCTGTTGCAATGCAAGAGCCTGCGCCTTCAGTTCCTCAGTTAAGGCCTTACTAGACTCTATCAGTCTCTCCTGCATCGCTACCTGTTGTTGGAGCCTATCATTGTGCTGGCAGAGAGCCTCATTCTCTCTCTGCGTTTCCTGATTGGTCCTGGAGCACTGGGCCAGTCTTTGCTGCAGGAGGGTTACCTCCTGAGCTGTGTCCCTATTGGCCTGCTCCTTTCTTGCCAGAGCATCCTCCACCTTCCTGGTGTGCGCTAACAAGTTATGGTGTTCTTTTTGGAGGTCACCCAGTCCCTAGAGGGCCAGGTGATTTTGTTCCATTTTCCTTTTTAAGTGGCAGACTTCCTGGCCTAAGGTATCCCTTTCCTGACTAAGAGCCTGCATCTGTGCTGCCAGGTCGTCCCTTTGCCTTTGGAAGGCACCAGCTTTCTGGCGCTCCTGGTCAAACTCTGCTTGGGTATCCAGGTCTTTCAAAATCAGTTTATTGCTCTCTGCCTTCTCCCTATCTAGGTGGCTTTGCAGGGTGACTACCCTACTATCAGCACATGCCCTATTGAAGTCTAACTGTTGCTCCAGCTTTTTCTGGCTCTGCAGTAGGGAGTCCAAACCTTCTTGGTACTCCTTCTGCAAGGCCAGAAATCTGGTATCCTGATCAGCCTTTTCCTGTTGCAGGATGTCCATATCCCTCTTTATTTTAATGATGTGCTGTCTACTCTCATTTTCTGACTCCTGGCTCCCCTGCAGCCTCTGCTCAGAAGAGACCAGGTCAGATTGGACCTTCTCTAACGCCATCTGTCGCTTATTCGCCAGATCTTGGCTTTCAGTACATTTATCCTGCATGTCTCCCATATATAGCTACAGGTATGCCGCTATCCTAACCATCTTGTCTTGTTCATCCTTAGCTTTAGGAGCCATGTATAGTTCACTCAGGGCCACCTGTAAGGGACCCTGATCTGTCCAGATATCTGACCCTGTTTCCGTGACCTGTTGCGTGATGGCCTGCAACCAGACCATGCGGTCCTGGTGAGTCCACTCACCTCTCACAAATAACTTATGTAAGAAGTGCTCTCTGGCTATTTTCATGTCTACTAAGGTCGTCATTCTGGAATTTGAGTTCCTTCCTGACTTATAGAAGTTTGTGTTTTATTTTTGCAAAACAGACCTTTTTCTTAGAGCGTTCCTTTGAGGAGTGCTTTACAGTGTAACACAGCGTGGTGATCCGACCGGATATGTGTATCTGGTCAGCTGGCACGCTGTATCAATCTGCACAAATGGTAGATCTAACCCAAACGTCCCGCTCGAGCCCCCAATTTGTAAGAAGATTCAATTCAACACTACAGCTAAGTCAATGCCTAGTCTGGGATACTGAATGGAAACCCTTATTGATATATCTTTATGTCCAGTTCATGCATTCTGGATGACTACCCCTATATAACACCCCTCTCTTGGAATCCCCCTGACCCCACTGAGCCAAGAAGTAGTTCTGTTTTGCAAGTTTAAAGGTTTTTTTGATAATTTAAACAATATATATATATATCACGCCTTATAATAACTTAATAATTGAATATCACACTGAATCGGAGCAGTAATCAATAATGGATAGTCTGGCACTGGCACACTTGTGAATAGGAAGAGAAGAATAAGGTGGTAGAGAATGTTTTATATAAGTTCAGATGGATGTAATGTTGAATGAAATGCAATACAGAAAATACTCAATATGATTTCACCAAAACAATGTAATCACTTTCTCTGGCAATCCACTCCCCCCTTTATGCAATGCAAGGAAATGGAAGGAAAGCACACAGTTCTCAGAAATGCAATCAAATGTAATTCAGTTCACCCCAGCAAGCTTAGACTACAGAAGTTGGAAACACAGGCCCAAAATGCTTTTATATGTGCTGGCAATGAAGTGAAAAATATGCTAAAATGCTTTTAATTCCCTCTAGAGGTTCAGGGTGAGTGGTATCAAGTTAATATTAGTCCAGGCTCACTCTAGCAATGATTCAGGGATGGTTCTTAAGAGGCAAACGAATTTTTAGCAAGGAAACTGCTGTTTTCACACATGGAGAAATTTGCAAATCGCGGTAAATTCCCGAGTGCGTTTTTCGCGATTGCGGCAAAGGTTTCGGAGGTATGAACGGTTCTAGGTTCGTAGGAAAGCTAAGATTCTAAGCTTTCAGAGGAAAGTTACTGCAAGTTCCTAGCCCAAACGGTTACAGAGTTATGAACGATTAAATAAAGGTAGTTTTTCAGATTTGAAATGTTAAAAGTTCAAAGCGACAGGTTACAGCTTTGCAAATGACAGGTGACAACTTCTAGTTAGATTAAAACAGATTGAATTATATTATTTTAACTAAGAGATTGGTTCTGCACAGTTCTGCTAGGTACTCACACTATATTCTTGAATTAGAATGGGCCTCGCCACGGGTCTGGTCAGGTTTTGGACTGGACTCCGGTCTGGTCTGGGTCTCTTCACAGTGATCTGGGTCAGCTCTCTGGTTCTGCTAACAGTGGTCTGGGTCAGCTCTGCTCTGCCTCTGGTTCTGCGAACTGCTCTGCTTATGGATCTTTCTGCACAGCTTTCTCTGGACCCAGCGCTGATCTGCACGCTGTTAGGTTTGCTGGATGCTGAGGCCCACTGAGAAGAGTTCTCAGTTTTTGGGTTTAGGCCCTTGCTTTGAGTTCTGAATCCAGTTCTTTGGAGTTTTAAAGTCTAAGTGTTGAGTCTAGTATCTTCTGGATGTTGTGTGGTCCGGCAGAGCGCGTTGCAGCAAATGGAATTGAATGTCCCTATCTGTCCTGACTGTCTGCTTTTATGTGTTTTGAAAATGGGTGGAGAGGCTAGCTTCCTAGGCCCTAGCCCTCTCCACTGTCATTGGCCACTTCCTCCTCTTCCCCTTGATTGGGGGAATGAAATGAAGTGTCATCATGATGAGGTCTGTTTCTGGTACAGAGAACCCATCCCTGTCAAATTACACACAATCTATATTTTGACCCAAAAGACATATTTGCACAGGTACACATTTGTTTAAAATTACATGCACCCATCACATATCACAGGAGGTATACCCTGTCCAAATCTGCTCTTCCTGGGAGCTTACATTCAGAAATGGCAACATATTTCACTTTTTGGTCAGGTTACCAATATCAGATTCTTACTCAAATTTACCCAAATGTGTGCAAGGCATGCAGGCATTAATTGATGAAGTATCAGACTTTTCACATGCAGACATTTTAAGTAATACCCTCTTAACTGCTAGTTTGCCCCCAGATCATGCCACCGGTTCTAAAAACCTCTTAAAATGTGGGCAGAAAAATCACAAGAATTATGGTATCATTTAAATAATTATGACAAGTCCGTACTATGAGTTATTCATCTTTTTCTAAAACCATATTCTGGCTACAGGGGTGTGGTTTCCCCCCAGCACAAGGTTGAATTTCTGGTTTTTCCAGTTCTGCCAAGCCAGCTTGCTCTCACAGGCAGTGCTCCTCCCCTTTCCTTCTAGGAGGAAGCCACTTTTTACGGCCCCCATAATAAAACATTTGCCTGAGTCAGGACAGGGCTTTGTTCAATTTCCTGCAGAGCCCAGGTAATTCAGACAGGGAAGTGTCATATCCCTTTTGGTGGGAGCAGCAAAAGGGCAGCTAGGCCTGGGAACACAGCTGTTGTGCAAGTCTCATCTCCTGTCGGGGGTAGCTGGTGGGCAGAATTCAGTTCCTGTAAGCCAGGTTTCAGATAAAATGTCACTTTTTGTTACCCAGTTTAAGTCAAGACAATGTTTACATATGCAGCTAGAATGCTGATTCTAAGTTCAAAACTATGGCATTTCAACAGTGACAACTTATGTGACACTCAAAAGTAGGTCACTCATTTCTTTTAAACATTTAGATTTTTAGTGTCTTTCAGTCCAAATTTACTTAAACTGCTGAAATCCACAACTCAGCCAGTCTTGTTATAAACCTTCAAGTCACTTCAGAATATAACTTTAGATTGTATCCACCTCTCAGTAAGTCTTTCTTTGGCATGCTTTGGGTTCATTCATTCAGTTTTACACAAAAAAGAAAAAAAAGTCTGGTGTTGTTTTAAAACGCCGGCTTTCTGATAGTGGTGAGTACTGGTAATGCACCCATTTTTGGGATTTAAGAAAATGAATTCCCCACAATTCTAGGTTGCTTTTGGCAATCAGCATTGCCATTCCCAATGGTTTCAGACTACTGTGTGGGTAGTCCAATGGTGGTTTTAGGCAGTGCCCTTCTGTGCCCATAACATCGGCAAAAATGAGTGGCAGCCTATTTTTCATGCATTTCTCTGTGCATTTTCTGGGAAGCTCTGGCCATCATGATGTTTTCCATGTCAGTACTGCACAGTTTTGAGGTAGGGCTTGGATGCGTGGATAAAAACATCCCACAGTCTGGGTTCCTATGCTCTACTAGCATGCGATTCTACAGCCAGGAAGCCTCTCTGTTAGTATGGGAGGCTGGTTGGTATGGGTATTCTTCGGTGCCACAGGGAATATGCCACTTTGTAATCCTGGTGATGTGGAGAGAAGGCGGTGTGTTTATCTCTTTGTTTGCTCATTCCACACGAGTCACACTCGAATTGTTCCAGCACAACTTTTGTAACCGCAAGTTCTCCCCATGTCACCCACAAAAGAGTCACACTGGGATGTCATTCCTCTGGCACTGAAGCTGCAGTGCAAAATGTACTTCCATGCTCATAGGGCAGGGAGAGTAGCACAGGTGCAACGCCTTTGTCTAGAAAGCAAGCAATTGTGTAGTAACGCAGATTTGAATCCTGGTCTCGCACTTAACAACTGGCCTCCATTTTTTATTTTGATAAAATTATAATTATAGTGGATTTAAGTGTTGCAAAATGTGATGTTCGGTTTTTTGCACTAAATGGTTTAGATACGGACTATTAGTAAAACGCACAGTAATAGTATAAATAAATGGAATGCTGGAATATACAATAAAGCATTGCCTATTGGGTGAACTATGCTTTGATGTTTAATGTGTCTGTGCCTACAGAAATACTCTTCACTGATACTGTACCAGTTAGAGATAGGCTACCTGCCCCAGAAACGCTTCAGTTTCTACAGAGCCGGTAGCAAAGGAAGGGATGTTCTGTTTCTGCTGCCAGGTGACTTTGGCACCTGACCCCTGAATAAGCACATCACATTCAGAGTGTGAAGTGCTTGCAAAGTGAACCCCGAGTGCAGTTGCTGCAGAGGCAAGGGAAGATGGTGTGGGTTCATTGGATCCAGCTGCCTGGAGACCTTAGCCCTTTAAAATGCTGGAACCTGCCCCAAAAACATAAAGACCAATATTTGAAATTATATTTGGGGAGCAAAGGGCCTGCAAAGTGCATTCCAAGTGCAGTTGCTGCAGTTAGCGCAGGCGGACTATGATGGCGTGGACCGTGAAAGAATCAGTCCGAGTTTTTCCACCTTGCAGGGATCGAGACTGGGACTCTGGTAAGAGGAGAGTGCACTGGTTGTTGTGTTTGCACCCACTTCTGATAAACCCTTGCCAATGCCATGCAGTGACCACAGCGAGGGGTACCACCGTGTTTGGCCAATCTGCAGCACAGCTCCTGCTTAGGGCTATCACTTCAGATATATGGCGAGAACCTCCAAAACCACAGTTCACTGCAATCGGTATGCCTTGGACAATCTTGGGGAAATAGTGAGCTCCAGCTTCAGTCTTGTATCATTAAATGACTGACCTTGTAAAATAGAAGGTATCCTACGAGCACCTATTTCTATGTCTTACTTCATTGCTGATAACTGAGGTCAAGTGAAGTCGTCGGACCCGAGCTAAGCCCTCTTCCGTACCCTGCGGCACCAGTTTGCGTATTGTCCATCATTTTCCAATGATTAGACTATCTAGAGGAATGTGGAATTGACTATAGCTCCATGGACCGGGACCTTCCCAATGGGGTCATTATTTATTTTTATGTGTTAAAAATAATTGTTCATTGACCTTCTCGAGAAAAATGTTCTGTGATTTTAGCAAGAGAAGGGGAAATATGCTCTCCAAAGAACTAAACTTTTAATTCTGGAATTTGGTAGGATATGATTTCCATAACAGGATTTCTGCTTTAATGGCTCGCAATGATAACTTTTGCGGTGATCCCAGAATTGGCTTTTCATTCAATAATGTAAAACTACCAAAAAAACAAATAAATCGATAAGTCCATAGCTGGCAAAGGGTATAGTAGCTATTATGGATCAGCCAATACAACCAAAGATGATGGAAAAGTCTAACCCTAGAGTAACACTCCATTCGCGCCTAGAACAGGCGCGTCATAAATGACTTATCATATCATATCATGCAAACAAAATACATTTGCCACATATTGTTTTGACTGTGCAGCTTCCAAGGGGAATGCTGCTTGCTTTAATTTGAAAATGAACTCAGTGTTCTGAGAAGGGTCTATTATTAAATCCATATTGAGCTCTGTGCCAAAAGAGGTTAAATCTTCGATATGAAATACTATCTCTCCAGTCATCCGTCTGGATGATGGCCATTCGACAAGACAAATAACCGCCTTAGCGGGAAGCCTTTTGTTGTCTGCAGCTGTGAAAGTTACTAATACTCAAACTGCGTTCCTCCCAGCTGAAGCCTTATAGATCCCATTCCCATGACCCTAAAATTGACCTTTTCAAGCAAAGGTGTATTTGGTAATATGAAGATTTGAACATAGGAGCAAAGCAACCCATCATAGAATTATGGAGAAGTCATCAGCAGCACAACCTTGAAATGGCCATGTTAGAACTGTGATGTGCAGAAAGTATTGATTTGCAGTATAACATGACTAATGAAGTGGTTCAGGTATGCAAGGTTCTGTTTATTCCAGGGGTCCTATGTCTGGAAAGTGGGTAATTGAGAGAGGATATGCATCAATTAATAAATGTTGTCATTGGCTTGGAGATGTGAGTGGCTGTAAGTCTATAATACATAAAAAATATGAGCGCCACAAACTATGACAATGAAAGCAATAGCTGTCTGGATAGCATTGAAATTAATTAGATTGCTAAATGCTTGGAAGAACACATTTTTCGATAGAATATAAAACTACCCCGCTTAGAGATTCCAACATTCATCTGCAGTCGGCCATACCTAAAAAAGTCAGGTAAAAAAATGTAATACCTTTAGTTTTTGATCTCAGAGTACCCCAAGACCTAAATATGTATTTTGAAAAGATCAAAGGCTGGGTAGCCGTGAATGGCGGTAAGCTTCCTCAGAGCGATTCCTTGCACTGGTTGGGGTGGCCTGCAATTGCTGTACCCCTTCAAAATGTTTGAAGTGACTAAATTAATTGCACTTGGCCTTGAACCAATTTTAATCATGTCATGGGTAATTGCAGAGTTGACAGGCAAACTGTGTGATCCCGACTGACAGCATTTTGAACAGAATCATAAGATCATTTGCTTTTATGAAACATGGCCCTTGCATATTATTTTTAGAAGGTATGTATGAGTTTTTCTCACCAGCTTGCCAGACCGATCGTGGTAGATCGAGCAGGCACTTATTAACTGGGGTGTCTCAGGATAGTGGTGAATCCAATTCTGTTACAGATTTTGTGAATGTTGACCACAGGTGCTCCAATGGAAGCCCAATATTATTCTAGGAAACATTAAGAGACATGGAGACTGCCTCAAATTTAAAATGAAGAGGAGCCATCGCTTTATTCCTGAGTTGTGTTTTTCACCAGCTTCCACAAAAAGGGTGTACCTATGGGAAGCATATGGTTACTAGCTCCACTGGGAGACAAAACATGGCACAGAGTTTCCCACACACTAGGAACATTCCTTTGAGCTAGCCCAGGGAAAGGGGTTTAAGGAACTTTAAATTGACAACAGGAAATGCAGAACGCCCCGGTTTAAAATAGAACTCTCTGTATTCATGTACAACATTGCCCTTGCTGCACTGAAACAATGTAGACTACTGGAATCTACAACCAAGAACCATCGGTGATGTGCAGAGCAGCAGTGAATTCCATCAGTGATATTATCATTCCCTAAAGATCATGGAGCTACATATCTAAAAGTGCAAAAAAGGCCCAAGTGTGTACGAAATGTGCCATTGTAAGCAGCGCATTTTGTTTGGCAACAACAAATTAAATCTGTGTTCTTTCGTTCAAGAATACGTACAGTTGAAATATTGTGAACACAATTAAAATGTAAAATATGGATACATTACATATATAAGAAATCCATGGTTTTACTAACATGGCTTTGGCAATGCATGTTTTTTTAGCTGTCCACTGAAACCTCTGTCAGCTAATTTCTTCTGTTTTAGCCATGCATACATGAACAAATGGCCGTTTGGAGTGAATAGGTTTGTTTGTCTTTTATTATGCAATGAACTGACCAGAAACCCATTAATGGGAAATCGACAATGAGGCCTTTAGCAGGAGGGTTTCACAATTATAAGAAAGGAAACTTGACATTGTAACAATGCTTCAGAAATATGATGGGACATTGAAATTAACATTATTAATTCGTTTAAACATGGTTTTAGATATAAATACACAACCCTGTGACTTATACCCAAATCGGAAAATGTGTTATAATAAAAAATAGAATGCTTTATTTTGCAAATGGGAATTTGAGCATTTCTTGCTTGCTGCGAGTTTAAAGTTAGCCACAATCCAGTGCTTGAACCTTCAGAACATGTTCACCCATGCAGTTCCATATTATTTTGATGCTCATGAGGAAATCAGTGTCTTTTGTTGAGTGCTGTCTCTCTGGAGACAACGTCATAACTGGCCTCTTACAGGTGACCATTTTCATGGTAACTAAAGAAACACACAGGCCATGTGGTGCAGAAGGGAATCATTCACGCCGTTCTCGCTTTAGATTCTGATTCTTCAAATCTTCATTGTATCTAACAGTAAAAGTGACCATCACTCTAAGCTTCATTGGCTCCCTCTCACCTGTTTTGCTCGAAGCTTGTTTGGCCGCTACTTTCTCCCCCTACAGCCTCCACTCCCAAACCCTTGTGGCACTGTGCGCCGGTGCTGGCTCTTTTCCCCCCTTCAGTGGGTTGTCCCGACGCAGCTGGTCAGTGCCATCTTCTGACGCTTCACACATCCACCCTCTTATATCCCATCTAGGGTTTGGCACATTTATCCTTCTCTTCTGGCAGCATCACCGCTTCCTTTTGGTGGCGTGTTCCACCTCACCTTCCAAAATCAGAAATGCAGGACCCCGCCTTCTTCCGGCTTGGTTCAGTAGTACTAATCACAAGCAAGCCCAAGATCTTCGACTTGGTAAAGGTTCAGGAGAACACAGTAGGGGGCCAATTCATGGATTTATCGGCACAGAAAATAAGGTATTTGCGCGTACAACTGTGTGCAAATCCCCCTTCCTCGACTCATGGAATCCAGTGCACAGTACTTTTCCTGGACATGTGTGGAGTTTGCGCTGGCTCGGCACATCTGTGCCTGCCGTCAAGAGCATTTTGCGAGACTCCAAGCAGAGCGTGGGTGTGGCTTGTGCAGAGGGCTCGGAAGGGGGCGGAGCACTACAAATGGGGTAAGATATGCGAAAAATTGGGCATCCTGAGGGATGGCCAGCAGGGCTTTGAAACATATTGTGTAGCGGCGCTATAAAAATAAACAATCAATCAATCAATCAGACAGTCCCTTGCATGCCCAAAATTGCATGGCATGAGATGTATTCATTGATACGATCACGCAACTTCTCAGCTCAGAAATAGAAACCCAAATCTTTCATATGATCCGCCATTCAAGGGCACACGTGCACGTAGGATTTTCAGTGCACAGGTGGGCTTGCATGTCAGATTTCGGGGTACAAATGTATCATAGGGGTGTGCATAAGCAGTGCAGCAACGTTTTGTGTGGGTATGCACGCAGATTTCCTGAGTTATTGTTGAGTGTCGATTTTATATATGCATCTTATCGGGGTGCCCGGATAAAGTTATGGGGGACCCCACGCACTGTTTGAAGGGTGTATTCCTGTCCGGGGGAGCGTGCACGGTAGCTGTTCATTCTTTGTGAGTGGGCGTGTCGCTGTCTTTCCGTGCGGGACTTGTTTTGCACTGTCAATTCCATGAATATACGTGGCGCACATTTTATTCTGCACACAGGCTCACAGTGTCCTAAATAGCGTGCAGTGCTTGCAGGATTTTTGCGCCCAATCGGCCCCTAAGGCTCTTGATGCCAGACTACATGGTTTTGCCTGGATTTGCATAGTTTTTTTTTTGCAACCCAGATTATAAACTAAATAAACATCATAACACTGGAATTTTGACATTTTAGGGTGGGCTCGAACTACCAACCTTCCAAACCCCAGTCACATGCATTATCTGCTTGTGCCACAGAGACTGGCTGAGAAGCGACTAAATAGTAAAGCATCAAATATCAATTGGAGCTCCTTTGCTATCAAGGTGCTCAACTCCACAGTCAAAATCACACAATATTTTCTAGGAGCAGTGCTGAAAATACTGTGGGTGTTGTGGAGGCGGGCGTGGTGAGTGGTGTTAAATTGGGTCGGATTACGGTGGATTGTTGTGCGGGGTTCAAAGGGGAGCGATGAGGTGAATGTAGGGTTGTCCTTCTTTTATGTTGTTGGTCGTACCGGTTTTGTGTCTTGAAAATCTGGTCACCCTAAGTATATCCCCATTTCTCTGCTGAATTGCCTAAGATGATGCCACCTGAGCAGCAAGTTAGCTGGGAGGATAGCTCAGGGGCATCGGGTTGGTCATGGAAGCGAGACCATGCAGAGAAACATAGGGTAGACCGGCCGTTGTTTGGAGTCTGGTCTCCAGGCTGGTAAAGATGAATGCAGCTGATAACGCTGGACCGGATACATTACTGCAGGTTTCAGTAAGGGGCAGGCACTTACTTAATTGCACTTGTCAAATGTTAGGGGGCGTATCTACCCCCTGGCGCAAAAATCCACTACACAGTCAGGAGTTAGCCACAGCCCCCGCCGCCAATAATCAGACTTATGCCAGGGCTGGTGTCAGGCCTCCACGCCAGCCTCGTGTTTTAAATTCACGGGAGCCAATCCTGCCTCGATCTTTCTTGCCACCGACCTCTGGCCCTGCCCCCGGGCTCCAGTATGCAGAAAACAGATTAAAGGTAAGTGAATCGGCCCTGCTCTCGCGCTCCTCTCCCCGGGTGATAAGGGAAACAAATATTTATCTCGCGGGAAAGGTGGAAAGTGGATGACTTTTTAACCTGTTCATTTTCCTGGAGGGACGCTATCGCCGTCACTTAATTCCAACTCGCACACTCCTCTGCCTCTCCAGGGCGCGGGTCGGGTAAAACACCCGGAGGGGCTTCGTGATGGAAACTCAGTCAGAGATGCTGCGGAATCGAGCCCCCCGAGGTGCCTGCCTGTCCCTGAATTGTGCCTTTGCTCTCTCCATCGCCGTCTCAGAGGCAAGGCCGGAAACCTATATTCTTTATATTGGCAACACATTATGGTGGTCTAATAAAATGCCAGCTCTCGGCGGACGAAGGCGTGCTTATTTGTCTGGGGATAAACCCAGTTTATAAACCTTCCTTTATATCACTGCACAAAGACATATTGCTTTAAAATGCAGATGTGCATACTGAAATGTGATATACACATTACGCACATCCCAAACAGGCATATGTACAACATACACTCACATAAATAGATACACAATGACACAACTTAATAAAACCTTATGTTACATGCACTCGCACACACACGCCCTCTTTCTCATTCTATTCTCTGCTGCCAATCATGAGCTCACCACTGCCCTGATTGTGTGCTGTGCAGGGTCGGACTGGGACAAGAAATAGGCCCAGACACCCAAAATAAAGTGGCCACCCCATGCCTCAAAAAAGTGGCCCACCCATCGTCTCACAACCCTTGACCTCTGATGACATCACCGGAAGTGATGTCATTTGACCCCACCCCAAAGTGACATCCCGGAAGTGTTGAAACATGACCTTTCACCCCTTGACAAAACAGGAAGTGGCATCAAATAGCATTGTTCCTAAGTAGACTACGAAAATGTGGTTACGATTTCACGAATGTGATATACATTTCATACAAGAATGGATCACCAAATGTATCATTAATATCTGTGTGTATAGATCCATATTGTCAAATTACTGTGAATGCAAGCAGACGCCCAAGGCCAAATGATAATGTTATTGTATAGCACTTACGTGTAAGTGCTTTTTTATAGAACAAATATGCATACAATATCACCTAGCCTGTGTTGGTACTAATTTATCGACCTAAGAAGGATGAAAAGCTGAGATGGCCTTGCTGGGATTCGAACCTGCAGATCAAACACACATTGCAGGAGTGGGTGCTCAACCCACTGAGGTATCATATCGGCTATAGTAAAATGAGCAATTATTCTGTAGTGGATACCATTAAACTGGTAACTGAGATTTAACAGCAGACCAGTTTAAGTTCATCTGCAGGTCTGGTGCAAAGTTGGCCGCATGTCAAGCCTGCATGCATCTACTTTCAGACTTCAGAGGTTGGCAAAATAGGGAAAGCAGCACACTCACAGGACATCCCATACCCTGGGCACACGTTACCTCATACATGCAAACAAATATCATGAACAGCATGCTAGAGAGATGGGAATGATAGACACATTGGACCTCATTACACTTTCAGCGGTAGCCTTGCTGGTAAAACTGGCAGGCTGCCGCCGAACCTGCGAATTGTTCCGGTGCCCGTGAATTGGCAATTTCCGGGGTATTACAACCCAAGCGGACCCGGTAATTGCCCACTCTCGGGCGCTGGGAAATATTCTTCCCCATTGCTATTGAGGGCTCAATGGGAATGAGGAGTACAATGCACCGGCACAATTCGTGAATAGTGCCGGTGCATCCGACATGTTCTGCTTGCGGGTGCCGGTCCGCCGCTCAGGTAAGACCTGGCAGGCAAAAAGGCACCCGCGAGCAGAACTTGTAGTTTGCCAGTACGGTAACAACGGTACCAGCAAGCTTACCGATACCGTTTTTACTGTACCGGCAAACTTGAAATGAGGCCCATTACAACAAAGCATTCATTGTGGCACAATGAAGTCAATGGCCACTTGATGTGCTATGGTCAAATATTTTTACACTGTACAGAAGGTTTTAGGCACAAGATTTTGTGAAGTGACCGAGGACACCGAGATTGAATGTCTTGTGATGATCGTAACAGAGATAACGGCAGAAGAAAAAAAAACATGCTATTACTGCAACTTGCAAAAGGCAAAATACATAGTCCGAAATTAATGCTTATTCTACTCTAAAATTGGTAGTTTACCCTAATATCACTAATACATATTTATCACTAATACAACAGCACCGCAACTCCAGGGGGCACCATGCCCCCTGGAGTGGTGACACAGTGACAGCCGCCAGCCCGGCGGCAACCCCGGCCCCTCAACTTTGCATGCTGCAGCAGCATGTGAATGATGCATGCATCATAATTTATGATGCACACAACATGCATGCAAATAAATCATCAAACCAAGGTAACATGTGTTACCTTGCTTTGTTGAATTATGCCGTTGTAGTTGTCAATTTTATTTTGCCACTTTTTATTATTTTCCAAAACTGGCGCAGGCGTGGGCAGAAACCAGCCCCAACCTCCCAGGGACGAAAGACCAAGGGTCCAATCCGATCCTTGTGCTGTGGTGTGTAGGTGTTGGAATGTTCAAACAAAAGATGCCTCGTTAAGGGGCTTTTAGCGCTACATTGAAAGGACCTGACCACACGCAGATGGAATTGTGATATAACTCATCGGGATGTCTCCCACTCTTTTTTCTTTTTTAAAGATTCCTGAAAAGCGCCCTGGACACATTTTCAGTATTCTTTCCAAGCCAAAGTTAGCATCCACTCGGTTTGGTACAGTTTTTAAATGTCAGCGCCCAAACACAGGCTTATAATTGGGTTTATTCACTTTTAGGCAATGCCCATTTCCAAGGCTGACAGCCACATGCCTGATTCATGGAATAATTTGTGCTGAAAATCGGGGATTTGAATGCAAAATCAGGCGCAAGTCCCTGTTCCTTGATTCATGGCACACAATGTGCTGGGCTTACCTGGGGCGTGCAAGGAATCCGTGCTGGTCAAACACGTCACAGCGACATCACGAACGCCTTGCGCAAGACTCCAAGCGAAGGGCCGGCCGGGCCTGCGCAGCCACCTAAAAAGGAGGCGGAACACATGGAATGAGGAAGAACAAGCGAAAATGTGGGTGTTGCGAGGGACGCTCCACAGTCAAATATTCACTCTACCCATATGCTTGCAAAATAAACATAGTCATGGAATGGAACAGGGATCACCGGCAGGCGAAACAGCTTGCGCAAATCCAGAAACACCTCTGCCACGCAATAGCAGGAATAAACGTCAACGCGCACACAAACAAATGCATAAAAAGTATGTGCGATCAATAAACGCACGTATACAGCCACAATGAATGCACTATTTGTTGCAGCAGTCATCCTGGGACACCGCAGAGGAGGCGGATGGCCAGCGCCCGGATCTTCAATCCAAGGACTAGCCTTTCTGGGATGCCTGACAACCAAGTCTATGGCAGGTATAGTTTCTCCCCCATATCATCCTAGACCTGCTCACATCACACACCCTGTGCTCCCAAGCACTGAGCCCCTTGCAAAAGTTACTCACTGTACTGCATTTTATGGCCACTTGCTCATTCCAGCAAACCACTGCCATAGTTGGTGGCATTTCACAGGCCACGCAGTCACACTGCCTACACCAGGCGTTGGCAATAATAACTGCACATCCTTCTTTCCACCGGCATATCTATATGCCCAGAACACCTGCAGAAAGGTAAGCAGTGGTCCGGGATATTTATGGAGTGGGGCACTTCCCAAAAGTGCTTGGTGCCATTGATTGCACCCATGTTGCCCTACGTCCACCTCGAGCAACAAAGCACATCTACCGCAACCGGAAATACTGGCACTCAATCAATGGTCAGGATGTGTGTGATGCCAAGGGAATCATTACAGAAGTCTATCTCAACTATTCTGGCAGCACCATGATATTTACATCTTCAGGATGTCCCTGCTACACCAGGCCCTGGAAGCTGAGAAGCATGGCAATACATGGCTCATTGGTGAGTAGGAATGGCCATGCACATGCATGAATGTTGCACACAGACAAATAGGCACTATCAACAAATGGCAATGACAACCATTGTCACCTCTACAGGGACAGTGCCTACCCGCTGAGCACATACATGATGACGCTAATGCACAACCCCAACACACTTGCCGAGGTAAGATACAACACTGCCCATAGTGCAACTCGGGGCATAGAGGAGCACACATTCGGAGTTCTCAAGTCACGTTTTTGCTCCCTTGACCACTCTGGTGTTGTGTTGCTATATGCACCACAAGTAGTCTGCAGGATCATTGTTGCAGCATGTGTCCTGTACAATGTTACAATGCAGTGTGGCATCCCAGTGGACATGGTGGTGGCACCTCATCCACACCCACAGGCCCCCCGCTTGTGTACAGCTGGGCAAAGGGCACGTAGAGAGGTTGCATGTACCCAGCTTGTGCAATCGTATTTTACCTAAAATCCCTCCCCTGTGGAGTGCAAACGATGCCGCTACATCCCAGGTGCCATTCAATGATGACAATGGGCCAATCCACTGTGCCCACAAAACCACCCTGAGAAAGTGCCCTTGGAAGTACTAAATTGTGTGCATCCCTTAGAACTAAAAGATATTTAATCCTGTGTTTCCAAAGGAAATACATGTAAGAGGGAGTATGCCCTACCACCATGCCAACCAATCAATTAAATCACCTCTCTGTCAGCAAAACCATCCCATATGTAATGTAAAAGGATCATTATACTGTGCACCATACCCACTGTAGTGGTCCTCTTCTGCTGTGGTGGATCTGACTAACTAACATACCGGTCAAATTTGTAAGCATCGATAAATCCTGAAACATCATGAAAAGTTGAAGACATCACATAGGCAGATAATGGAGCCCACAAATGATAAGGCATGCCATCACCTGCATAGTATTGGGACAGTGCACTGAACGCAGTCGTGGGAGCACATTATTCATAAACTCATGTATTGGCCATTTCTTAGGCAATTATACAATAACCCCAAATGTTTCTAAGTGCACACAGGGCAACAGGGTGGGGACAGAGGAAGGTAGCCAATAAATTAATAACAGAAATAAATAATAGAATCAATATTACAAACAAATCATGACAGAAACTGGCAGAGGAGCCAAACCCACTATGCCTTGTGAGTGTTCCCAATGTGCAAGTTTACAGGGGAGGGTGGTAAGGAAAAAGGTTTTGATTTGTTCATGGAGAACAGCTCGGGGTGAAGTGCTAAGAAAATAAAAGATAAACATAAAACCTCCTGTGGTGAGACTGAGCGTGAGCAAGTGCAGTATATACACAGTTGTTTTGATGATAAATGTGAGGGGTCAGGGCCCCAAGGGCACATAAGGGTCCTGCACATCAGGCATGCTATTGTATGATTAGCATGGAGGAGAGGGGAAGAAGGAAGAGGAGAATAGAAAGGACTTGAGAATTATTGGGAATTCAAGGAGCTCCTGCTCAAGACGCAGAGGAAGAGTGAGGCTATCACACAGAAGGCAGCACGCACAGGAAATGGATCAACCAACAGCCCTTTCTATACCAAAGTGCTTCACACGCAGTGAGTTGTTGCCAGAGGACCGCAGGAGTCTAGAATGGGAGTTTTTGATCAGGAAGCGTTGAAGATAGACTGGTACCCGGCCCCAGACAGCCCTATGGATGACACAGGGATTACAATGTAATTCCTGCTGAGACTGCCTGCTGAGACTGTGAGCCACTGAAGGCTTTGTAGTGCAGGAGACATGTAGCCTCTGGGCCTGAGGCCAATGATAAGTCTTGCTGCCCTAATCTGGGTAATATGGAGGGGTCGTAACGTGGACCAAGGAACAATAAGGAGTTGGTTGTTGCAGAAGTGGAGCCTAGAGAGAACCAGAACACGGGTAACATTGAGTCTCTGGGGAAGGTGTGGAAGGGTACAGTGTTACTTTGAGAGGGAAGAGCTGAAAGTGGGACTTCTTGACAATGTCCAGAATATGAGGGATGAAGGAAAGAGGGGAGTCGAAGATGCTTCCAGATTCCTGGACTTGGATGAGTTGGAAGGGGGGAAAGCCCATGGAGCAAGGACAGAGTGAATGGAAAAAGTAGGCTGCAGGGGATCCAATAGGGAGATTCCTGGTTTGGATGGCTTACAAGCCAAGGTCATTTGCAGTTCACCAGGCCAGATGAATGAAGGTGCAAGTGTGTCAGTAGGAACTTTGCTGAAGAGTTGTGTGTCTTCAGCATAGCACTGGTATTTGTGGGAGAATGAGGCCATGAAGTGTTACAGCAGGGAAATGTATATGTTAAAGATGCATGGTAAAAGAATGGAG
Source organism: Ambystoma mexicanum (assembly GCF_040938575.1). Classification (NCBI taxonomy): domain Eukaryota; kingdom Metazoa; phylum Chordata; class Amphibia; order Caudata; family Ambystomatidae; genus Ambystoma; species Ambystoma mexicanum. The sequence goes on along the minus strand of NC_090926.1, from coordinate 1,151,514,098 downwards.
ACTTGGGGACGCCACAGGTGGAGGATGAATTCGGGGAGGAGAAAGGGCACATACTGGTTTAGTATGAATGGCTGGTTATGAATGAGCTAAGCAAGACCACTGGCCGCAGATGGAGATCTTGAATGAAGATGGAATTGGACACTGTGTGAAAAGCAGATGAGTTATCAAGGAGGATGAGAACAGCAGGGGATTATGAATTGAGGGACATTAGCAGTTATTCATGGTTGTTCAGGAGATCAGTGTTTGTGGCACAGGAATCTTGAAATCCACACTGGTGTACATATACACCGCCAACAAGTACATCATGGGCGTCAATTTGGGGGGAGGGCTAACTTCTCAAGCAGTTTCCCCAGGAATGTGGTGATTGAAATGGGGCGATAGTAGGCCAGGCAGGACGGCTCTGCAGATGGTATTGTAAGGATGGTGCACCAAAGGGACTGCTTGAGGGAGTATGGAAACAAAACAGCAGCAAAGGAGTGGTTGCAGAGATCAGCAAGAGCAGGGGCCAGAGAGGAGATGTTGCCCTTGATGGTTCTGGATGAGCATAAGCCTACCTGTTTGCCTTCATGGAGTTGATAACTCTGGTGACATCTTCAGGGGAGATGAGCAAAGGAGGAGAATGAGGAATGAGGATTGTGAGTGGTGGGGGGCTGAGGAAGGAGGGTTGTGTTGGAATAGCCTGTCACAAGTAGGTTTAGTGAGTCCTGGCTTTTTGAAAATGAATGAGATGCAAGTGCATTACAAAGGGACTGTAAAGGAGTAGGAGCAGAATATACAATGGATGGGTTGGCAAGTTGGTAGTACAATTTGTAGAGTGCAGCCTTGATACAAACCTCTAGAATGCAAGTACACAAATACTCACCTCTTGCACTCCTGGCAGGACCGTGCTTGACACATAAATGCACAGAGGGCGATGTCACAATGGAATGGTGGCCACCGAGGGTGCTGCTATGGAAGACATAAGCAGACAACACAAAGCAATGTGATACAGCAAGCAAGGATAAATGCATGCTAAAAGTATGATGAAAACCAAAAGAGCATGGTCAATGCAGACTTCATTGTCATAGCATACAATTGGTCAAATACTGCATTCAATTGAATGCAGCAGTACCATGCACCCAGCTGCTGTGAATTTGAAGCTGCAAACACCATGGTGCAGCATGCATGGTACATGCATGAGAAAGAATTAACACCGCTAATCCTAATGTACTTGTACACAACATAGTATCCCAAAAACGTGCATAAATACCCACATGTGTGTGGCTTTCAACTGGTGCTGCACACTGTACTGTGGTGTCTGACCCAGCCCTTTAAGATGAGATAGCAATACGTTGAGATGGATGGATATGCAGAATATACTAAAAAATCAATAACCAAACGGACTCAGGAAGTTGGCAAAGTGCGTCTGTTTTAATATCAATTATTTAAAACAGGGAGTTACAACGAACATCAACAAATTTGCTCGATCTTCACACTCAATGCACATCATTAAAAAAAATCTTTTATAGTAAAAAGTTGTCATCATTGACGTCAATCTACATGGTAAACTACAGAAACCTACTTGGAAAGGTGATAGGTTTACAGGGAACATCTAGATATACGTTCCATACTGGTCAGGGAAGGTGATTGAGTCTCTTTTTTTTTTTTGTTACTTTTATTTTTATTGGCAGAGTTTTACAACAAACACTCATGGCAAAGCTTATTGAGCAAACAGCATATACATGAATAACATTGCAATATCCCCATAATCAGAAGTATGGTGAGTGGGAGAAAGTAAGGATGTGTCAGTTCATAGAGTCAAATCAGTTCATAGTGGGGCCGGGGACGAGTCACTCTCCGATGACCTCTCCTCTTGATTGTTGAGGTAGGTATTGAACATGGTCCATATGTTCCTGGGGCGGGATTGAGTGGGGAGCATAGTGAGGTATTCTTCTTCGCAGGTCCGAGACCATGTAAGCAGGCTCGGCCATTTCTGAAATGTCAGGAGGGAAGGACGTTTCCAGTTATGCAATATACATTTCTTAGCCACCATACAGCTTATATTAAGGAATTTAGCCATGCATCCAATATCATCAGCTTTCCACACCCCAAAAAGGATCCCCAGCGGATCAGGGTCAATAGCAGTGTCAAGGACCTCGGTCAGTGTCTCTAGGATTTTCCCCCAGAATTCCCCCAATTTATGGCTATCCAAAACATATGCTAATGATCTGCATTCTAAGCCTTGCAGCGGGGGCAAGAACGTGCCATTGTGTGGGCAAACTTAGAGATCCTGCGAGGGGTGTATTACAGCCTGTTCAGTAGTTCATACTGCATAACACAATAGCGAAAGTTTAGAGAGACCTTCTGAGTATGTAAGCACATTTTTTCCCAAATCTGGTCGGAGATCTCCAGGCCCAGTTCCTCCGCCCACTTCCTACGTGCCCTGGATGCCTGGGTAGGTACTGTCTCTGTGACATCTTATATAGAGAGGAGACAACGCCACGGGCGCTGCCCGAATTGGCAATGTAAGTGATCGCCGGGGTCTCAGGGGGTTCGTTAGGGAAGGAGGGCCATGCAGCTCGAAATGCAGCCCGGAGTCTGTAATATTGCAGGACCTCTAGGGTGGACCCAGAGTCACCCGGCTTCCATGTCTGAGGGTCAATGAACCTGCCATCAGGGGAGAAGTCCGACAATGCTTGGTAGCCCAGAGCCCCCCAGTGCCGAGCCAGGGCAGTGTCATGTGTTGGTTCTAGTCCAGGAAAGGACCAAACAGGGAGCCATTTATAATATGGGGGGGATTCCGCTATTGGCTGTAGCAGCCGGTTCCAGGTGCACAGGGTAGTGCCGACCGGCTCGATGGGAGAGTCGAGCACGTAATGCTTATGCAGTATAAGAGACATTATGTTGACTCCAGCAGCTGCCAGGACTTCCAGTTTTACATGTGGGTGGGTTGGAGAGCCGGGGTACCAGTGAGTGGCGTGTTGAGCTTGAGCCGCTGTCCAGTAAAGGACTAGGTCGGGAGCAGTGAACCCCCCCTTGTTTGTATGGGAGCATAATTTCGGCCCATTTTGTGCGCACTGTACCGGAGTGCCAGAAGAACTGTGTGCATGATTTGTGCAGTTTTGTGAAGTATTTCCTCCCGGGCCATATGGGAACGTCACTGAAGGTGTAAAGCAGCTTGGGAAGTAGGACCATCTTGATGAGGGAGAGCCTACAGGCCAGCGATAACGGGAGAGAACGCCACTGTACTATTTTCGTCACGGCCATCTGTGCTGCGGCCAGGTAGTTATCTGCGAGCAGGGTGGGCTTAGTTAGGGACACCTGGACTCCCAAATATCTGATTCCCCCGGGGGACCAGCGGAGAGGGTACTCGGTGGCTGGTTGTTGGGTGTAGTTAGTGAATGGGAAGACTTCGGATTTAGAGTAGTTGATTGTGAATCCTGAAAGGGTGCCAATGCGTGTGATGTCTCGTAATATGGGGTTCAGATGTGTGTTGGGGTCTCTAATATACAGTAGTAAATCATCTGCGTAAAGAGACACGATATCAGGGGCGTCTTTGAGTCTTATCCCCCTGTGGGAGTGATGTGCCCGGATGTGGTCCGCCATCGGCTCTATTAATAGAGCAAAGAGGATAGTGGAGAAGGGGCAGCCTTGGCGGGTGCCCCTAGAGCATGAGTGCACAACATACGTGCCGCGGGCCAGTGTCGGGCCGCCATGCTCTTTTGTCCGGCCCGCGAGGCACAAAGACTTTCCTAATGGAGGGCGGCCCGCAAGCAGCATCGGCCGTCCTCCATTAGGAAAGTCTTTGTTGTCTTCCTGGCTGGACAAAATACTGGCCCTCATTGGCTCAGCACACACGCACCACGTCGCTCCTACGAGCCTGTAGTGCGTGTGTGCTGCACCAATGGAGGGCCAGCACTACGGCTGGCGTGGTCCATAAGGCTTGATGCCGGAAGGCATTTCAGCCTTGGACCATGCCAGCCGTAGTACGATTCCAGCGACTTCCAGCTTACCTGCCTTCCAGCACGTCTCCAGTAAGTGGTCTGTTTGTGTTTGTGTGTCGGGTCTGTTTTGCTGTATGTTTGTGTGTGTATGTTGAGATGCGGGAGTGGGGGGGTGTCGGATGTGTATGAATGTTTGGATTTTAATGTTTTTTGTGTGTATGTTGAGATGCGGGGGTGTCGGATGTGTATGAATGCTTGGATTTTAATGTTTTTTGTGTGTATGTTGAGATGCGGGGGTGGAGGGGGTGTCGGATGGGTATGAATGATTGGATTTTAATGTTTTTTGCGTGTATGTTGAGATGCGGGGGTGGCGGGGTGTCGAATGTGTATGAATGTTTGGATTTTAATGTTTTGTGTGTGTATGTTGAGATGCAGGGATGGAGGGTGTTGGATGTGTATGAATGTTTGGATTTGAATGTTTTTTGTGTGTATTTTGAGATGCGGGGTGGGGGGTGTCGGATGTGTATGAATGTTTGGATTTGAATGTTTTTTGTGTGTATGTTGAGATGTGGGGGTGGGGGGTGTCGGATGGGTATGAATGTTTGGATTTGAATGTTTTTTGTGTGTATGTTGAGATGCGGGGGTGGGAGGGTGTCGGATGTGTATGAATGTTTTGATTTGAATGTTTTTTGTGTGTATGTTGAGATGCGGGGGTGGGGGTGTGTGGGAGGATGTCGGATGTGTATGAATGTTTGGATTGGAATGTTTTTTGTGTGTATGTTGAGATGCGATGGTGGGGGGGTGTCGGATGTGTATGAATGTTTTGATTTGAATGTTTTTTGTGTGTATGTTGAGATGCGGGGGTGGGGGTGTGTGGGAGGATGTCGGATGTGTATGAATGTTTGGATTGGAATGTTTTTTGTGTGTATGTTGAGATGCGGGGTTGGGGGGTGTCGGGTGTGCATGAATGTTTGTTTTGGAGTGTAAGTGCGGTGTATGTTGAGATGCAGGGTCTGTATGTGTGCATGCTTGCTAGTTTGTATGCTGATTTGGGGGGCGGGGGGTTCTGGTCTGTATGGGTGCATGTTTGAGAGTGTGTGCTGAGTTCGGGGGTGGGGGTTTTGGGTCTGTATGGTTGCTTGTTTGAGAGTGTGCTGATTTGGGGAGTGGGGGTTCGGGTCTGTATTGGTGCATGTTTGAGAGTGTGCTGATTTGGGGGGTAGGGGGTTCAGGTCTGTATGGGTGCATGTTTGTGTGTGTGCTGAGTTGGGGGGTTCAGGTCTGTATGGGTGCATGTTTATGTGTGTGCTGAGTTGGGGGGTGGGGGGTTTGGATTTGGGGTGGTGGGGGGTTTCGGTCTGTATGGGTGCTGGTTTGTGTGTGTGCTGATTTGGGGGGTTGGGGGTTCGGAGTTGGGGGTTCAGGTGTGTATGGGTGCTTGTTTGAGAGTGTGCTGATTTGGGGGGTTGGGGGTTCGGAGTTGGTGGGTGGGGGGTTCGGGTCTGTATGGGTGCATGTTTGTGTGTGTGCTGAGTTGGGGTGTGGGGGGTTCGGGTCTGTATGGGTGCTTGTTTGAGAGTGTGCTGATTTGGAGGGTGGGGGGTTCGGGTCTGTATCGGTGCATGCTTGAGAGTGTGCCATGGGGCATAGTGTTTGGTTGGGAGTGAGGGGGCCATGGGGCATAGTGTTTGGTTGGGGGTGGAAGCCATGGGGATAGTGTTTGGTTGGGGGTGAGGGACATGGGGCATAGTGTTTGCTTGAGGGTGGGGGCCATGGGGCATAGTGTTTGGTTGGGGGTGGGAGCCATGGGGCAATGTGTTTGGTTGGGAGTGAGGGACATGGGGAATAGTGTTTGCTTGAGGGGTGGGGGCCATGGGGCATAGTGTTTGGTTGGGGGTGGGAGCCATGGGGCATAGTGTTTGGTTAGGGGTGAGCGGGCCATGGGGCATAGTGTTTGGATGGGGGCGAGGGGGCCATGGGGCATAGTGTTTGGATGGGGGTGAGGGACATGGGGCATAGTGCTTGCTTGAATGGTGGGGCCCATGGGGCATAGTGTTTGGTTGGGGGTGGGAGCCATGGGGCATAGTGTTTGCTTACGGGTGTGGGGGCCATGGGGCATAGTGTTTGGTTGGGGGCGAGGGGGCCATGGGGCATAGTGTTTGGTTGGGGGTGGGAGCCATGGGGCATAGTGTTTGGTTAGGGGTGAGGGATATGGGGCATAGTTTTGCACTCCAAGAGTGAACCCAATAATAAAGCTAAAACAGGCACAGTTAGGAGATGTACATCCTTTGCTTTTTTGAGGAAACCTGACTCAACGAAGGCCATACTCCTCTTGGGCAACCCAAACAGCAAACTATAGCAGTCCAAATTAACGGAATGTCCAATCTAGGGTCAATAAAATATATATAAGTTAATTAAACAGACGAGATACAATAACTAAATAGAAATACATTATAACAATGGAAAATGTGTAGTACAAAATGTAAATTTGAAATACAAATAAAAATCGTTACCCCTCAAAAACATATTCTTTTTCCATGTGTTTAATACAAATTGGGGGTTTAAAAAGCCTCCTGCCACGCCCCGCCTACCGCCCTGCCCACATTTACTTTTCGGCCCACTATAGCCCTCATGTAAGGTACTTTCGGCCCTCTGTCAAAATCAGTTGTGCAACCCTGCCCTAAAAAGTGTAAGCAGGGTGGATGTTAAGGAATTGGCTCGCACTCTGGCCACAGGGGAGGTATAAAGTAATTTAATATATCCGATCATATTGGGGCCAATGCCCATTGTCTCCAACACTAGCCGCATGTACTTCCACGAAACCATATCGAACGCTTTCTGAGCGTTGAGTGTGACCGCGACGGCATGCACATCTTGGTCAATACGAGACATCACATTAAATAGCCGCCTAATGTTGTGAGCGGTAGACCTCCCAAGTACGAAGCCTGCTTGGTCTTCATGAACCAGGTGTGTCATGAACGGGAGGAAGCGGTTCGCTATCACCTTGGAGAAAATCTTAGTATCTAGGTTCATAAGAGAGACTGGTCTATATGACCCACATTCATCGGGGGGCTTGTCGGGTTTGAGCAATACCGTTATAACGGCTTCACGCAAGGAGGGAGGGAGGATGGACATGCGGAGCGACTCGTCCCAGACTTCTAACAGCTTGGGAACTAGCACGGCTATGTGTTCCTGGTAAAATTCTGCAGTGAGTCCGTCAGGGCCCGGTCTGAAATGGCTCTGACTATCTCGTTCAGGGTGATCGAGGAGTCCAATTAGTCTCTGGTGGAGGAGGATATGCATGTCGTAGGTATTTGATCGAGTAGTTCCTACATGTGTTGTTCAGTGTGCTCGGGAGGCTGAAAGTATAAGGACTTGTAGAACTCAGTAAAGATGTCCAGTATCTGTTGGTCTGACCACTGTGGGATGCCGTGTTCATCCTTAATGGAGGTGATCTGGGCATGACCCCATTCCCCTCTCATGAGAGCTGCTAGTGTTTTCCCGGGTCTGTCCCCCTCGCCGTATTTGCGAGCAGCTTGCAGGCGGATAAAATATTGGACTTCACTGGTGGCAAGTGTATTGTATGTCTGGAGTTCCTTGCTGATTGAGGCGAGTTTGGTGGGGTCAGCTGCGGTCGAGCACTGCAGTTCGAGCTCCCGTAGTTTGGTTTCAGATCGACTGAGGGCGGCCCTTATCGTTTTTAGAACTCCCGCTTCCCTGGATATGGACATCCCCCTGATGTATGCTTTGAAGGCTTCCCACCTGACACCAATGGAAGTGGCCTAGGGGGTGTTATGCATGGAGAAGGACTCGATGTCAGCCAGTATCTCGGCCCTGAAGACGATGTCCTTAAGTACCGCAGATTTAAAATGCCATGTGCTAAATGTTGGGACAGGCACTCCCAGTTCTACTGCTATGATGATTGGGGTATGGTCAGATAGTGTACGAGTCAGAATCTGTGCCCCCGCCAGCCTGCCCATCACTATCATGTACAGAGGAGTAAAAGGTATACTCGCGCCGTTGGGATATAGTCTCCTCCAGACGTCACGGATATTCAGTTTTGCACCGTGACTAAGTAACCTGCGTGGGGCGCCGGACAGGGGCCGGATGGCAGTCCCGGTCCTGTCCAGGTCAGTGCCCAATATGCGGTTCATGTCCCCCCAAATAATCTGGATTCCCACATAACCCAGCACTATGGCCGCTACAGTATCCACAAACTTAGGGGAATCTACATTGGGACCATAGGAGTTTACGAGAAGATACTCACGGTTTACTATGGTGCAATGCAGGATAACATATCGTCCATCGGGATCTATGTAGCTCTTGTGTAATGTGAATTTAATGGATCTGTGGATCATTGTCAGCACGCCCCTGGCTTGAGTAGAGTAGGAAGTGTAGTATCTGGTAGGGCCCCATGATGGTGCCATGCTCCCTGCCAGGCGGCCATTGAAGTGCGTCTCTTGTAATAACAGTATTTTGCAGCCATGTCTGCTGGTGTAAACCATAATCCTGCAAGCCTTAGTGTGGTTGCTCAGGCCCCGGACATTCCAGGACATTATGGTAGTGGGCATTTCACTTGTTTATGGGACATCCCAGCTCACCTATCTTGGCATGCATTTGCTGTTTGCGTGGTCACTATTTAGATATGCCAGCATAGTGCATGCTGATGGTCTGCCTCTGCCTTTCGTTATATAACTCCCCAAAATCCCTCCTCCCACCTCCCTCGCTGTCCAGTAATACCCAGCGGCGCCCATCCCCTCCCACACCCGCCCATAACAACCATCGCACCAACAATGTGTGTCAGCAGCCCGATCCCAGCGTGGACCGGTCACTCTGTTGGCCCAACAGGGGCTCACACCAACCAAACATTCAAACATAAGTTTGCAACCGGAGTGGGGTTCGCCGTTGCTGTGTTGCCAGTTACACAAGGTAAAGAGGAGCATTGAGGTACCGCAAGGGTACGTGAATTCGGGTTTGAAGGTCTCTTGATCATAGTTTTCCCTGAAAAAGACATATGGGCCAGCGGATAGAGATGCTGCAAAAGTAACTCAGACCCTGTTGTTGCGATCCTCCGAGCTGGAAAGTGACACAAAGTATAGGAGTTTGAGGCAGTGTCGCTTTGTGGTTGAGCTAGGTGTCACGGGGTGGCCTTATGCAGCATGAGAGAACAAATGGTAAGAGTAGTAGTTATTCGCCTGTCAGAGACTTCAGAGGCAGCTAGTACCCGGATCAGTCATTATCCGTTTCCATGTGGTTCCCAGGAGAGTCATTGATCAGTATCTGAGCTTCTATAAACTTTACTGCTTCTTCGGGGACCGCAAAGAAGTATAGCTTCCCTTTGAATGTAAACTTCAGCCGTGCTGGAAACAATATTGCATAGAGGATGCTTCGTTCTCGTAGCAACTTCTTGACCCCTAAAAACTGGCGTCTTTCTTGCTGTACCGCCACAGACAAGTCAGGGAAGATTCTGATTGTCTGAGAGCCCCGTGCTGAGTGAAGGATAAGGTCCATGTCTCTGTAATTATGTATTTTAGCAATGATGGGCCTGGGGAAGTCTCCAGGTGCGGGGCGCGATGACAGGGCGCGGTGAGCGTGCTCCACTATAAAGAAGGGAGACAGAGCGGGGTTGTCAAGAAGCTCTTTTAACAGGCCCAACACCGCCAACTCCATGCGACCCTTGAGTACATTCTCAGGAACTCCGATGATGCGTATATTCTTCCTACGCGATCTCGATTCTAGATCGTCGCATTTGGCCTTAACCAATTTCATGTCTTGGCTGAGGGAGCCGACAGTGTCTTGGAGGGTATCTATGTTGTCTTCATTGGCGCTTATCCCTGTCTCGGCCTCAGTGATCCTGGCGCCAGCGTGGTCTAATTGAGATTTGAGCGACGCAACATTGGCATTAATATCGTCAAGTTTCTCATGGAAGGATGAAAAATTCTTGGTCATGGATTCTAGTATCGCAGCAAGGTCGGGCGCCGAGGTCGGTGGAAGTCGAGCGAGGTCATCTTGATTAGAAGATGTGTGTCCCTGATCTGATTTAGGCATTGCTTTGGCAAATTTTTCCATGGCCACCGTTTTACTAGCGCCCCAGGATCTGCTAGACATGGCAATGTGGATAAATGTAGGGTGTTCGCTGCTGGTAGGAGTCCAAGTATTGTAGTAAGACAGCTACACTGGTGAGGACCGGGTGATGGTGAGGCACGTGGCAAAGTGGAGGTGCAGGTATATCGTGGCAGGTATTAGGTTGATTTGCTGGTTGTGCACTGTCTTACAGAAGTAGCAGGCGCTCCAGTGTTGTGTTACATACAAGGCCGGGATTTCTAGGTCAGGTGATGGTAACATGTATGGGAGTCAAGGATAATTAAGGACAGCCTCAACCCACCACCTAGACAGCAAGATGCTTTGTGGTCGGCGGAGACACTGCAGGGAGCCGCGTATGCAGGAGCGGCAGCTGGCTCTCCAGGAAAGAAGATGAAACTGTTTCTGTGTACCCCGAGCCCAGAGCACTGGAGGATTGGGGCCTGGCACGTCCACCAAGGACCTCGCACACCAGCCCAGGGTGGTCACTGCAGTCTTAAAGTGGCCCCACGCAAGGTTAGCAGGTGGTGGGTGCCTCAAGTCCCGTAATGGTGGGTGGGTATTGATGTGGCAGAATCAACAGGATCCAGGGGGAACCTGGGGGACAACCAACAGCAGCACACATCCATGTCCCCAGCACCTACCTCACGGCCAGCAGGGCAGCCACGCACATATCCAAGCAGCGCCCCACTGGCCCCCCAGTCACAATGTGGGTGCTCAGAGATGGTGTCTAGGGAGGGCCGCGCCACACAGTGGCTCTCCACACCAATGTTGACGGCTCAGTATGTGACTGTAGGCAGTGTGGAGGAGCATAGGGCAGAGAGAGCGCTGCAGGGCATCTGGATCCGGGCCAGTCCGTGTAGAGGCCCCAGACGTAGGTATGGCCCTGGCACCACCCCCTTGGTGGGAGGGCCCAGGGCAGACAGTGGGCCGAACTCCGGGGTCGCGTCCTCGCAGCAGCACGCGAGGCATGGTCGCAAGAGGCTCCAGCAGCCCTCGCGCAGCGCCGCGGCCGTCAGACCGGCACAGCCCCAGTGGCAGGATCAGCGAGGGGGCGTGGGCTCAGAGGCAGGTGGGCCCAGCCGGCGACATCACTCCAGGGTGCAATCAGCAGGTCACAGGAGCGAAGAGCAGAGGCGGCGAGAGCCGGCGAGAGCCCGCACCAGGTGGAATGCAGGTGAGGCCGCGGACGGACCAGCTGGGGCACCACACGGCCCAAACCGCACAGGGGGGCGTGCGTCCAGGGACCCCGGTGTCAGGGGCAGGAAAGAAGTGCGGGCCTCCAGGCAGGCAAATGCGGGCGGCGGCCCGCTCCAGTGTGTACTCCGCAGCTCACTGGTTCTGGGTGCAGCCACGGCGTGCTTCGGCGTGAGAGCGCCCAGGTCAAGCGCGGTTGGGGCAGCAGCCAGGCCCAACCGCGGCACCACGTGGCCCAGGCCACACAGGGGGCCAGATTTTCAGGGGGCTGCAACTCGGGTCTCCACCACTGATTTTTCCTGAAATAGCAGATGAGTGCACAGTAAGGTGGTAGATAGCAGTCTGTGGAAGGATGGCCAGGGATTCCAGAGATAACCGCCGATATAAGCAGATAAGGGCTGGCAGTCCACGGAGCTCTCAGGCTAGACAGCCATTTTCTGGGCTGCTCAACAGCACCTCCCCAGGTGATTGGATCTCTAACATCAGGTGGGGCAACTAAGCCCACCTATAGTGCAGGTTCCTTTGAACATCATCAAATACATGATGTCCCATTGGCTATACAAATTATAGGGCTCTTTATTACGTGGTCCTCTATAATTGGTTGGAACCCTTGTACCCCCTTGTAATATTCCACACACGTAAGCAGCACACAGGCTGGCACAATGGTGATGTTGGGCTGGTCATAACCATAGCTTCCCACCAATTAGCCTGTCATCTATCATCACTCTTGCAACCTGATAGTCAATTAAAGCTTTGAACTTGGGCTTGGAAATGTTCTCTGTACTGGAGAATATGAGGGAGTATAGGCATACTCTGTCTTCTTGGTTGTGATACCGCTTGTCCCACTGTCTATTTCCATCTGACCACATGACTGCAGACCATGTTTTCGAGTCTTGCTGTATTTAAAATAGTATTAAATGAGGAACCTCAGATTTCTTCAATGTTCTCCTATCACACCTAAGACAGGAGTTTTGTTCTTTTCTCACGTTCTGTAACCACTGCTCGAACTTTCAGGCCTACTTTGGCCTTGACTTCTTGGTCTTGGGCCAACCAAGCCTTTCGTTGATTCACCTCCATGGTTAAGTTTTCAATTTCTATCTGTGGCAAACTAGTATTTCTGCTCACGGGATCCAGCTATGCTGAAGTACGTTGTGGAATCATCCATAGTCCTTACATTTCCTATTTATAGACGTTGGCGCATCGGCGCAATCTATTTACTACATAGCCAACCTTTAAGAATACTTTGTCTACTTGCATTACTGCATCTGAACAATTATAAAATGATTTGATATCTTCTTCATTACTTCTGTAGCATGAGCATCTTCACCTCAAGCCCGAAATGTTGCTCATCTTTAACACCTCCTCTTTAGAGTCTATAGAATATTTATGTTCTCTGTCTCCGCATCTCTTCTGGGTGTGTCAGCTCTGCTTTTTCATGACATCACCAATCTTCTCTTTTGCTGAGTTTTCACACTTCCTCCGGTATTTCATATTGACGTGAATGCATGTATGGCTTTTTCAATGGGAATCCTACCTCCAGGATTCTCTTTGGTATAGGTAATTTCACTGGCACTGCACGTGTCTCACACTCTGGCTCCAACATATAGGCAGCATGGAGGAGGAGCTTTGGTTGGGGGTACTGGGCTCCACCTCTACACTCCCCCCTCTGGGCGATTCATCAACCTTTCTCTCATCAACCTTCACATCTAAACATCCTCGTCTGAAGAAATGCTTCTTTTGGACCCATATCTTTATGACTCCTTTCAGGCATCTCGCTGATTTCACATGCTCATCAGTACTCCAGGACATGAGCATGCAGTAGATACATCTTACAACATATTCTTTGTGGTTCTTCGGATACAGGAACTTCTTTCCCTCGGGTTCATGAATACTGGCCTTTATGTAGTTTCGAATGTCTTCATCTGTTAGCTCTTTAGTCTTCCATCCTGATTCAACATCAATCATTTTCTTCATTCCTACACCTTTCTTTGCAGTCTTCATGCATTATGAGATTATTATCCTGATCACACAGAATCTAAGCCATACCATCACTATCAGGGCTCCAAGAAACTTTAATATATCTGCCACCCATTGTGGAACTGTTAGGCAGAATCAAATGCAGTGCCCTTAGGGACCACTGCACACAATTAAGACTACAAGTGGTAGTACAATTTCACCTTTGGCAAAAGCCTGTACTGCACAGTAAAGTGGTAGCAATGGCTGAGCAGCCAGACCTATCTCAAGAGCAAATGAGCAGTAGTAGAGATTACCCTAAGGACTACAATTACTGTGACTCAAACAAACACTGACACAAGGTTTCTGGTTAAAAAATATATAAGTACATTTATTTTTAAACCATCTATTCACAAAACACTTCACTTCTAGTAAATAAAACCACACTTAAAATATACTACACACAACCGATTCCTCTTGGTTAGATCAATTCAAGGTAAGTACATTAAACTTTGACAGACCAGAGTTTCGAAAGAAAGACGTTACCGGGGATTAATACGTGATCACTTTTTTACAGTAATGACAGTTCGGTCTTACGAAATGAAAGCGTACCCGCGGGAAGAAATGCACCCAAAGTCCAACACACTTAGCACAAAGAATTAAAGCAAGGGAATAGGGGCTACAAATCATAGGCAATACTTTTGTCAAGACAAATAGAAACAGAGGACACTTTCTAAAAGGTAGATAAAAGTCAATAGGCCTGCACCAGTGTCAAATGGAACAGAAATCCTGTTGTCGAGGATCACACGGTTAGAATAGTTCATGATTAACGATTGCCAGGAGTACTTGGATGTTGTCAAAGGGAAGCAAAAGTTATAAGAGGGAAGGAAGAAAGGACAAGCTTTCGGAAAGGAAAAGGGTTTATCCCGACTCTTCAAGTTCGGACGGAGAGAACGACCAAACGGACACAGTACCTTATTCGTATGAAGAAAGCTGGTGCTAAGCCAGTTGTTCCTGGTAGTTCCTGCAGACTCACGGTTCCTGAAGCTTCAGTCATGGGGACAAGAAGGAGGACGTCTAGAGCGATCTGCACTACCCAGGGATGAAGCCAGCAGCAGCGAAGCAACCATGAATAAAAAGTGTGCTCCTTTAAAACAGGAGAGGGCTCTTCTGATGGCTATCCGGACCACTACTTACCACATAAGGGATATATACTCAAAGGCATCAAGGGGACAAATGAGTAGCGAAACTAGCACACAGAGGGGGGTCCCCCAGATGAACCATTTATCAAATAGTTCAATGACCCAGTTGTTGCTACAGCTGGGCCCTGTTCTATGGGTTATTAAATTGCCTCAAAGAACAGTACACACAGTGAGTAGTATTTTTGTTATACTAAAACTTTAATAATTTATTATGTGGTCCTACGGTTACAAGCTTAAAAAAGACCAATTAGGTCTATTTGTAATTATGTAGAAAAATCAACACATAAATACATAAGTCAATATGAAAAATGCATGCATATATACATCAACATTTTGTGAATCAATCAATTAAATCTTAAGTGACACAGTGTGATAATCATTTTTGAGGAAAAACACAAGCAAATAAACTATCTTGCTGGCCCTGTCTGTCTAATGAATCACAGACATCGGGCCTCATTACGACCCTGGCGCTAATCGCCCGTCATTACCGCCATGGCGTAATGAGCGTTTACGCCGTGGGACGATGGCGTAAAGAGCGCCACATTACGACCCATCGCGCACGAGCATTACGCCATGGCGGTAATGCAATTAACGCCATGGCGCAAAAGGCCCCCACCGGCATCGTTAAGCGAGCAAGGTGCACTTCCGCCACCGTAAGTAGCGGCCACCGTAAGTAGCGGCGGCCGTAATTAGCAGCGGCCGTAAAAAGTCGAACCGGAAATAGCGTCATCGCGCCGGAACGGGAAACAGCCCGTCGGCCATCTTGAAAAACACAATCCATCGCCATCCTACCAAACAACACCAGACCCAACCCTGACACCTGTCCCAACCAACCACCCACCCATCCAAGTACCCGAAAATGCCTAAATCTGTGAAAAAGGCATGTGACCGCCAGCGCCAGGAGAGATTCAGCCGGGAGGAACTCTGCATGCTTGCGGAGACCCTGCAAGACAACGCAGGTGTCGTTTTCTCCCCGGACATGACCAGGACAGCGATCGGGAAAAAGAAGGCCATCTGGGCCCTGGTGGCTGAGCGCGTCAGCGCGGTGGGGACCGTACCCCGCACACCACAGCAGTGCAGGAAGCGCTTGGATGACCTACGCATACGGGTCAGAGCCGTCATCTCAGCAAACCGCAACCTTGCCATGGGTACCGGTGGAGGGTCGGAATCCCCCCTGAAACTCCAACCGTGGGAGGAGATCTGTGCAACCACGATTGCCATGGAATCCATTGAAGGCGTCGGAGGGATGGAAAGGGGAGCTCCGACATCAGGCGATGAAGGTAGGTGCCTCAAACAAGACATGCCATAGTCACAGCAGTCCAATCATGTGTAGCACAAGGTTGCCCTAGAGTGTAAATGCAACACATATCAACACTGCCCATAGCCACATGCGAGCACCACCCTGCATACACTGCTGGCACCCGCATACCTGCATCCACATTCCACACCAAAAGGAGACAACCTGCATGGCACTGCCTGAAATCTTCCTCATCCACTGACCACAATAATGTCAAACAGTTCATTCCAAAGTACGCAGACCCATCAATAACGCCCTCCCTCCTTTGCTCCACCACAGGCACAGATTCACACCCAGAGGACCAGGACACCCCTGCGCCAAAGAGAGCCAAGAAGGCCATCAACAACGGCCCTGCACCCTCAACCTCAGCTGCAGTGAGGCAGACCCCACAACAAGCAGGTCCCACTGCAGGCATACCGGAGGTCCCACCGGCAAGCACCCCTGTTGGCAGCAGGCCAGCAGCAGCTGCTCCACCTCCACCGACATTGCCTGCCACAGGAGGCAGGGGGTCAGCGGCCAGCAGCAACATCGGGGAGACAGCTGCAACAGCTGCATGTTCAGACTCGGACATGGAGCACGAGGTCAGAAGCCCCACTGACCTACTACATTCCCCCTGTTTCTCAGACGCCAGCCCCCATGAGGGTCACACACAGGGGCACACAGAGGTAGAGGAGTGGCCATCCACCCCATGCCCTGTCCACACTCCACAGGAGGGGAGCAGCCCCTCCATCACTCCACCAGCACTGGCCATGGGCCAGCACGGCCAGCAGTCCCTCCAGGACATCACTCAACGGCAGCATCAACTGTCCGCAATGCTGGATGAGCATGCCGCGGAATGTGTGGGGGCTAGGTCTAGCATTGAACAGGCCACTGAGACACTAAGGGCGGAAGTGGCGCAGAGCACTGCCACCCTGAGGGATGCCATGCAGGCCATGTCCAGGGACATCTGTGCAGAACTTGCGGCCTTGCGTCGTGCGGTCACTGGCCTCACCCACACACGACAGGACGTGCATGCACAGGGGCAGCCAGGGACATCCTCCACTGCCAGTTCTGCGCAGAGCAGCCCCGTGCGACGTTCCGGTCGTAACCTGCGCTCCACAGCCAGGGGTGCCCCGGGGGCCGGGAGAGGGGGCTTGTAGCAGCCTGTGGCCACTGTCACAGGCATCTGTTGACACCTAGAGGGTGTGTGTTGGGGTGTGCAGGGGGGAGTTGGGAGGGGGTGTGTTGGGGTGTGCAGGGGGGAGGTGGGAGGGGGTGTGACACGACATTTCATAGTTTCAATACACTTTATTCTTTCCAAAAAAGTAATGTGTGGACATTTTCATTGCGTATGTGTGCTTTATTGGTGTACAGTCCACAGTGTGCATGTCCCAGAGACACACAGTGCCCCAAGTGCAGTCTCCATGTGATAAACACCAGCCGTGTGTGCTAGAAGCAGTGGTCGATGATACTTTGGCGCATTGCACGCCCCTCCTGTGCATCGCCTCCTCCATGGGGTGCCGCCCCATCTGCACCCTCCTCATCCTCATCGTCAGGTGGTTGCAGTTCTGCATCAGGGGGCAGGGGCACATTCCGTCTGACGCACATATTGTGTAGCATGACACATGCCATGACGATCTTTGCCACCTTCTCATGGCCATACAGGAGTGCGCCACCAGACCTGCTGAGGCTTCGGAACCGTGCCTTCAATAGTCCGAATGTCTGCTCTATGACCACACGAGTACGTGTATGTGCACGGTTGAAGTCCTCCTCGTGCTGGTTCTGCGGGTTCCGGACTGGTGTAAGGAGCCACCTCTTCAGGGGATAGCCTGCATCACCTGTATGTAGGCGAGAATGTATGTGTCAGTCATGACGTCTGATCAGGAACATGATGTTCCGCCATGGCTCGCATCCAACTGTTACTTTGGCTCACTTCTACATGCACTGAATGATTCACACAATGCAACCAGTATATTCTCATGGCTCCCATGGCCTGTTTTGCATGCCATCACCCAATGTATGCAGAGGGGTTGTGTGCATTGTGAGTGCCCATCCGCTGTCTCCGTTCTCTGTGTTACTCACAGCCAGGTGGAGTATGCATCATCCCCCCCCCTCTTTCTGCCAGGTGGAGTATGCATCATCCCCCCCCTCTTTCTGCCAGGTGGAGTATGCATCATCCCCCCCCCCTTTCTGCCAGGTGGAGTATGCATCATCCCCCCCCTCTTTCTGCCAGGTGGAGTATGCATCATCCCCCCCCCCCTTTCTGCCAGGTGGAGTATGCATCGGTACGTCATTCACCTGCCCACTTCCATGACATTGGACTCACCGAGTAGCCAGGATCTTGGGCCTGCATGTCGCTCCATGTAGCGTGGTATTGTGGAGTTCCTCAGGACCATTGAATCATGGGTTGATCCGGGGAATCGGGCACAACAATGTGTGATGATCTTGTTGGAGTCACAGACCATTTGCACGTTGATTGAGTGGAACTGTTTCCGGTTGCGGTACGGTACCTCCATGGCACGTGGAACCACCAATTCCACATGGGTGCAGTCGATGGCACCAATGCAACCGGGTATGCCGGCTAGTGCATGGAAACCCACTTTGGTGTTTGCAATCTCCTGGGCAGTCCGTGGTAATGAGATGTGGTCGTCTGTGTGCTTGAGGAGGGCATCGAGCACTTGGATGAGTGTTCGTGAGAATAATGGTTGTGAAATGCCATGCAGGTGCCCCACTGTGTGCTGGTAGGTGCCTGTGGCCAGGAAGTGGAGTACAGACACTACCTTCAGTAGGGGGGGGATGGCGGTTGGACTTTCTATCATGCTGACGATGTCGTTGTGTGTCATGTCTACGATGGCGGTGATGGTGTCCCGGTCCAAACGGTACAGGGTGTGGATCTGCTCAGCAGTGAGGTTGAATGGATTGGCTCTGATGCGTGGGATTGGGGGCTGCCTGCGTGGTGGCACTGGCTGTGCTGGTGGGGCTTGCTGGGCCTGCCTTGCCCTCCTTCTCCTCCTGCGTCTCCTCTGTGCTGCCTGTTGTTGTTGTTGTTGTAGTTGTTGCTGTTGTAGCACATGCATTGCTTTCAGGTCCTCCAGCCCCAACATTGCTAGTCGTATTGGCATCATTGTGGAGTGTGACTGGGTGTGGGAAGGGGTGGGGTGTGCTCTTTTTGTGCTTCCCTGAGTCTGTATTGCCTTCACCTGTGCTGTTTCTGTGCACCTGTGG
Organism: Ambystoma mexicanum; assembly: GCF_040938575.1. NCBI lineage: Eukaryota > Metazoa > Chordata > Amphibia > Caudata > Ambystomatidae > Ambystoma > Ambystoma mexicanum. The sequence goes on along the minus strand of NC_090926.1, from coordinate 1,151,495,241 downwards.
CAGCTGTATTCACTTAACATGGCCCTTTACGGTTGGTTCGCGATGGCGTTATTTGCACCATGGCGGTAAGGTACTTAACGGGCTGGGTGATGGCGTTAGGTGCATGTCCGCTTGGGTCGGCATTTGCGTACCTTTCCGCCATGGCGTTAAGTACGGTGTGGCCGGTCGCGTGCGCGCACCCTTGGCGCAGTTAGCGCCAGCGTTAACTACGATGCCGCTAATGGCATCGTAGTTAAAGGTCACGGGTCATGATCGGACCTGGCGGAAAACGATGGCGGTAACCTTTTACCGCCATCGTTTTTCACTTAGCGCCAGGGTCGTAATGAGGCCCATCCTCTATTCGCCAATGTCGCTTAGTTTACATTCTAAAAATCATTATTCATGACCAAAAGCCCATCCGAGGTCCCTCAAAAAGGGGAAAAATGAAACATTAACTTAATATCCCTACAAACAGCAAGCACTGTCCAAATTTGACCACATAAGGTATAAATACTCAAAGGCATCAAGGGGACAAATGAGTAGCGAAACTAGCACACAGAGGGGGGTCCCCCAGATGAACCATTTATCAAATAGTTCAATGGCCCAGTTGTTGCTACAGCTGGGCCCTGTTCCATGGGTTATTAAATTGCCTCAAAGAACAGTACACACAGTGAGTAGTATTTTTGTTATACTAAAAGTTTCATAATTTATTACGTAGGCCATTGGTCCACTACAGCTGTGTGCAGCGATTTCAACCCAGAGAGGAATCTCTGGCTGTTGGAGGTGAGCTGGTTGGTCCCACCAGGCTCAAGGGAAGAAGACTCCGGACTGGATCTTCTCTGTCGTTGAACGGTAGATAGCTCAGGACTGCAGCAGGGCTTCACCAGGATTCGGGAGTTGCAGCAGCTGTCTTCTTCTCCGCTTCTCTTCGGTTCTTGCAGTTCCAGTGGCGACTCTGACTTCCAGCCCAAGTGTCCTGCCTTGTATGCCAAATTCCCCTATTCACATAGCCTGGCTGTCAATCACTCAGCAGGGGGTTGTCCGGCCCGGACAACCACCTCAGCCAATGGACACAAATTGCGACCTGGGTCTCCAAGGAGACCCTGTGCAGGGGGTTACTAAACCCCTCCCTCACATTCAGCCCACCTAGACACCCAGACGCCAAAGGAAGGCAACCCTGGTTTGGCGCGAAAAGTAAAGCAACTAAACCCGACCGGAGCCAAAATAAAATGTATTTGGTCAAGTGGGTTTATGTTCGCGGCTAACACAATATCCTAAAACAGTACCACGTTTATGTAATATAATCGCACTAGAAAATTTAGGGTAGCGACCACTGCCATCAGCCAAGACTTAATGTTAAGGGAGCGAAACAAAGTTTCTGGCGGACAGTAGTCAGCCCCAGAAAAATGGAGTCAGGGGGAAGTCTTGAAGACAACCCGGTGTCACTGCACTGAAGGTGCTGTGTAACACACACACAAAGTGGGTCTCATGGAGTGGTGTGGCTGCTGTGGGACTCACTAGGTGAGGGAAATTAGCCATAAATGAGAATTCTGCCCAACAGGAACCCATGAGAATATTGTTCCAAACCAACTATCATCAGCAATGTCTTCGACTCCGTCTATCATCTGAGCGTGTAACTTTGTCAGCATCAATATGGCCTCTCTCAAGGTGCCATTCTCATTGTCATGAGAAGGTATGAATGTGCAACACGATTTTCCACTTTTGGCACAAACACCTTCATCCATAGCTGTGATCATGGCCAGGGCATATATGTTCTGTAGAGTCATCAGTCATATGGGTCTCAGCTCTTCCTTAATAGCATTGAATCCCTTTGTGGTAGTGTTGATCGTCTGAAACAACTCCCATCTGGTTATCTGTGACCCTTTAGTATTTGCAACTATCTGGATCCTGGGCATGAAGATTATCGTGAATATCCATGAAGTCTTACTAAATAATCTATGTTCATATTGGATGGAGTCAAAGGCTTCTATTGATTTAACTGAGAAATAGTTCTCTCTTTTCATTCAATTCAGGAGTTAAGCAAATCTCTTCTTCCTCAGATAAATATCTGCATTCGGGAACTCGCCAATGTTCAGGTCACATTCTAGGAATCACCAATGCATGGACATTTACTATAGAACATAGTCCTCCCCAATCCTTGGGCAGCTTTATGTAAGCTCTGGATCCACAAGCCCACTAGTGTTCCATTATCACTGCTGTTCCAATGCTCATTCCTGAAACGTCAATGATTCAACTACAATTCTGATTATCTCCATGTTTTCTTGTTCCATTATTTCAGAAACACATTTTTTTCACTTTTCAGAGGCACTATCTGCAAGGGCCCTCCTTTATCTTTGACCCATGTCTGTAGTTTAGCAAGCCTTGGCCATATTGGTTTGCATCCATTTTCCACAATGTCAATATTCGTTTTGTAGCAGCCAATTACTACCTGCGCTCTGCAAATAACCACTCCTTCTTCCCATCCATCTGGAGAAAGTAGTGATCCCCAAATCTGCATTTGACCTTTGTTCTTCCATCTTCAAATGTATTTTGTTGATTTTCTTAGACTCTGAAGCCTTCCGTTCACTTCCCATCTGATTTCAGCCCCTTTTACTACAGGCTGTTCGTATCTTATTGCTTGATTTCTGGTGTGGGCTCTTGCTCTTGTCTTTATGTATTGAACATAATCATCTTCATCTGGATCTGTCCTTTCTTTTGCCCATGCTAGAAAGGCTGCTTGGCCCATGAACTAACCTCTTGCTCATCAGAGTGCTATGTGAGATAGGCAATGTGCACTCTGAATATCTATCTCAATAGCTATGAATATCTTAGATTTACCTATACTATAAGTCAGGATTGCACATACATAGCATTCCTCCTTCCAGGTTTGTTTGCCTACCTCTTTCATGTGCTGATACCACATATTGTTTCTCAAATGTGCTGTGCTGTCTAGATAATCATAATCATTCAGCTCATGATCATCTTCCCTTGCACTTCTTTTAGGTATCCTTCTTGTCTCATGAGCTTCTATACTCATCTCATGAAGTAAGTCAGCATAATTCCTCCTCACTGGAGGAATTCTGGGGACTTTTGTCAGTGAAATTGGTGTCTTTACATGTGCTACTGGAGTAGGATCATTTACATAAGGTCTCTTCCTATTGGCATAATACGAAGGTATCAAAGAATCATGAAAAACTTGCAATGCCGACAACCTCTCAAAGGGAACCCTAGACCTATCTGTCAGTGCACTAGGCAATTTCATATGCACTGCTGGAGTAGGGACAATCACATAAGGACTTGGCTGCCTTACAATTGCCACATCTGTACCCTCCTGCTGCATAGGAAGATACACAGGAACTACCGCCTTATGTGGATCTACAGAGAGAAAAAAGAATGACAATGAACATGATGTATGTATATATTATATTCAGTGAAAAAACTTTGTTAAAGGGACGTTATGGTTAAGTTGCGCTACTAAAAACCTATGAAATTCAGTGAAAAAACTTTGTTAAAGGGACGTTATGGTTCCAAGTAAAACCGAAAAACCCTTGAAATTCGACAGTTATGGTAAGCTAAGCAACCATAACTCGCGCCACCACCGTGCACTGCTAAGACTAACACCCAGGACATCAAAGATGACATCACAAATGTCATTGATGACATCACTGATGACATCACATGTCTGGCCATATCTAGGCCACATGGTTTTCTTCAGTAACAGTCAGAAACTAAACATTTTATTTTATTTGTAGACGTATCCTTCAAGTAGGTTCTTACAGTAATTCCCTTAGAGTCCAGTCACATCATATGAAATATATACATAGGGGAAGACACAAACTTGAAAGACAGCAATCCTTTTTGTGCATAAAGATAATCAATAGACTTATCAGCACTTTCTGATAGTTCTGTTGTTTTTTTATGGCTGTACTTTCCCTGTATATGGTCATATTTGAATACATTGTACTCACACTACTTTCCTTAGGGACCAATCACATCAAGTGATACATATACATAGGGTAATCAGCAGCTTTGAAACAGCAATCATTTATTTGCATGAAAATAATCAGTTAGGTTATGAATAGTTTCTGCTACTACTTGTGCCTTTTTGCTAACTTCACTTTCCCTGTATATACCCATATTGGTATGTGTTCTTGTCTCTTTGTGTTTGTCTATAGTAAAGCAATTATGTAATACATGGGTTTTATTAGCTATGTATTACATATTTCACAGTACACAAAAAATCTATTAAGAAAACAATTATCATTTCATTATTCAACATATTAACATTACGAATAGTATACCTTCATCTTGTACGCTGCACACAATGCTATGTTTCTGCATGAGTAGCTTAGTATACTAGATAGAACCCCATAATAGAATGCTATTTATATCAATGCATCGTTCAATGCACTAATTAGGGTATGATATTTATTGCAATGATCCTTGACACTTTTTTCGCAACATTATAATAAGAATCCCTTGTACACATATTTCATAAAAAGTACATACACATGTGATGTAATCAGTGATGTCATCAATGACATTTGTGATGTCATCTTTGATGTCCTGGGTGTTAGTCTTAGCAGTGCACGGTGGTGGCGCGAGTTATGGTTGCTTAGCTTACCATAACTGGCGAATTTCAAGGGTTTTTCGGTTTTACTTGGAACCATAACGTCCCTTTAACAAAGTTTTTCACTGAATTTCATAGGTTTTTAGTAGCGCAACTTAACCATAACATCCCTTTAACAAAGTTTTTTCACTGAATTTCATAGGTTTTTAGTAGCGCAACTTAACCATAACGTCCCTTTAACAAAGTTTTTTCATTGAATTTTGTAGGTTTTTAGTAGTGCAACTTAACAATAATGACTTTCACTTTATATACATATCATTTGGAACTGACTGAATCTCTTCTACTGTACTTGATGTCCGCGAACTCATTTAATGTTTGCAGACATGTTCGAAGAACAGTACCACTACCTAAAAAACTCTGGGGGGGTATGTTTGATTGTTATGTCATAACATAGGAACATTTAACAAATTCAAGAAAAAGCACACAAACACATTATATGTACTAATACATAAGAAATGTAACCCATATATACAACACACTAACCATTCATTTAAATGCACTATGTTCTAAAATGGAATATACCACAAGAAAATAAATTGGCTTCCAACATAATTACCTCACAAACACAACAGAACTGAGAACAAGAGCAGACCCACGGAGTACATAGGACATATCTTACCTGAAATAGTTAGTGTACTTAATTTTATTCATATATTTATAAACTTTCTGTATTAGATAAAAAAATATATTATCTTTTTTTTTTTTTCTCACATAAATGTCTAGTACTCTGGAATGGCTAGAGGAACATTTCCCACATGAAGAAATGTCACAAGATAGTGAAACTAATGGTAAACACTTTATAATATAATCCATTTAATTATTATTATTTTGTATACATTTAACATATATATATATATTTTTGTACAGAGCATACCAAAATAGAAAATACTTCAGAAAAACCTATTATGGATAACACTTTTCACAGTATAGAAGAAAACATTGATTTATTGTTGACTAATTTTAATAATTTGAAAACTTTTGTGGAAGATCATTTTAAACCAAAAACCTCGTATCATTGCCCCACATGTACTTGTCCCTCCTGACCATATCCCAGTCAATTATCCCCAAACCCTCTCCATAACCCAAAACGTTTTGATGAGACTTCCATCCCTTCTTCACCTAATAACAATCATGATGAAACCCCTAATTCTCCTGTTTTTGTTTCTGTTTCCGCCTCACCTTCTCTGTCATAAATTATTAATATATGTTAAATAACATTTATTTTTTATATTGTGTTGTAAATAGTTTCGTTTAAAAAAAAAAAAAAACAATGTAGGTGTCCGCGGACAGTGCAGGTGTTCTGAAATGTTTGTAAATAAACGAAAATGGAGGTGTCCTGAAGAACACTATACCTGTTCGTACTGTTCGCTACCAAGATGAAACTATTCTAAGAACACACGCGGTGTCCTGAAATGTTCGTAAAAAAAAAAATTAAAGTGTCCTAAAGAACAATCTGTCCACAGTGTTCGCTAGCAAGTTCAAACTGTTCTAAGAACACACGCGGTGTCCTGAATTGTTAGTAATTAAACGAAAATGGAGGTGTCTTAAAGAACACTATACCTGTCTGTACTGTTCGCTAGCAAGTTGAAAATGTTCTAAGAACACAATTGGTGTCCTGAAATGTTCGTACATAAACGAAATTGAACGTGTCCTGAAGAACACTATCTCTGTCCTTACTGTTAGCTAGCAAATTTCAACTGTTCTAAGAACACACGCAGTGTCCTGAAATGTTCGTTTCACGTGTGACGCAATTTTAATTAGTTCAGGACCCGAACAGTGTTCGTAGAACATCAACGCACATGAGCTAACCAATCTCTGTGCATTTGGTGTCCTGCGGACATGCGCTTCCTTCGCGGACTTGTTCGCGAACGGATCATATGACCGCGCCCACGCTGATCGCGTGTTCTGAATGCGGACACTGTTCGGGTCCCCGAACAAATTAAAAGTACATTTTCAATTAATTCATAATATTTTTCAATAAAATCTCACCATGGCACAAGTCCCACATAGTAATCCTGAGTTTCTACATACCTTTTGAAATTTTTCAAACTTTTTTTTGTGTTCGATCTGTCCGCGGACAGCGTGCACATCCGCGGACCGTGCACAAGCACCCCTATAAAAGACCACGCCCTAGAGCTTATTCTCATTGTGTTTCTGGCTATTCTTCAGAGCACAGCTATTTCTCCAGCAACTTGCTGATTACACCATCGAGATGGCATCCCTGGCTGCAGAACTGCCACCTGGTACTGCACCTGCTTCAGCACCACTCCCACCCCCTCCACCGCCACCACCTCCCCAAGGGCCTGAAGAGGGGAACAGGAGTGAGGATGCGGAGGAGGAAGAAGAGGATGATGAGAATGAGGTAGAGGAAAACCCTACTACCCGCACTAGGCGTGAGTCTTGGGTGTGGCGGTTATTTACCATTCATGGTAATGTTCCTAAGGCTCGTGCGAACCGTGTTACCTGCAATGAGTGCAAAATGATACTCAGTCGCGGGAAGCACGGTAAGTACAGCTGTGGAAACACTACTATGAAGCGACACCTGAGGTCATTTCACTCTGGGGCTATTCGCAGGGTTGTACCTTGCGAAGAACGTAGCAGGTTGATTTCCTCTACTTCATCCTCTGTTTCTGATCCTGTCACCACAAGGACCACCTCTGTGGGAAAGCGTCTTCCTCAAGCTGCCTCACAGGCCATACAGAATGCTGATGACCCTTACCTTTCGAGGGTCACAGTTCTATGTATGTACTGTGACACAGTACTCTGCAGGGGGGAGCGACTTCGTAGTGCTTTTGAGACTATCATCTCAGAGCACGAGAAGATCTGCTCACTACCCAAATAAAACCCACTCTACATCTTCCTCTCTCAGCTCGCCCTTTCTTATCCCTGTGGTTGGTGTCCCCCCCTTTACCTTCCTTTCCACTCCTCTCCTAGTGTGTCGTGTATAAAAAACCCAAAAAAATACAAAATATCAAAAATCCAAAAAAAAATAAGGCTCTTTTCAGAGCCGCCTTTCACAGTTAAAAAATAGAAGTGAAAATAAATGAAGCAGGGCCTTTTGTATTTTTTAGAAGTCAGCGGACAGTTCGCGAACATTTAAAAAATTGGGTTGCTACCCCATCACAAACATTGCAATTTTCTCTGGGAAGAAGTGGTGGCTCTGAAAAGAGCCTTTGGGTGGTGTTTGTAAGTCAAAAATTATAAATGCTTAACACCTACTTCAAAATGGTTGTTGTAATTCCAAAAAAGGTCGCACTGCATTTCGTACATTTCTTAGAAAAATCTGATTGCCAGCATAAGCAAGATGGACTCCATCTCTGCGAAAAATGTATGTACTACGAAACATAATATTTTCATTGTGAAAAGAGGACATGCCAAAATCTCTTAGAAAGGCACAAACAGCCTTATTAACATTGCGCCTTGCTTTTTCCATTTGTGGACCAAATGAAGAAGAACGAAGCCACATTTGTCTCTGCGCAATCCGTGAAAATATCACTTGAGAATTAGGAAACATGTCCATAACCTTCCCAAGTCCTTCTTTCATAGCAAATTGCAAAAAAATTCCAGTCACATCTCCTAAACTGTTCCCTTCACAATGAATTACAATTATGTCTGGATGTTGCTCTGTCTCCAAAGTAGCACAGAGAGGTAGCAAGTCCAACCACTTCATTCCACGTACTCCATGCCAGTGTACTTCCACATGTGGGAATCCAAGATCTACAGCTACTCCACAGCTTTCTGCATGCACCTTCAACCAATGTATCCACGAATCTCCCAAAATCCAAACAATCTGTTTTCTGAAGCACACAGCCATAGCTATCTTTTGTTCTCTCAGCAGAAAGAGTATCTGAGAAACTCTCTCCTGGCACAACACACCCACTAAACTTTCCTGACCAATCCCTCTCAGTGCTTATTCTCATTTGCATGACTTCTGAACCCAAAAATCCCCGGATGTAACTCCAGATGTCGGCGAACTACCGCCATGTCCGCTGACATATCGTAACATGAACAGCCCTTCTACTATTTCCACTTCACTCTCTCTGCCATTCCCTCATTGGATGTAGCTAAAAAATCACATGACCATGCACCAATCACATTCAAGACCTCTAGATCTAACTGCATCATCATAGATCAGCACTGCAAATGTACTGTGAATCTCTCTGAGTACAAGTGTCATATCATTGGCAAGCACCATCTACCAGAAATACTGTACAAGTCTCCAAGGTTTCTACTTGCAGCTCCATGCATATCCATATGCATGAACACAAACTTCAGGTATGCATATTTTCTGTACAGTAGATGAACACATTTTCAAACAGACTTTTAGCTTGTGTAATCTGTAAAATGAATTTACTGTATTTTATTCAATTTCCTAAAATCAACAATCACTTATAAACCTTTATACTATTTACTTTCTTTATACACACACACTCAAATCATGTTAAACTAACATTTTTTAAATGAAATATATAGACTACATTTATTCAAACAAAATTGCATGTTTAAATCTTTAAAAAAATACTTATACAATTTCATATTTTTTTGTTTTTATTTATTTATTTACTTAATTACTTTAATTTAGACATGACATTGAGGCGCTATTACCTAGAACAGCTTACTTACAGAAATAGTGGTATTCACTGGTATATTATAAATTTCACAAGACATAGTAAAGATATTTTGTTTTTGCTACAGTTAGTCATTCAATACAATTTGTTCATTAAGAACATATCATATGTACTGAACTGATGCAATGTATCTTATGTAAATAAATTAGTTTAATGGTTTTAAAGAAGGCACTGAGGATTTCAATTAAAAAAATAAATATCTAAATTAAAAACAGCGGTATATACAAACCAAGTTACTAATTTGAGGCTTTTACAATTGCAGTGAAGACCAGTCTCCTGAAACAGAGCAGCCGAATTCGAAGAACAAAGAAGAACTAAGAAGTTACCTGTTAATTTAAGAAAAAAAGTAAGTAGAATATCACCATAATATTTGTATTATTAATCAAACATACTATAATATTAATAGAAGCTATTTCGGTGCCTAAAAATAGAGATTGTGTACCATTTTGTCCAAAAATCTCCATGTCTTAAACAGCGATTTACAGCCAGAATGGCCCACAAATTCCTATTTTTGGACACACAAATTACCCAACTGAACCGCTACAATTTTCATATTATAGAACAAACAACTGTTTTAATTGTATACATTAGATTTACTATTTGTACTTTTCCACACCACTAGCTTACTTTATTTTTGTCATCTGAACCCCAGTTTAGTAACACATAAATTCAAGAATACCTATCCCTACTAGTTGTAGTTCCCAATGCACAATCACACACCATTACATACATCTTTATCATCTTACTCAAACACTCATGCACACCGCACACATACATTCCAGAACACCCCAACCCATATCTTCTTTATTTTTTTCAACAGACCCTAAAGAATGCCTACCAAAAGTCAAGTCCGTAGAAAGCAACGCAAAAGTAGGGCAAATGAAAATAAAAGTGTCCAACATAAGCATCCATCTCTAGCAGAATTTGTAAAAAAAAGTTGAAACAAAACAGCTAATACAGTCATTTAGTGAAACACAAGAAGTTTCAAGTACAAACACTTTGCCTCCTGTATCAAAATGTAAAACAAACCAAAAAACAATTAACAGAAAATCAGCTATCACTACAGATAAAACTACTTCTTCAAATTTTAATATAGTGCAAAGTAAGCATACCAAGAAAAGTATTTTAGCCAAAATGTACCGTCACAAAGTCCTTCAAAATCTTATAAAAACAGGAGAGAAATCAGGTTCAATGCTTAAAACCTATCGTAGGAAATTAATCTTAGAAGCGTTGATGGACAGTGCAGTTCTTCTCAAAAGAAAGTTATTTATTTTACTGTTAAACAAAATGAAACCACTAACAAAACTAATAACTAAATTACAAAAAAGACTTCTCAATAAGTGAAATGTCAACAGAAAGAACTTCTTAAGTATCTGCAGAGGTGAATGGAATCACACTACGAGCACAGAACCATATTTTAATGAAGAAGCGTGCAAACAAAAGCAAACAAATACAATTGCCATACATAGCAGTGGTCGAGTGAATAATACCATAATGGAACAAGAAGTACTCCTTACAAAAATATGCCCTGAAAAGTTAGAATTACCCCTCCATTCAACTGAATCAGAACGTCTAGTGTACAAATGGCCATGCACGTCAATGTGTAACATTCCCAAACAATGTTTCAAATCTTTACGCCAATTCCTCAATAAATATGTAAACAGCAAAGACAAAAATCAAAATTAAATTACTGCAAAATATGGATACCTGTCCAGTGCGCAAGTACACAGGACTACAAGGACATTCATTGGCCTGCATTACAGGACCTACTTGTAAAACCACTTTCCATGATATCAAAAGGATATCAACACATCATTCAACTATAAGAAATCTAGTCTATAAACTGTACTATTCTAAAAGTACTGCTTTAGCACTAGCAAAGTTAAATAACATCCTTCTACATGGTACAGCGAAAGACCTACTTGAAGAAATTCACTATATCCCGAAAAAATATTTTGGAAGTGAAAGCCATTTACAGAATGAAATAACTTTAAACCAATTAAGCAACAATTCTACACATGGCAACCTTTTGCTAAACACATACAAAAAAGAAATACTAAAATTTAAAAGTACATCAGCTGAAGTACCAAACCATGTATGTGTATGTTGCCGTAGAACTTTTTATAAAAGTAACACAAAAACTGTAGACCTATCATACAAAATAGAGGACAATGAAGATTCTAAATGGTTTGAATTAGCTCTCTACCTTGTAGCAGAAAACAAATACGAAATAACTGAGCCCTTAATACTTTGCAGTTACTGCACTACAAAACTTGACAACAACCAAACTCCTTCACGTGCTATCACAAATAATTTGGAATTATACCCAGTACCAAAACCCCTACAACAACTTAATTTATATGAGAGCATCATAATTCAAACGGTACACCCATTTCAAGCAATAATACGCCTTCAACCAAAAACAGCAAAATTACCTCCCTCTGAATTGGTAAAAGGCATTTGTGGAAAAGTAATTTATTTACCATTAGATCTAAAATAAAATGTGCATACTCTAGGAGTGCAACGTCCAATGCAGCAATCTTTAATTATCTTAGTAAATGGAGTACCTACAAAAGACAAAAAAATATGGCAGCAGCTGGTAGATTTATATAAAGTTAGACAAGCCTTCCAATATCTTAAAGAGAATAATGAATATTACAAAGAAATTAATATTGAAGAAAACTTGAAAGATACAACTGAAATAATTCAAGAAACACAAGAAGCTGGTCAATTTGAGCTACTAGATCCTGCTACAATATCAAATACTTTAGACCATTATACAATTCATCCTTTGCACTGTAATGACACCGTAGAATATGTACTGGAAACTTACCAAATGCGTCAAACAAAAGGATCGCCAATCAGCATATGAGAAAAAAGTATAGAAGCACATGCTTTTCCTCTACTCTTTCCTATTGGCAAAGGAGGAAGGTATGATGATAGACCTATTCAAATATCAGCTTCAGAATACCGCTCATTACGGATGTATTCTGAAGATCCCAGATTTAGACAAAATGTGGAATACATATTCCACATACTCTTTGAAAGTGAACTAGCAACTTTATGTTACGGAGTTGCACACATATTAAAATCAGGATCACACTTTCAAAATATGACAGCTACACAATTATTAGAAAAAGTGCAACAAAAGGATGAGGTTTTACAATCAAATATTACAAATCTATTAGCAATTATGCGTGGTACTAAAGAGTACTGGTTTCGACGTCATGGAGATGTACGTTGTATGATCAGAAACCTTGGCCCACCCACTTGGTTTGTTACATTAAGTTGTGCAGAATATGCATGGGAAGATTTACATGATTTCCTACGCATATCACATAAAAACCAAACAAACATAGATATACTAACACCTGGAGAACTTTGTTCTTTGGATCCTGTTAATGTTTCAAGATATTTTCACCATTGCTTCATTGCTATGCTACATTTTATTTGTAATACAACTGTTCCTCCCCTTGGAGAAGTGCAACACTTCCTTTGGAGAATAGAATACCAAGCCAGAAGAGCACCACATATCCACATGCTTTTATGGATTAAAGATGCTCCTACATTTTGGTCAAGACAGTGATGCCACTGTTTTACAGTTTATTGAAAAATATGTCACTTGTGAAATTCCATCAGAAGCCACAAATAGTGATCTTCATGCACAAATTTTACAATTTCAAAGACACAAATGTGGAAAATATTGTCGTCTCAAATACAAAAACAAAGGGAAATACTACACCAAATGCCGATTTGGTTTCCCTAGACCAGTTACAAATACAGGTCAAGTGAACAACCTCATGTCTTCAGTTAGACATAGGCCCTCATTACGACCCAGGCGGTAAGTGATCGAAATTACCGCCATGGCGTAATGAGCGTTAACGCCATGGTCCGATGGCGATAAGAGCGCCATATTACAACCCATCGCGCACGAGCATTACGCCATGGCGGTAACGTAAACTACGCCATGCCGTAAACAGCCCTTACCGGCCTCGTTAACAGCGCAGGGTGACCTACCGCCACCCATCATTGCGCCGACCGTAGTCAGCGGTCACCGTAATTAGCGGTGACCGCAATTAGGCGGAACCGGAAATAGCGTAATCGCGGCGGAACGGGAAACAGCACAGCGGCCATCTTAAAAAACACAATCCATTGCCATCCTACCCAACCACACCACAACCAACCCTCAAACCCTGACATTCCCATAACCCACCCATTTCCTCAGCCAACCATGCCGAAAGTTGTCAAGAAGGCATGTGACAGGCAGCGGCAGGAGCGCTTCAGTCGTGAGGAACTGCAAATGCTTGCAGACACGCTCCAGGAGAAGGCCGATGTTGTCTTCTCCACTGAGATGACCCGGACAGCCATAGGCCGCAAAAAGGAGGTGTGGGAACTTGTGGCACAACGTGTCAGTGCTGTTGGAACCACCCCACGCACCTCCAAACAGTGCCGCAAGAGATGGGACGACATGCGGATCAGGGTCCGGGGCATTATGTCTGCCAACCGTAACCTGGCCCTGGGAACTGGCGGGGGAGCAGACTCACCACTGAAGATGCAGCCATGGGAGGAGACATGTGCCTCTCTGATTGGCATTGAGTGCATCGAAGGTGTCGGCGAGATGGAGAGAGGGGCCCCGACATCTGGAGACACAGGTAGGTGCCTCATATCCAGCCTTGCAAGACACCCTGATACACTTGCACGTGACAATCACAATGTGGCAGACGCAACACATCAGCAAATGAGCCACACCCTGCGCACATGCAGCATGTACACTGTACAGTAGGCAGACACACACCTGCATGCAAAACCGAACCTAAAGGGAGGCAACCTGTATGTCACGGGCTACTAACTCCACCATCTATCCATTACACTCTTCACAATGCCTGTTCAATGTCATCTGAACCATCAATAACAGTCACCCTCCTCTGCTCCACCACAGGCTCGCAATCGGATACTGGCAGGGACGACAGCACCAGCACCCCAGCCAAGAAGGCCAGGAAAGTGGGAGAAGGGAACCATGCATCCACCTCTGCTGGACCCAGGCAGAAGCCACGCCAGGCTGAAGAGGCCAGGGCAGCAAAGTCCCCCGAGGAAGGGGTCGTGACAGCGCCTGCAGCCCAACAACACCCACTGTTGCCCACTGAGGGCAATGTGTCAGCAGGGAGCAGTATGCCTGCTCCGACAGTGATGTGGAGGATGACACTGGACTTGACCACAACACGCAACTGCACTCACCACACCTATCCCCAATCAGCCATCATGGAGATGACACCCAGGGCCCATCGCCAGCTAATTCATGGCCAGCAACTCCAAGCCCAGTGGGAGTTGTGGAAGATGGGAGTAGTCCCATTGGTCCCCCATTGGCACCCTCCATTGGGCCAGAATTCCAGCTGTCGCTGGAGCAGATTGCCAACAGGCAGGAAGCACTGGGCACACTCCTCACGCAGCATGTTGCAGAATGTGGAAGTGCCAGTGCAGCCATGGAGAGGAGTGCTGATGGCATCAGGGCTGCCATCCAAACTGCCAGCAGGGACATATGCACCGAACTTGCTGCAGTGCGGCAGATGATGAGCCAGCTCATCCAGACAATTGTGGACACATGCCGTACTGAGCAGCCCGGTACATCCTCAGCTGCAAGTTCAGCACAAGCCTCTCCCGTCCGCAGGTCATCCAGGACCCTGAGGAGCACAGGCAGGGGGGCCCCAGGTTCCGGGAGAGGGGGCAGTCAATAGTGTGCTAAACTATACACACTTCACCACGGGCACTGTCACATGTTTGCAGGGTGTTCAGGGGGGAGGGGGAGGGGGGAATTGGGTGTGTTGGAGTGTTCAGGGGGGAGGGGGAGGGGGGAATTGGGTGTGTTGGAGTGTTCAGGGGGGAGGGGGAGGGGTTCTGTTATACCTATTCAGAAGAACAATACACTTTTTCTTTTCTCACAAACGAAATGTGTGGACATTGCTCATTGCGTATGTGTGCTTTATTGTTTTACAGTCCACAGTGTTGACATACCAGACACACACAGTGCCCCAAGTGCCATCCATATGTTACACACTCGCTGTGTGTGCTAGAAGTATCGGTCAATGACATTCTGACGCATTATATGCCCCTCCTGTGCATCGCTGCCTCCCTGAGGTGCTGCCCCATCCCCATCATCATCATCCCCATCATCAGGTGGTTGTGGTTCTGCGTCAGGGGGCAGAGGCACGTTTCGTCTGATGCGCATATTGTGTAGCATGACACATGCCATGACGATCTTTGCAACCTTCTCATGGCGGTACAGGAGTGCCCCGCCAGACCTGCTGAGGCAGCGGAAACGTGCCTTCAGTAGGCCAAAAGCATGCTCTATCACCACACGGGTATGTGCATGGGCATGGTTGTAGTCCTCCTCATGCTGGTTCGATGGGTTCCGCACTGGTGTGAGGAGCCACCTCTTCAGGGGATATCCCGCATCACCTGTAAAATGTGAGAAAAGAATGTGTCAGGAACGAGATTGATATGTGAACATGACGCACAACCATGCCTTGATTCTGACTGTTACTGTGCACCAATTGGAGTTGTGGTTATGGATTTACACTGTGCAACCAGTATGTGTTCATGGCTCTCATGTACTGTTTTGCATGCAAAAACACAATGCAGGGAGGACAATTGCCTTGTGAGTGGCCATCCACTGTGTCCGTTCAGGCTGTCATTCATGTGACCTTGCACGTGTCCTGTGAGCTTGAAGCTCACATGATAGCAACATTGATGTCTGGCTCATTATGACCCCAGTGAGCATTACTGGTGTCAATGGGGACAGTTTGTGGGTCTTGTAGTGGTGCATTGATGTTCCTGTCTGTCATGTGCCTCCTTTGTGCGCAGTTGTGGAGGACAGGCCTTTCAGTAGTTGGTGCATGGTGACGTGCATGTTGGTGGTTTTCTTTAGGGTCAATGCGGTCACAATTTGCACAATGCACTTGCAGATGGTTGTGTCGTTTTTGGGATGCACTTTCATTCACATGTTGGGATGATTAGGTCAGGCATGATGTGTACACTACTCTGTTGACGTCAGTGCTGCCACAGGGAATGATCTGGCTACTGCTAGTTGCACCCATGTGACGTATGCATCACCCCCCTGTTTCTGCCAGATGAAATATGCATTGGTACGTCATTCAACACCCACTTTGCATTTACGTGCTCATGACATTAGACTCACCGAGTAGGTAGGATCTTGGGCCTGCATGTCGCTCCATGTAGCGTGGTATTGTGGAGTTCCGAAGGACCACAGAATCATGGGTTGATCCGGGGAATCTGGCACAACAATGTGTGATGATCCTGTTGGAGTCACAGACCATTTGCACGTTGATTGAGTGGAAATGTTTACGGTTGCGGTACGGTACCTCCATGGCATGTGGGACCACCAATTCAACATGGGTGCAGTCAATGGCACCAATGCAACCAGGTATGCCGGCCAGTGCATGGAAACCCACTTTGGTGTTGGCAATCTCCTGGGCAGACCGTGGTAATGAGATGTGGTCATCTGTGTGCTTGAGGAGGGCATCGAGCACTTGCATCAGTGTACGCGAGAATAATGGTTGTGATATGCCATGCAAGTGCCCCACTGTGTGCTGGTAGGTGCCTGTGGCCAGGAAGTGGAGCACGGACACTACCTTCAGTAGGGGGGGGTGGCAGTGGGTGTTTCAATCATGCTGACGATGTCGTTGTGTATCATGTCCACAATGGTGGTGATGGTGTCCCGGTCCAGTTGGTACAGGGTGTGGATCTGCTCAGCGGTGAGGTTGAATGGGCTGGCTCTGATGCGTGGGATTGGGGGCTGCCTGCGTGGTGGCACTGGCTGTGCTGGTGGGGCTTGCTGGGCCTGCCTTGCCCTCCTTCTCCTCCTGCGTCTCCTCTGTGCAGCCTGTTGTTGTTGTTGTTGTAGTTGCTGTTGTAGCACTCGCATTGCTATCAGGTCCTCCAGCCCCAACATTGCTAGTCCTATTGGTATCATTGTGGAGTGTGACTGGGTGTGGGAAGGGGTGGGGTGTGCTCTTTTTGTACTTCCTGAGTCTGTATTGCCTTCACCTGTGCTGTTTCTGTGCACCTGTGGCAGCTGCATTCACTTTACATGGCCCTTTACGGTTGGTTCGCGATGGCGTAATTAGCACCATGGCGGTAAGGTACTTAACGGGCTGGGTGATGGCGTTAGGGGCATGTCCGCTTGGGTCGGCATTCGCGTACCTTTCCGCCATGGCGCTAAGTACGGTGTGGATGTTCGCATGCGCGCGCCCTTGGCGCAGTCAGCGGCAGCGTTAGCTACGATGCAGCTAATGACATCGTAGTTTACGGTCACGGGTCGTAATCGGCCCTAGCGGAAGACGGAGGCGGTAATCGTTTACCGCCATCGTTTTTCGCTTTGCGCCAGGGTCGTAATGAGGGCCATAGTGTTAAAGGTAAGTCACCTAAAAATACATATTACATAAAAAGAAAAGAAGAAGAAAAATATATCAATGATTATAATCCAATCATTGCCCACTTATGGAATGCAAACATAGATATGCAGTACATTGCAGACAATTCTACTGCAGTTGCACGATATGTCACAGCATACTTAACTAAAGCAGAAAAGACAGAGCTCCAAGACCTCTGGAATGACCTGTCATCAGATAAAACAGTATCTCAACAATTATACAGCTTGGGCATAAAAATACTCACCCATAGAGAATGTGGATCATATGAAGTAGCTGATCGTTTAACTGGTACTGCATTGTATGGTAAATCTGAAAATATAGTTTGGCCAAGTCTTGGTCCAGCTAAATCTAGAAAAAGAGTTCTAAAATCATATGAAGATATAGAAACAATAGCCAAACATGATCCCAACAGCCAAGACATTTTAACAAACAATTTATTGGACACATACTACCCAAATAGAAGTAATACTTTGGAAAACATGTGTCTATACCACATAGCCCAAAACTACACATACAAAAATAATATGAAACCTGATGAAAAAAAAGGTAAATATAGAGTGACAAACTGTGAAGGTAGCTTAGTTAAACTCACTAAACCAAATTTAATTAATCATATCAAATTGTCATTAAAGACTCCTCAACATAAAGAAGTATATTACATGTCCCTGCTACAACTCTACAAACCATGGAGAAAAGAAGAACAATTACTAGATAACTATGACTCATATGAGGATGCTTTCAAAGCAAATGAAAGCACTATAACTGATGTAAACTTTACACAGTACAAAAAAATGTTGCACAATGAACAGCAACACGAAGAAGAACTCCAAGCCCAACTAGATAAGGACACTCCTGACAGTAGTCAACCTTCTGTAACAGGAAGCCAAGAACCACTGGGAGAACCACTAATAATAAATGAGGCAGAATTAGCTATGATAGAAGTAGAAAACAGCATGTGTCAGTATGAATATAAGGAAGACTTAACTATACTACAATGAAAACTAAACAATGAGCAAAGTAGCATTTTTCAAGAAGTAACAAAACAAATTGCACATGGTGTAAAACATGAAAATAAAGAATGTTCCTGCCATAATTATAAACCTATACTACTGTACGTCAGTGGTAAAGCTTGTTCTGGCAAAACATTCCTAATCAAAATCATTAGTAAGTTCCTTCAACAATTGACAAACAACAAACTGTCAGCTGTTGTCACTGCCCCCACAGGTTTAGCTGCCTACAACATAGATGGTGTTACATTACACCGATTAATACTATTACCAGTAGAACACCAGAACAAATTAGACTATGACAAACTTTCTGCAGAAGCTGCAATGGAATTACGCAGAGTATTGAAACAAATGAAAATGCTACTAATAGATGAAGTGAGCATGGTCTCCAAGCTGATGTTAGCTTTGATTCACCTCAGATTACAAGAAGTACTCAAAACAGACTACGAAGAGCTCTTTGCAGGAAAACACATTATTGTTTTTGGAGATCTGCTTCAATTAACACCAGTAAAAGGTGAGCCTATTTTTAAAACATTAGGACACAAACTCTGCCGTAAAACTGTTGGCAGCATTGGAAATGTCAACCTTTGGAAACATTTCCAATACAAAGAATTAACAGAAAACATGTAGCAATCTGCAGATCTCACTTATGCCAACATTTTAAAAAGTATCAGAGTTGGTATACTTTCTAAAGAAGCAGAAGCAATATTGAAAACCCGGCACATTAATGCACTTTATGGCGATAATGCATGTGCTAGAGATGTTATGGAACAATTAGCCCACAAAAATGTCAATTATATGACCTTAATGCCAACTCTTGCAAGCTGTTTCAAATTCAATGAAATTATGCTGAGTAAAGAAATGCAACCAATCATGGAAATTAGCGCCACAGACAAACTAGATGTACATGGTATGACACTACCCATGTGTGACCAAGCCACAACAAGACTAAATAGTTTAGAAAAATCAATCTCAAACACAGCAGGCTTAGAAAAGATATTAAAATTATCCTTAAATTGCAGAGTAATGCTTAAACGTAACCTTGACGTGGACCAAGGACTAGTTAATGGAGCACTGGGTACAGTTGTTGGCTTTCAAACATACCCACGCGACAGCAAAATTCAGTTTGTCAATATACTCTTTGACAAACTTTCAGAAGTAAAAAGGATAGGACGCTCAACAGCTAGATTCCTTCTCTTCAAAGATATGTATGTACGCAGAGAACAATTTTCTCTAATTCTTGCATACGCAGTCACGATTCATAAATCACAAGGTCTTACCCTAGACAAAGCAATGATAGATATGGGTAACACAGTCTTTAAAGAAGGCATGAGCTATGGAGCACTATCACGCTTACGTACACTTGACGGTCTATTTCTAATCAACTTTGATGCAAGTAAAATAAACGCTGATATTCCTTGCATTTTAGAATACAATAGACTTCGCTCACCACACCCCCCCCACCTAAACACATATTCTGTTCCACAAAAAGTAAAACGTTATAAAAGAAAAATAAATCAAACAGAAATACAACAGGATGTCACTGCATATCCTCCAAAGAGAGTAAAAGAAACTAATACTTCATCAAGTACCACAAGCAAAAAAGAATCAATTAGGGAAAGTAAACCAGGTACTTCTTTAAAGAAGGAAGACAAACTCCAAAAAAAGTAGTTAGATACAGAACTACCTGGACCATTCAAATTCTCAAATATAGTTGGTGTAAATTGCTACGCAAATGTAGCAATGAATATTCTATTTCAATTACCACCAATTGTTGACAACATTTACTTACACAGTACAGACCCATTGTGTTTACAAATGTTAGTACTTCACAGAAATGCAGCAAACAATCCTGACAACACGTATAGTGTTTATGGAATAAGACAACAATTGGACTACTGTGCTGGAATGGTGAAATTCACTATAAATTCACAGGAAGATCCACAAGAATTTCTAATGTACTTACTACAAGTACTGGAAAACAAAAACATACCTATAAATGAAATCTTTCAGATTTCATACATGTGGAAACATACATGCACTCTCTGCAACAATGTGACACAAGAAGAAATCCCCAATGAACGCTTCATATATATATATCAATACCAAATTGTGAACCCATTCCATTTCAGCGACTTGTACAAAATGCAAACCATGGTAGATTATGCTCTGCCTGCAATTCAGATAATCGTTCCACGTTAGTAATACAAACACATAGTAAATACATAATACTAATTCTTCTACGTTACAATGCAGATGGTACCAAAAACAACTGCAAGCTGACTGGATTCACACATGGTCAAATATCACTTGGTAGGAAAACCTTCACAACAATAGGTATAATCTACCACGCAGGAGCCACAACCAATTCAGGGCACCACACTGCATATATAAAAAAGAAATGTGGATGGTTTGAATGTAATGATAGTACCATTACTCTAAAGCAGAGATTACCAGGAAATCTCACAAATGCTTATTTGATGTTCTTAAAACCAACATTTGATAACTAAACTGTATTTAAACCCTAAGTAAACTTGTGTTAAAAAAATATAAACTGTTAGAATACTCCAAAAGCTATCTAACTGCTCAAAGATTCTACAACAACTAATCAGATAAATGAATACCACTAAATACGCCAATTGGTATCTAACTGTCCCAAAATTTAACAATATCCAAATAGATAAATCAATACCAGTAAAATATATCAAAAAAATAGACAGTTAGAATACGCCAATTGGTATCTAACTGCTCCAAAATTTTATAATATCAAAACAAATAAATAATATGTTACTTCTCCAAAAAAATACAACAAGCCAAAGTATAAAGCATTAGCCAGAAACAAGTGAACACTGAAAACAAACAAACAAATAAACTGTAGCATAACAGAAAAAGGTTTTTTTTTAAACCAACATGGATTTTCTTTTTCTCCCACAGACCCAATGATTTTAGCAACAAATACAGAAACTGAGCAAATTGCACAATACTCTGATTTGTAATCTACCAAATATGAGGGACCAAAAAAAAAAATAGTATATTGATTATACAATGTAATAAGTCATTACAAAATACTAATACTAACATGCTATTTTCTTTTATCACAGAAATGAACAAGAAAAACATGGACTCCCGTTACTAGACCAAACAGTAAGTATACAATAATAAGGAGAACCATAGCAGCATATCACATCCATAGTATCTAATACCTTTGTTCCTTATACATTTGTTTTTCACCCAAAGTTATAAGCAAATATGAATGTGATATGCTGCGGTTGTTGTTGCCAGGGCATACAGTCTTGGGTGCATTGGCCATGCACCCAAGACTCTATGCCCTGGCAACAACCACCGCAGCATATCACATCCATAGAGTCAAACATTTCAACTGTGGTCTATGGAAACTTTTAATGTCCGCGGACATTATGAGTGTTCTTAGAACACTTTCAACTTGACAGCGAACAATACGGACAGCGTTTTCAGGACACCCCCTACGAACATTTCAGAACAACGCGATAGTTCTTAGAACACTTTCAACTTGACAACGAACAATACAGACAGTGTCCTCAGAACACCCCCATTTCATTTATTTGCGAACATTTCAGGACACCATGAGTGTTCTAAGAACACATTTAACTTGACAGAGAACAATACGGACAGCGTCCTCAGGACACCCCCATTTTGTTTATTTGCGAACATTTCAGGACACTGCGAGTGTTCTTAGAACACATTCAACTTGCCAGCGAACAATACGGACTATGCCTTCAGGACACCCCCTACGAACATTCCAGGACACCAGGGGTGTTCTTAGAAACGTCTTCAGAACACCCCCATTTTGTTTATTTGCGAACATTTCAGGACACCGCAAGTGTTCTTAGAACACATTCAACTTGACAGAGAACAGTACGGACAGCGTCTTCAGGACACCCCCTACGAACATTCCCCGGACACCGCAAGTGTTCTTAGAAGCGTCTTCAGAACACCACCATCTTGTTTATTTGCAAACATTTCAGTACACCGCGAGTGTTCTTAGAACACATTCAACTTGACAGAGAACAATACGGACAGCGTCCTCAGGACACCCCCATTTTGTTTATTTGTAAACATTTCAGGACACCGCGAGTGTTCTTAGAAAACATTCAACTTGTCAGCCACAACCCCCATTCATATTTGCGAACATTTCAGGACACAGCGAGTGTTCGACAACGTCTTCAGAACACCCCCATTTTGTGTATTTGCGAACAATTCAGGACACCGCGAGTGTTCTTAGAACATATTCAACTTGACAACGAACAATACGAACAGCGTCCTCAGGACACCCCCATTTTGTTTATTTGCGAACATTTCAGGACACTGCAAGTGTTCTTAAAACAGTTTCAGTTTGCTTCCGAACAAAACGGACACATATTGAGTCCTCAGAACACCCCCCATTCAGTTTATTTAGAACATTTCAGAACATCCATGATGTCCGCAGACAAATGAAACACAAAAAGAATGTCTAACACATAAAAAACACAACTTTCGTCCTATCTCATACACTCCCACCCTCCCCAAACACTCCTACACACCAACACACTCTACTAAATACGAATTTTGAACAAAGTTTCACCGCACTGTCCGCGGACGACCGCAAATCCAAGATGGCGAGCGCTACCGAAAATCTGACGCGCTTCACGATCCACGCCGTCCAATCAGCGAACACGTTGCATGTCCGCGAACATCACGCAAGCCGATTGGCCAATCAGGAAACTGTCCGTGGAGCGAACAGGGAAGTGTGTCCGCGGACCGGACACAGATATCACTAATTTTTTTGGACCTACTTTTAGGTCATTTTAAAAAAAACTACTGGATGGATTTTTACCAAATTAGCAAAAGCACGCTTTCGGGACCAAGCTGCTGCTCCTGGTCCAAATTTGGTGAAAATCCATCCAGCGGTTTGGGCTGTAGACGCGAGCAACATTTTTTTCCCATTCAGTCTATGGGAAAAAGAAAGTTTTGGGACCCCCCTATAACTTTGCCCCCCCTGGACGAATCCTCACCAAACTTTGCAAAACTATTCAGAGTGACCAAAATACATTTTTTGCAAAGTTTGGTGAAGATCCGTCCAGGGAGATCGAAGTTATAAGCCGCCCAAAAAGTGCTCTTCCTATGGAAACAGCAACTTAACCATAACTACATGGCCACTACCGTGGCCATGTAATATCAGTATGTCCATTTTATACAGCAATAGCCTCTTGCTCATCATGGTGCTCTCTCATTGTTTGCCACATTGTTGTTGCTATCAATGTTGCCCATAGTGCTTATGATTACTTCTTAGGAAGAAAACAAATACTTTCATCGGGAAATCTCATAAAATATTCTGCCAACTGTTGTATCTGCTCCACAAGCTCCACAAGCAATTGGCTGATTGCAGGATGATTGATAGTGTTCTGGATGAATACATAAAATTAGCATTTTCGCCAAACCAAATGAGGATGTGCTTCCAGCAAATAATAAAAGACCAAAGCCAGTAGATTGTGAATGTCGTTACTCCACAAACCCATCCAAGCGTTCAAGTTGCATCAGGCAATAAACAGATCTGCCTGCGAATTTCAAATATCAGCCAGTTTATCAGAGGTCGATTCCTATGATCCCTCAAGAATACACACATATTGGTTTGTCATCCAACAAGATAAGGATGCTCTTCAATCAAGAAATAAAAGACCATTCCCAACAGTTTGTGTGCATCCTCATCAGACAGGACCATCTGTACTTGCTGTACTATATTCAGGTAGCTGGAGGATTTGCTCTATGATAGCTGTGAGCAATCTCCTCACAATTCGACCATTTTGAGGATCTTGCAAAAACATGTGAATGTCAGTAGTTCTCCCAACCAATGAAGGATACGCATGAAGAATGAAGAGGAAAATAGCAAGAATGATCCGATGAACGTTGCCATTAGGTACCACCATGGACACCTCTGTGAGAAAGGAATTGGAGAACTGCTCCCTCTTCCAATTGTCAAAGATGAACTCTAGGTCTGGCATTTCCTTTCCTTTAAAGACTTCAATATGTCTCAGTCCAATGTCAGCAAGCTCCTGTGCCTCAAGAACACTAGCTTTTTCACTCCTTGCTTAGCAGCTACAAAGAGTGTCTCGGAAGAACCACAGTCTAATGAACTCTGTATCTGTCTACTGGGCAGTCACTACATCCTTCTTCCTCATCATCGATCTAGTCTTTACATGCTGAACTTCTTTTCCGTGGCTTGCTTCTAAATGGGGTGCGGGTGAAGCGACCTCACCGGTGTAGTCTTTCACGTCACCGAGGAATATCCATGCACGTCTTCCTAGCACCTTCACTGCCGGTGGAGTGATGTCCTCTACAATGAAAGGACCATTAAACCTGCATTGATGCCATTTGTGGACAAAGTTCCTGATCAGGGTTTGATCTCTGGGAAACAAGTTTGATAATAATAGTTCACTGGATCCAGTTGCTGTATGGTCTTCATCTGTGTTCTGAGACCAACGCCCTGTCCGCTTGAGTTGATCTGAAATGATAGAGATACTTGCAGTCATACATGTTAAGTAGACACGTAGATCATCTCCTAACAATTCTGCTGTTGTCTGGGCATCACTTCTAGTCCTCGATGGAGGAGTGAGAGGCATTCTCATTTGTCTCCCTGTTACTAGTTTGTGGGGCGTGAGGTGGTGGTCCGAGCCTGGTTGATTCCTCAGTGCATATAATGCAAGAGGCAGGCAATGCAGCCATCCTTTTTTCAAAGTTAACTTTAACTTGTTTATCCTTTCTTTGAGCAAACTGTTGAGTCTCTCACATATTCCATTTGCTTGTGGGTGATAAGCTGGTACTCTGTGTAGGATATTTCTCCTCTGTGAACGATAGTGAGCTAAAGACTCTGGTTAAGGTTCTTGTAACCAGGACTCATGTCTGGCAGAGAGTCTCCCAGGACCCCCCCCCTGTTATTTGCATATTTCAAGTAACTTTAGGTCTCACCTTAAGTTACTAGGGCAATCCAGACGTGGACCCCTTGCTCACTATTCTTAGAGAGGCACAGCTACACCCTACTGATGAGGTTCAACCAGACCAATACATGTGTCTGGGGTTGCTGTTGGTACTCTTGTTCAGAGGAGAATTGCCTAGCATTTTGGTGCAGGACTACCCAGGGCAGGAGAAAGACTGACATATGTAGGCTATTTCTCCTCTGTGAAAGATAGTGCGCTAAAGACTCTGGGTAAGGCTCTTGTAACAGAGACTCATGTCTGGTAGAGAGTCTACCAGGAGCCCCCTTGTTATTTGGATAAGCTGGGGAAAACCTTTGCTTTATGCTAGGCAATAAGCTAATTTGTTCAAACACTTCATTCACAAAATATGTGCCATTATCTGATCTCAATACCTCACAAATGCCCTAGGAATCTAGGAAATACTACTCAGACTAAGAACTTTACAGCGCAAGTGGCATCTGGGTGTGTGCATGGACCAGCCTCGATCCACCTAGAAAAGGGGCACACCTCCGCTATCATATGCCTATATCCATTACAGACTTGCAGCATGTCAACATAGTCAATATGTAAATAATGAAAAGGACAATTTGGTCGAGGTATAACTCCTCTGACTGTTCACAGTGTGTGCCCAGCAGTAAACCTTTGACATACGATGTAATTTACTATTTTTAAAGCAACGTGTTCTAACAAATTCGGTACAAACCATTCCACAATAGTTGCTGCAAGGCTTTCCCTAGTGACATGTGCAGGTTAGTGTAGTTGTTCCAATGGCACCCTTAATAAGGCTACAGGCATCACCGGTTTACCAGTTCCTTCCTATCGCCACAATGCCATGGAAGAGGATAAAGAACACCCCCCTCCGTGTCCACAGATCTTTCTCGTCCTGTGATGCTCCACCTTGAACTTCCATCAATTGTGTCTTCGATAAGTTATTAAAGCTTCCCTTTACAATAATCATTACCACCATTCTTTCCTTCACATCAGGGGTATCAAAGCTCATAATATCTGTCGAATATGCAACTCATTTTGTTTCTTCATCTGTGGCTTGGTTTCCACGTGCACACTTAACGATCACAATGGCTACTGGGAGTAATAGTGCTTTAATAAGTCTGTCCAATAGAGCAGCGTGTTTCACTGGAGTGCCGTCCGCTCTGAGGTGGCCCTTCCTTTTCCAAAGTGCTAGCCCTGCGTGTACTGTCGACGTCATATAGGAGGAGTCACAGTACACGGTTACCTCCTGGTCTGCGTTGTTCTCGAGCGTGACAATCAGCGCCACTAATTCTGTAGCCTATTCTGAAAAGTGAGACGGTAATCGTGCACTTGTCATTACTTCAAATTCCATGTTAGCTGTGTACCTTATCACAGCGGCACCTGAATATCTTTGCCCATTAGTTTGATACATTTTTGAAGATCCATCAATAAAGATAATCTCCTCAGCTGCTAAAGCATTTTCTTTCACTCTCAGGATTTCATTATAGAATTCCTCATAGTTTGAGCAATCATGTGAATGCTCGTCTTCTGTCAGTGGTTCAGCTACAAACATGGCAGGGTTCACTGTCTTACATCTGACTATTGCAATCGCTGGATTCGATATGACCACCTCATAAGCAGAAGCTCTTTGAGATGTCAATGTACCTTTAGGTTTTTCCAAAACAGAAAATAATGCATGCTCAACAAACATCATCATGGAACACCCCATTACTATGCTAGCAGACCTTTCAATTGCGAATGCGGCAGCTGACAAAGATTGTTCGCAGGGGAAGTGACCCCTCATTACTGGGTCCAAAATCCCACTATAATATGCAAACGGCTTGTACCCCAACATAGTTCTCTATGTGAGAACTACCCTTCATAACCCTTCCATTTGTGTGTGAGAATAAAAATAATTCCTGAGAATATTTAGGAATCCCTAAAACTGGAGCTTTGCAAATTGCCTTCTTTAACTCATCAAACCCTTCCTCCATTTCCTTAGTCCATACAATATTTATCTGATTTGATTGAGCTTTTTTCAGGGCCTACAACAACGGCCTTGTGTATGAACTATAATCGAATACCCATGCTCTCACATAATTGCATAGTCCCAAAAACTGTTGCATGTGCTTGATCGTGTGTGGTTTAGCTGTTTTCAAGATTACCTCATCCCTTTCAGGTGTGACCTTTCTTTCCTTCATTCGAGATTGACTGACCTATGTATAACACATCTTCTTGGCAATACTGCATTTTTTCTTTGTCCACTTTGTATCCTTTCTCTGCTAGAATAATCATTAGCTGAACTGAGTCACGTCTACACTCTTCTTCTGATGTGCTGCAGATCAAACTATCATCTACGTATTGCAGCACGACATTTGGCAAATCAATATTGCTTAAGTCCATCTGCAGGACTCTATTAAAAAATGATACAGACTCACAGAAGCCCTGGGGTAATCTTGTGCTTTTTAACTTTGTCTGAAAGTAAATGACATTAGACCTTGGGATTCTTTATGCAATGGGATTGAGAAAAATGCATTTTTCAAGTCAATCACAGTGAAATATTGCGCCTCAACAGGGATACTACATAAAATTGTCGCTGGATTTGGAACTAGAGGAAACACGGCCTCTACAATTTGGTTAATCGGGCGCATGTCCTGAATTAAACGCCACAACACCACATTCCGTTTTTTGACAGGATACACTGCGGTATTGCATGGTGACTCTGACATCACTAAAATGCTTTGATCGATCATGGCAGATAACATCTTAAAAATACCCTCGTCTGCCTCTCGAGACATGGGAACTGTCGTCCTTGAGGTAAAATTGCTTCTGGCTTCAATTTAATCTTGACTTCTACAACCCCCTTCAATAGGCCTACGTCATATGGGCCTGTAATCCATAAAGAAACTGGCACTTTTGCCATATCTTCATCAAAAAATGCAGGACGCTGTCTCACTATCATCATTCTTAGTGGAACCTCACATCTTTCTGCCCTAACCCAAAAATCTGTTCCCCCTCTTCGTCCATGGGAATCTCTGGTCTAAAGAGAAACTCATCAGGTATTCTCATAGTCTTACCAACTAAACCCGGCAGCAATGTTAGAAAAATGCGTACCCCATAATGAAATACTTCTGGTTCTAACGGTACCCCTTGTATGGCTGTTTGTCCTGTAAATACCATAATGAATTTGCTCACATTTAAATAATGTATTCCTAGCGTTGAACACACTATGGGCCTCATTCCGAGTATGGAGGTAGTCATGGCGCTATTTGCAGCATGACTACCTCCCATACCGGGTCCGGGTCCGATCTAGTTCAATGGGGACTTACCGGTCCATTCCGACCCCCCATTCCCATTTGAGGGCTCAATGGGAATGGGGAAGTAGTTAATAATGGTACCGCAATTTGCGGTACCGTTACTAGCTCTCTGGTCCCTTAGCAGCTCACGCTTAAGGCGCCTGGTAAAACCTGGCGCCCATTGCAGGACCCGCTAAGGGACCTCGGAATAGGGCGCAAAGGGATTACCGGCACCGATGTCCTTAACCATGCCCGGTATCCCTTTGCGCCCACCTCAGAATGAGGCCCTATGCCTTCATCAGTAAAAGAAGTCGTCATATTCAATTTCGTCAATAAATCTCCACCCAGTATATTAACTAGTGTCTGTTTTGAATACAACAATGGAACGGATATATTGCCTTGTTCTATAGAGACTGGAATTTTTTCAGTAAAAGAAACTCTACTTGTAGCTCCTGTGAAACCTTGAGCATTCATGGCATTGCCTGATAGTAAAACATTTCTCTCCCGTATACATGAGCGAGTTGCACCCGTGTCTACCAAAAAAGAAAAAGATTTGCCTCCTATCATAACATCAACCCTTGGTTCCTCTTGAGGATTTGGCGTTACTGATAGTACTGAACACATCAAGTCACTCAGTGAGCTGTCCTATTGTGGGTTCATACTTATTCCTGTGCCCGTGAAAGGATTTCCACCCTCAATAGTAACACCCCCTATTTTAGGAGTCAATCACTGTCCTGTATTTGTTCTCTGCTGTATTTGCATGGGTGCTTGCTGTGACTGCACTTGTGGTGGATTCAATGGTGCTTGCTGTGGTTGCAAAGCCTGTTGTATTCTCAGCACTTGTGCTTGGTACACTGTTTGATCTTGAGCAAACCTGTCTCTTCCTTGTGAGCTATAAGCAGGCAGAAAAGTGGTCTCCCCTCTTGAGAACTGCCCATTCTGTACATATCCTTGGCTCCCATATGTTTGTGCTATATGCCCTATCATTCCCGATGTTCAACATACAAGAGGGAGTCTTCTAATTTGGCCTCTATGCATGCCCCGATTGCCATTCTGCACAGGCTGAAACCCACCTTGGTTACTCTGGAAGTTCCCTTGATTATTCTGAAAGCCTCCTCTTCCACTGAAGTTTCCTCAACCTCATGGTATAAATCCAGTCCCTACTTGATTGAACTGCCACCGGCTGTGATCCTAACCCTTCTCCAATAGTTAACATTGCCACTTCTATAGCAAACTTTGATAGCTTTATCAGTACCAAATTAGCCTCCCGGCACCCGACGTTAAACTTGGGAGTTTTCACTTTAAATTATCCTTATCCATTTGGGGCCATGAAATACTGTGATTTGACCCCTCCTTTTTCTAACAACGGGAACTGCGCGATCCAAAAATTGCATTGATCCCCCATTGTTTGCCTGTCCATAGCAGGGACAATAGTTCCACACTGTCTTCTTCCCGGTAATTACCTTAGTCTGCTGACATAGGGTGGGGAGTCCCCCCTCACACTATGGGATCGCCTTTTAGGTCGATCTGGCCGCGCCAGGGGCTCTGGTGTACTCAATTTAGGTAGGTCCAGATCTGACCATCTAATTTCCGTGTCTGTTGGAGAACACCCTTCAGGATCACATGCATTAGCTCCCTCCTCCCCACGGTAGGTTTCTCTGTTTTCATCTGACATATCTTGTCCCCAACTAGTATGACTTCCATCCATTATTCAGAGTCAGCTTGTCCAAAGACAAGGCTATATGCTCTAGGCTGAACAAACGTCACTCCTTGCCCTGCGACTGCGCACCTTCAAATCAATCATTCTTTTTCATTTTTTT
Organism: Ambystoma mexicanum; assembly: GCF_040938575.1. Taxonomy (NCBI): domain Eukaryota; kingdom Metazoa; phylum Chordata; class Amphibia; order Caudata; family Ambystomatidae; genus Ambystoma; species Ambystoma mexicanum. The sequence continues at coordinate 1,151,464,475 of NC_090926.1, read as the reverse complement.
ATTCTCTTTTGGTCCTCATTTAATGATAAACTGTATCGATTTTTTCTTCAATGTTTCTTAGATCAAAATCGTCCTCTATATTTGCACTAGACGGACCTGGCATTGGTTCATGTGTCGGGAAGAATTCTTCTATGTCCTTCCATGCTACTACTAGATTAGGTTCCATGAACATGTTCTCTATGCCATCAATACTGTACACCCTTTGCCTTCTCTTGTGTTCTATTTCCTGGTTAAACTCTCTTTGTTTCCTTGCTTCCTCCCTTACCGTTTCCTCTTCCTGTCTTTTCACCTCTCTTCTCTCATTTGCTCTACACACTTCTTTATCTCTGTGTCTTTGTATTCTTTATCTCTTAACTTCTGTTCTTCCTCTTCCTCTCTTTTCTTTTCTAGCCTATCTCATTCTTCGATTGCTCTTTGTCTGTTATACTTCCTTTGCTCCTCCACCTTTTCCTGATTTTTGAACCGCTCATCTTGATACAGCTGTTCTCGCCACTGTCTACTCTTTCTTTTGGCCTCATCTTCTTTCAATCGTTTCTCTCTTTCTTTATCTTTCTTATCCTGTTCGTCCTGATCTTCATTCTATCTTACTTCCTCGATACTCTTTCCATCAAGTTTGAGCAATATCTGATCGCCCATCCATTCGTTCTGTGCAAGGGCTAACTCATCAGCTTTATTTTTCTCTCCTTTCCATTTTTTATTTCTCTATCTATATCTAGAGATATAACTAGTCAGTCACTTCTCTAATTTTCCCATGAGAGTTTAGGAATCGCATCTCTTTCTGAAGTCTTTTCAGGAGTCTTGTCACTGTTACATGCAGGCGACTTATACTTTGGGTTGATATACCCTGTCGCTGCTTTAAGTTCTCTTAAAGGATATAATCTTTCGTGCTATTGCCATTTACTTCAGGCTTGGTAGTGGCCATTGTGGCCATAGCATGAACATTTTATCTGCCAAACCCTTAACCCATTCTGCACTTTACCGCTTAAGCATGGGTGCGTGTTTGGGCAACTGTCTGCAGAAATGTATACACGGAGTAATATCCTCCATCATAACATAGTCACAATCGACAGTCATAATTTACCGTTATTTTCACAAAGAAATGCTTTCCAGAAAAATAATGCATTATGAGCGTCCACCAATCATCACAGCTCCAAATCTCTATACCGCATTTATTTCAATCTACCTATTCACTGAATATTATCAGTCAACTATATGAATAAATAATAACATTTCCAATATCAATGTTTCCACCACAGTCTATTTCTTCCTTGTGTTGAATATTTCATTTCTTTGCCACATATACCATATACAATACATAGACAAACAGACAAACTTACAGACTGGCCGGCCCACATATATTCCCGTCAACGATCCTTGTGACCATTCCTGCCCCTAAAAATGACTCTGGTGCAGTACGAACTGTCCTTTTTAATGATCCTTGATTGTTTGCAGCTTAGTTAAGTCCACTTGGACTTTAGAACAAGTTCCTTCTAAACGTCCTTGACGTAGGATACTGGGCTCATCATATAGATCGCTCCTCGTCTATATACCTTAAACGGTGATGCTCATCGTCTTACACTATGATGCTCCTAGTCTTATACCCAAAAAATAAAATACCCCAAGCAACCCTCCATTAGTATATCCCGTTATCACTCTTCACCACTCAGTGCTCATTTAATTTGACACGTCACTCAACCATCTCACCATTTGCGTTTTTGACTTCCAACCATCGCGATCGCCTCCTCCTCAACCAGACGCTTCAACCTTTGGTTCGTTCAGCTTCTTATAGAAGTCGTGAGGGGATTCCGCTTGAAAATAAGGGACCCGTCCTACCTGTTCTTGCAAGTTTTATTTACACTAGTGGGAGCTATCTACAAGGAGCTTCACGTTCCTCCATCTAAATGGCAGATGTTTCTGGGACCACAAAGCTTACTAGGTTGGTGGATTTTTAATCATTAGCTCTGCTACCACATGAACTGGGGTGTCCGACCCAGACCTTTAAGACGAGGTAGCAATACTTTGAGATGGATGGAGATGCAGAATATACTCAAACAACAATAACCAAAGTGACTCAGGAAGTTGGCAAAGTGCGTCTGTTTTTATATGAATTATCTAAAACAGGGAGTTACAACAAACATCAACAAATTTGCTCCATCTTCACACTCAATGCACATCATTAAAAAACCTCTTTTATAGTAAAAACTCAACATCATTGACGTCAATCTACGTGGCAAACTGCAAAAACCTACTTGGAAAGGTCATAGGTTTACAGGGAACACCTAGATATATGTTCCATACTTGTCAGGCAAGGTGATTGGGTCTCTAACATCAGGTGGGGCAACTAAGCCTTCCTCTAGTGCAGGTTTCTATGAATGTCATCAAATACATGATGTCCTATTAGCTATAGAAATTATAGGGCTCTCTATCACGTGGCCCGTATAATTGGTTGGCACCCTCGAACCCCCCTGTAATATTCCACCAATTAGCCTGTCATCTATCATCACTCTTGCGGCCTGCTAGACAATTAAGGCTTTGAACTTGGCCTTGGAAATCTTCTCTGTACTTGAGAATATGAAGGAATATAGGCATTCTCTGTCTTCTTGGTTTCAACATAGCTTGTCCCACTGTATATTTCCATCTGACCACGTGACTGCAGACCATATTTTCAAGTCTTGCTGCATTTAAAATACTATTAAATGATGAACCTCTGACATCTTCAATGTTCTCGCTTCTCACCTAAGACAGGAGTTTTGTTCTTTTCACACATTTGGAACCACTGCTTGGACATTCAGGGCCACGGTGGGCTTGACTTCCTGGTCTTGGGCAACCAAGCCTTTCTTTGATTCACCTCCCTGTTTAAGTTTTCAATTTCTAACTGCGACACACTGAGAATGTCTTTCTACACATGGGATCAGCTCTGCTAAAGTACGCTATGGAATCATCCATAGTCCTTACATTTCCTGTGTATATACGTTGGTGCATCACCTCAAAAAGAAAAGAAACCCTTCATGGTCTCATGGACCGCTTGGCTATGGTGGACCAGGAGGCATGTCTCTGCTGGCACCACCATCCTGGGTTGAATCAGAAGGTGGTAGTGGTGCTTGAGGCTGACCATGTAGTACCCTGGCCTGGTCCTCAGTGACAGCTGCCCTTTGTGACACTGATGAATGCACCAGCACACTGAGGGGGCCTAGTCCTCAGTGACAGCTGCCCTTTGTGACACTGATGAATGCACCAGCACACTGAGGGCTTGGAGGTCACCATGCACAACCTCACAGTATGCACAGGGTTCCTCTGAGATATTCTGCTTCAATGTTAGCATCTCCTGTTGAAACGGTCTCCTGGTGGCTGCCTCTTCCTCATGGATTGCAGCTCTTTGGGCCAACAACTCTTGCCTCAAGGCTTCCCTGTGTGCCCGACCCTCTGCAAGCAGGGATGCCTGCAGAGACCTCAGATCTGCCCGTCGCCTCCCGATGTTTGCCTCCATGCGCACCTTGTGGGAGCGGCATGTGGACCGCATTATCTGCAACTGTTGCTCCACCTGTGGTGATGGTGGGCCCATGGAAGTGGCCACCCTATCCATGCCCTCCGCCAAACTCTCATAGGCAGCACCCTGTCAGTGTGTGGAACACAGCATCTGCTGCTCCCACACTGTTTGCCCAGCCTTCACAAGTCCCCCACTTGTGTGGGGCCCACACCTGGCTCGCCCAAGGGAGCATGGCCCTTGCTGTGAGGCCATTGTGTCTGGCTGCAGGACTGCAACCCTCCTTGGACATCTGCCCCAGGACCAGAAACCAATACTTGGGAGTGTGGCCTTGCATCCATAACCACCACCGATGGCCCTGACACCACTAACTGGCCTTGTGAAAGCACCTGACCTCCTGCAAGACTCACAAGCCCCAACTGCTCCAACAATTGATGCACTCTCCTCCGCCAGAATTGAGGACTGCACATTTGGTTCAGCATACGAGCAACTGGAGTTCAAAGAGTCAGAATCGTATGCAGAAATGCCCAGGATGGTCTGTAGTACCAGTGTATTCTCACAACCTGCCATACCACATCCTCTTCTTCCTCCTCTTCCTCCTCCTCTGCATCTGGTGCTTCCTTGCCTGCACAAGGACAGAAAAAGACACGAGGAGTCATGTGAAAAATATCTACAGTAAACATGTGTATCATATTGCTGTCATGCAATAGAATGCAGGCATGTCGCCATGAGAGAAACAGCATCCACATACTATGTACAATAAGCCATCTGATCATGGCATATGCAGATTGGCAACAACATTCCCTGCTCAGGGCCATGCGGCCAGTGGACAAATTTCCAACAACCATGGCCATTAGCAAGCACATTATGACACATGGCACAGCAAACTATTGATTAATACCAGTGAAATGGGCATAGTCATGTGGCTCACTAACATGCTATTACATGACATGTTAACAGGCAGATACACATATTTACATCCAAGTACGCATCCATGACCTGGCACAGGGACTGCACACAATGAGTGTAGAAAAAAGGAAACAGTCCCAGTTGAAGTATGACTGTAAGAGTAATACCTAGCCAAGGTCTGGGAAGTGGAGAGAGTAAGTAAATGCAGTTGGAGCTAGTAGGAAGGTACAGTCGCTAGCACGAGTGATAGGGGCATGAACCCATGGAGTGTGTGGTGAGTGCGCAAGAGTAACATGTATCAGTCCTCACAACGATTTGACTCCGGAGTCATTGCCATAGCGGCAGCGGGGATGTGTGTTTGTAGTCTTCTTGGATGTTCTATGTAGCATGGAAGCACCTACGTACATGTGTGAATAGAGAATCTACACCCTGCAGTGCATGAAGTGTAACTCGTGCTTCAAACACAAGCACATGTCTAGCAGTGACTAGACATGTGCTCAAACACAAGTACATGTCTGGTCACTGACATCACGGATGCAACTAACAATATGACACGTTGTGGTAGCATGTTGCAGATGTTGGGTTGGTATGCTAGTGGGGGATGGGTACTGTCACATGGCCATGTGCAACTGATGTACAACACATGGTGTCTTGAAAAGGGGTAAATGCTCCCTGGGACCAGCCCTTATTAGCATAAATTACCCACGTACAGGTCAGCACGTGCTGAGCAATGAACTCATGCATGAGAAATGACACCTTCAGTATAAATTTAGCATTTATTGGACATAAACCATAATATAAAAGAACAGTATATTTAGCAGCAATTTGGAATTCAAAAGTTTGTTCTCTGCTGTATTTGCATGGGTGCTTGCTGTGACTGCACTTGTGGTGGATTCAATGGTGCTTGCTGTGGTTGCAAAGCCTGTTGTATTCTCAGCACTTGTGCTTGGTACACTGTTTGATCTTGAGCAAACCTGTCTCTTCCTTGTGAGCTATAAGCAGGCAGAAAAGTGGTCTCCCCTCTTGAGAACTGCCCATTCTGTACATATCCTTGGCTCCCATATGTTTGTGCTATATGCCCTATCATTCCCGATGTTCAACATACAAGAGGGAGTCTTCTAATTTGGCCTCTATGCATGCCCCGATTGCCATTCTGCACAGGCTGAAACCCACCTTGGTTGCTCTGGAAGTTCCCTTGATTATTCTGAAAGCCTCCTCTTCCACTGAAGTTTCCTCAACCTCATGGTATAAATCCAGTCCCTACTTGATTGAACTGCCACCGGCTGTGATCCTAACCCTTCTCCAATAGTTAACATTGCCACTTCTATAGCAAACTTTGATAGCTTTATCAGTACCAAATTAGCCTCCCGGCACCCGACGTTAAACTTGGGAGTTTTCACTTTAAATTATCCTTATCCATTTGGGGCCATGAAATACTGTGGTTTGACCCCTCCTTTTTCTAACAACGGGAACTGCGAGATCCAAAAATTGCATTCATCCCCCATTGTTTGCCTGTCCATAGCAGGGACAATAGTTCCACACTGTCTTCTTCCCGGTAATTACCTTAGTCTGCTGACATAGGGTGGGGAGTCTCCCCTCACACTATGGGATCGCCTTTTAGGTCGATCTGGCCGCGCCAGGGGCTCTGGTGTACTCAATTTAGGTAGGTCCAGATCTGACCATCTAATTTCCGTGTCTGTTGGAGAACACCCTTCAGGATCACATGCATTAGCTCCCTCCTCCCCACGGTAGGTTTCTCTGTTTTCATCTGACATATCTTGTCCCCAACTAGTATGACTTCCATCCATTATTCAGAGTCAGCTTGTCCAAAGACAAGGCTATATGCTCTAGGCTGAACAAACGTCACTCCTTGCCCTGCGACTGCGCACCTTCAAATCAATCATTCTTTTTCATTTTTTTATTCTCTTTTGGTCCTCATTTAATGATAAACTGTATCGATTTTTTCTTCAATGTTTCTTAGATCAAAATCGTCCTCTATATTTGCACTAGACGGACCTGGCATTGGTTCATGTGTCGGGAAGAATTCTTCTATGTCCTTCCATGCTACTACTAGATTAGGTTCCATCAACATGTTCTCTATGCCATCAATACTGTACACCCTTTGCCTTCTCTTGTGTTCTATTTCCTGGTTAAACTCTCTTTGTTTCCTTGCTTCCTCCCTTACCGTTTCCTCTTCCTGTCTTTTCACCTCTCTTCTCTCATTTGCTCTACACACTTCTTTATCTCTGTGTCTTTGTATTCTTTATCTCTTAACTGCTGTTCTTCCTCTTCCTCTCTTTTCTTTTCTAGCCTATCTCATTCTTCGATTGCTCTTTGTCTGTTATACTTCCTTTGCTCCTCCACCTTTTCCTGTTTTTTCAACCGCTCATCTTGATACAGCTGTTCTCGCCACTGTCTACTCTTTCTTTTGGCCTCATCTTCTTTCAATCGTTTCTCTCTTTCTTTATCTTTCTTATCCTGTTCGTCCTGATCTTCATTCTATCTTACTTCCTCGATACTCTTTCCATCAAGTTTGAGCAATATCTGATCGCCCATCCATTTGTTCTGTGCAAGGGCTAACTCATCAGCTTTATTTTTCTCTCCTTTCCATTTTTTATTTCTCTATCTATATCTAGAGATATAACTAGTCAGTCACTTCTCTAATTTTCCCATGAGAGTTTAGGAATCGCATCTCTTTCTGAAGTCTTTTCAGGAGCCTTGTCACTGTTACATGCAGGCGACTTATACTTTGGGTTGATATACCCTGTCGCTGCTTTAAGTTCTCTTAAAGGATATAATCTTTCGTGCTATTGCCATTTACTTCAGGCTTGGTAGTGGCCATTGTGGCCATAGCATGAACATTTTATCTGCCAAACCCTTAACCCATTCTGCACTTTACCGCTTAAGCATGGGTGCGTTTTTGGGCAACTGTCTGCAGAAATGTATAAACGGAGTAATATCCTCCATCATAACATAGTCACAATCGACAGTCATAATTTACCGTTATTTTCACAAAGAAATGCTTTCCAGAAAAATAATGCATTATGAGAGTCCACCAATCATCACAGCTCCAAATCTCTATACCGCATTTATTTCAATCTACCTATTCACTGAACATTATCAGTCAACTATATGAATAAATAATAACATTTCCAATCTCAATGTTTCCACCACAGTCTATTTCTTCCTTGTGTTGAATATTTCATTTCTTTGCCACATATACCATATACAATACATAGACAAACAGACAAACTTACAGACTGGCCGGCCCACATATATTTCCGTCAACGATCCTTGTGACCATTCCTGCCCCTAAAAATGACTCTGGTGCAGTACGAACTGTCCTTTTTAATGATCCTTGATTGTTTGCAGCTTAGTTAAATCCACTTGGACTTCAGAACAAGTTCCTTCTAAACGTCCTTGACGTAGGATACTGGGCTTATCATATAGATCGCTCCTCGTCTATATACCTTAAACGGTGATGCTCATCGTCTTACACTATGATGCTCCTAGTCTTATACCCAAAAAAAAAAATACCCCAAGCAACCCTCCATTAGTATATCCCGTTATCACTCTTCACCACTCAGTGCTCATTTAATTTGACACGTCACTCAACCATCTCACCATTTGCGTTTTTGACTTCCAACCATCGCGATCGCCTCTTCCTCAACCAGACGCTTCAACCTTTGGTTCGTTCAGCTTCTTATAGAAGTCGTGAGGGGATTCCGCTTGAAAATAAGGGACCCGTCCTACCTGTTCTTGCAAGTTTTATTTACACTAGTGGGAGCTATCTACAAGGAGCTTAACGTTCCTCCATCTAAATGGCAGATGTTTCTGGGACCACAAAGCTTACTAGGTTGGTGGATTTTTAATCATTAGCTCTGCTACCACATGAACTGGGGTGTCCGACCCAGACCTTTAAGACGAGGTAGCAATACTTTGAGATGGATGGAGATGCAGAATATACTCAAACAACAATAACCAAACTGACTCAGGAAGTTGGCAAAGTGCGTCTGTTTTTATATGAATTATCTAAAACAGGGAGTTACAACAAACATCAACAAATTTGCTCCATCTTCACACTCAATGCACATCATTAAAAAACCTCTTTTATAGTAAAAACTCAACATCATTGACGTCAATCTACGTGGCAAACTGCAAAAACCTACTTGGAAAGGTCATAGGTTTACAGGGAACACCTAGATATATGTTCCATACTTGTCAGGCAAGGTGATTGGGTCTCTAACATCAGGTGGGGCAACTAAGCCTTCCTCTAGTGCAGGTTTCTATGAATGTCATCAAATACATGATGTCCTATTAGCTATAGAAATTATAGGGCTCTCTATCACGTGGCCCTGTATAATTGGTTGGCACCCTCGAACCCCCCTGTAATATTCCACCAATTAGCCTGTCATCTATCATCACTCTTGCGGCCTGCTAGACAATTAAGGCTTTGAACTTGGCCTTGGAAATCTTCTCTGTACTTGAGAATATGAAGGAATATAGGCATTCTCTGTCTTCTTGGTTTCGACATAGCTTGTCCCACTGTATATTTCCATCTGACCACGTGACTGCAGACCATATTTTCAAGTCTTGCTGCATTTAAAATACTATTAAATGATGAACCTCTGACATCTTCAATGTTCTCGCTTCTCACCTAAGACAGGAGTTTTGTTCTTTTCACACATTTGGAACCACTGCTTGGACATTCAGGGCCACGGTGGGCTTGACTTCCTGGTCTTGGGCAACCAAGCCTTTCTTTGATTCACCTCCCTGTTTAAGTTTTCAATTTCTAACTGCGACACACTGAGAATGTCTTTCTACACATGGGATCAGCTCTGCTAAAGTACGCTATGGAATCATCCATAGTCCTTACATTTCCTGTGTATATACGTTGGTGCATCACCTCAAAAAGAAAAGAAACCCTTCATGGTCTCACGGACCGCTTGGCTATGGTGGACCAGGAGGCATGTCTCTGCTGGCACCACCATCCTGGGTTGAATCAGAAGGTGGTAGTCGTGCTTGAGGCTGACCATGTAGTACCCTGGCCTGGTCCTCAGTGACAGCTGCCCTTTGTGACACTGATGAATGCACCAGCACACTGAGGGGGCCTGGTCCTCAGTGACAGCTGCCCTTTGTGACACTGATGAATGCACCAGCACACTGAGGGCTTGGAGGTCACCATGCACAACCTCACAGTATGCACAGAGTTCCTCTGAGATATTCTGCTTCAATGTTAGCATCTCCTGTTGAAACGGTCTCCTGGTGGCTGCCTCTTCCTCATGGATTGCAGCTCTTTGGGCCAACAACTCTTGCCTCAAGGCTTCCCTGTGTGCCCGACCCTCTGCAAGCAGGGATGCCTGCAGAGACCTCAGATCTGCCCGTCGGCTCCCGATGTTTGCCTCCATGCGCACCTTGTGGGAGCGGCATGTGGACCGCATTATCTGCAACTGTTGCTCCACCTGTGGTGATGGTGGGCCCATGGAAGTGGCCACCCTATCCATGCCCTCCGCCAAACTCTCATAGGCAGCACCCTGTTAGTGTGTGGAACACAGCATCTGCTGCTCCCACACTGTTTGCCCAGCCTTCACAAGTCCCCCACTTGTGTGGGGCCCACACCTGGCTCGCCCAAGGGAGCATGGCCCTTGCTGTGAGGCCATTGTGTCTGGCTGCAGGACTGCAACCCTCCTTGGACATCTGCCCCAGGACCAGAAACCAATACTTGGGAGTGTGGCCTTGCATCCATAACCACCACCGATGGCCCTGACACCACTAACTGGCCTTGTGAAAGCACCTGACCTCCTGCAAGACTCACAAGCCCCAACTGCTCCAACAATTGATGCACTCTCCTCCGCCAGAATTGAGGACTGCACATTTGGTTCAGCATACGAGCAACTGGAGTTCAAAGAGTCAGAATCGTATGCAGAAATGCCCAGGATGGTCTGTAGTACCAGTGTATTCTCACAACCTGCCATACCACATCCTCTTCTTCCTCCTCTTCCTCCTCCTCTGCATCTGGTGCTTCCTTGCCTGCACAAGGACAGAAAAAGACACGAGGAGTCATGTGAAAAATATCTACAGTAAACATGTGTATCATATTGCTGTCATGCAATAGAATGCAGGCATGTCGCCATGAGAGAAACAGCATCCACATACTATGTACAATAAGCCATCTGATCATGGCATATGCAGATTGGCAACAACATTCCCTGCTCAGGGCCATGCGGCCAGTGGACAAATTTCCAACAACCATGGCCATTAGCAAGCACATTATGACACATGGCACAGCAAACTATTGATTAATACCAGTGAAATGGGCATAGTCATGTGGCTCACTAACATGCTATTACATGACATGTTAACAGGCAGATACACATATTTACATCCAAGTACGCATCCATGACCTGGCACAGGGACTGCACACAATGAGTGTAGAAAAAAGGAAACAGTCCCAGTTGAAGTATGACTGTAAGAGTAATACCTAGCCAAGGTCTGGGAAGTGGAGAGAGTAAGTAAATGCAGTTGGAGCTAGTAGGAAGGTACAGTCGCTAGCACGAGTGATAGGGGCATGAACCCATGGAGTGTGTGGTGAGTGCGCAAGAGTAACATGTATCAGTCCTCACAACGATTTGACTCCGGAGTCATTGCCATAGCGGCAGCGGGGATGTGTGTTTGTAGTCTTCTTGGATGTTCTATGTAGCATGGAAGCACCTACGTACATGTGTGAATAGAGAATCTACACCCTGCAGTGCATGAAGTGTAACTCGTGCTTCAAACACAAGCACATGTCTAGCAGTGACTAGACATGTGCTCAAACACAAGCACATGTCTGGTCACTGACATCACGGATGCAACTAACAATATGACACGTTGTGGTAGCATGTTGCAGATGTTTGGTGGGTATGCTAGTGGGGGATGGGTACTGTCACATGGCCATGTGCAATTGATGTACAACACATGGTGTCTTGAAAAGGGGTAAATGCTCCCTGGGACCAGCCCTTATTAGCATAAATTACCCACGTACAGGTCAGCACGTGCTGAGCAATGAACTCATGCATGAGAAATGACACCTTCAGTATAAATTTAGCATTTATTGGACATAAACCATAATATAAAAGAACAGTATATTTAGCAGCAATTTGGAATTCAAAAGTTTGTTCTCTGCTGTATTTGCATGGGTGCTTGCTGTGACTGCACTTGTGGTGGATTCAATGGTGCTTGCTGTGGTTGCAAAGCCTGTTGTATTCTCAGCACTTGTGCTTGGTACACTGTTTGATCTTGAGCAAACCTGTCTCTTCCTTGTGAGCTATAAGCAGGCAGAAAAGTGGTCTCCCCTCTTGAGAACTGCCCATTCTGTACATATCCTTGGCTCCCATATGTTTGTGCTATATGCCCTATCATTCCCGATGTTCAACATACAAGAGGGAGTCTTCTAATTTGGCCTCTATGCATGCCCCGATTGCCATTCTGCACAGGCTGAAACCCACCTTGGTTACTCTGGAAGTTCCCTTGATTATTCTGAAAGCCTCCTCTTCCACTGAAGTTTCCTCAACCTCATGGTATAAATCCAGTCCCTACTTGATTGAACTGCCACCGGCTGTGATCCTAACCCTTCTCCAATAGTTAACATTGCCACTTCTATAGCAAACTTTGATAGCTTTATCAGTACCAAATTAGCCTCCCGGCACCCGACGTTAAACTTGGGAGTTTTCACTTTAAATTATCCTTATCCATTTGGGGCCATGAAATACTGTGGTTTGACCCCTCCTTTTTCTAACAACGGGAACTGCGAGATCCAAAAATTGCATTCATCCCCCATTGTTTGCCTGTCCATAGCAGGGACAATAGTTCCACACTGTCTTCTTCCCGATAATTACCTTAGTCTGCTGACATAGGGTGGGGAGTCCCCCCTCACACTATGGGATCGCCTTTTAGGTCGATCTGGCCGCGCCAGGGGCTCTGGTGTACTCAATTTAGGTAGGTCCAGATCTGACCATCTAATTTCCGTGTCTGTTGGAGAACACCCTTCAGGATCACATGCATTAGCTCCCTCCTCCCCACGGTAGGTTTCTCTGTTTTCATCTGACATATCTTGTCCCCAACTAGTATGACTTCCATCCATTATTCAGAGTCAGCTTGTCCAAAGACAAGGCTATATGCTCTAGGCTGAACAAACGTCACTCCTTGCCCTGCGACTGCGCACCTTCAAATCAATCATTCTTTTTCATTTTTTTATTCTCTTTTGGTCCTCATTTAATGATAAACTGTATCGATTTTTTCTTCAATGTTTCTTAGATCAAAATCGTCCTCTATATTTGCACTAGACGGACCTGGCATTGGTTCATGTGTCGGGAAGAATTCTTCTATGTCCTTCCATGCTACTACTAGATTAGGTTCCATGAACATGTTCTCTATGCCATCAATACTGTACACCCTTTGCCTTCTCTTGTGTTCTATTTCCTGGTTAAACTCTCTTTGTTTCCTTGCTTCCTCCCTTACCGTTTCCTCTTCCTGTCTTTTCACCTCTCTTCTCTCATTTGCTCTACACACTTCTTTATCTCTGTGTCTTTGTATTCTTTATCTCTTAACTTCTGTTCTTCCTCTTCCTCTCTTTTCTTTTCTAGCCTATCTCATTCTTCGATTGCTCTTTGTCTGTTATACTTCCTTTGCTCCTCCACCTTTTCCTGTTTTTTCAACCGCTCATCTTGATACAGCTGTTCTCGCCACTGTCTACTCTTTCTTTTGGCCTCATCTTCTTTCAATCGTTTCTCTCTTTCTTTATCTTTCTTATCCTGTTCGTCCTGATCTTCATTCTATCTTACTTCCTCGATACTCTTTCCATCAAGTTTGAGCAATATCTGATCGCCCATCCATTCGTTCTGTGCAAGGGCTAACTCATCAGCTTTATTTTTCTCTCCTTTCCATTTTTTATTTCTCTATCTATATCTAGAGATATAACTAGTCAGTCACTTCTCTAATTTTCCCATGAGAGTTTAGGAATCGCATCTCTTTCTGAAGTCTTTTCAGGAGTCTTGTCACTGTTACATGCAGGCGACTTATACTTTGGGTTGATATACCCTGTCGCTGCTTTAAGTTCTCTTAAAGGATATAATCTTTCGTGCTATTGCCATTTACTTCAGGCTTGGTAGTGGCCATTGTGGCCATAGCATGAACATTTTATCTGCCAAACCCTTAACCCATTCTGCACTTTACCGCTTAAGCATGGGTGCGTGTTTGGGCAACTGTCTGCAGAAATGTATAAACGGAGTAATATCCTCCATCATAACATAGTCACAATCGACAGTCATAATTTACCGTTATTTTCACAAAGAAATGCTTTCCAGAAAAATAATGCATTATGAGCGTCCACCAATCATCACAGCTCCAAACCTCTATACCGCATTTATTTCAATCTACCTATTCACTGAACATTATCAGTCAACTATATAAATAAATAATAACATTTCCAATCTCAATGTTTCCACCACAGTCTATTTCTTCCTTGTGTTGAATATTTCATTTCTTTGCCACATATACCATATACAATACATAGACAAACAGACAAACTTACAGACTGGCCGGCCCACATATATTCCCGTCAACGATCCTTGTGACCATTCCTGCCCCTAAAAATGACTCTGGTGCAGTACGAACTGTCCTTTTTAATGATCCTTGATTGTTTGCAGCTTAGTTAAGTCCACTTGGACTTTAGAACAAGTTCCTTCTAAACGTCCTTGACGTAGGATACTGGGCTCATCATATAGATCGCTCCTCGTCTATATACCTTAAACGGTGATGCTCATCGTCTTACACTATGATGCTCTTAGTCTTATACCCAAAAAATAAAATACCCCAAGCAACCCTCCATTAGTATATCCCGTTATCACTCTTCACCACTCAGTGCTCATTTAATTTGACACGTCACTCAACCATCTCACCATTTGCGTTTTTGACTTCCAACCATCGCGATCGCCTCCTCCTCAACCAGACGCTTCAACCTTTGGTTCGTTCAGCTTTTTATAGAAGTCGTGAGGGGATTCCGCTTGAAAATAAGGGACCCGTCCCACCGGTTCTTGCAAGTTTTATTTACACTAGTGGGAGCTATCTACAAGGAGCTTCACGTTCCTCCATCTAAATGGCAGATGTTTCTGGGACCACAAAGCTTACTAGGTTGGTGGATTTTTAATCATTAGCTCTGCTACCACATGAACTGGGGTGTCCGACCCAGACCTTTAAGACGAGGTAGCAATACTTTGAGATGGATGGAGATGCAGAATATACTCAAACAACAATAACCAAACTGACTCAGGAAGTTGGCAAAGTGCGTCTGTTTTTATATGAATTATCTAAAACAGGGAGTTACAACAAACATCAACAAATTTGCTCCATCTTCACACTCAATGCACATCATTAAAAAACCTCTTTTATAGTAAAAACTCAACATCATTGACGTCAATCTACGTGGCAAACTGCAAAAACCTACTTGGAAAGGTCATAGGTTTACAGGGAACACCTAGATATATGTTCCATACTTGTCAGGCAAGGTGATTGGGTCTCTAACATCAGGTGGGGCAACTAAGCCTTCCTCTAGTGCAGGTTTCTATGAATGTCATCAAATACATGATGTCCTATTAGCTATAGAAATTATAGGGCTCTCTATCACGTGGCCCTGTATAATTGGTTGGCACCCTCGAACCCCCCTGTAATATTCCACCAATTAGCCTGTCATCTATCATCACTCTTGCGGCCTGCTAGACAATTAAGGCTTTGAACTTGGCCTTGGAAATCTTCTCTGTACTTGAGAATATGAAGGAATATAGGCATTCTCTGTCTTCTTGGTTTCGACATAGCTTGTCCCACTGTATATTTCCATCTGACCACGTGACTGCAGACCATATTTTCAAGTCTTGCTGCATTTAAAATACTATTAAATGATGAACCTCTGACATCTTTAATGTTCTCGCTTCTCACCTAAGACAGGAGTTTTGTTCTTTTCACACATTTGGAACCACTGCTTGGACATTCAGGGCCACGGTGGGCTTGACTTCCTGGTCTTGGGCAACCAAGCCTTTCTTTGATTCACCTCCCTGTTTAAGTTTTCAATTTCTAACTGCGACACACTGAGAATGCCTTTCTACACATGGGATCAGCTCTGCTAAAATACGCTATGGAATCATCCATAGTCCTTACATTTCCTGTGTATATACGTTGGTGCATCACCTCAAAAAGAAAAGAAACCCTTCATGGTCTCACGGACCGCTTGGCTATGGTGGACCAGGAGGCATGTCTCTGCTGGCACCACCATCCTGGGTTGAATCAGAAGGTGGTAGTGGTGCTTGAGGCTGACCATGTAGTACCCTGGCCTGGTCCTCAGTGACAGCTGCCCTTTGTGACACTGATGAATGCACCAGCACACTGAGGGGGCCTGTTCCTCAGTGACAGCTGCCCTTTGTGACACTGATGAATGCACCAGCACACTGAGGGCTTGGAGGTCACCATGCACAACCTCACAGTATGCACAGAGTTCCTCTGAGATATTCTGCTTCAATGTTAGCATCTCCTGTTGAAACGGTCTCCTGGTGGCTGCCTCTTCCTCATGGATTGCAGCTCTTTGGGCCAACAACTCTTGCCTCAAGGCTTCCCTGTGTGCCCGACCCTCTGCAAGCAGGGATGCCTGCAGAGACCTCAGATCTGCCCGTCGGCTCCCGATGTTTGCCTCCATGCGCACCTTGTGGGAGCGGCATGTGGACCGCATTATCTGCAACTGTTGCTCCACCTGTGGTGATGGTGGGCCCATGGAAGTGGCCACCCTATCCATGCCCTCCGCCAAACTCTCATAGGCAGCACCCTGTTAGTGTGTGGAACACAGCATCTGCTGCTCCCACACTGTTTGCCCAGCCTTCACAAGTCCCCCACTTGTGTGGGGCCCACACCTGGCTCGCCCAAGGGAGCATGGCCCTTGCTGTGAGGCCATTGTGTCTGGCTGCAGGACTGCAACCCTCCTTGGACATCTGCCCCAGGACCAGAAACCAATACTTGGGAGTGTGGCCTTGCATCCATAACCACCACCGATGGCCCTGACACCACTAACTGGCCTTGTGAAAGCACCTGACCTCCTGCAAGACTCACAAGCCCCAACTGCTCCAACAATTGATGCACTCTCCTCCGCCAGAATTGAGGACTGCACATTTGGTTCAGCATACGAGCAACTGGAGTTCAAAGAGTCAGAATCGTATGCAGAAATGCCCAGGATGGTCTGTAGTACCAGTGTATTCTCACAACCTGCCATACCACATCCTCTTCTTCCTCCTCTTCCTCCTCCTCTGCATCTGGTGCTTCCTTGCCTGCACAAGGACAGAAAAAGACACGAGGAGTCATGTGAAAAATATCTACAGTAAACATGTGTATCATATTGCTGTCATGCAATAGAATGCAGGCATGTCGCCATGAGAGAAACAGCATCCACATACTATGTACAATAAGCCATCTGATCATGGCATATGCAGATTGGCAACAACATTCCCTGCTCAGGGCCATGCGGCCAGTGGACAAATTTCCAACAACCATGGCCATTAGCAAGCACATTATGACACATGGCACAGCAAACTATTGATTAATACCAGTGAAATGGGCATAGTCATGTGGCTCACTAACATGCTATTACATGACATGTTAACAGGCAGATACACATATTTACATCCAAGTACGCATCCATGACCTGGCACAGGGACTGCACACAATGAGTGTAGAAAAAAGGAAACAGTCCCAGTTGAAGTATGACTGTAAGAGTAATACCTAGCCAAGGTCTGGGAAGTGGAGAGAGTAAGTAAATGCAGTTGGAGCTAGTAGGAAGGTACAGTCGCTAGCACGAGTGATAGGGGCATGAACCCATGGAGTGGGTGGTGAGTGCGCAAGAGTAACATGTATCAGTCCTCACAACGATTTGACTCCGGGGTCATTGCCATAGCGGCAGCGGGGATGTGTGTTTGTAGTCTTCTTGGATGTTCTATGTAGCATGGAAGCACCTACGTACATGTGTGAATAGAGAATCTACACCCTGCAGTGCATGAAGTGTAACTCGTGCTTCAAACACAAGCACATGTCTAGCAGTGACTAGACATGTGCTCAAACACAAGCACATGTCTAGTCACTGACATCACGGATGCAACTAACAATATGACACGTTGTGGTAGCATGTTGCAGATGTTGGGTGGGTATGCTAGTGGGGGATGGGTACTGTCACATGGCCATGTGTAACTGATGTACAACACATGGTGTCTTGAAAAGGGGTAAATGCTCCCTGGGACCAGCCCTTATTAGCATAAATTACCCACATACAGGTCAGCACGTGCTGAGCAATGAACTCATGCATGAGAAATGACACCTTCAGTATAAATTTAGCATTTATTGGACATAAACCATAATATAAAAGAACAGCATATTTAGCAGCAATTTGGAGTTCAAGTTAGAGAAGATTACAAAGTTCATTAGAGAAATCACAAAACTTAGAGAAAATTACCAAAACTTAGAGAAACACAGTCTTACGCCCCTTGAGATGGTATCATTAATCAGCGCTAGGAGACCTTGGTCATCTTAAGCTAACTGCTGCCAGCCCCGCTCCTTCAGATAACAGCGCTGCAATGTGCCGCAAAGAGCCTCATCATGTTCCGGGCACACTCGGTCCGCGGATGAATCTCCCACCTAGTTCTGGGAGCTGGCACCTTTTGTATTCTTGTGCCGTCAATCAGCATGACACACAGTTCCAGAACCTTCGTCGTGCAAAATATGTATGCCCATGGAAAAACCCAGCTCTCTCTGAGATGCTCCGTGCTCGTACACCTCCCTTGGAGCCCTGCCGGGAAAGCACTGGAATGTCTTATCAGCGTGGGGAAGGCAGTACCAGGCCTTCTCAGAGAAAGAAGGTATGGTTACAAAGCCTGGCAAAGCCACAGTTGCAAAGACAGAATATTCTAGGAGATGCTGAAATCAATTAACCCCTAGTGAGCAAGTGTTACCAGGCCTGTACTCTGCTAGCTAGTGGCTAGAGGGCTTCAAAGATTGGCTATCTAAGTGCTATATAGGTGCTATAATGCTCCAATCACTCAAATACAAGTCTCTATTAGCTACTAAACTGACGCCGCTCTATGCACAATGCATAATGTAACCTTCCACCCCTCCTAGGCCTGCATATTCCTTGTAGCTCCCTAATGCGTAATGTAAGTGCTATCAATACATTACTTTCAGCATTTAGCACATACTTTGAATAATCTATTGGTTTTAGCTGTTAATGCAGCCATCTAAGGCCCTAATATGCAAATATGGCTCTTTGTATCTCATGACACATGGGTTGTATCCACTCTTCAGTACACTGGACAGGAGTCAGTACACCGTGACATGGGTCACCCAGGGCAGTCATTGAAATGCAGGTAGATGCGCAACACAATCATACATATGTGTTATGTTTCACTAGACATACTCAGGATGCACAAACTTGGTCACTCACCAGACGTGCCCTCGTAATTTCGCAGGCCTCCCACACCTTGCACCTACTCCAGTATGAAGAATTGGCTCATCGCCTCTTCATGCTGGGTCAGTGCCTCCTCCTCTGGTGACCCCCCTCCTGTTGCCATGTCAGAGGCAAGGTTGGCACCCCGCTTGGACTTGGTGCGACGAGTGCGGTCATTCCAGTGCTTCACTACCTGAGCAGCAGTGCACTTCTCAAACCCTAAGGCATTTATCTCATCCGTGAAATGCTGCCAATGCACCTTACGCTTAGCAGGTGTATGAGTGCTCTCCGGTTGCAGGCACATGTCATGGTGGTGCATGGTCACATAGTTGCAGTTCTTCATCATGGAAGTTCCTCTTCCTCAACGTGCCAGTGTCCGGTGTCGTGCCATGGGGTTGAGCCTATTCCTGCTGTGCAGGCTTTGCCCTCTTGGCACGTGGTGTTGGTGTTGACCCTGTGTGGCAGGGTCCAGTCTGGGTTCCACATGCCAGACCACTAGTGGCCTGGGCATGGCATCACCCACTGGGGCTGGGACAGTGCTTTAGCTGCATGTCATTTACCCCTCGGGGCAGGGACAGCTGCTTTAGCTGCACATCCCTCACCCTTCGGGACTGGGACAGCTGCTTCTGCGGCATGTCCTTGGACCCATGAGGCTGGGTAAGCTAATCTGCTGCACGCCCCTGACCCCGGCCACCTTTGTCACCTTTCCCTCTTGTGGCCTTTCCACTCATGTTCCAGGTGTAAGTGAACAATCGAAGTCCCACCATGCAATTGTCCTGAGCAGTTAGAGTGAGGGGGCAGTGTACGTGATGGAAAACATACTTCCGTGGTCCAGAAAGGCTCAAAAGTGACAGAAATACGGGATGCGTAATGCACAGGCACCCCAAAAAATGAGAAATTGCATACGCACGACCTGGATAGCTTCCTTAAAAAGAAAAAGCATTACACGATACACAGTGGCACCCAGCAACACTAAAAATGCGTAGACGAACTCCGGAAAGCTACAGTAAAGGTAAGAATAGAGGCATGCGATGTACAAGGACAGCCAGAGTAAGAAAAATGCATACACGACTCACCATTAGCCTCTGAAAATAGAAAAGTAGACACACGTATGTGCAGAGGCAACTCCCTACCAAAATAAGAAGTTTGTATTTTCCCTGAAGTGAATGAATTGCGTGGCACCCCAAAATTCAGAGTATTCCACTTGTCCATCTACTCCTCTTTGAATGTATGGTTGGAGTTGCTTCTACACATACTTATGTATCCCCGAATCTGGCGTGCTCAACGCCAGGGCGCAGTGCGTGTCACATAGGTTACGCACCGTGGGCCTTTCCTCGGATTTCACAAGTCCACACTAATTTTTTACGCGCAAAGTCCTGCCACTCTGTTTCTGGGGGCCCATGGATAATACACGGAAGACCCATGCTCCTGCCTCTGAGCCATTTTACCTACCTTCAACTGTCCTGAGCTGCCTCCTACCTAGCCATCTGCTGCTACCTGTTCAGTGTGTGTGCCTTCTGCCCACCTGCACTGCGGTCGGAGTGCCTGCTGACCAGCAATTGCCTGTGCACCTGTCCTTGACCCTGTGACCACCTCAGCTGCTTCATCAGCCTCCCACCATGCCATACCACCACCACTGCTCCACAGCCTAGCTCCAGGACCACCTTGCCCACCCGCACCTGCCTAGGGGGTTGCCATGTCTGCACCGTCATCTTCAGACCAGAGCGTCAACCCCATGGCAGCAAGGCAGAGGGCTGTTAACTTCACTGCCAGGAAAGTTGACTTCGACATTGACATTGATGCAATGCGGCAAGGAAGGACGTCAGCAGATCTGGGATGGGATAACGGATGCCATCAATGTGGTGGAGGTGGCATCCCAGACCTTCAAGTCCTTGCACTAGTGCTGGGAGGACCTGAAATCCAGGACCCAGAGCAAGGCCCTTCACTACATCCAGGCCGGTGCCACCGCGAAGGTGTACAGTGCGCGCAGGTGCCGGCTGTCCAATACCAACATGCTGGTCCTGGATAAGTTGTACCCAGCTGATGACCACTGCTTTCACTATGCAAGAGATGTGTAAAAGGTGTCCAGTACCTCCAACAAAAGCTCCACCCCCAATTTTCCTATATGTTAGGAACCGGAAATTGAGACACGTGCAGTACCAGTGAGGATGCCTGTACCGCAAAGAATACTTGAAACAAGGTATCCATTAAGAAACCCCTATATGCATTCACGAAGAAAGGATGGCCTTTTGGACAGTGTCCCGGCAGAAGTGTGAAAATAAATGAGAAAGAAGACTGGTCTTGCGGAGCAGAACTGACGCACCCAGAAAAGAAGCATGAGACAAAAAAACATAGACATTCTATAAGTTTTGAAGAAGAGTAGTCATAGATGAGCAACATTTGGGGCTTGAGATAAAGATGCCCATGCTACAGAAACACTGAAGAAAATGCAAAATCAGTTTGCACTTGGACAGATGCGTGATGCAAGTATACAAAGTGATCTTAAGGCTGGCTACGTAGTGAATAGTTTGCGGCGATGTTCCAATGTATATACGTAGGAATGTATAGAACCTGGATGCTCCACGATGCACTTTACTAGGGCCTGAAACCCAGTGACTGGAAAGGGTTTTCAGTGTGGCGCAGTAGGAAAATACCTGATGGCGAAGGAGAAATTCAAGCAGGGCTTGTCTGGCCCAGCACCAAGAAGTCGAGGCCACTGTGAGCCTGGTTGTCGATCCAGTGTTTACATGAACGTGAGAAAGAAGCAAACTTCTGTTTGATGTGGAATGGAAAAACACTGAAGGCGTCAAACGTTCATCATTTGATGGTATTAAATGCAGAAAAGAGCTCGAAAGTGCAGTCCCAGTCACATGGTTACATCTAAATAGACATTATGTTGAGCTACATCGAAACCAGAAGAAAAACTCTGCATACACTCCATTTTATTCTCAGGCACAGAGAGCTTCTGCAAGGCCAAGTTCAAAGTCTTAATTGACTAGCAGACTGCAAGAGTGGTGATAGATGTTCCGCTAATTTGGAGGGAAGGCATGACCATGCCGACCCTCCCTGCACCTGGAGTAGTAGCCTGCGTGCAGCCAACGTGTGGAATATTCCAGAATGGTATAAGGGTGCCAACCAATTGTCGAGGGCCACGTATCAAAGAGCCCTATAGTTTGTGTAACCACTTAAGTGTCGAGTAGTAGAGTGACATGGAAGATGACTTGCACTTTGGATGGGCTTAGTTTGCCACCTGACAGTGGAGACCCAATCATTTCCCCTGTTAGTATGGAACGTATACCAAGATGTTCCCTGTAAGCCTATCACATCCCCAAGTAGGTTTTTGTAGTTGACCACGTAGTGTGACATTACTGATGACGAGGTTTTACTATAAAAGTTGTGTTTTTATAACATGCATTGAGAGAAATCGAGCAAACGTCCGTTGATGTCCGTTGTAACTCCCTGTTTTAGATAATTGCAAATAAAACAGTACGTTGTTTTGCCAACATCCTGAGTCAGTTTGATTATTGATGTATGAGTAAAATCTGCATCCCCATCTATCACTAAGTATTGCTACCTGGTATTAAAGGGCCCAATGTCTATGGGTTCAGTTGTGTGACTGGTAAATCTGGTTTGTGGAGCCCCTTTGCTGCAAGGCACTGGTGTATCTGAAAATGGAATTAGGTGCAGAGCTTGCAGTTGGTTAAGACAAGGTGGAGATGGGATGGAGCCTGTGAGAGGCGTCTTAGAGCCCTCCCCACCCCCCATCTCATAGGATGACCAGTAGTAACAACTCCTTATTGGAACTTTGATTTAAACCCCAGGTGGAAAAAACAAAACCAATGGTAACTCAGCATTGGAGTTACCTCCGGCAGCAGCACAGGAATCTCTGGGCTCCCGGTGGGCTAGTGAAAATGCTGCAGGTGAGTCACAATTGGTTGTTCAGCAGTGGCAGATTTAAGGCAAAGGGACCAGTGGGAAGAAATACTTGGCCACAGGTGGGCAGGTCATGGAGGTCCACCAAGAGTGTGCAGAGTTGCACAATGATGGACTTTAGGGACAAATGCTTAAATGTTTTAAAGTTGTGTTTTTACTTAACAGTTTTCTGTGTTTGGGGGTCTGACTCTAGCTAGAGATAGCTGTTCTGTCCCCACACACTTGAAGTGTCATTGAACATCACAGACTTAAAGAAGTTCTCCTTTTAATCTTAAAACATACCAGGGGTTACTTTTTTTGTGGGTGCTGCTTGTGGCACTTGAAAGACCCTTTAACTCCAGCCCACCACCTTCATATCTCCTCCCACTCCACCGTACCCTGCTGCAAGGAAGTGAATTGAAATGGAGAGCAGAAGTGGTGCACAAGTGGTGTTTCCTGGAGCCCCGGTGTGCTGCTGACCTCTTTTTTTTGTGAAGAACTCACTGGCCTTTTAATCTGAGGAGGAGCTGCTGGGGCCGTGTGACTGTTCTCACCACTTCATATGCACCTTTTCCCGTGGATAGCGGAACGGAAGTGGTGCACAAGTGGTGTTTCCTGGAGCCCTGGGGTGCTGCTGAACTTGTTTCGTTTTGTGAAGAACTCACTGGCCCTTTAATCTGAGGAGGAGCTGCTGGGGCCGTGTGACTGTTCTCACCACTTCATATGCACCTTCCCCGTGGTAGCAGAGCGGAAGTGGTGCGCAAGTAGTGTTTCTTGGTGTTCCTGGGAGTTCTCGGTTTCAGCATAATAGAGGAGCTGCACAATAGAGGAGCTGGTAAATCTGTGCTTTACCATTGATAATGCAAGGAAGCAATTGAAAGCACTGAAAGAAAAACAACAGGCGAAAACGGCGGATTGGTCCTGGATGGCGGAAGCCCTCTCAGGAACGAGAAAGCAATAAGTTGCGACAAAGGAGGAGGGGAGGAAATGAACATGTGCTTCCTAGAATAGATGTGGGTTCGTGCATTTGTTCTCAGGAGAGGATGTTTGTCTTGACCTATATGAAATCCTGTGCCGACAAAGACAAAAGACAGTGATGATGGAAACAAATGTGGTGGCGACAAGAGAGCCGCTGAGCGAGACGGCAGGGACCTGTACAAGGAACCAGGTAAGGCAAAGACTAAACTATGAAATCCTGTGTTTGCAGGAAACTTGGGTAAGGAAAACGCTGATCTGTAAGAACTATGACGTTGTTATCAATCCAGCAAGAAAAGGGACTCGAGGGAGACCTTATGGAGGCTTGCTAACTTTAATAAAGTAACAAACTGGTACAATCCAAATCCTGATGTACAGATACTAAAAATGATCAAGCCCCTAGAGGGACGACCTCTCAAATTGTTAATAATTAACACGTAATGGAATGGAAAGGAGCTACAATCAGATTCCTATCTGAATGTCATAACGAAAGAAATCGAACTATCTATGTTAAAGGATGAGAATCAACTAATCCTGATCTGTGGGGACTTAAATATTAAATTACTATCAAAAACTGGGCAGCAAGTCACGGAATCCCATCTAAAGGGTAGCGCACAATGTTGGGTAAAGGAAATGGCAATAAGAGGTATGGAAATGTTGACCAGCCAAATAAAAGGCGGCCTCCATGGCTCAGATACATGGGGCCGGGGGGAAAGCTGAGCGTGTCTCGACTACTGCTATGCCTCTACGAAAATGAGGGATTGGATTGAAAATTTCACAGTAGTAAAGCAAACAGCAAGCGACCATGATCTTTTCAAAATTGCAATATCTATACCACTGTTTAGTAAGGCCCAGTGAGGGATGGGGTCAGTAGACGTAACATGGGGTTTAAACAAACTTAGAATAAAGCATGAAGAAATCCCAAAGTTGACTAAAAGATTTGCAACTCATGTACGGGAAAACCCCAGAGCAGTGGAATATAGGTGGCTGTTAAAAGAGTATGAAATTGGCAAGAAACCAACAAATCAAGTAACTGGGGTAAGGAAGCATGTTTATGATAAAGAGATGGTATCTAAAAGGAAAAAAACTTAGATCAATGATCTGAAGATTACAGAAAGAAGAGCGGGACACTAAGCAAGAAAAGATCAGGAGGTGTAAACAAATGTATAAAAATTGGACTAAAGCAACCAAGGCCAAACGAGCACAAGCCGGTGCAGAAAAGATGCTGGCGGCTATATCTACCAATAACGCCTGGAGCTTATGGGAAATAATCAACAAGGGCAATGACTTCCAAGTAGCATTCACTTCAAATCAGGCTTCTGAAATCAGGTGGATTGAACACTACACAGAATTATTCAAAAGGAAAGAGAACCCGACCGCCAGATACAGTAAAGCAAGATACAATCCAGAGGCCTGGAACATAAACCTTGACCTTCTTGACATAGAGTTGATGATCCAAAAATTAAGCACGTCAAGAGCAGCCGGCACAGAGGGCAACTCTAACATGGAACTTAAAACAAATAAAGAAAAATGGGCCAAAATGATCTTTCTGCTGTTTGAACAAATTCTACAAACAAAATCAATTCCTCTACCGTGGAAGGAAGGGATATTTATCCCAATCTACAAAAAAGGCGATCGTGGAGACCCCGTCATTACCGGCATATTGCTCTGGTGGACTCTATAAGCAAACTATTCGCCTCACTACTGTTGAGAGAGCTCAAAAGATGGGCAAGTATGGCTGGTATGTTAGACCCGAGGCAATCTGCATTCCTTCCAGGGGTGGGAACAGCTTTGAATATTTTCATACTAAACCTGCTTAAATAGAGGGCAATTGACACCAAGACTAAAATCTATCTTGGATTTATCGACCTCGAACAGGCCTTGGATGCTGTGCGTCGCGATAGGCTATGGAGAAAGCTGGAAGTATGGGGGTGTCCCAAGGCACTAATTGAAGTAACGGAAGCCCTTTAGTCAGATCCATCAATCCAGGTAGGCCTAACAAAAGAAGGTGTTCTATCGAGTAAGATACCCATGCACCGAGGCCTAAAGCAAGGCTGCGCTAGTGCCTCTGTTGTTTGTGCTCTACATGACAGATATGGGCGAGTTCCAAAAACAAATAAGAGCATTTCCTCCAAAAGTAAATGAAGGAACCACATCATGGATATTATATGCAGACGATGTGGTCTTTATCGACCAGACATCAATTTGTCTGCAAAGACATCTGAATGCTTTCCAAAGATTCCTGGAAGAAAACCATATGAAGCTGAATGTAAAAAAGTCAAATGTTTTGATTATGCAGTTGGCACGTGGTAGCAAGAAGAAGGATAAATCCTGTGCGTGGTTTTTGAACAGCCAGAAGTTGGAAATAGTAAATTCAATCATTTACCTGGAAGTAAAAATGAATAAAAATCTAAATGAGCCTGGACATTATCGATTTATTAATGATAAGCTGATTAAGTTAACAATTCAAGGCAGAACAATCCATAACCGATATGGTACCTATTCTGTGATCCCCATACTAACGTTCTACAAGCACAAGGGGTTGGCAGTCCTTTCATATGGAGCGGAGGCCCTATTAAATCTGTCTTGAAAGGTCTGGGATATCTGGGAAGGTTATTTTTGGAAGAAGGTGTTGAGACTCCCTAACTCCCTCCCTGGATACACAATCAGATTTGAGTTGAAACTCCAATCTCCGAGGTCGTCAGTAATGTGGAAAACAATTTCCCTCTACCAGAAATGTTTAATGTACTGGCTGCCGTTTCCATTTGACATTTTAAATAACTCACATATGGGAAATGACAAATACTTAAATCACTGGAAAAAGCGAGGTAAGGAGATCTTGAAAGAAAACAACATCGAAGAAGAGATGCTTAAGGCTGACCCTCTTAAAGTGAAGAACGAATTACAAGGAAATGATTGGCAATAGTCTTCAGAACAAATAAATAAATACAGATTGTGTAACAACTTCATTTGGGAAATAAAGAAGCTAAATGTACCCTTGAAATATCAAAACATTTACATCAGCCTACTACCGAGATCTGCTTATAAGAAGCTGACTGAACATTATCCCGACTGGAAAGATCAGATTCATGAGAAAACAGATTGAACAGAAAGACCCTAGATGTCGTCATTATGGTCTAGATAATAACATGGAGACGATCAAACATCTAATGATATCTTGTCCGGCTTTGAGCGATCTCCGAGGGAAACTCCTAGGTGATTACTATCAGCGCTATTCCCACATATCAGATGAGATGTGGTGGGAAGGGCTAATGTCAGCAGAGAACTTCGGCTTAACAATTGCTGCCATGAAGCTATTTGAAGAAGCAATGATGACTAAACAACAATGCTGATGAATTGTAGCCTGGAATAATAACTGCAAAGAAGTGTACTTTTAAGTGCTTGATGGAATGATGTTAAAGGTTTATAACGTATTAACCAATAAAACATTTAAATAAATAAAATGGAGAGGGAATGAGGGCAGGATAGTGAGGGTGAAAAGTAGAGAAGGGGCAGGTAACATGAACACTGATGGGACAGGAGAGGTGAGAATGAAGGAGGGCCGAAGCGTGAGAGATTGAGCATGAGGGAAGGTACGAGATAAGGTGATTGAATGGGTACCGAGAATGAACAAGGGTAGGAGAAAGGGAGCCATAGTTTATAATGCACAAGAGTGAGGATAAAAGCCGGGTTAAGAGGATTAAAGGGAGGGTAAATAAAGAGTAGGGGTTTCAGGAGTCTAAGGAGAATGGAGAATAATGAAGGTTTAAAGAGTCAGGGAGAAATTAAGAGTGAGGGAGGGCAGGAGAAAGGGAGAGAAGAGAGGCAAGTTGGTAAGGAATGGAGAGTGGAGATGTAGCAATGTAAAGGCAAATGGTTTGTGACGTGAGTAAACGAGGGACGAAAAAATTGAGTGACGGAAGGCAGGTGAGTATCTGAATAGCAGAAAAATGAGGAAGAGAGTTAGATCTTTATAACAAAGAACCTTTGGCAGAAATGGAGAAAGAAAAAGGCAGGAGAATTAAAGGAATGGGGCAAGAACAGGAGAATACACAGTGTTAAAAAAGAACAGGAAAGAGTAGGATAGTAGAGGGGAAAATGCTGGTAAGGAACGAAGAGGTGGGCAAAAAGAATGCTGTATGGGATTAAAGGGAAGCATAAAGAAAAGGAGTAAAATGGAGCATATTTGTGATGTGCGGTGAGCAGGTGCTTTCCCTAGCTGCTCACTTGTACACAGTCACAGCTGCAAAGGATAAATGAACAGGGAAACAATTACAATGCAGCCACTTAGATAAGGTTGTATTGAAATGTGCCAAAATGATCTGCATGGATGATGAAAATCCCCTTTGTGCGAGTTCTTCATGTTCACCTTATACTAAGTTGGCAGCTAAACAAGCCAAGATGAAACCCAAGGACGGGGAACAGGGCTGGGTATGTCTGTGGTGTGGCCAACCATCCAGCATTTTTCGGGACAGGAATAATGCCTGCCTTTTCTCCTCTGAAGCAAGATCAGCTGTCCAAAGTCTTCCCAGCTCACACTTTTCATATGACAGTTAAAGGTGCAGGGAAGCACATTGCCTTTCCCACTACTCCCCCGGTACCCCCGGGTTCTGCTTTGTGTCAACCTCGTTTCAATAAACCGATTAGAGGTGGATGGCCCAGACACATGGGTTCCTGGGTAAGGACTGTTGTCCCTTAGAAGGTGCAATTGGTGGGTGATAATAAATGGGAGGGGAGTATAACGCTGCATGCTGTGTAAAATAATGACTCAAGCAGATTACCTTAAATTGAATCCTCTTTCACTGTGAATACCTTTTTTTAAACCAAATGATATTGTTTTTTGGTCCACATTCCTTTGCAGGATGCTACTGCAATCATGCAGTAAGGGTAGCGGAAAAAAAGCTATATGTGTCATTTTGCTTGTGTTCTTTTCAAAGCATTCACAAATATAACATTATTTTGCATTTGGAAACCTAGCCGTCAAATGTATTTGTGTCCTATCACTGGGAAGATATGTAAACAAGTGCTTACATCACAGCCTGGGCCCAAATACTGATTTCACCATTGTGTGATCCTGGTCAATTTAATATCGCTGTGCCTGATCAGCTGACATTGGGTGTCACTAGAAGTGACTTAGTTTGTAATTTTTCCTATGAAGAAAAACCGATATTGTTTTCTAAACTATTGAATTGTTGCAAATTAATAATAGTGAATATTTATATATATCACAACACATTATTCTCTTGGTTTACATATGAAAACGTCTTTCAATGTCTTTACCACTGGTGTCCTAGAGTACTGAAGACTGATGCCACTGCTTGTAATGTTATTTACTGTGATGTGGCTTCTGATCCTGTCAATCCATATTGTGCACATTAGGGCTCTGCATATCATTTTGCTGGACAGATCCAGAAGACAAATTAGAACATATCAGTGCCTTGTATGCCTGACAGTTCCACTATTTTGTGATTCTGTTGTTCAGTGTATGTGTTCAAAAGCCTCTGGAAAGGACAGCAGGGTGGGGAGGCACCAAGCAGTTGTCCCTATGTGGGCTACTACACAGCAACATATTTCTTAGTTCATGTCACATACTGCCCTTTGTTGGCTGATGTCACCTGAACTAATGACTTTAAATGTGCGCTCTGCAGTAGGTTGCGGACTGCCTATGATAGCACCCAGCAGTGTTATCACCTCTCTGCCTTTACTCTGGTTTTGCCTGCATTAGCATATTGCTGACGGAGCAATTGCTTCCTTTTCAGTGTCCGTTTAGTGTTTCAGCGCACCGCTGGCTGACTGCCCCAGTTAGATTAAAGAGCATTCATTTGGATCACTTCTTAAGAGTAACCAAAGGGTGCCACCGACTGTGTCCACCCCACAGCCCTCTAACTTAAAGCAATCCTATTGAATTGGGCCCCACGAGCCCTGACAAATGTTTAGACAGGTCCTAAAACTGTTCTGCCCCTTGTTATTCCAATGTGCCTGACTGCCAGCAAGGAAGGATGAGTGGGGGGGTGTTGTGGCCGGTGTGAAGAGAATGGGAAGGTGTCGGACCAGGACACAGCTGGGCCTGCTTGCCTTTGTCCGTGCTCCCAGTGCTATATCCGACTCTCCTGCTGAGCAGGGTTAAGGTCGGAGGTTTGGCAGCATGATAAGTCATAGTGGAGATGTGTGGATGCACACCGCTCAAACCCGACATTGCATGAGGATTTCAGGATATGACCACCGCTGTTAGGAACTGCCTACATGAGCTGACGCGGTGGACAACACTGTCAAATCATGGCTGGAAGCTATGACAAATCGCATTAAATTGACCAAAAAGAGACTTCTGATATACCGGCAGGGACAGCAACAGGGCCTTTCAATCTTTTCAGTTGAAATGGGCCCAGAGCCTCAAAGCACCCTCAGCAACTGCCCCCATGTTAGCAGTCAGCAGTTGTATGGCACAACATTATACTATATTTGTTTGGTACTAAATATGCGTTTTGCGGCTTGTATGTTACACGCAGCATTTGCTGGACCCCATCAGGCAGTCTCCTCCTTTGAGATATACAAAAGTGTTCTTATCACCTTGTTGCCTCTTTACCCTGGATGTTCCACATCAGCCCATTGATGACAAAGAAGGATTGATAGCTTGTCATTAGAGGTTTAGTGGTACAGCAGCCCGCTAGCTGGCGGTCACATGATAATCTGCAACTATTAACTCCCTGGCTATATTCCTTTATCTCCATTATAATGTATGCACCCTACAGATGCATCAAGCTATTTGTATCCACTATAAGCAAGGGGGACCTATAGAAAACATGTTGAAATGGGCCCCCGCGAGCCGTGACATATCTTAAGCTAGCACTAGATGCTAAAATTAAAAACATTGAACAAAACTCTCTTCCAGCGGGACTCGGGTCAGGACACTGTAGGATTAAGGAAAGTATGGAGGAGTCCATACTTTTGGGTAAAGAAACTGGATGCCGTTGAAGCAGATGTGAGGGTGTTTTGGAGACCCTGCAGTAATGGACTGCTCCCCTGGGACCAGATCTGAAATCCTGATTGGACACAGTAGTGGGGCTTCGGAATAAGGGTGACACGTTTGATATTTGGAGAGCATTTCACCTTCTAATGCACTCACCTGGTCGCACTTCACGGATGTCCAGGGCTCGGTTTCTATGGTGCTCAGAGACTACTTTGCTGGAGTTGTGCTACCATGGAAAAGTGGCAAGATGGAGGAGAAGCAAGTAGGGGTAGACAGTAATCCCTTACTCATGCAGCTCAACACCAAAGGAGACCGAAGCTTTGTGAAGATCCTAGGAACTGACCCTAGCCCAAAGGGAAGCACATTGATGATGTGCTCATCCCAGAGCCAATCTCAACTACTTCCAGAAATACGGATGGATGGATATGTGGAGATAGGCACAGAGAAGGTCCAGAGGAGGCAACCAGTTGCCCCTTGAAATCAGAAGGGAAATGCATTGCAATGATTCCATTTTGAAGGAGATCTTCCTGGCTGACTCCTCTCAAGTTGATCACAAGGTAGAATCCCTTGATGCCTTGGGTACCAGAAATACGTTGGATAGCACCCGAAATCCTTCTTCTTACTATGGGACTTCCCCAAATTGCTTCCCTTCTCCATCCAGAGAAGAATGTGTAACGACAGGGCCTGCTCTTTCTTTGGCTTCTTTGGGAATGGATTAACCGCAGTTCCAGCACTGGCTGGAAACGAGGTGACCTCTGCTCTGTAGCCCCGGATGACAATCCCAAGTACCCAAGGGTGGTCAAAGCTGGCCTCCCATTGGCTTTCAAAACGTCTCAGCCGCTCTCCCACTTTGGGGAGACCGGCATAGTCAGGGAGGCTGATTCTAAATGATGGGCTTCTCCCGTTTCTATTGGCTAGTTGGTGGGCCCCTCCTGCAGCCTTTGCAAACTGGGCATCCCAAGGATTTGACTGTCCTGGGTCGACCTGTGTGCTGGTGGGATTTCTGCCTGAGGGAGCTGTTATGCTTTGCCTGTTTATGGGCCCAGTTCAGCGTGACCTCTAACTCATGAAGGAAATATTTGGCACCCAAGAAGGGAAGATGGAGGGCCATTGATCTTTCAGAGTTTAGGGTTTTCTGGTCTCTAGATTAGATGTGTCTACTGGACGCTATTTTTATTTATTTATTTTATGTATTGTATTTATCGATAGCGCCCAGACACGCAGCTTTCACAGCGCTAATGGTTACAATGTTAGGAGTCAAAGGTTACAGAGTGGCGCATGTATACAACATAGAAGGTGAGTCATATGGGATGTGGTAGTTGTGTTACATTGTTACAACATAAGTAGTGAGTCAGGTTAGAAGGTCGGGCTATCCAACTTATTTACAGATATTTGTTAAACAGTGCTGTTTTTACTTTCTTACGGAAGAGTGCATGGGCAGGTTTGTCTTGGATCTGCTAAGGGAGGGCGTTCCAGAGTGTTGGAGCAATGGTGGTGACGCGAGAGCTCCCAGCTCTCTTTCTTGTGCATCTCAATATGTTCAGGGCTGATGTGTTGTAAGAGTGAAGATTAGCATGTTATGTTTTCTGGTGATACTGTCGGTGAGGTAAGGGGTGGCAGTGTTGTGAAGCAGCTGTAAGTGATGCCAAGGAGTTTGAAGTCGATGCAGGCTTTGATAGTAAGCCAGTGTGCCTCCAGTCTGATGTGATAGATGTGGTAAGAGCACTTCAGGAACCAAACAGCTCTTCGGGCGTTATTTTGGAGCAGTTGAAGTTTATTGATGTTTTTTTGGGGGGGTCCCTTCTAGTGTAGCATTGCAGTTGTCAAGTTTGCTA
This sequence comes from Ambystoma mexicanum, assembly GCF_040938575.1. Classification (NCBI taxonomy): domain Eukaryota; kingdom Metazoa; phylum Chordata; class Amphibia; order Caudata; family Ambystomatidae; genus Ambystoma; species Ambystoma mexicanum. The sequence goes on along the minus strand of NC_090926.1, from coordinate 1,151,431,887 downwards.
CCTATGATGGCTCTCACTAGGGTGAGACAGTTGTTGCAGTGAGACATTTGCTTGAAAGGTTTATAAGTATAGCAGAGTAGGCTGTAGAGGATGCAATAGCTTTGACATGTTCAGAGTCCAGGTACACCCCTAGTGTTTTTACATGAGCTGAGACAGGGATCTTGTTGCCATCTATGCAAAAGGACGAGAAGGTGTGCTGAGGAGTTTGAGGCGGTGTGGGGAGCCCACAATGAGGATCTCCGTTTTTCCATTCTTTCAGGCAGAGATGGTGGGTAGCCATCCAGGCCAGAATGATGCTGAAGACGTGATTAATGTTGGTGGGGTCTAGGTCATGGTGATTGGTGATTTTAAGAAGGACTTGCGTGTCATCAGCAAAGTTGGTATATGGGGTATTGAGGCTGTCAAGGTGATCGAAGAGGCGTTTGGCATACATGTTATAAAGGTTGGGGGAGAGGCAGGAGCCCTGAGGCACACCGTATTAGACAGCTATGGAGTCAGCAGATTTGTGGGCCGCAAAGACCCCAGTGGATCATCCAGACAGAAAGCATTGGATACATAGGGTGGCATCAGGGGTGTGGTGGAAGGTGGTGGTGAGGTGTTTACAAAGGATTTTGTGGTCTACAAGGTCAAAGGCTGCAGAGAGGTCTAGAAGTAGGAGGATAGCGAAATCGCCATTGTCCCTAATGAGGTCCAGCTGGATCTTGTGGTGAAGGAGGGTAGATTCAGTGCTATGTCTAGATCTAAAGCCTGATTGGCGGATACCTAGCAGATTGTGGCTTTCCAAATTTAATAGCAGTTGCGAATAGACAGTGCAGTCCAGGATTTTGAGGAGGTATGGAACAGTGGTAATGGGTTGGTAGATGGTAGAGATAGAAGGGTCTAGAGTGGGTTTCTTCAAGAGAGGTGTGACCCATGCTTCTTTGGTGGCAGTGGGAATTGAGTTAGAATTGAAGGAAGCATTGGTAAAGCTAGCTATGGTAGGGGTCTGGGGTTCTGCGCACATTTTGACAATGTTGACTGGGCAGATGCCGCCAGCACAAATGGAACCTTTCAGGTCCTGGATGATGGTGAGGACTTCATGGGGGTGGGGGGAGGAGACGGCTGAGAAATGAAATTTGGGAGGAGGTGTAGTAGTTGTGGGAGAGCAGACTAAGGGGGAGGAGGGAATTTATTAGGATAGCTTTATCCCTTTTGTCCGTGTTTTGGTGTCCAGAGAGGATTGGATGTGCGTGCACCAGGCTTTATCTTTTGGGAAGTTGTCAGTGGGGGTGCAGGGGATTCGAGCTCTCTAAGGATTTTGAAGAATACTTTGGTGTTAGAGTAGTATTAGAGAATCTGGTGTTAAAAATGTAAGCTGTAGAGTCAGTGATAGCTTGTTTGTATATGTTGGCTGAGTGCTGGAAGGTTACGTTGTTAGCAGGACGAGGGTTTTTCCTCCCTTTGGTCCCCAAGGTCATGACGGCAGCCTGGACTTCATAAGGCAGGCCTGACAATAGTTCCACCTGCAGATGCATAGCCTAATTGAAATAAGAACAATCTGCACCTCCCCCCATATGATCATAAAGGGCCTGGAAGTTCTCCAAGAGAGATTTGGATGCGTACAAAGTATAGGTCCTCACTCTGACGCTCAGGGGCGGCCTTAGCATAGGTCTTGATGTGAGCTAAATCCACTTACGATCTGTAGGATTCTTCACTAGCGCTTCTTCTGGTGACATCAAGGATTTTCCTGTAAAGCTCGCCAGCAAAGAGACCACTTCAGTGTTAACCGTCAAATTGGCCCCCTCTAACAAGGGATACATTTTCATCATAAACTTGGGCTGGTCAAAAAACAACTGTCCCTCCCGACTGAGTCCAGTTCAGGGTTAGTTTTACGCCCACATCTTGTTACCCCTCTTCCAGCCCAGACAGGGCGGGCTGCCTGGCAGAAAAGATCACTGTAGTGGCCAGAGCCTGCCTCCCCACTACCCCCAGCTCGGCGTCGGTGTCTCAGTTGGAGGTAACCTCTAGGGCCATCAGGATTCCGGCCCTTATGCCTTTGCTTCTGCTGTCCCAGCAGGTCCACTTACTTTTGACTGTGCATAGTGCAGAAGAAATAACAGGCAGCTCCTGTGCTGCCCACCCCTTTTTGGGGTACTTAGAGGTAAGGGGTGGGGCTCTACAAAAATTGAGGTTTTGTATTGGTTACAACTGTCGCAAAGGCAGGGAAAAGGAAGAGGGACGTGGAGGTAATGGCCATAGGAACAAGCATGGCTGTGAGAAGTCAATGGGTGGGTAAATAACCAAACAACACCTCCAGGCTGTGTGTCCCTCCTCACATCCCATTTGCTTCCTATTAGTACTGTAATGCAATAGTTTTGGTGTATAGGAAAAAAACTATCAGTGTACTTAGAGAAGGAATGATTGAATTCTTAAGCCTTATGTTTTTGAAGTCTAAGAAAAAAAGCAGAACTAATCATTTCATTAGTATTTTTAATAATTTCAATCTGACCTCAGGAAGTGTTGGAGGAACTGTGTGAAATGTGAAAGGAAAACAAATACAACACCAGCATGTTTAAGAGTAATTCTTGGGCTCCACAACTGGAAGTTCTCTTTTAAACACACTGCAACCAATGCCAGTCTTCGACTTTCTGGCTCCTATTCATAAAAGTATTAGTGCTTTTACATCCAAGTCGGATTTAACTGAGGCTCTGCTATAGGTGAAGCCTGGAGTGTACTAGCTGTGAATTGTGGAAGTCCAAGTTCTAGGTTGGACTAGACCATTGAGGTCTAACCAACAGACTACCTGGTGTCATGAACTACACTGCCCCTAGTGTCCCAATACTGGATTATCAGCTGCAGGTCAGGTCTGAGGTGCCATAGCAGGGCTCTGGCAGAACAAGTATTGGATTATTATTTTTTTTTTTTTGATTACGAGTTTATAATCACCGAAGTGATTTTTACAAGAAGATGAACAGGACATAAGGTTGTGAATAACGACAAAAAAAAAGAAGAAGGTAACGTAAGATTTCAAAAGTAAAAAGCGAAGGTAAAAGCAAAAATAGTAGTAGAAAAAGTAAAGATAGCAGGTAAAACTAAAGAACTGGTAAACAATGAAAGCCAGGGTGGAAACACAGATGGTAAAAGTGAGGACGAAGGCAAAAGAACAGGACAGCGGAGGATCACTCCCCACAATCTGTTTGTGTTTACCCATTCTGGGGAGGCTGCAGTGCTGCTTGTACAAAGATCAGATCTAAAATGTTTGTGGCTGCTATGGTCCAGGAAGGTCTCAAGCCTCCTATTAAGCGCTCCCACCAAAGATCTTCTTCCCTCAGGTAGGCATTCTTTAGATGATGCAATATATATGGGGATCTGAATGTGTCTGTACCTGGACACAATAGCAAGAGATGACGTAATGTTTCTGGTTGGTCGGGGTCGTTACAAAAGTGGCAGGTGTTAGATGGAGAAAGACCTCTTGAATGTAGAATTTCGTTTGTAGGTAATAAGTTTAACCTCGCACAAAGAAGTGTATTCCGAGTTTTTCTGCTTGGGTGTTTTATCAGAAAAGGTTGAATTACGTTCAATTTTCTACATGTTGGAGGTAAATGGGTAGCACGTTTGTACTCGGATGCCTTGTCCAATGTACTTATCCAATCCATTTCTTCAATTCGTGCTTTAGTTTTTGTTGGATTACCCATCAGTTCTTCCATCGAGCTGCCACAATTTTCAAGTTGGTGTAGGCACATAAGCTCCCATTTAGAGAGTAACGTTGAGTTGTGTAGGTTCATCTCAGCCTGAACCATCAAAAAAATAGCCGCGGAAGTAGGATCTTTGATCTTCCTGTACTGCATGACTGACACCCTTTTGACTATTGAGTCTAGAGAGGAGAGGGAGAGTTCGCGTCTTATCAAGGCGATCGGAGTCGAAGATGGTAAGTTCAGGACTGAGCGCCAAAAAAAACTCTCCAATCTAGCCCATAGGGAATGGGGTAAAGATGGCATTGCGTCGGCTCCATTAGTGATAGCTGGAATAACTTTGCCCCAGTAGAATTTAAGTAGGGGCATCAGTGAGAAGCGACCATATTTTTTGTCGAGTATTTTCGCTTGAGAAACTAGTATTTTCATTTTTTCCACAAGATCGTGTTGCATCGCTGTATCTTTCGCTGTGGAGTCAATAAGGACTCCCAGGTATTTAAATTCTGTCACTTGTTCAATTTTGTTTCCTGTCAGAAACCACAAGTTCTTATTGGATTATCAGATAGTGCTCTAGGGTAAGCCTGAGGTGTGCTGGGAATTAGTGCTGAATAAAAAACACTCACGTGTTGTGAAAATGGAAGGTTACATTTTACTGGTGGTTGCCACAGGCTTATAACATCCACATCTCTGGGTGCATCGCCGTACTAACTGAAAATGCCCTAAACAGCTTAATAAAACAGTGAACGTCTCTTCCACCCTCTAATGCGGGGGAAGGAAACCTTTGGCTTTCCAAATGATTTGGACTATAATTACCATCAGCCCTGCCAGCATAGTCAATGGAGAGAGATCATGGGAATGGTAGTACAAAACATCTGAAGATCCACAAGAGACCATACTCGATTAGATAGCATTGACGAACCACCCTCCCAACCCAAACTGACACTCCAACTGACCGGCTGGTCGCATGTATGCTCATATATATAACACCCAAATCTTTATTTGGTGCCATTTGACCCACCGGCAATGTCCCTTTTTCATCTGGCCTACTTTTTATGGGTTTTTCCACTTGAATTGCATCCATTGTGAGCTACAACCAGGATACCGGCAACCTGTTCTATTGTTACCGACACTCGGTCTGGCAGAATTACCACCAAATTACGAGTTTCTGTTGTAGTTCATTCCCATTCCATGGAGTCCCATAGTACTCTATGGGGGGATTTGCCGGTATTACCGGCACCGGTAATACCAATGCTGGTAATGTTACCAGCTATTATGGCTATTTTTGCTGTTGCATAAAGGTGCCTATAAATGGAATTATGGGCACGTTAATTATGCACCGGCAAAGTCATAATGAGGCCCACACGTTTCCCTCAAAAATAGTCTAAGTCCAGTACGTTGGCATCCCTCAAAATGAATGTAAGTGCAATACAAAGGCTTTACCAAAAGTTCTTCTAAGTGCAAAATGTTGGCTTCCTTCAAAATTCTTCTTAGTCCAGTACATTGGTGTGATGCTGGAAATGCATCAGAGGGACAGGGCCTCCCTATCCTTGTCCTTTACTGCCTTTTATCGTATGTTCTGTCGTGTTTTCTCTGCAGGAGTTTATGTGGGATTCCTGGCGGTGCAGCTCTCTCTTTTGGTTTGGTGTACAGACCCATGGGATACCCTTATGGCACCCATGGGTGGGGGTACAACCTTGTGCAACTGGTGTATGTTTTTGGGCACCTGTGTGTGGGCCATGGAGCAGGGTATGGGCTGGTGGCAGCTCCATGCTGAATTTGACAGGTGCTCTGAGTATCCTCCATTTTGGGATACCCAGGCCCCGCAAATTGCGGCACCGTACTTATCACCAAGGTCCCTTTGCAGGTCCCTACTTTAACGGCTGGTCTAGACCAGCCGTTCAGGTCGGGTCCCGCAAAGGGACCTCGTAGTAAGGCGCTAAGTGTTTAACGGCGCCGCAGCCTTTTACAGCGCCGTTAAACACTTAGCGCCAGGGTCCTAATGAGGCCCAATGACTGAGACAGCCCTGTCCGAAACTGGTATGAATTCAGTGTGGAGTGTTGAATAGCTGGGTACTTGTCAAAATAGAAAAAAACAACAGGGTAAATTAAAGCTCGAAGAGCCAGAGTGGCAATTGCCTTCCCAAACCGTAGGGAAATACTGATACACAGGGAACGGTTTTCTGGGGAAAAAGATTCATCAACTTGCCGGTGAGGGCAAGACCAAACAACTAATGATATTTTTGTTAACCATGGTCCTGTTCACTTAGGCACAGGTGGAAAAGCTGGTCTGATGCAGGGAAGGAGGGAGGGGAGGGCAACCAGCACAATGATGTGGGGGAGTGCGAGAGGGGAATTAAATCTCGGATTCTTAAATCTAAGCAGCTAGCCGTCACAAGTGCAGAGATTGAGGCATCGGAATAGTCATGTAATTTTTATTTTAGCATTGATAACTGGAAAGTTCCTTGCAAAAGGGTGGTTGCCCAGAGGGTGGGTGAGGTGATATCAAAATATCACTAAAAAATGCACTGTCCCACTTGTTATGGGATGGGAAAACCCATGTTGTTGTGGGGTTTTCTCTTAATTACATGTAGTAACCCCTGTTGGTATTGGGGGTATCATAAAATGTTGTGGTGAGGCCACAACAGGTGAGGTCGACCGGTTTCGATGGTTCAAGGGTGATTAACGACCATCTTCTTCAGGACAAGATCGATTTTCATATGCTGCTGAGTAGCGACTGTCCTCTTAGTAGGGCAGCAATAACAGGCTGCAGAGGGATCCTTGATTCACTTGGCATGCTATCTGTGACCATGTTTTGAAATTGGAATTCGTCAAGCCCGCTATTGTTAACATCTTTACTGGACTTTGCCTCTGTCACAAGGCTGCCATCAGGCTCACTTCCTATATCAACAGTCAGCTTGTCCAGAAAATTCGTCAGCTCCCCGGCTGAGACACTGCTGCCTTTGTGGTCCGTCTGCAGGTTCGGCGGTGTGCTCTCCAAGTTTGCTGTACGTTGGGATTTCTTTGATGTTGCACTTGTCTCGGACTTGCTGGAGCCGAGTGATGCCATGACATCACCACCACTCACAGAGTTCTGCAGCTCCGCTTCCTCTGAGGGAGGAGTGGTGGTGATGTCATGGCATCACTCGGTGATGTCACCACTCACTTCCTGTGAGTGGTGGTGATGTCATGGCATCACTCGGCTCCAGCAAGTCCGAGACAAGTGCAACATCAAAGAAATCCCAACGTACAGCAAACTTGGAGAGCACACCGCCGAACCTGCAGACGGACCACAAAGGCAGCAGTGTCTCAGCCGGGGAGCTGACGAATTTTCTGGACAAGCTGACTGTTGATATAGGAAGTGAGCCTGATGGCAGCCTTGTGACAGAGGCAAAGTCCAGTAAAGATGTTAACAATAGCGGGCTTGACGAATTCCAATTTCAAAACATGGTCACAGATAGCATGCCAAGTGAATCAAGGATCCCTCTGCAGCCTGTTATTGCTGCCCTACTAAGAGGACAGTCGCTACTCAGCAGCATATGAAAATCGATCTTGTCCTGAAGAAGATGGTCGTTAATCACCCTTGAACCATCAAAACCGGTCGACCTCACCTGTTGTGGCCTCACCACAACATTTTATGATACCCCCAATACCAACAGGGGTTACTACATGTAATTAAGAGAAAACCCCACAACAACATGGGTTTTCCCATCCCATAACAAGTGGGACAGTGCATTTTTTAGTGATATTTTGATATCACCTCACCCACCCTCTGGGCAACCACCCTTTTGCAAGGAACTTTCCAGTTATCAATGCTAAAATAAAAATTACATGACTATTCCGATGCCTCAATCTCTGCACTTGTGACGGCTAGCTGCTTAGATTTAAGAATCCGAGATTTAATTCCCCTCTCGCACTCCCCCACATCATTGTGCTGGTTGCCCTCCCCTCCCTCCTTCCCTGCATCAGACCAGCTTTTCCACCTGTGCCTAAGTGAACAGGACCATGGTTAACAAAAATATCATTAGTTGTTTGGTCTTGCCCTCACCGGCAAGTTGATGAATCTTTTTCCCTACTTGTCAAAATACACATACATTGTTGTGAGTGTTTGGAGAGAAGTGAATGGCCTGAATGCACTATGCACCTGATTGGATGCTTGCCTGAATGAATGCCCTTCTGACCGATTGGTTGCCTGAGTGTGACCCAGCAGAATGAATGGGAGATTAACTAGTATATCTGGGGGCCTCTCACTGCTGGAATTCGTGTTCAGAAGCAGAAGAGGAACTGGAGTTGAAACCGAAGCTTAACCTTGAAGCCCTGCTGGAAGAGAAGAATTGCTGTTGCCCTTCTTCATCAATCTGAAAGCTGTTGTGTCTCTCAGGACTGACCCAGAGAGGACCTGGTAAGGCGCCCTCTTCCCGAGCTACGAGGGACCATCGTGCACCAGCTGATTTTTGCCAAAGCTCCCTGGTAGACAGATCTACGACAGGCTGCCGACCAGAGACGGGGTCCGCCGTGGAATCACAAGGAGAAGCGCCCAGACACTGTTGTCCACCACCGTCGCTGTCCGGAGCCACTGTGTTGCCGTTGCCTAAGAACTTTCGATTTACGGACGCGCTCGTCTGCACCGCCGCCCGCCTTATCCCACCAGAGACGGCCAGGCCGTAGACGCACCGAGGAGCATCTGCCGGTGGGTTTCCCACCACCCAAAGACCACAGAGACGCCGACGACTCGACGCCGTTTCTGGGCCACAGTTCTTCAAACTCTTTGCGGTCCAGAACTATCAACATTGAGGTGCCCTGCATGCCTCATCCTTGCAGGACATCTACGCTCCATCACCTACGAGTACTGCTAGGAATGAAACTGCCACTTCACCGCCGTAGTTCACCCTGTTCATCACCGGACGTTTGACGACCTGTGGCTCCTGCCTTAAAGAGAGTGCACTCTAGAAGGGCTGTCGATTTCCCAACGAGGAGCTCTACATCACCAGGTACTTTGGGGTTGCTGAACTATTGGAAAGACTCTTGTGAACTATATATGGACTGGGCTTGTGATATATCTTTATTTTACAGGTTGCCGAGGTGGGGGGATACCCATACAGAGCTGTGTCTAGGTAGCAGGGCCAGTATTCTGCCTATTGTTCTAACCAACTGCTTTTCTCTTATATCTATTGTTGGTTTCCTTTACAAACTGATTTGTTTGACATTTAACTGTACAGTTTATGCACTTTAATGAGATCTAATAGTAAGAGTGGTACCACGTAGAACTGTATATTTGCCATTGTAGATTACCGAGTACAAAGTGAGTTATCATGATATTGTACATAACCTTGAACATTAATTATATAAAGACTGTGTTTTAACTAATACAGTGTGTGGACATTCCTTTGTGGGGGCTTGTGGACTACACTGTACTTAAGAACCAGCCTGCATCACCTCCTGCGAAGGTAGGCCTTGATTGCTCGACCACGTACCAATAATAGAGAATCTTGACTGGTGTCCTCTGTGCCTCTCCTCTACCATATATAGAGCAGACGTACAGACACCCCCTACAGTCTGCAATACATAGGCTTCCCTCAAAATTAATCTAAATCCTGTACATGGGATACCCTCAAAATGTGTCTAAGTGCAATACAATGGCTACACCCAAAATTGATCTAAGTGCAATACACAGGCTTCCCTCAAAATTCATCTAAGTGCAATACTTTGGGTTCACTCAAAATTAATTTAGGAGCAATAGATAGGCCACTCTCACAAGTCGTCTAAGTCCAGTACATTGGCTACCCTAAAATTAATCCAAGTGCAATCCATTGTATAGCTTTGAAGTGCAGCAGGATTCGACATAGTGGTAGAAATCACATGGTAGTGACAAAGTAATAAAGTAGTGGCAGGATTTAGGAAGGACAGCACAGGCTGTGCTCCCAATTCCTAGAACATTACCTGTTTGTAGAAGTAGACTACTTTTTACATCGCTCACTGCAAACAGGCAAACAGGCAGTGGGAGCTGCCCTATGCCTTTGGCCCTTAGCGGGCTGCCCAGGATAGGCTGCCCAGGGACTTTTAGCTAACAGGGCTTCACTAGCCCAATCAGTAAAGGGAAGGAAGTGGGAATCAGAGGAGATAGGGGCAGTGGGAGGTTCAGGTGAAAGAAGGGAAAACGAGAAAGGAAGAAATAAATAAGAAATAAAAATAAAAATACAGCGCCAAACAAAGTTGGCGAGCTAGAAGTTAGGCAAAGCAACAGGATGACAAGGAGCAAAGCTATGGCCTTACCAGAGTTGCAGAAGGTTCCTGTGCCCCTCGCTGCACGGGGAAAAAAGAAAGCAGTTCTAAGAAACACAGAGAGTCGCTTGGGCGTCCTGCAGGGTAACCACCTGTTGCAGACATCTTTTTATCTGGAAAGTCACAGGTTTAAATTCCAATAATATATACTGGCGTGTTAACGCACCTGCTGAAGAACTGCCTAAGAAACTGGGAGAGAGAAATATATGGACAGAGAGGGAGGGAAAGATGGATGGGAAGAGGAAGAGAAAGGAAAAAGAGAGAGGAAGTTAGATAAAGACAGGGAGATAAAGTGGCCCTGAGAGGGTGGGAGATAGAAATGTGGAGGGCAAGGGGAGGACAGGTTGGCCGGGAAAAGAGACATTGAGCAGGTCAGTGGATTTGGGAAGAGAGGAGAGCAATGAAGAACGAATGAGGGAGGCATAGGCAGTGAGAGCTGCCGTAAATAGACCTGGAATGAATGTGTCGTGCATACAGCAATCCCGGAAAAGACCAGGAATTAATGCGTTGTGCATGCAGCTGCCTAAATAGACTAGGAATTAATGCATTGTGCATGCAGCTGCCTAAATAGACCTGGGATGAATGCTTGTGCATGCAGCTGCCCTAAATAGACCAGGAATTAATGTATTGTGCATCCAGCTGTCCTAAATAGACCTGGAACGAATGCATCATGTATGTGGCTGCCCCAAATATGCCAGGTACGAATGTGTTGTGCATGCAGCTGCCCCAAATAAACCAGGAATGAATGTGTCGTGCATGCAGCTGTCCCAAATAGTCCAGGAATGAAAGGGTCGTGCAAGCAGCTGTCCTAAATCCACCAGGAATTAATGTGATGTGTCGTGCATGCAGCTGTCCCAAATAGGCCAGGAATCGTTGTATCATGCATGCAGCTGCCCCAAATAGGCCAGGAATTAATGTGGTGTGCATGCAGCTGCCCCAAATAGGACAGGAAAGAATGTGTTGTGCATGTAACTGTCCCAAATAGGCCAGACATTAATGTGTCATGCATGCAGTTGCCGCAAATAGGCCAGGAATGAATGTGTTGTACGTGCAGCTGTCCCAAATGGACCAGGAATGAATGCATTGTGCATGCAGCTGCCCTAAATAGACCTGGAATTAATGCATTGTGCATGCAGCTGCCCTAAATAGACCTGGAATTAATGCATTGTGGAAGCACCTCCCCTAAACAAACATGGAACGAATGTGTCATGCATGTGGCTGCCCCAAATAGACCTAAAACGATTGTGTTGTGCATGCAGCTGCCCCAAATAGGCCAGGAATGAATATGTCGTGCATGCAGCTGTCCCAAATAGAACAGGAATTAATGCATTGTACATGCAGCTGCTCCAAATAGAAGTGGAATTAATGCATCGTGCATGCAGCTGCCCTAAACAAACCTTGGACGAATGTGTCATGCATGTGGCTGCTCCAAATAGGCCAGGAATGAATGTGTCGTGCATGCAGCTTTCCCAAATAGAGCAGGAATTAATGTGTTGTGCATGCAGCTGCCCTAAATAGACCTGGAATTAATGCATTGTACATGCAGCTGCTCCAAATAGAAGTGGAATTAATGCATCGTGCATGCAGCTGCCCTAAACAAACCTGGAACGAATGTGTCATGCATGTGGCTGCTCCAAATAGGCCAGGAATGAATGTGTCGTGCATGCAGCTTTCCCAAATAGAGCAGGAATTAATGTGTTGTGCGTGCAGCTGCCCTAAATAGACCTGGAATTAATGCAGTGTGCAAGCACCTCCCCTAAACAAACCTGGAACGAATGTGTCATGCATGTGGCTGCCCCTAATAGACCTGGAACGAATGTGTTGTGCATGCAGCTGCCCCTAATAGGCCAGGAAAGAATGTGTTGTGCATGTAGCTGTCCCAAATAGGCCAGGAATTAATATGTCATGTATGCAGCTACCCCAAATAGAGCAGGAATGAATGTGTCGTGCATGCAGCTGTCCTAAATAGACCTGGAATGAATGCATTGTGCATGCACCTGCCCTAAACAAACCTGGAACGAATGTGTCATGCATGCAGCTGCCCGAAATAGGCCAGGAATGAATGTGTCGTGCATGCAGCTGCCCCTAATAGGCCAGGAAAGAATGTGTTGTGCATGTAGCTGTCCCAAATAGGCCAGGAATTAATATGTCATGTATGCAGCTACCCCAAATAGAGCAGGAATGAATGTGTCGTGCATGCAGCTGTCCTAAATAGACCTGGAATGAATGCATTGTGCATGCACCTGCCCTAAACAAACCTGGAACGAATGTGTCATGCATGTGGCTGCCCCAAATAGACCTGGAACGAATGTGTCATGCATGCAGCTGCCCGAAATAGGCCAGGAATGAATGTGTCGTGCATGCAGCTGCCCCAAATAGGCCAGGAATTAATGTGTCGTGCATGCAGCTTTCCCAAAAAGGGCAGGAATGAATGTGTCGTGCATGCAGCTGCCGCAAATAGGCCAGGAATTAATGTGTCGTGCATGCAGCTGCCCTAAATAGACGTGGAATTAATGCATTGTGCATGCAGCTGCCCTAAACAAACCTGGAACGAATGAGTCATGCATATGGCTGTCCCAAATAGGCCAGGAACGAATGTGTCGTGCATGCAGCTCCCCCAAATAGGCTGGGAATGAATGTGTCATGCATGCAGCTGCTGAAAATAGGCCAGGAATGAATGTGTTGTGCATGCAGCTTTCCCAAATTGCCTCAGAGTGGGGGGATGCGGAATCTCTTCCCTTCTGGGCCCTTTTGGCAAAGCTTTCCATGCTCAAAACATCAGAGTATCTGGGGTCCTGCGCTGAAGCAACAGAATTCAGTTAACGTATGAGGTGAAGGGACTTAAAGCACTTTTTGGCCTCAATGACGTTATAAGAAATGGCAGTGTATGACCTCTTTGTCCCCAATTACATTGCAATGCCACTGCAAGACGTGGTATCAGTGAAATACGAGGGTGAGATCAATAAATATAATACTAAAGCAGACATTCGACTAGTATTGTCATCATCCTTATATTAACTAAATTAACTTGTGTGCTGCCATGACATTCCAAGGACACACAGAGGCCAGCGCCACTAGGCCAGCAATAGATTGGCTGTCTAGATATCGCCTTACGTGCTCAGCAGCAGCCCTCTTATGCCAGCTATAAAGTGTGTAGGCCAGCTACAGTACAGTCTAACATTCAAAGGTGCTCCTGACATTGTGACATTAATGCCAGGCCTAACCCATATGCCACGTACAGTCCTCAGGTGCTGGATCCAGCCTCAGAGGTAAGAGGTAATGTCGGAATATGGCAAGTGCAGCCACACACATCCCCCAGCATTGCCTTGATATGCCATTAGCATCCTCATATGCCTTGGCACGCCAAGACACGCTATACACAGCCACATATGCGCAGGTACTGCTATCATATTCAATGTGCACTCACACATGGGCTTCGTATGCACAATACAGCCCCATTTGCACAAGTGATGGCATAATTTGCCAAATGCAACTTCAAAGTACTTACATGCTATGCCAATTGCAGCATCATATGCCTAGGTACTGCCTCATATGCCTACCTATATAGTATCATCATACGCCAAGTGGAGACTCATTTCTACAGGTTAAAGCTTGTGATAGCCTACCCTGCGCCCAACTCCCCTTACGTTTAGAGGCTTGTAATGCCTCCATACATAGCTGTGGCAGACCGGAGTCCTTGTCAGCCAAGCCCAGTCTGTAGGAATTGTTTAAACATTGACTAATTGTTGTCGTGTACCTTCTTTGTGGGAGTTCCACTAATTCATTAGTAATTTTTTCTTGAAAAATCGTTATCTTTTGACCAGGGACAGACTGGCCTTTAGAGAAGCTGAAGACTTGTCAATCAACAGACGTTTCTCAAAAGAGCAGTAGGAGGAGGGCAGAGTGCGCTAAAACGCAGGCTGTGCCTGGCAAGTGACTGACTCTGCCCCGTTCTGCCGGATCATGTAGAGGCACCGTCCCAATAGGCCAGGAATTCCCACAAGGGTATACTTAGGTGAGTGTTGGCTCCTGTTTCACATTACTCACTCGTGCATGGTAACACTCAAGGATAACATGAGCCATATGTATATTCGACCTTTCTTTATTCTCTCCAACTTTCAACTGCCGAACTTACCTTTTGTCTCCCCCCCCCCCCCCCGCCTTCTGCCCAATTCCCGCCCTGGCGTGCTCTCCTCCCTCAAAGGAGCTGCCTCACTTTATTCAGCCACAACATCTCCCCCATGCTTAACATGAAAGCTGGGTCTCTATATTTGCTCGATGAGTCTCGCGGGTCTCCACACTCTTCTTTGGGGTCTGCCCAGGGACTCTCTGGTTTCACCAGCCATTTCCATCGGAAGGCTTGGATTTTCTTTAGGCTCAGGGTCCTCTGCTGTCGTCTATGGTGTTTCTGGATCCTCGAGGAATAGCCTTTTGAAGAATGACGCATTTCGGGTTATCTCGCCTGGCCCTCCCTTTGCTGTTATCATGGGTCCTTTTACAGCAGTGATCACTCGGGGCTCTGGGCTGTAGCGGGTGTCCGTCTTCCTTAGTTGTTTTTGTCGTCCCAGGACTGTCTGCCCTACTTCAAGGTGTGGTTCTTTTGCTTTCCTTTTCTTGTCGGCCCACTCTTTGGCATGTGCTTTCTTCTCTGTGTCTCGTTCCCTTATGGCTGCATCTTGTTCTGGGGTATAGTCTTCCCATTGGGGAATACGGGTTTGAGGTTTGTATTTTATCATTTGTTCAGCCGGTGTTTGTCCTGTCGCATCATGCGGGGGTATTCCGGTAGCTCCTGAGCATGCAGCAGATTGCCTGTGGATGTGGCATCTGATCTGCAAGGGCTTTCTGTCATGTTAGTTTTATGGTCGCCATGAAGCGTTCCTCCATACCATTGGCCTGGGGCTAGAGTGGCGTGATTTTTTGGTGGTGGAAGCCGAGGTGGTCTGACAGTTTCATGAATTTGCGTCCCTGAAATGGGGGACCGTTGTCAGATTTTACGATGGCTGGGATGCCCCATTCACTGAATAGTTCATCTATGATTGGTGCTGTCTCATAGTGGATGGTACCTGCTTGACAAATGGGAATCATGAGTACTCGTCAATCACTACGAGCAGGTATCCTTCTTCCTCTAGGGGTCCGTAGAAATCTATTGCAACCCTTTGCCAGGGCCTTTCTGGTAGTGGTATTGGTTGCATCTGATTTGGGTGTATCTTTTTCACTGCTTGTTGGCAGGGTCCACAGTGGGCTAAGATGTCTTCTACTATGACGTCCATGTAGGGGAACCATATGTGGTTTCTTAGAAGTTTCTTAGTGTTCGGAATTCGCCTATGCCCCTCGTGAGCTATTGTTACTAGTGTTTCCCTGAGATCCTTTGAGGCTACCAGTCGGTTGCCTCTTAGTAGTATACCTTGGTCTGTAGCTACCTGTTCTGAGTGTATCTTGGCTATGCGGATTAGGTCTTTCTTGTCCGCCCATTCCCCACCATTGCCTCTTCCGTTCATGGCTTTCCATCTGTTTGTGTGGGTGAGGTATAGGGCAGCTTTGATGGTGGGGTCAGCCCTGCTTCTGGCTGTGAATACCTCTATTGAAATGGTAGTAGGCATGGCGTTGGTTGACAAGTACGCAATGTATTCTTCTGCTTTGCAAACTACTGAGCTGTTGTTGTCTGCTGTTGGGTGTCTTGACAAGTAGTCAGCTGGTTTGGCATCCCCCCCGGTTTGTGTATTATGGTGTAATTGTATTCTTGGAGTCTTATGCCCCATTGTTCTATTCGGGGGGGGCCTTTTCATTTTAAGGTTCCCGAATAGGGACAGCAGTGCTTGATAGTCTGTGACTAGTGTGAACGTTCAACCAATTACGAAGTGGTGGACCTTTTCACAGGCCCACACAGCTTCTAGGCTCTCTTGTTCCGCCAATGAGTAGGCCTTTTCGGTGGGGTATAGGGCTCTGTTGGTGTAGGCTACTACTGCATGTTGGGTGCTGTCCCCTGGGCTGGTTTGGACTAGAATGGCAGCGAGGTCTACTGGGCTGGTGTCAACTGTGATGATGGTGTCCCACTCAGGGTGGAAGTAGGCTAGTTGGCGGTGGTTGGCCAAGCTTTCCTTGATGGTCTGGAAGGCCGTCTGACATCGTGAGTCCCAGTTGAAAGGGGTGTCTTTTTTGAGGAGAGTTCGAAGCGGGTCAGTGGCGGTGGCTTAATTCCGGAGGTATCGTGCGCAGTATCCCGCCATTCCTAGAAATTATTGTTGTTCCGCTGTGGTTGTGGTGGCATGAAGATCAGTGATAGCTTTTATTTTCTCAGGGTCAGCCGTGATGCCTCTATCAGAGAATATATGTCCGAAGAACCTGAGGCTGGTTTTGTTGATGTCGCATTTAGGGCCATTGAGTGTCAGGCCTGCATCCTGTAGGATCTTGCATATCGCGAGGAGTGCCTTGTCATGTTGTTCTTGAGTCTTTCCGAAGATGATGATGTTGTCGCTGTAATTCAAGGCGTTTGTTAGGGAGAATTCTCATTCTATGGCTAATTTCCCTTACCTATAGAGTCCCCAAGCAGCTTTGCTGGATTTGAAGGGTTTGTTTTTTTCTCCTGCTAAGAGTGAGACTTTTTTTCCCACTCTTAGACTTGTTTGCTATGTGTGTTCTAGGCAATTTTTTGTGTTTAATGTCTATGGGGTTTTTCTCACCCTCATAGGAACCATCTTTATACACATGTGTTACAAAGCACCCTCCGTGCAGTAACACAGGGGTGTCATATCGACCCCCAAATATAGACTCCATACCCTGGGGCGGACTACTGTCTCCCAGGGCATGTAAAGTCCCCATTGACTTTACTAGTCAATTTTTATGAACAAAACCAGTACAACCCATCTTACTTTGGAGGTACTAGCAAGGGTTAATAGTTTTTCCCTTATGTTCATTTTCGAGAGGGTACCGTACAGTCCCTCTCTCAAAAAGTTTCTGGCTGGTGACAGTGGTTACTAGCAAAAATATTCGACCACGAATATTTACCCGTGAGGTTTTTTCCTATTGTTCGACGCTACCATATTTACTGACAGCCTCTAACATACCGCCGGTTTATTTTTATATTAACTTTACTCGGGTAGGTTTTATTTGCTAGAACCTTTATATAAATTCTTTCTCGTGTTTTTCTCTAAGATCCTAACCCATCTCGGGGATCCTTTGTTCGTCCTTTTGGCGGGCTTCTGCCAACAAGCCCTCCTTTCAGCACCACTGAGTCTGGGGTGGACCCATTGTCGCACACTGCCCTGATAGACTTGAGGGTCTCCCGCCAGGATGACCACTCCACTGTGTGAGTGACAGCTAGGCTGTATGAATGGGGATCTTTTTGCATAAAAGCAGGGTCCTGAGAACTGGAAGAGCAAGACGTCGCCACTGGAACTAAGAAGCCGAAGAGGAGAGAAGCCAAAGACACCTGCGTCAACTGAACCACCGGTGAAGCCCTGCTGCAGCGTCTCAACACTTTTCTCCACACGACGAGAGAAGATCTTCATCTGCAAGAGCCTTCTTCCCTTGAGCTGGTGGGGCCAACCAGTTTGTCAATCACCTTCCCGGACCTGCCTTGGCCGAATCTCCAGTGCCCTGCACTCGGAGACCGGATAGCCAGGCACCCGCCCCCCCGGACCACAATTTAAAGGAGCGTACCTTTTATTTTGTTTGGCAGCACCGGGCTGGTTTCATCCCTGGGCAGTGCAGTAACTCGAATCTTCCTCCACGACGAGAGCCTCTCTTCCTCTGATGGATCTCCCGAACTGCAGGAACTGCCAGGAACAACCGCCACCGCAGGAGCCTCTTCTACATTTTAAGGTACTTTATTCCGCCAGGCCTCCCTTTTCGTTTGGTAGCGTTAAAGGTGTTTCAAATCCTTTACCTACCTGTTGGGTTGTCCGCCCCTATCCTCTAACTTTGTCTTTCACCTCCTGCAACAACCTTTTCGAATCGTTTAACAAAGACTTGACTGCAGCTACAAGAACATTTTGCTCCTGGGCACTTTGCCCTGTACCACTGACATTGGCACATGCCTATTGACTCTGGCTAAATCTGTTACAACTGGCTTCTCTAGATTGCCTCTCACATAGAAATGTGTTGATGCGCCTAACTCTTATAACCACCTTTCCTTCACACTGTTTAAACTTGGAAGTGCCATTTTGCTGGCTTTTTACCTCAGTATTATACATGCTAAAGTACTGCCTTGCCTAAACTTGTTCACAATCTTATTGGGAAGTGTTACTAGGTTGCCTAAGAGTATATTCCTGCATAACTTGTTCTTTCCCTCCCTTGTGAGAAATTGATAGAGTGCCATTTGTGTTTGGTTTTCACTGTGCAGTTTTGCTCAGTTTTCACTCTTGCTCAAACTTGTCTGCAATTTAACTAGGGAGTTGTGTATACTTTTCTTGACTGATTTTAGCTTGCTTTTATAACTGTGATTTATGTGTTCAACTAGAAGTGTGTAAAATAAATATGTATCCCTTTTAATACAAAGCTTGGGTCGGTGTTTCCTTGTGCCATAGTGCTAAAGCCCTATTGTGTAAACCCCGAATACTGCTCATCTCCCTCGTGAGATAAGTCTGACTTCTTAGCCACAGCTACCAACTTAATCTTTGTGGTACAGACTGATACCAAAGGGGATTTTATTTCTCATACCTGTAATCTTAATCTTCTGTAGTGCTCAATAAGGGAACTGCACAGGATTCTGCCTAACACTGGTGTACAGCGGTGAGGATACAAGTATTGGATTTACATTTTAATGTGCTGCTGGTACCTTGGTTCAATTAACCACAAGGCTAACAATCACAAAAAGTTATTTTAAACAAAGTCAAAGTATGGAAAGTTACATCCAGGAGACCCTCCTTACTAATACTGCTGATTATCTAAGGGATCTGTGTAGACAAAAAGGTCTTCCTGTCAAAGGCAAGAAAACAGAAATGATTGATAGACTGTTAGAAAAACAAAGTCTGGATAGTGGGGCTGTAGTGCCTACTACTCCAGCAAATGTAGCAAACATTGAGGATGATAATGTTGATGATATTGTTGAAGCAGATGAGGAAGTGGAGGATAATAATGTCACCCCCTCTGGCACTCTGCCGCCTCAACCTGTGGCTACTGAACCATTGTCATGTCCCACATTAAGTCCTGAATTTAACACCGTAGAAAAAATTAGACGTGAGCTAGAATTCAAAAGAATGAATGCCCAAACTGAAAACAGACATCAAGAACTAAGGCTCAAAGAATTGGAGCTCAATCATGAGCTAGAGATGAAGAAATTGTCTTTGAAAAATGCTTCTCTCCCCGAATCCTCTAGATCTTCCAGTCCAAAAAGTCCCCGGATGCCTAAAGAGATTGTGGGTATGTATGAACCTAAGTTGGATGTATTAGATTGGTGAGCTATGTTTGAATACAATCATGGGCTCCAGGATATAACAGGGAATCAGTTGATCCCCTGGTTATTCTCTAGGCTCCAACCCTGCTGCATCTGATGTGGTAATGGAGTTGGGCGAGGTGGATAGGATGGATTATGAATGTGTGAAGCTAACTTTAATAGCTAGATTTGAGAAGACTCCTTCTCAGTACCTTAAGAGGTTTAGGACCCTCAAAAAGCATGATAGTACCCCTTGGGCTACTTGAGTGAATGAGTGTCTGAAGAACTTAGAGGGATGGATTAAGGGTTACAGGGTTAACATTTATGAAGAAATGAGAAATCTTGTAATGTTGGAGTCTATCTATGATGCCTGCTCTCCTGAGCTCAGACATCACTTGGCTGATTCAAAGAAAATGGATCCTAGGAAGTAAGGCAAGGCTGCTGACTTGTGGGTTGCCAACAGAACTACTCACAAGGATTCAGGGGTCACTCGGAAAAAGGATGAGGGGAAGCAGCCACCAAAAGAGAACCAAAAGAAGTTTAATACCTCCCACCCCAAAGAGGGCCACAAACAACAAAATAACCAGGGTAAGTCCCAAGGGAAACCAAATAGGGGTAGTGAGTCCTCTGGTGTTCCACCAGAAAGAGGTCAGCAGAAGCCCCCATTCCAGGGAGCATTTGGAAAATGCTATGTCTGTGGATCAACTGACCATGTGAAAGGAGATCCCAGGTGCAAGGGTAAACCTGCAGGGGTCATCACTGCCTCCTTAGCCTTCTCCCCAGAGGAAGATGTACAAATGGCTAGTGATTACTTTGAATTCTTTGCTCAAGAACCCTTGAGTCTTCAAGAAACCTTAGAGTCCATGAGTCTAGTTAGCAAACAGAATAGGGGTGTGTATGACTCCCTTCCAGAAAACTCTAAAGTATATTACATGGACAGTGTTCTTGTCAATGGCCAGGATACCCCTGCCAGGAGAGACACTGGGGCCAGCAGAACAGTAGTGGATGAAAGCTTTTTCAAGCCTGAGGATGTTGCTAAGGCACCCAAAGGTCCCACAAAATGTTCTGGAGGTCCTGTCCAGTTGGTTCCTATTCTACCAGCCCTCATTCAGTGTAATAACATGACAGTGAGGATTCCTGTCAGTGTTCAGACTGAGGTGCCTGGGAGAGTCCTGTTGTGGTATGATATAAAATCTCTAGGAGTAGTATCCAGTACCCCCAGGCCTCCCAGTATGGAGAAGCAGAACCAAACCAAATTCTTCTAAATCCAGTACAGTAAATCCAGTGGCCACCTTAAGGGACCACTCTAAGCCTGTGGCAACCTCTACAGAGAACCCCACTACAAGCCCTGGTGTTAGTAAGTTGACCTCTAACCCAGGCACATTTCAGGCTAGTATGTTAGTGAAATGGGAGCCTCTACCAAGCTCCATCCTTGTTCCCCCAGTTTTAAGTCTCTGACTCCCCCTGCTTCTGAGGAAGAGGTGGTTAGACCAACTGGGCCCCTCTCTAGGCCTAAGAGAACTCGTCATTCTCAGTGCTGGTGGAAAACCAGAAAAGAAAAGTCTAAGGCCAAAAACCTTCAGACTGTTGGACCTTCTACAGAAGACTCCAACCCAAATCCTAGTATTAGGAGGGAAACTCCTAAAATAGGTAAGGTGAGATCTAAGAGGAAGGGGAAGCATGTACCTTGCTTATCCCAACCTGCTCCCAACAGCGAGGTGGTGAGGAACCCTGGAGGACCCTCTAGATCTAAGAGAATCCTTTATAAGGACCCCTTGAAAAAGCTTTACACAGGTTCAGGAGTTGTACCAACTGCTGAGGCACTGGTCAACCAGATCCCCTATAGATTTAAAAAGAAAGATGTTTCTCAAAGGGTTTGTAGATCAAATAGCTTAAAAAGGAAAACCTTTGATTTTACCATTGAGCACAGGTCAGAATGTCACCACCAACATGTTGATGGTCTTTCTAGGATGTTTTAACCGACTAGAGGTAAGAGACTCATTCAGGAGTGGATTAGATCCCCATGTCCCTTAGTGTGTGGGGTGGGTGGGCGAGTGTTAGGGAGAATTCTCATTCTATGGCTAATTTGCCTTACCTATAGAATCCCCCAGCAACTTTGTTGGATTTGAAGGGGTTGTTTTTTTCTCTTGCTAAGAGTGAGACGCTTTTTCCCACTCTTAGACATGTTTGCTATGTGTGTTTTATGCTATATTTATCGTGTTAAATGTCTATTGGATTATTATCACCCTCATTGAAACCATCTTTATACACATGTTATACACAGCACCTCTGTGCAGTAACACAGGGGTGTTGTAGCGACCCCCAAACATAGACTCCATACCCTGGGTGGACTACTGTCTCCCAGGGCATGTAAAGTCCCCATTGGCTTTACTAGTCAATCTTTATGAACACAACCAGTACAACCCATCTTACTTTGGAGGTCCTGGCATGGGTTAATAGTTTTTCCCTTATGTTCATTTTCGAGAGGGTACCGTACAGTCCCTCTCTCAAAATGTTCTGGCTGGTGGCAGTGGTTACTACCAAAAATATTCGACCGTGAATATTTCCCTATGGGATTTTCCCATTGTTCGAGGCTACCACATTTACTGACAGCCTCTAACATACCGCCGGTTTATTTTTATATTAACTTTACTCCGGTAGGCTTTATTTGCCAGAACATTTATATGAATCCTTTCTCGTGTCTTTCTATAAAATCCTAACCCAGGTCGGGGATCCTTTGTTCGTCCTTTTGGCGGGCTTCTGCCTGTCCTGTCACGCAATTGGGGTGGGTTTTCTTACTAGCACTCTCTCTTTCCTTCGCAGGCTACATCCGCTGATGACTTCACTGCTGCTGCGTAGTTGTGCGTGTGTTCAGGCGCATGTGTACAGGCTCTTCTCCGCCTCCACACTGCTCCGTGGGCACTTGGTATGTACTTTAGCTCATGTCTCTCATGGCACTGCTGTCTCTTGTTGTGCTGTCCGTACTTTCTGTTAGGCTTGTAGTAACTGTGGCGGCCCTCCTCTGATTGCTATTCATGTCCTGCATGTGGTCCGCTGGGCTCACCTCCTCTGCTGCTGTGGTATGGCTACCCACTCCAATGCTGCTGGGCGTTCTGCCCATACTACGGCATGCCGCTGATGCGGCGGTTTCTTCCCTTCGCTGATGGGCTCTTCCACCCTCCCTGTGACACGCCATGGATGCAGCGGCCCCTCCGTTGACCTGCTGGGCTTTCACGCCCGACCTGCGGCTTGCTGTGGATGTGGCGGCCACACCGTTGTACTGCTGGGCTTTCACGCCAGATCTGCGTACGCAGTAGATGTGGCGGCTTTGTCGCCAGTTGTTGGTTCCTGTTTCACATTACTCACTCGTGCATGCTAACACTCAAGGATGACAGGAGCCATATGTATATTCAACCTTTCTTTATTTTCTCCAACCTCCAACTGCCGAACTTCCCTTTTGACCCTCCCCTTCCACCCTCCTCCCGCCCTGGCGTGCTCTCCTCCCATAAAGGATCCGCCTCACTTTATTCAACCACAACAGTGAGAAAGAACACCACATCAAACAACAGTGTCTACCAATGTATGGAAGTTCAGTGATACCATTTTAATTGCCATTTCTATGGCACTCATAGGCCATTGGCAGTGTATTGGCGCCCCCTTCCCCTACACACACACACACATTGCTGCTACTGTATCTCAGATGCTATTATTACATGGGCCTTTGGTAGCTCTTTTAACGAGTGATGCTGGTCAAGCTGGGCTCTTCACTGAAAGCCATTGGGCTGAAGGACTGTTTTGGTGTTGGAAAAGGCAAACTCATTTTCTAACAATTCTGGGAAAATGCTGGCCACAATCACATCCATTTTAATGTGTTTCGAGCTTTGCAAGCATTCATCCACATATCAAATCTGAAAACCCGAAAGCTTTCTTGCTAGTAAACATAAGATAAGCCATACCTCCTCCTTGCCAGGAAGACCCTGATATTTCATTTATTGGCTTAACACAGCCGCTCTTTAACTAAAATTGTGCAGTGTCCCCCCAGTGTCCTGAGCAGCAACACGTTTCGTGCCGTGTGCAGAGCAGTCTGTATTCTATTTCCTTCATTATCTCTGGGAGAGCGGTTGGACTTATAAACCCCCTCTCACGTGGAGAGCGTGGTGTGCACAGTGTGTCTCCAGTGTCCTGAGCCGCAACACATCTCGTGAAGTGTGCAGAGCAGTCTGTTTTCTATTTCCTTCATTATCTCCAGAGAGGGGTTGGACTTATAAACCCCCTCTCACAAGGTGCGCGCTGTTTGCGCAGTGTGTTTCCAGTGTCCTGAGCAGCAACATGTCTCGTGGAGTGTACGAAGCAGTCTATTTTCTATTTCCTTTATTATCTCTGGGAGAGGGGTTGGATTTATAAACCCCCTCTCACGCGGAGTGCGCGGTGTGTGCTGTGTGTCTCCGGGCTCCCCTGTGGAGCCAGCGGAGCCTCGCCAGGAGTTAAAACAGGTATTTCCGGCAATATTGTAAATCCGCTGCACGCAGCTTAATTATCAACGCATTACATGGGCTCTCTACCTATTGACTGTCTTGGACGTTGGCACGCCTTGTGGGACTTTTGCCTGTGGTGGACGGCACTTATAAGCCTAAAAGCAAAGGGGAAAAGTGAGCAGTGTTAAAGCAAGAGTGTGTTGTGTGGGGAGGGTTACGGTATGTTGCCGCCATAGCCCGCCTATTTATTTATCACATGTAACAGCAATTACCGCCAGTACCAATTATCACCTCAAAGTACTCAGGCAAGTGGCACCCCTAGTCTCAATAGAAAATCGCATTAAGCTTGCGAGGGCTGTGATCCTTCCATGCGTAGACTATTGCAATGCACTATTGGGAGGTACAAAAAAGAAGGTGGGTGAGGCGCGCACTCCCGGTCCTGGTCAATTGAACCTGTTGCAAAAAATATAATAAGTAGCTGGGTCAAATCCCAAAATGGACAAATATTCACAGGGTTAGATCCCTTCTGCTGCAAATCAGGTACTCAGTAATAACAGGGTTAGATCCCTTGCTGCAAATCAGGTACTCAGTAATAACAGGGTTAAATCCCTCAAAGGATTCTGGTAGCTGTAGTGAAAACGTTTTTTTCTGTTCAGGTGACCAGCAACCGACACCCCTCCAAAGCACAAGTCCTTCCCAAATTTTGGGAAGGACTTGTGCTTTGGAGGGGTGTCGTTTGCTGGTCACCTGAACAGAAAAAAACGTTTTCACTACAGCTACCAGAATCCTTTGAGTCTAATTAGACACACCTGCTCAACAGCCTCCCTGATGATTAATTGAGATAAGAAAGCGCTAGGAGGAGAACAACTACAGACCACAGAACTGCAGCTGAGGGATCTAACCCTGTTATTACTGAGTACCTGATTTGCAGCAAGGGATCTAACCCTGTTAATACTGAGTACCTGATTTGCAGCAGAAGGGATCTAACCCTGTGAATATTTGTCCATATTGGGATGTGACCCAGCTACTTATTTTTTGCAACAGGTATAATTGACCAGGACTGGGAGTGCGCGCCTCACCCACCTTCTTTTTTGTACTGAATGCTATGGGAGTCCCGGGCTCCAGAGGCAGCGCCACGGGGTGACTGTGCCCCACTTTGGAGAATCATAAAGATGGTTCTCTCCCCTCCCCCAAATTTGGGAAGGACTTGTGCTTTGGAGGGGTGTCGGTTGCTGGTCACCTGAACAGAAAAAAAAGTTTTCACTACAGCTACCAGAATCCTTTGAGTCTTATTAGACACACCTGCTCAACAGCCTCCCTGATGATTATTTGAGATAAGAAAGCGCTAGGAGGAGAACAACTACAGACCACAGAACTGCAGCTGAGGGATCTAACCCTGTTATTACTGAGTACCTGATTTGCAGCAAGGGATCTAACCCTGTTAATACTGAGTACCTGATTTGCAGCAGAAGAGATCTAACCCTGTGAATATTTGTCCATATTGGGATGTGACCCAGCTACTTATTTTTTGCAACAGGTATAATTGACCAGGACCGGGAGTGCGCGCCTCACCCACCTTCTTTTTTGTACTGAATGCTATGGGAGTCCCGGGCTCCAGAGGCAGCGCCACGGGGTGACTGTGCCCCACTTTGGAGAATCATAAAGATGGTTCTCTCCCCTCCCCCAAATTTGGGAAGGACTTGTGCTTTGGAGGGGTGTCGGTTGCTGGTCACCTGAACAGAAAAAAACGTTTTCACTACAGCTACCAGACTCCTTTGAGTCTAATTAGACACACCTGCTCAACAGCCTCCCTGATGATTATTTGAGATAAGAAAGCGCTAGGAGGAGAACAACTACAGACCACAGAACTGCAGCTGAGGGATCTAACCCTGTTATTACTGAGTACCTGATTTGCAGCAAGGGATCTAACCCTGTTAATACTGAGTACCTGATTTGCAGCAGAAGGGATCTAACCCTGTGAATATTTGTCCATATTGGGATGTGACCCAGCTACTTATTTTTTGCAACAGGTATAATTGACCAGGACCGGGAGTGCGCGCCTGACCCACCTTCTTTTTGGTACTGAATGCTATGGGAGTCCCGGGCACCAGATGCAGCGCCACGGGGTGACTGTGCCCCACTTTGGAGAATCATAAAGATGGTTCTCTCCCCTCCCCCAAATTTGGGAAGGACTTGTGCTTTGGAGGGGTGTCGGTTGCTGGTCACCTGAACAGAAAAAAACGTTTTCACTACAGCTACCAGAATCCTTTGAGTCTAATTAGACACACCTGCTCAACAGCCTCCCTGATGATTATTTGAGATAAGAAAGTGCTAGGAGGAGAACAACTACAGACCACAGAACTGCAGCTGAGGGATCTAACCCTGTTATTACTGAGTACCTGATTTGCAGCAAGGGATCTAACCCTGTTAATACTGAGTACCTGATTTGCAGCAGAAGGGATCTAACCCTGTGAATATTTGTCCACATTCGGATGTGACCCAGCTACTTATTTTTTGCAACAGGTATAATTGACCAGGACCGGGAGTGCGCGCCTCACCCACCTTCTTTTTTGTACTGAATGCTATGGGAGTCCCGGGCTCCAGAGGCAGCGCCACGTGGTGACTGTGCCCCACTTTGGAGAATCATAAAGATGGTTCTCTCCCCTCCCCCAAATTTGGGAAGGACTTTTGCTTTGGAGGGGTGTCGGTTGCTGGTCACCTGAACAGAAAAAAACGTTTTCACTACAGCTACCAGAATCCTTTGAGTCTAATTTGACACACCTGCTCAACAGCCTCCCTGATGATTATTTGAGATAAGAAAGCGCTAGGAGGCGAACAACTACAGACCACAGAACTGCAGCTGAGGGATCTAACCCTGTTATTACTAAGTACCTGATTTGCAGCAAGGGATCTAACCCTGTTAATACTGAGTACCTGATTTGCAGCAGAAGGGATCTAACCCTGTGAATATTTGTCCATATTGGGATGTGACCCAGCTACTTATTTTTTGCAACAGGTATAATTGACCAGGACCGGGAGTGCGCGCCTCACCCACCTTCTTTTTTGTACTGAATGCTATGGGAGTCCCGGGCTCCAGAGGCAGCGCCACGGGGTGACTGTGCCCCACTTTGGAGAATCATAAAGATGGTTCTCTCCCCTCCCCCAAATTTGGGAAGGACTTGTGCTTTGGAGGGGTGTCGGTTGCTGGTCACCTGAACAGAAAAAAACGTTTTCACTACAGCTACCAGAATCCTTTGAGTCTAATTAGACACACCTGCTCAACAGCCTCCCTGATGATTATTTGAGATAAGAAAGCGCTAGGAGGAGAACAACTACAGGCCACAGAAGTGCAGCTGAGGGATCTAACCCTGTTATTACTGAGTACCTGATTTGCAGCAAGGGATCTAACCCTGTTAATACTGAGTACCTGATTTGCAGCAGAAGGGATCTAACCCTGTGAATATTTGTCCATATTGGGATGTGACCCAGCTACTTATTTTTTGCAACAGGTATAATTGACCAGGACCGGGAGTGCGCGCCTCACCCACCTTCTTTTTTGTACTGAATGCTATGGGTGTCCCGGGCTCCAGAGGCAGCGCCACGGGGTGACTGTGCCCCACTTTGGAGAATCATAAAGATAGTTCTCTCCCTTCCCCCAAATTTGGGAAGGACTCGTGCTTTGGAGGGGTGTCGGTTGCTGGTCACCTGAACAGAAAAAAACGTTTTCACTACAGCTACCAGAATCCTTTGAGTCTAATTAGACACACCTGCTCAACAGCCTCCCTGATGATTATTTGAGATAAGAAAGCGCTAGGAGGAGAACAACTACAGACCACAGAACTGCAGCTGAGGGATCTAACCCTGTTATTACTGAGTACCTGATTTGCAGCAAGGGATCTAACCCTGTTAATACTGAGTACCTGATTTGCAGCAGAAGGGATCTAACCCTGTGAATATTTGTCCATATTGGGATGTGACCCAGCTACTTATTTTTTGCAACAGGTATAATTGACCAGGACCGGGAGTGCGCGCCTCACCCACCTTCTTTTTTGTACTGAATGCTATGGGAGTCCCGGGCTCCAGAGGCAGCGCCACGGGGTGACTGTGCCCCACTTTGGAGAATCATAAAGATGGTTCTCTCCCCTCCCCCAAATTTGGGAAGGACTTGTGCTTTGGAGGGGTGTCGGTTGCTGGTCACCTGAACAGAAAAAAACGTTTTCACTACAGCTACCAGACTCCTTTGAGTCTAATTAGACACACCTGCTCAACAGCCTCCCTGATGATTATTTGAGATAAGAAAGCGCTAGGAGGAGAACAACTACAGACCACAGAACTGCAGCTGAGGGATCTAACCCTGTTATTACTGAGTACCTGATTTGCAGCAAGGGATCTAACCCTGTTAATACTGAGTACCTGATTTGCAGCAGAAGGGATCTAACCCTGTGAATATTTGTCCATATTGGGATGTGACCCAGCTACTTATTTTTTGCAACAGGTATAATTGACCAGGACCGGGAGTGCGCGCCTCACCCACCTTCTTTTTTGTACTGAATGCTATGGGAGTCCCGGGCTCCAGAGGCAGCGCCACGGGGTGACTGTGCCCCACTTTGGAGAATCATAAAGATGGTTCTCTCCCCTCCCCCAAATTTGGGAAGGACTTTTGCTTTGGAGGGGTGTCGGTTGCTGGTCACCTGAACAGAAAAAAACGTTTTCACTACAGCTACCAGAATCCTTTGAGTCTAATTTGACACACCTGCTCAACAGCCTCCCTGATGATTATTTGAGATAAGAAAGCGCTAGGAGGCGAACAACTACAGACCACAGAACTGCAGCTGAGGGATCTAACCCTGTTATTACTAAGTACCTGATTTGCAGCAAGGGATCTAACCCTGTTAATACTGAGTACCTGATTTGCAGCAGAAGGGATCTAACCCTGTGAATATTTGTCCATATTGGGATGTGACCCAGCTACTTATTTTTTGCAACAGGTATAATTGACCAGGACCGGGAGTGCGCGCCTCACCCACCTTCTTTTTTGTACTGAATGCTATGGGAGTCCCGGGCTCCAGAGGCAGCGCCACGGGGTGACTGTGCCCC
Organism: Ambystoma mexicanum; assembly: GCF_040938575.1. Classification (NCBI taxonomy): domain Eukaryota; kingdom Metazoa; phylum Chordata; class Amphibia; order Caudata; family Ambystomatidae; genus Ambystoma; species Ambystoma mexicanum. The sequence goes on along the minus strand of NC_090926.1, from coordinate 1,151,402,992 downwards.
ACTTTGGAGAATCATAAAGATGGTTCTCTCCACTCCCCCAAATTTGGGAAGGACTTGTGCTTTGGAGGGGTGTCGGTTGCTGGTCACCTGAACAGAAAAAAACGTTTTCACTACAGCTACCAGAATCCTTTGAGTCTAATTAGACACACCTGCTCAACAGCCTCCCTGATGATTATTTGAGATAAGAAAGCGCTAGGAGGAGAACAACTACAGGCCACAGAAGTGCAGCTGAGGGATCTAACCCTGTTATTACTGAGTACCTGATTTGCAGCAAGGGATCTAACCCTGTTAATACTGAGTACCTGATTTGCAGCAGAAGGGATCTAACCCTGTGAATATTTGTCCATATTGGGATGTGACCCAGCTACTTATTTTTTGCAACAGGTATAATTGACCAGGACCGGGAGTGCGCGCCTCACCCACCTTCTTTTTTGTACTGAATGCTCTGGGTGTCCCGGGCTCCAGAGGCAGCGCCACGGGGTGACTGTGCCCCACTTTGGAGAATCATAAAGATAGTTCTCTCCCTTCCCCCAAATTTGGGAAGGACTTGTGCTTTGGAGGGGTGTCGGTTGCTGGTCACCTGAACAGAAAAAAACGTTTTCACTACAGCTACCAGAATCCTTTGAGTCTAATTAGACACACCTGCTCAACAGCCTCCCTGATGATTATTTGAGATAAGAAAGCGCTAGGAGGAGAACAACTACAGACCACAGAACTGCAGCTGAGGGATCTAACCCTGTTATTACTGAGTACCTGATTTGCAGCAAGGGATCTAACCCTGTTAATACTGAGTACCTGATTTGCAGCAGAAGGGATCTAACCCTGTGAATATTTGTCCATATTGGGATGTGACCCAGCTACTTATTTTTTGCAACAGGTATAATTGACCAGGACCGGGAGTGCGCGCCTCACCCACCTTCTTTTTTGTACTGAACACTATTGGGAGGTGCCAACAAGGCCAATATGCAACAACTACACAATATTCAGAATGCCGCAGTACGGATCATCTTTCAGATGAAACACTCAGAGCCCACTAGTGTTGCCAGAAATAACTTGACTGGCTCCCACTGGTGGCCCGGATTCAATTTAACCTGTTAACTGCTGGTCACAAGTGCATCTTTGGAAATGCCCCTGTATACCTGAAGGACAAGGTTAATATTTATCAACCCAGGAAATAACTAAGATTGACCAAGGGCTTCCTGTTGGAACTACCTCAGGTAAAATGAGCACATGGATTAGGTTGGGCCTTCCACGTCCAGGGTGCTAGAGCATGGAATGCCTTACTCCCTCAGCTACGAAAGAATGAGGATCATCTTGTCTTCCGGAAACAGTTGAATATGATCCTCTTTCACTACAATTGATTATGCTTAGCAGCCCGTTACTCTCTTTTGTCTCTCTGCACCTAGATGACCACAGGCTTTGGCGCGTTACAAGCCTAATAACATAACATAACACTTAGCCTCGTACTGTTGCCTAGCTCTCAATGCCAGGAAAAGCAGCAAGTCGCTGCAAAACGGCAGGACTTCGGAGCAAGAAGCCCTATGGCTGCGTTCATCGAAACAGTCCAATGATATTAGTGAAGAGCCAGTGAAGGCTGATAAAGGAGGGAAAAAAGGGTGTAAGCCACAGGTGGAGTTGGCACTAAAAAAAGGCCAGCTGGATGTTTTCTTCCTGGCTAAATCTCCAGCCTATGCTACAGTACAACCCGCTCAGGACATTATTCCTCCTTTAGCGGAGGCTGAAAATAGTTATTTACCTCTGGACCTTGATAATGACTCATTGCTACAATTATGCTATGCCCTCCAGGAACGCTCTACCCCTTCTGTGGGTGGGGGGAAAGGAGGGGCTGTGTATAAAGATCACTTGGATATGCAGCTACCTGGACCAGACCCCTCACAAGGGAAGGATGAACAAGCATCAACTGTGCATAAGAGAGATTCAAGGCAGGGAACAGTGTCTCCTGCAGAAGTGGTGGAGGAAATACCCATGGCTTTTGAAATGGGGGATACCCCACTGTCTATTACAGGGGCAGCTGCGAGGTTGTCAGCCAGCCTGAATCTCTTATACAATACTGTATTACCAACAAGTGGTCTTACTGAGGAAGAATACAGTACGCATGAGACCTCTACAAGCTAAAATAATGGTATCTTAAATTTTGCTATAGAAATCTTATTAAAACTGTGTGGCACAATACATGAAGATTTGAAAATTCAGGGGGCGGCTATTGCAATCCTACATAAACATTTGATAGCTCTTAAACAGCCCACAGAAAAACCATTTATTGACCTACGGGGGGAAGCTACTCAAAAACCCAGTGATTAGGGAAACCCCCGATTGTGCCATTGTTGAGCCACTAGGCTCAACAGCCACTCCATGTCTACTTCCCTCTCCTCCCTTGGCTGGCTTCCATTTCACTCCCAACTTAAATTTCACTTTCTCTGCCTGGTCTTCAAATCGCTCCATGGACTTGCTCCCCCTTATCTCTCCTCCCTCCTCTCTTTCTAGACCACCTCCCGCTACCTTCGATCAGCTTACCACTTCCTTCTCACTGTACCTCCATCACCTGGTGCCCCCTCCCGATTCCGTTGCTTCCAGCTCCTAGCCCCCCTGCATTGGAACTGTCTACCTCTCTCGATACACTCTATCCCTACCTTTTCCTCATTCCGCACTCCCTTAAATCTCTTTCTCCACTCCCCTCCTTGAAACCCCTTCCCCTTCTTGCTTCCCCTCCTTCCCTCATCTCTTCCCCTTGATTATCTCCCTCCCGTCCCCTACCACCCCACTCTTACCCTTTCCCCTTCCCTCCTCCTTCTCCTCCTCACCCCTCCCCCTCCCTCACAGTCCCACCTCCCACCGCACTACTCTGCCTATTCCCTACTGTTTAATTGCTCTTCTTACTGTTTTGTTGACTGATTCATATTGTAATTTGCTTCTACCGTTATATTGTTTTATGTTGTATGTATTAAGTTGTTCAATTGTGCAGTGCTTTGGTGTAAAGCACTATATAAACAAATAAATACAAAATACAAATACAGTAGGGGGTGAACTATGAATTGGCACCGCCACCATCGCCACTTGCCTCCCTGATTAATGGCCTGACTGATCCTGTGCCTGTTGTACCGTGTCTAACAAAACGACAGGTGAGGCTTGTAAAGCGGAAATCTACAAAAATACAATTACAAGTCGCCTCTGATCTACCTCCTTTAAGGGACAAGCAGAATGTGGATTGGCCCCCATTGAATTCAACTTTGCGCCCAAGCAGCTCTAATATGTCTAAAAAACTACGGAAACGAGCTGTGAGGCACAAAAGGCGGTCGGCACAGACCGTGGGTACGCTTACAAGCTGGCTAATAGAGGGGGCCACTACTAATCCTGCAATACCCCTGGAGGGTATTGTCCCTATTCAAGTACCTGCAGCTTGTAATCATGCAGTGGCTCCTAGTATTCCTCCCCAGGGGACCTCTGGTTGCTATTACTTCTGACACTTGCAACATAGAGACAGAGGTGATAGTCTCCTCTTCCCCTCCTCCCCCTCCCTCTCCTTTTGCTACAGAAAACTTTGACTATTTCACCAAAGGTAGCTGCTAATGGGCAGCAGTTAAATCGTGCCTCCCTTTTATCCTTGATTAACAAAGTACGTTCTCTTACGATACTAAACATGGGTGTCTTTGACTTTGTGGGACCCCTACGTACCTTGAGTTCAAAGACTACCAAAGTCCACTGTAGTTTGCCCGAGACTATTGCACTTATTAGGTTACAAGCTGCATCTTTCGGCTACCTAGGCTACGTCTTGGATATACCGGCAATCAGGGAAACCATCCGTGAAGGATGCACTAAATGCAATTGTGCTGGGCCTAAGCCAGATGTCCCTAAAAGTGGCCCTAAGTCTATAGTTAAGTACAGCAATAACCAAGGTTGGGAATGGTTCAAGAATATGATTGGCCTAAAAACATTTCAGTCATTGGTTAAGTGAGGGCGGTGCGCAGGAGATTCTGTTCTCACATGAGATTATCTTATTACAAGAAACCTTGATTACTTTTGAGGTGAAATTTGATGGATATGTGACCTTTCAGGTATTGGCCACCCAGGGGGAGCTGGGGCGCACGAAGGGTGGCCTGCTGATTGGTATAAAGGCTGCCTATAACCCAAGATTAGTTAATGAGCCCATACCTAGTGGTAATGTATTAGCAGTGGAGGTGACACCACCTGGGAGAGGGGTGATCAACAGGAGATATTAATTATTGGTGTATATGACCCTCCGGGCTCTCTATTTACTGAGTCTATATGTGATCAATTAGACACTATATTAATGGATTGGAATACTGATACTGATAGTAATCTGATCATTCTATGTGGAGATCTGAATGCAAGATGTGTAGACCTGGGGGCCTGTGGAAATTACCCCAATGTAGCCGACTATTGCAGTATGCCACAAGGTACATCTAACCCTAAGGGGAAGGCATGGACCAACTATTTAAGGGAGTGGAAGTGTACATTCTTGAATGGCCGTAGTACCGGCGAAAACCCTGGCCAAATGACCTGGGCAGTGGGATCAAAGAGGGCCGTTTTGGATTATGTGGTGGTGTCAGATTGCCTATTAGGCAATATCATTGATTTAAACATTGTATTTAACTCCTATAGTCACCCTGACCCTGAATGGGGGAGGGAGGAAGGGACCTGGGAATGTTTTCAGTGATGTGATACCGAACCACCCTGGTAACTGGATTTGCTGGACCCAGATCAATATTGAAAGAATTAATCTGCTGGTCTTCCCCGATGGGTTTAGGATTGATAGTGTACTCCGGGGTAAAAACCTGGAAGAGATTGAAGTATGTATTCAGTCCCTCACTCAAGCCCTGTTCAGATTAGATCGAAAGCAGTGGATAGAAGCCAGTTTGATATCAAGATCCGGGACCGCAAATGCCTAATGCAGCGGGAAATTAGAGCTTGTAGATTGATTGGCCCTAGTATGTGCGATCAGTATGGGAGGGAGGTTCGGATAAAGCATATCAAGCACCAATATCATACATGGCTACGCTACTACCGCAAGACCCAACAAAGAGCGAAATGGGAAAATGTATACAGACTCTTTGCAATAGAATTGTGCGTAAGAGCTGGCAAACTTTGGCAGAGGCAGGAGGGGAGCAGAGGTTGAGAATTTTGAATCCCATTAGTGATGAACAGTGGGTAGAACATAATAAGAACAAGTTCTTTAAGATCATTGTGTCTGTTCCTTCTACTGTGCTATGAATGGATAAATGGCCTAACTCTAAGTTATAAAATGGTAAAGCAGGCTATCTTAGATCTCAAGATGTCAAATGCCTGGGCCCAAATGGGCTAGCGAACTCAGTGTTAAAAAAGGACCCGGATAATTGGGCACAAGTTCTCCTAACTCTCTTCTCACGTGTCTGTAGATCCGCTGAGATCCCATCAACATGGAGGAGGTCGATACGTATACCGGTGCATAAGAATGGAGACAGGTGTAATGTCGGTAACTACCGACTTCTCTCCATGCTTGATGTTACTAGTAAGATATTCATGACATTTGTTTTAAGAGAGTTAGAGGCTTGGGTGGTGGCAAATAAAATCTTGAGTTATGCACAGACAGGTTTCAAACCTGGTTCCGACACAACTGGATCAACTACTTATCACCACACTGAGTAATAGAGATGCCACCCTGTATAAAGTATTTGTAGACTTTTGCAGTGCCTTTGACCAAGGTAAACGGGAGACTCTGTTGGCCAAGCTAAGTGGGTTACATTGTCCTAGCTGGATATTACATGTATTGTTGACCTTACATACTGATAACAGTGCTAGAGTTAGATTCGATAACGAGGGAGAGGTTACTGATCCCATCTGTATTAACAGGGGAGTCAAACGGGGATGTGTGGGGGCACCAATGTTATATAACTTGTATATAGCTGACCTACTTCCACATGTGGCCACTAAAGCTAATTGTCCACCTAAGATAGGAGATACACCTATAGTAGGTATGCTCTATGCAGACAATCTAATACTGTTTGATCCAACTCTATCAAGTGTCAAGAGCATGCTAGAGGAGCTGGCCCTTTATTTGGCCCAGCTGTGCCTAACCATTAATCTGAGAAAGACTAAGATAGTGGCGATTGCCAGAAATGGGCTTAGTCGCTATGGGGTTGAGACAAGTTTGGGCAGGATTAGTTTTGATCAGTCCTATCCATATTTAGGTCTGGAATTTGATGCCCACCCAAATTATAGTTTGATAAATTACCCAAAAAAAAGAGGTGAGCCAAACTTCTTACACTTCAGGCCTGTAAATTTGCCAAGGGGACGGCGGGGTACAGCATGGTTGGGATTATAAAACTTTACCAGCAGTGTTTTGTCCCGGCCTTCTGTCTAGAGGCATTAGCAATGCAGGATCTGAATTGGCTTAACATTCTGGAGGGTCAGAATTGGCGAGCAGCATTGGGCATGGGCCCTGCCTCCCCTATTCAATTTTTAAGGTTGGAGTTGGGTTTAACCTCACTTAGAGGCATGGCATTGCGTGTCCGAGGAGTGTTTTATTTGAAAGCTCTCACTACTCCGGCTTGTAAATTATTTAGTTTGGCAGGTAATAATTTTGAAGTTTAAAAGGCCCCTTATGGACTTAGCTATAAACAGTTAAATGAGTCTCTATTCTCTGATATGGATTGGTCCTTTGATAAGAAGAGAACAATGTCATTTGTGCATTTGAAAAAATCTTTAATGCACAAAATGAATAGATGGGATTTGATCCAGAATTATACCCACTTGGCTACCCTGAAGGGGTTTGAGGCTGTTACAACATCATCCACAGATATAGGAAGACCCAACACTACCTGATGCTTTGCCCTGACCCAGAGGTGCAACAATTTATGTTAAGGTTGCGCACTAATCAACTACAGGTTCTTAATGTAGTGGGCCAACAGCTGGGCATTTTGTCTAAAGATAGGTGTTGTCATATCTGTGGGGCGAGGGTAATCATGAGACAACTAGACATGTTTTAACACAGTGTTCCTGATTGGGCCTACTGTACATGTGTCTGTTGGGTAGACTGGTGCACAATTACGACTCTATCACAGGAGAGTCTTTTTGGGATTACTGCTTAAATTCAGATGCTATTGGCACACAACTGGCACTATACAGGGTATGGTCAAATGTTAAAAGTATGCTATTGAAGCAGACCTATGCCATAGAGTCTGGAGTGGAAAAAGATTAGGACTGTTATTTCCTGTTACTGATGCCATCCCGAGGGGCGGATGAGTAGTTCTCTTAGTACTTCTTAGTATTATTATCTTGTTTGTATTATCTGTGCCACACTTTTATCTTTTCTGCTCTATGTTCTTATGTTTTTATGTCTTCGCCTATTTTTATCTCATTTTTATATGTATGATTTCATTTTCTTATTTGAAGTTGTGATTGTATGTATTAAATTGAAGGATGTATTTGTATTATTTGTGTAAAGTTCAGATTTTGGACTAATTCACAATAAAAATTATTATTAGAGGCCACCAGGGGGCGCAGGCAAGATGGCTGCCTGAACTTCAAGCTCCCCGTATGGCCTCGGGAAACTAACTTACAAGCATGCCTTAAACGCTTATTAGCCCCATTTACCAGCAATTTTCATGAAGGGGAGCCGTTGTGGACCACCCGGAAGCTTGTCCAGACTCTGGAGGTGCCTCCGTTCTCTTGCCAGCAGCTTGTGATCAGCGATCCTCTCCCTCACCCAAGAATCAGAATGAAGGCTCCGAGCCAGGAGCTGCGTATCGCCTAGCCGCGCAGCGGGAGGAGGAGCCGGGCCCTCTGCCCGCACCAGCTCACATAGCAGTGCCTGGCACACCATCGAGGAGCCGGGCACACCCCCCGAGTGCCCCCCTCAGCTGTTGGTGTCCCGCCCCCCATCGCTGGAGACGGACGGTGCACGGCCGCCAATACGGGGGCCATGCGGAGAGAGGCCAGCTCTTCCTCTGCGGGCACACGGTTGACGCCCCCCCACCTCTCCCAGGTATTCCAAAGGAAGCACCGCCGAAGAGGGAAAAGCCGGGCCTCCCTGCCCGTGCCCGCCCGTACTGCACACAGGGCCTGACACACAGTCGCAGGCCCAGGTGGGCCTTAGGAGTATCCTCGCCAGCTACCGGCGACCTGCCCATCCACCACACAAGACAAACAGTGCCCAGCCCCTGTCATAGGGGACACGGGATGGCCACCACTACATTGAACCCAACCCGGGGCACCAAGGGGCCGAGTTCCCCCACCGGTCTCACCACCAGTGATTCGATTGTGCCCGGGCCGATGCGGGAGTGTGCCAAAGCACCATTTCAGTGGCCTACATCCTTGCACCCGACCACCGCTATAAGGGCACCAGAGGCCCGCCCTGCACAACCCCCCCGGGTTCACAGACAAGTAGCAGAGGAGCCCGCGTGATCATCGGGGCAGGCTCGGGCCGTCGCGGGAGCGCGCCTGGGCCCCCCCACTCCCCGGCGCCCCCATTGGCTGCTGCGGGTCCCCTGGGAAGGTGTTTCCTTGCTGGGCTCGATGACTCCAGGTTTCTACGGCACAGCGGAATTACTTTGAGCCTCCCGCCCATCCGCTGCGCTCTGCTCCACGCTGTGGGCCCAGCCTCTACCCACCCACACGCAGCAGCCACCGCATTGGCAGTACAGGTGAGACACAGTGCCACCCCCCAAGGGGCTCCCTTAAGGTCCTCAGCAACTCCCCGCAACCACCACATCGGCATTGGGGGCTGGCCACATCAAAGTGAAGTAGGGCATTACACTAAGCCGTACTAGCCCCTGGAGGTGAAACCGTCGATAGAGAACTCCCTGGGCCCCCCGGGGGGACCACCAGTGCGGGCCAGGGAACCCCGGTGACCCAGGGCCTCGTGGAGGGAGGCTGCGCCCCCGGAGAACTGAAAGAGGTGCCCCGTAATTCGGAACTTGGATACCGGCGCTCAGCCCCGCCACCAGAAAACAGCCCCAGGGAATTGGCACACGCAGTGGGGCAAGTAGTTTGGAGCCCTAGGACTCACCTAGAAGATACCCCAGGAGATCCCTGGAGCCGGGTGCGATTGACACTCCATGAACTGGAGAGAAACTCTTGCGAAATACCATTTTACACGGGGAGACTGCAAAATGGAGACCGGCCCTACTACCTCACAGCCCCCAGACATGAACATCATGCAATGTAATATCCAAATGATCCTAGAGGAGATTAGAGGCATGAGAACGGACATGGGGGCCAAACTGGCTGACCTCACGGCCAAGGTTTCTACACTGGAGGAGCGTGTGGAAGGGGTAGAGTGCAACCAGGTATCAACGGACCTCCTCGCGGTGCAAATGGAAACCAAATTCCAGGAACTGCAGCGCCACGAAGAGGATCTCCGGCTTAAGGTCGACGATATGGAAAATCGGGAGAGGAGGAACAACCTGAAAATTTTCGGCCTTGAGGAGATGGAAGGAGAGACCCTGATGGGACTGGAAAGCAAAATCCAAGACAACATCAGAATTGTCCTGGGGTCGGACTCTGGCGAAACCCTCCTGCTTGACAGGGTCCATCGGGCTGGCAGGGGGGGTAGGGGCCCACCCTCAGTTCTAGCGAGATTTCACTATTATAAGGACAAAGCTAGGGTGTTGGAGAGGGCGAGAACCTTACGTGATATTCAACATGGCAACTCCAGGGTGACGATCTATCAAGATCTCTCGTCCCTCACTCTACTGATGAGAAAGAAATGCGGTACTATCACCAGGTGGCTACAGGAAAAGGGGACACGATATCGCTGGGGTCCTCCATTTCACCTAGTATTCGAATGGCAGGGCCAGAGGTACCAGTTAGTCACAGAAGTGGATATCCGGAGGGCCACAGAGTATCTCACAGGTGACATCACGGGACCATCAGAGAATCCAAACAAAACCGACGGGGATCGTGGTTGTGCCCCTCGGGGCCCAGACCTCTCCCAGGGGAAGCTAAAGGTCAAAGGCTCACGCAAATTTCGGAAAACCAGACACCCCACACAGATCGGAGGGACCCCACATGATCACACAAACGGCAATCAAGGCTTAATTTCTGCGTTGAAGATTTGACTTACATCCCACGGGGGCTCACGGCGACCTATGGATCCCGCCGGACACAGTGCATTTTTTCCCACGACCAGTGCAGAGTTCTTTGTTCAAATGACTTCGGTCAGAGTTGAAATGTTGCCCATTCAGAGGCTGTTTTATGGTTTCATAGAGAGTCATATGGCGACTCCCCACTGAAAAGTGCCGGCGGCTTTTCAGACCTCATGCCGTGGTACGTCCCACGGGGGACAGAGGGGGCCGATCGGGTACCAAGGGTTGGGGGCACATCGACTAGGAAGCACTGCAGCCAGCTCCCCACCGTTGATTAGAAAGGGCCGATATTTAATAGGGGAAGGCATGATGGAAAGCGCTACACCAAGGCATTCGTTTTCCCGGGGCCAGGGAAGTGACCCTGGCGGTTCCTTGCCAGTCACATCCCCACCTGGGGATCCGGCGGCGAACGCCGCATGAAATGGGTAAGGGGGAGGGAGGGAGGGAAGGGGGAGAGGGGAAGAGTGTTCTTTGCGGGATTCAAGGGGAGGGGGAAAACCAGCTCAAACCACAGACACTAGTTTTGCAACAGACTCCGAGTAGCAGACACTTAGAGGTGTTTAAAGTGCACAAAATGAAAGACGATAATGATTGAAGGAAAGATAGGCACGTTGAATGTCGAGGGCCTTAACTCCCAGAATAAGAGATCTCTCACAAGCAACATGTTCCGTAAGCAACACCTAACAGTTCTTTTCCTACAGGAAACACACTACAGGCAGGGCAGGGGATCGAAAATCAAGGGGAAAGAAATTGGGTGTAATTACTGGGCTTCATATAGGAGCTCTAAGAAGGAAGGGGTGGGTATCCTTCTGGGCAGGGCATCCTGTCTCACGGGAGTGGAAACCAAGAGGGGTTTTGGTGGTCGATTCTTGGGTATCAAAGGAACCTGTGAGGGAGAGCGCATTACCCTGGCCACTTTATACGCACCCAACTCAGGGCAAATACATTTCCTCACTCAGGTCTTTAATGTCATGGATGAATGGGCAGAGGGGGCCATGATACTGGGCAGGGACTTCAACCGTATAAAGGACGCTCGGCTTGACTGGTGGTCCGCAAAGGGGGGGCACCTAAGGGTACTTCCAAAGATAATCTGCCCTGCAGACCCTCCTGAGGGAGAATTATTGGATAGACACCTGGCGCAAAGCGCATCCAGGCCAGGATGGATATACCTTTTTCTCACCCCCGCACTGCACCGGGGTGGTACAACAGCCAAAGGTGGAAGCCATAACATGGTCAGACCATGAACTACTCACAGCTAACTGGTCACTGCCCATCTCCCCAAGATCTTCCCGATGGCGTTGTAATGACATGCTTCTCAGGGACCCGGTATTTCATGATTTCATGAGGCAAGAAATGTTGGCCTACTTTGAGACAAACGACAATGGTGAGACTGATATGTCCATGGTGTGGGAGGCCGCAAAAGCCACTTTTAGGGGCCTTCTCATAGCGGAGGCCTCGAGACGTAAACGGGAAAGGGGCCTAATTGAAGGTAAACTCTGTACAGAACTGGGCGATCTGCGAGCCAGACTGGACCTTCCAGGGGTTGACCGCGAGGCTCTTCTAGAGGAGATGCAGGGCAAAAGACAAAAACTCCACACGGTCCTCGTAGGGGAAGTTATCAAGAAAATGCGATATACTAAGCATTGGTATTATGAACGGGGAGACAAGTGTGGACCCTATTGGCACAGAGGGCCCGGGGTTGTAGGGTTGAGAGAGGAGTTGCTCATTTTAGGGATGGGGAGGGCGGGATTCACTGGGGCCGGGAGGAAATAGCGCAGTGTTTCGCTGACTACGACAGCAAACTCTACTCTAGACAGGCAGGCGAATCACTGGAAGACATTCGTACATACCTGGCAGAACAACCTCTGCCTAGGCTGTCTGACATGGAGCTAGGGGTCCTGGAGGGAGAAATATCGGAGGAGGAGGTGGAGGGCGTCATCAAGAGATTGAAGGCGGGAAATGCACCAGGAGGCGACGGATACACGGCTGATTTTTACAAACAGACCCAATCTGTCCTGATGAAGCCTCTGGCCAAACTGTTTAATCAGATCAGGAACCGAGACTCCATCCCACTGACATTCCTGCAGGCCCTCATCACCGTTATACCCAAACCCGGCAAAGATCAGACGGAATGTGGGTCTTATAGACCTATCTCACTCCTTAACCTGGATGCTAAGATTTTTGCTAGAATCCTGGCCTCCAGACTAGAGGGCTGCCTTCCACGCCTGATACACCCCGATCAAGCAGGATTTGTCTTAAACAGGCAGAGCTTCGATAACATGCGAAAGACACTCCATGTACCTACCTCGAAGCGGGTCTGTGACAAAGGCGTACTCTTGCTGGCCTTTGACGCGGAGAAAGCTTTTGACAGGGTTAGTTGGGCTTTTATGGGGGAGGTCTTTACAATTCTGGGGATGGGCCCGAGATGGCTAGGTTGGATGTCCGCACTCTACTCCTCCCCCTCCGCTAGAGTGGTGGCAAATGGGACAAAAGTCGAGAACATTCCCCCTCGAGCGTGGTGCGCAGCAGGGATGCCCTCTGTCCCCGCTAATTTACGCACTTGTAATGGAACCATGGGCAATCTCGGTCTGCAACGATGTGGCCATTAGGGTATCAGGTGTGAGACATGCAATGCAAAATCTGCCTCTTTGCAGACGATGCACTGCTCTATATCATCAACCCATCCCAAACAGTCCCCGAATGTTACAGGGTCTTTCGTACTACGGGAACCCATCGGGGTACAAAGTCAATCTTGAGAAATCGGTGGCGTTCATAGGGGGAAACATATCCGACTCAGAGACAGCCTTTGTGAATGGGCTTCCCTTTAAGCTATGGCAGGAGGGATTCTGGTATCTTGGGGTCCAGGTCACCCGTGATCCCGAGGGTTTATACTCGGCCAACTTCCCCCCCTTTGGTCTGCAATCAGGAGGGACACAGAGAGGTGGGCAGGGTCGAGTCTCTCCTGGAAGGTGTGTCTTAATCTCATAAAAATGGTAATACTCCCCAAGTTTCTGTTTCTCTTTCAAATGCTCCCGGTACTGATCCCCAAAACATTTTTCATGGAAACGAAGCGAGTCCTCAACTTCCTCTGGTCAGGTAAAAAACATAGAATCTCTTACGAGGTGTTAACCAGGCCGAAGGAAGATGGCGGGGTGGGATACCCTGATTTGGAAACATACCACAGGGCCTCCCAGCTGAGGGTCCTGGTCGATCACTTTGCCCCTGGTACGAAAAAACAATGGGTAGCCATGGATAACGGGCCCCTTGCGCCCGTTACCATAGAGGAATGGCTCTGGGTCCCAAGGAAGAAGATCCCTAGAAGTGTCCTGTATCACCCAGTCCTAAAAGTGCTGTGGTCCCTATGGAAGGAAGGAGGAGGTTACTACTGCTGGCTTACAACCTGGCCCTCCCCACTAAGCTGTATTAGGGCCCCCCCTTTTCTGACCAAGATAGCAGAGCCAGCGGCATACCAAAAGTGGTTCGAGGCAGGCCTTAGCAGGACTGGCCACCTCTGGGTGGGGGGGCTCGTTCTTGCCCTTGAGTGACTTGGAGGAGGCCTTGGGAATAGGCACCCTGTCCCCCTTTCGCTATCTTCAGCTTAAAGGAGTCCTCACCGAACCATCCTGGGGGGACACCCTCAGGAGAGACCTCACAGACTTTGAAAAACTCCTCCTCTCTGCGAGGGGCTCTAAGGGGAGAATATCTCGCCTCTATAAGATCTTCCTTTTTTCTATCCCAAGAGACTCTCCAACTACACGCATACAATGGGGAAGGGACCTGGGCGAGGAAATTGACGACGAAAGGTTGGCGGACATGTGTAGGCGGGCCAATCGCTCCACGGCCTCACTCCAGTATCGCCACCAAGCCATCAAGGTATTGCATCGCTGGCATTACCCCCCACAGAGATTTCCAGAATGAGGGCAGGGTACGACCCACACTGTTGGAAGTGTAAGACTGAGTGGGGAGATTATATTCACATGTGGTGGAGGTGCCCAGTGGTTCAAAAATACTGTGAAAAGGTACTGGCCTGGATTAAGGGGGTGGATGGGGTGGAGCGGTCTTCCTGCCCCTGGCTTCTCCTTTTCGGAATCGAAACTGGAGATGATCAGGAAAATACCCAGAACCACATGCTACAGGTTATGTTGGTGGCGGCCAGGTGCTGTCTGGCGCAAAAATGGAAGAACCCTGGAATGCCAGGGGAAAAAGCATGGGTAACCAATGTGCGAGCCATTTACGACATGGAATTCCTCACACATCTACTTGACGAATCTAGATCCAACATTGAGGAAATATGTGTTAAGCTCACCTGGCTCCCAAAGGGGCGTCGATCTGAACTGGACAGCTGCGGTCTCCACCAATGTGACTCGTAGTGCCGAGATGACGGACTGGACTGGCCCACCTAGCTTTGTTTGCTTGGCCTGTAGGAATATTCTTCTGCAAATGGAAAAAGGGACTTAACCACCGTGGAGTTAGGCCTTAACCCCCCCCCACTCCCACTGTTCTCCCCACTGATCACCTTTGATGTCCCCTCTTACAGTCTCACTTGATGGTTTGGAAAGATGAGCTCGCCATCCTGCGTAGAGCGCAGGGGTGCGTAGATAACCAGTTGCTTCACTGGCTCGAAGTAATTGGTGAGTTCCAGAACAATATTGACTCCGAGATTCCCGGCAAGACGCCATAAGTATGTAGTTCGTAAGAGTTCAAATGTCTGACTTTCACTCTTGTCCGATTCCTTGCAGGTTGCAGCTTGACCCTAGCAAAGAGTTCCCCGTGGCAACCGGTAATATTCAGGTAAGGATTTGTATTATCCAACACAGTTTGATAAAATAATGTCAATATGTAACTTGTTGCTTTCTCCCTTATTCAGGCGCTGAGAGAAAGTATGAAGTCTCGGGGAATAATGCCTCCGGCGGTAAAATCAGGTAAGTCTATTGTGGTGAGGAGGTTTCCCCTTGTTTGTCCCTTTGTTTCACCTTGCTGTCCTTTTGTTTCCCCTTAGGGGCCGGGGTTCGGCGAAGATGCAGTGGAAGCTGCGCCGACCCGTGAAGAGGAATAGTACCCCTGTTGGTAAAATCAGGTAAGTCTATGGGGGGTAACTAATATTACCTCTGTGTATTCCCTTGGCTCACCTTGCTGTTCTTGTCTTCCCCTTAGGTGCCGGAGTGCGGTGGGAACATGCAGGTGGATGCGGTGGAATGTGAAGATGCTGCGAAGGCCGGTGAGATTAGCGCGGCGCTGCAGCAGGCGAGGCGACGCACATAAAATAACTTCTTTCTTCCAGCTCGAAGGCGCGATGCATCAGGAATTCAGGTAAGGATTAAAGGTATTGCTCTTGTTCTAACCTTTTCTCCTTCTTTCTCCCTTTTTCTAGGAGCCCCAGACTCGAGGCGGGCGTGGCAGAAGACTGGATGCAGAGTTGCAGGCACGGTGAGCGTTACGCCGCTGGATGGAGAATAACGCGAAGCGTGTGCTGCTGCTCGGGCGTGGTTTAAATAGCCTCAAAAGTAGTCCCAGGTAAGTATTCCTCCCCAGCCCCCCCCTGAGTAAAAAATAGTCCCTAGGTAAAGTAGTCCCTTCCAAGCCTCTTTTGGCTTGGAGCTCTTGCAGCATGGTCTGCATCAGGTAAGTTTGCAGCATGGTGTGCATCAGGTAAGTTTTAATCTATGAGCCTGGCACCTATGGCTCCAGGACTGACTCTCCATTTGAGCCTGGCGCCATAGATGCCAGGACTGCACCCAAATAGCCCCTAGCAGGGCTTGTTGGGCTTGTTTGGGATAACTTGATGCCTGCTTCCGGGGTTGCTGGACTTGGTCTGGGTCCCCGGGGGTAGGCATCATGACAATATGGCTCCCCTTCTTCGATAAATACGGCCGCCCAGTATAATGTTAAACACCAGATCCGGAGGACTCTTCCCTCAGGGGCCTTAGGCCAGTGCACACCAACCCCACTGCGAGTCTCTCAAAGCTCGGCCCATGACCTTGGCATGCTATGTGCACATTGTGAAGACATTGCTACGCTCTTTCGGAACCCGTCTAACAAACAACTAGTGTGAACTTGAACTGGTGGGCGGTGGGGGAGGGATGGGGTGGGAGGTGGTGGGTTATAATTGGTTTCTTGTTTATCAAAGTTTAAATATGCTCCGTATTGTTGTAATACATGTACGAAAGCTAATAAAATATGATTTTCAACAAAAAAAAAAGATTATTATTATTAACTAAAATCAGGGCTCAAATCGAGAGTACATGTGGGGGGACAGAGTTGAACGTTGAAGGTCCTCTTTTAATTCATGAAAGCCAACCTTGGGGATCAAACCGCAATCATCAGGTTTGAGACCAGGACACTTCACCACTGCACTATGCAGCCTGATAAAAAAATAACAACCAACTAAAGGTGAAATATCACCATTCGGTACTGCAAGTCCCAGGGAAAACATTTGTATAGGTTCTTGGAGTTTAAAACATGCACTCATTTTAATGTTTACAAAATACTATTAGAAGAAAATATCCTCTCTTGGTTTTGTGGCTGTGTTCATTTTATGAAAGACAATTGCCATTTGTTCGATCGATTTGAGTGGTTATGCAAAGCCAAATTGTGCATATTTCACCTTGATATGCTAATTTCTGGCGACGTCGCCTCACATTGCATTTATTGATGAGTCCCCCCCACTTTAATTTTTAGGACTTGACCCCTGACTAAAATAAAATAGAACATATAAAGGTGACGCAATATAATTATCCAGATAGCCAAGATGGTTGCATTTGAGGAGAAACAGAGAGTTGGCATCACCCAGGAACGAAGGCCCCATTCCACCGCTGATTCAGTGGGCAAGATGGCGGCCAAGTCACAATTCTCCAATTTCACAAATCTCTCAAAACGTGGCTCTTTCAACAGCACGGCACGATGGACTAATCCCACTAGATGCAATTAAGGCAACCCAGATCAACAACGCTTCTGTGTTCAGATGAAGGGGCACCACCTCGAAAGTGAGCGTAGGACCATCTGAGAATGACCCTCTAACAGGGCATCAGGACCTCGGCAGTGACGTAATGACCGTGCTCCACAAGGACATTAACAGGGTTCATAATTTTTGCTTTGCACTTAACATAGGCAGTGGCTGCATTATACTTTTACTTTGTGCCTGCATTGTGGCATGTCAGATTGTATTGCTTGCATACACCGCATTTCATAGAGAGGACGCAACACAATTAATTTCATGTAGCACATTCCCACATGTGCGAGCATGACCTGCAGCACTCTGCATGCCAGTGTACCTACAACTCGTTGCCTGCATGTCATGATTACCGAAAATACATGGTACATGGGACCACATTCCCACATGTATCATACCTCATGGAAAGCATGCAGCATATTATGGGACACACATGCCCACAGCCCAGCTCTTGACACCACAACTTCGAGTTACATGGCTGCTGGACAGAAGCACCATAGGCCACAAGAACACTTTCATCATCTGGTGCAACACACACACAGAGCTCACCACATTATATCTTTTCATATAATTGGCCTTTTTGCTTTTGGAGGGTTAGAAGGCAAAGTGTGCAGCACCTGACATTATTGTGTGTTATTCCTATGGGGATGCCAGGCACTGTGAGCAAGAGCTCTGCCGTATTCAATAGGCCTCAGTTAGAGGCACTACGCTGCAATTATAGTGTATTAGGCCATAGTTGTCAGCTGAGGGTTTCTCAAGGGACGAATGCCTGGTCTCAGACAACAAGTGCTGCTTCATCAGATTGGGAAAAAATACATAATGTTTGTGAAGGCAGCAGCAAGGGTTCTCAGGCAGCTACAGTATGAAATGGACTGAATAATATGGAGAAATTAACATAAATAATGGTCCAGGAGTGGTGTTCAGCAGTGGACCGGTCCCATTTTTTCTACAAGGCAATTCATTGCATGGAGGATGAAAGAAGTTGGTATACCATCATTGACAACATGTAACAAGATAGGGAGTTAAGTGGTGAGCAGGTGCAGATGGTGTTTGGCGCCAATGGGGTGCCGCAATCCCTGCTGCCACTGACACCAGGCACCTTCTGTTCCATGCATCTTCTGATTACTTTTTTGAGGTTTCTTCCGCCCTTGGACTTGTGCTGTGTGGCACTCACCCCACTTCGCAATCTTCACTCTGTGATCTGTGGGACGATGTGCTGGAGCCTTGCATTCATCGCTGGAGCCTAGAAATCACTGCTGGAGACTCGCAATCACCTCTGGAGCTGCACAATCACCGTCAGTGACCCGTGGGACGTCGTGCTCCTGAGTTGTAACGGTTTTATAACACAGCACACTCCAGCCATTGACTCCTTCCACTGACAAAATGTGGCGCACTATAAAAAAACATTTTTTAAAATCTTTAATCAACCACATGTTCTTTATTTGAGTGGGCCCCCAACCAGTCTCACATCCACCTTAACAAACACCCTGTGTCGCTGTGTTGCAATGGACCAGGAACCAGGCCAGTGTGTAACTATATAATATTTATTAATGTTATGGCCAAATGAAAAATCAAGCAAAATCAAACAATTGGGCAACAGCCACTGATGTTGTGACAATACAAATGCAAAAATCCCCACAACACAGTTAATTCAAACTCCTAACCCAATATACAGAAAACTTTAAAAGCAAGCAAAAGAGAAATCGTTCTTAAAAGCAACGGATGGCATTCAGGTTAAACACTCCCCCTGCAGCCTTCCACCCCAAACATCTGCTAACTAAATTCTTTTTGGATGGAAGGCAGTGGCAAGGAGTCAGTATGAAGATAGAGGTATCAGATTTAGGATTCGACCCACCAACCCAAGATAGGAGGCCGGAAAAGAAAATGAAAACCTTATTTACGAGCAAAATGGCATATTCAGATTTCACTTATTACTTGCACAGCAGTTTGCAACCGCAGTGGGATAGCTAGGACAGAAATTGATGTTGCTATATATGAGAGATACGGAAGCTTACAGACTAAGAAGGGCACCAAGGGAACGTGAACACAAGGTAAGAATATCTATTTTTGGAAATAAAAACAAATGCAAAAGAAAACACATGCGGCAGAGTGGAAATTTGTTTCTACACTGGATTTGGGGTAAAAGGCAGCCAGAGAAAGGGCTTGGCTGTCAAAATCGACAATTGGTTTTCAGGACAAGGAACAGAGGCACATAACAGATAGGATTCTGACAGAAAGTGATTACTTTCAATGGGACTAAAGTTTGGGTTTTTCTATGGACAAATGCAACTCAGAATTGGTAGGAAAGCACACAAAACACAGGCACATTCAGTTTTTGTTACACAAAGGCTAGTTTTGTTGAGGTTATATTTTACTGGCTATAATCATTAAAGAAAGGCACTGGACATGAGGGGGTTGGTTTCAAATGCCAACCAACTCACAGTGAATCTCTTTATTGGGGAATTAATTGATTTATTTGCAAATAATGCAAAGGATTTATACAGACTTTTGAATGATTTATGAAAGGGATGCACTAACATACACAGGCTAAAGCAGATTTGTTTATGGAAATGTGAACTGATTTATACTGGCAACTTGAATGGGATTTCAATGGGGTGCAAGGGTCAAAGCAGTGGGATATGCATTTTGGGGAACTGGGGTTTTGTGCTTCTTACAATGTAAGCTTGAGTTTGCGATTCTGGATCGCCAGTGAGGCCGCTGGACAACTAGGCCATGGGATCTGGTCACTCTGGATGACTTGGCCAAGGGATGAGGTCACTGGGACAGCTGGGCCAAGGGATCAGGTCACTGGCCTCTCCTGTATGGGATGCTGGACAGCTAGGCAAGGTCTGGTCACTGCACTCTCTAGGATGGGATCAGTAGCTTCCTCTCAATTCTCCCTGTATTCTGGATGAATGGATGGATCTGCCTGGATTCTGGATCTTGAATGGATTTTGATTCTTGAGTCTGGAATGAGTCTTACGAGTCCCTTGTGTTTCTCTGACTCTCCCTTATATAGCCAAAATTACATCATTGAATTTACAACCTGCGGTGAAGTATTATGGAATTATTGCTCTCCTGGGATAGGACAGCCTACCGGACATCCCTCCTCCCCCTGGGCCAATTGGTTCAGGGGAATTACATAATTTATGTGTTTGCATTCATGGCCCTTCTTTTGTCTCTCCAACCTACTTTTTTAGCAAACATGAGTTATAGATCAAAATTTCAAGCTTATACTAGCCACTGCCATAAGAAGTAGATATGCAGATTCAATAGGTCACAGGGAATTGTACAATCTGATCGCCAACTCTGTGCAAGGTCACATCTCCCTTTGGCACATTTTCACCGTTTTATGAAATGCATAATATTTAAACTTCTGCCAATTACTACATATATTCCCAATAACAATTTGTATCTTCCCACTTAGTTTCATATTTGTCCGATTTATAATTCACCGTGAAATGTGTGGCCATTTCAGTTCACAAAGTGCTAGACACATGTGCTTGGTCTATTTACATTCACCTAAAAATCACATGGAAACCTGGCATACTACACAATTATTACTTATTCAGGCTGCTGGTAAGAATGTCTTAAAAGACAGGAGTGTTTTAATGTCAATGGGGTGGATTTGTCACATGTGTGGGTGGTGCTGCAGACCCCCACAGCAAACTGTCCCTGCCAGGCTCGGCTTACAACAAAGGCCTTTTATGATGCCCTGCAGGAAATCGCACATCTTGGTCATGCACCAGCCCTACTGCCCCTACTGGCTTCCATTGTTCCTTATTCCAGGGCTTCCTGCTAGTCTAGCAGGGAAGTGAATCCTCACACTCTCTGCCTTTTCATATGTCATTGTGGGCCGGTTCACTTATGCATGTGAGATTTTCAGTGAAAGTCAGGGCTGGCCATTGAATTCAGTACCTGGACCAAAAACAGTTTTACCGGTTTTTGAGTCTTTTCTAAGTAACCAAGTCTTTTGAGGACAAATATAATGTACATTATATAACCAAACCCCCACCCACATATTCAACCACATTTCTGTGCAAGCAAAAGCTTTCATTTGACATTAACTTTTAAACAGAATTATCCTTATTTTCAAAAGAGCAGATCCACACATGTGTTCATTTCCTTTCATTTCAAGTTTACAAATGTGGTTTCTGCAGACCACATGATGGTTTCAATTAATCTTCTGGGAGGTTTTGCATATACTGTTGATTCATGGACACAAAGAATGCTGCACTGAATTTCTTTGAAATTGACCTGGAAAAGGAAACACCATGTTATTTCTTTCATTTACTGCAATTTGAGCGCAATGGTTCACATTAAAGGAAACAAAAGCTGTGTTGAGAGAAAAGCAGAACTCTCTGCCCATCATGTGATTTATCAGTGGACAATGCCGTTCTTGTGAGGTATTGCCTAACTTTTTGGCAATCAGATGAAATAAAGCATGCAGCGGTATGTTTCAATGGAGCACACAACTTTGTGGTGTTTTGAATGAAAGAAAGAGCAATTGCAGGGCCGCCTTGAATGCTGTGCACAGCTTTATTTTTCAGATGACAGGACAGGAAAATGTAGAGTCGTTCTGACTGAAGATCATTTTCTGATGATTCACATTGAAAGTAAAGCAAATGCAGAGCCATTCTTTAGGTGGCAGTGTCCAATGCTTACCACACATGTGCCAGGAAAAGAAAAGCATAGCCATTTCCGTGGCATTATTTTAATGTGGTTTTTGGTTTGAAGGGGATTTCTGCTGAGGGCCTTAAGTGTACCCCACAGAGTCTTCATGCCTAGTATGGCTGCTAGACCAACTGGTGAGACTGTGTGCATTGTGCAGCCTCTCAAACCCCCCCTTTTCCTGGGACCTCTCTAGCCCCCTTTTTCTTGGTCCTCTCTATCTCCCCTATCTACTCTAACTGCTACTCTCTCACCTATCCTCCCTCTTTATCGAAGCCTGGAAGAAAAAGGTTTAAGAAGGGTTGCCTGGCTTCCAACCCAGGCCTGCCCATTATGGGCACCTATGTCAATGCTTCCTCCAGGCAGATTATCACTGACAACCTCTTTGTCATTCCGTCTCCGAATATATGGACTCCCCATATGGTTTCTGTCCTTTCTCCTTTCTCTTCCTCGCCCATTAAAGGCTGAACCAGATGGGAAGTGCTCTTGGCTCACTATCAATGTTGCCTACTGTGAGAAGCCTAAGGGTTCTCTTGCTCCTATTCCCCTTGGACCCTCTATGCAGGTGGCCAGGGAAAGGACATCACCATTGGATCCTGACCCTGGAGGTGGACAAGTGAGGGAGGATCACCTGGGTGGAGGAGACTTGAGGATTGGCGTGAGGTACCTTTGAGTGAAACATGCTATCCCCTTTTCCTCAGAATAGTCAACCTGATGCTTCTCCGACATTTATGGGTTACTGTAAATGTATTCCACCTCTCTCTCCATTTAAACTCTATGCCAATACTGAGAGGAGGAAGAAACAACTGGGAGCAATGCAAACTACCTCCATTACCCATTCAAGTACTAGGGGGCTAAGAAGAGGCCTCAAAGGTGAGACATGGCGCACTCATTTATTTAATTATGGTCAGGCAACGCAAACCCTTGACAGCCATCTTTCATCTTTATCCTGCTAGCCCAACACAGGTAGATTAAAGCCATGACAGCAGGCAGAACAAAAAGCACGAGTCAAGGTACAGGTCAGAGCAATTGATGGAGTGGGAGTCCGAATCAGAGCAGGGCAACCAGACTGGAAGTCGAAGGAGAGGAAAAGCAGAGACACCAGCATGCCAGAGGAAACCTTTGGAATCCTGTTGGACTGGGAATGTGGGTTGGAGATCCCACCCATAGTGAGGTGAGCAGCAGGCGGAGGCAAAGCTCCATTCATTAGCCGGCGAGTGTGAAGAGAAGTGCCCGGCTATTTGGCGGTACCTCAGGAGTGAGAAGAAAGGCAAATTAACTGCCAGAGGAGCTGCTGAGACTGGGTAAGTGTCTGGGACACTTATAATACCTGGGGCGCTCAAAGGAGGCAGTGCAGATAATCACAGTCCATGTATTATGACCAAAGCGCACAAACTAAGTTAAAGTAACAAACCGCATTGAATGAAATTGAACCTGTTACTACTATTGAATGAAATGAATGAAAGTTACATTTGACATTGAATGAAACAGATTAGATAGCTGCTATTGAATACCGATCTGAATTAAATATACTGAATCCAGTGAAGTAAGTAAAAGCAATATTATTGAAAAGAACAAAAAGGACCACGTTGCTCATGTTGAAGAGTGAATAAAACAAGTGAAAATAAATATTTTTTAATACCATAGTGATTGTATTGAATGAAGGCACATTTATTGAACTCTGTAATACAGGCAGTAAGCTGACCTTTACTTTGAATACAGAACTGAAAGGCAGAAGCCAACAGACATTTGAGATATGAATGCAATGGTAAAAGATAAACCAATCATAATGAACATTAAAGTGAAAATCAAAAGGAAGCTAAATGAAATGAAAATGCCAATATATTAAAATTGAAGTTGCACTTTAAGAAACTAGCCATTAAGTCTAACTTTGAAGGAAACCTGAAATCCCTGCTTGTGTGACCTGTAATGGGTGGACTGTGTGATCTGAAACTGTGCCAAGACCAGAAAACTACCACTTGTGAACCAAGGATGATTGAAAAGCAAATGTAACATTCCTGGTTATGTGACCTGTAATGGGTGGACCATTGGTCTGAAACTATGCCTTGACCAGAGAATTCCTGTATGTCACCAAGGAAGCTTGCTGTGGTCTAATCAGGAAACAACCCTTGATAATCTTCAGACTTGGGGAACGAGACCCAGAGTTGTATAAATCCAATTCAAAGACTCAAAGCTTCAAGCTATTTACTTTTGATATCGACATTAAGCAGGGGGAAGGGAACCCTGAGTTTTGGGGTTCTGTTATGGTGTTAATTTGGAACTGCATTGAACTTGGGGAAGGTCACACTAACTTTTATAAAACTGTATTTCATCTAACAGTCAAAGGAGGAGAGATAGAACTTTGTGGTGAACCTAATGACATTTGAGAGAGAAGGCTGACAAGTAAGCAGGAGCTGGAAGTAGTTCTGAACATTATGTTTGGAACACTATTCGAGTTATGGTGATGTTTCTATACATTATTTGGTGTTAGTTGTGAGGGAAAGTTTGGGATTTTGACACAAGCACATGTTTATGTTGAACTTACAGACACTGACTTTCTTAGCTTCTTTAGGTAGTTAAATCCCACCTTAGTATAGGGCAAGTTAAGCGTTAATCTATCCTTACTTTTATTTAATAAAACATTGTTCAACTTTAAATCTGCTGTCTGTCTCTCCTTCCAAGATGCCAACCTCATACTCCCAGAATGGCATTGTCATGGCCCAGGCGTCTCAGCCCAATCTCCTCCTTCTGGATCATCGTCTTCCTTCTCTCATTAATTTCCTACCTTCTCCTGCCACCCTTAGCCTCCTGTGAGGTTGTACCCAACCGCTGCACCCCTCCTTGGAAGGCCTTCAAAGGTGTCAATGAGCTTCACCTAGCCACCCTCAACTCCAGCTCTGCTGTCAAACACTCCGCTGGCATATGTCAACACCTTGGCGTCCTCGCTCTCACTGAGACACGATTCAAGGCAAGCTGTGTCCCAGCTTTTGACACTTCTCTTTCCTTGAGGTGGAGTGGCCCTGATTTTCCCTGAATGGGTCCCTGCTACTAGCATACCCACTCAAACTTACTCTTGCTTTGAATGCCGCGTCTGTAGACTTGGTGTCTCTCCAACACTTTCCTTCACTCTCACCACCATCTATATATTGTATACCTACCAACGCATTATAAATGTGCATCAACCTGAAAAGTAGCCTATCCTCAGCACAATGTTAGCAATGTTGAAAATATCAGTGTTAGTAACGTTCTTCTGCCTACTCGCCACTAACTGTGTCTCAACCAATTAGCCTATTTCCAGAACAGCACTAGTATTCCATACCTGTCCTAGCCATGCACATCTAGGGCCACCTGAAATTAGCCCATCTCAAGCATACAACTAGCTATCACTATGCATATGACCAACATATACACTGTCCTATTAAGGGCCATCTTTAACTTAATCTGCATAACCAGCCCTCTAAGACCCGGCCACTTACCAGCCCACAGCCCCAACATGATAGCCCACTTGCCCACAAACTTCACCACAGCTAACAATCCATCTCTACCTAACAATGTGACCGAATCATGCTCTCTTAATCCTAACGTTCATACCCTGGCTAGACCTTGCAGCTCGAATTCCAGAAACATTAGATTAAGGTCTAGACTCTCCAAGCTATTTGAACCAGCCACCAGGTCAACTTATAACCCTACTACAAGAATACCTGACCCTCTCCATAAACCATTCCACACCTCACCTGACGACACTCATCATACCCCCTCCCTTCCCCACATGGATAACTGCCTTCAGAACAAATTCCCTAACACAAATTCCATAGCCGACTCCAGCTCCCAATCCCCCTTGAAAGCACACACGAGGAAAACACCTACACTCCTCAATGGGGCCTTACTAAACACCCACTCATTAGTGGTGCATGCAACTGAGATAGCTGACCTTATCCAGCTAGAAGAATTAGACTTCATGGCCATCACTGAATCATGGCTCCATACGGCTGTTGGCCCTGCCCTCTCGCTTGAAGTTCCCGAGGACTACACTATACTCAGAGCCAACAGAACTGAGTCTCGCGGCGGTAGCATAGCCCTAATAGCTAAAACAAACATGAACATTAGACCAGCTCCATCACCTGTGTCCAAGTCCTGTGAACTTCTAACTGCCAAAATACTGATTAACAACTCCACAACAATCGCCGTCTACCTCATTTATAGACTACCTGGCCCCATTCTGACTTTTGACGAAGTCCTACTATTAAGTGATTTAAACCTTGGGTTTCCAGATGCAAAAGACCTGCAAGCTGAACTAATCGCCAACTCCTTGGCCGAATTAGGCTTCAGCCAAAAAGTAACCTTGCCCATCCATATCAAAGGTAGAACCCTTGACTGGGTGGCAAACCATGATTGCAACACCACTATTAAAACCATTACCCCACAGTCTTGGATGGACCACCACCTCCTGACCTTCTCAATAGAAACCTCACCGAGAGACACGAATAACACATCTATGGCACCCTCCTTGCCCACCAGGAATAAATAAACATCACAGCTGAAAAACTTGTTCCCCTAATACTTCCAACATTGGACTCCCTCCCAGAATCCACTGACCCTTCCCTGCTAGTGGAGGCATACAACGAAACCATGACAGAAGCTCTAGATGCCATTGCCTCAATAAAAATATGCAAGAGGAAAACCAAAAGGCACCTAAATTCATGGTTCTCTCCCCACCTTAAGTCACTGAGATTAGATAAAAGGAAGAGTGAATCCACTTGGAGACTCCACCCCACAGATGACAATAGATCAAATCTCAACAACATATCTACACTTTACAAAAAGGAAATAATACTAGCCAAACAAGATACCTACAATAAGAGAATTATACAAGCAAACTCTAGCACAAACAAACTATTCACAATACTTAATGAATTATAAACGCCAATCTGCACAAAAGATACTTGCGTAAAAGAGATAAACTGGTACACCAGCATCCAACACGCCTTAACCAACAAAGTAACCACCCTACAAGACAAAATCACAAAAAAAGATCTCCTCCACAACTCACCCACAAAACCACATCACAATCCCACGCCCAACTACAAACCCACTAACCGCTTTAGCTTCATTAAAGTGTCCACCCTAGAGGTGGAAAAAACCATCCTTACTCCAAACCCTCTAACTGCCAGGGAGTCCCCTGCCCCGCCCAAATGATCAAAGACGCGGACAGAGACCTATCCTCTTTCATTGCTAAATTAATTGATGCATCCTTCACCACCGGTACCATCGCCCAGTAATCTTAAGGAATCGTGGGTACTCCCACTCCTTAAGAAACAATCCCTAGACCCCTCCATACCCACGAACTATAGACCCATCACTACCATCCCTTTCCTGCTCAAAATCCTGGACCAGGTCACATATCTCCAAATTCAACAATATCTGGAATGCAACCATCTTCAGAGTCTGACGGTCTGGCTTCAGACCCCAACATGGGACAGCTCTGTTAGACCTTAAAGCCCAAGTTGACACACTAGGGACAATGGTAAAACGGCCAATCTACTCCTACTCGACCTATCAGCGGTGTTCGATCTGGTCGACCATAAAGTGTTCTCCAACTACCTTGACATGGCAGCACACTTCTCTCAAGAAGCCATCGTCTGGATACAATCTTTACTCAACAACAGGACTATGCGCATTTTCTCACCATTAGCTTCAGCTGACCCCATTCCCATCACCTGCCGTGTACCACAGGGATCCTGTGCCTCACCCATCATGTACAACATATTCACAAAGCCCCTTTTTGATGATCTAGATGATCTTGGTATCAACTACACCAACTACGCAGATGATACCTAGATCCTCATCCCGTTGACGGGAGATTATGATAAGGATTTGGCCTTGGTGAATATGGTGTACCTCATCATCTTGGCATGGATGGCTACCCATGGTGTAAGCCTGAATGATGATAAGACAGAATTTATCATCCCCGGAACCACTCCCAATTCATGAAAACTCAGCCACAAATATTCCTGCTTCATTATCAATGGCATTTCAACCAAAGTATCCAAAGAAGCCAAAACTCTGGGCTTTTACTTAGATGCCTCCCTAACCTTCAACAAGCAGGTTAACGCCATGGCCTCAGCTATCGCTTACACCTGCAAGCTAATCAGAGGCGCCAAACCCTTCCTATCCACACACAGCTGTATCAGTTTGGCCAGAGCTCTAGTCCTCTCCAAACTGGACTACAGTAACACCCAATATGTAGGAGCCAATAAAAGGTATCGTCAACAAAAATCCAGATCCTACAAAACAATGCCCTCACGTACAAATGCCTGAATAATGCTGGCCCACTTCAATAGATTCAAAAGACAAGTCTCTATCCGCCCCACAAGACTAACCAACTCCAACTTCCTTATCATATCCAGATTCAGGCTTTCCAAAACCGGAGGATGCAGCTTCTCTTTTAGAGCTGCCCAGCTATGGAACTCCCATCCCCTGCGCTGAGAGATCCCCAAACCTTCCCACAATTCAGACTCTCTGTCACCAAATGTGTCCACTACGCCTCCTTTACATATTGTAGATCTCTTGTTTGTACAATTTATCCTGACTGTCTTTTTTGATACTCATTACTGCTGTACATATGCCTCCATCTGTATATACCCCTGATTGTGTACTTTGTATCTGTATTGTTATTGAATACACTTGTATAGCAACGTAACCAAGCTGAAAGAATTCTTAGCGACCTGCGCCCTGATACCCTCGGGTCTGGTGCGCACTATAAATAATAAAACAAACAAACAAACAAACAAACATAGGCCCTGTGGAACGATCTCCCCTTTCCTCTCAGAATAGGCCGACTTCTCCTCTCCTGACCTCCTCCTCTAAGCTTCTCCTCCTTGGAGACTTCAACATTTATCTTGACTCTTCTGAGGCAATTACTGTGCTCTTCAATGACCTCTGTGACTCTCTTTCTCTCACAATCCTTCCCTACAGTCCGACCCACTCAGCTGGACACACCCTGGGTGCGCTCATCTCTGTAGCTATCCCTATCTCTACCCCCTCACTACACCTCTCTCCTCTTCTGACTATGCTCTCCTCTCTACCCTTCTGGATCTCTTGGGTCCTCTGGCTAAGCCTCTGCCTGCACTGACAGTATCCTTCTCCATCATTCGACTGATGAAGCGAGTATCAGTCACCGCATTTGCTGTCAACTTCATTCCCCTTCAAACCCCTGCTTTTGACTCTCATACCAACACAGCTCTTGCTAATCTCCATCTCTCCAACACCCTGGACCTCCTTGCCCCTGTCATGAGGATCTGCATGAAGCCTGCCTCCAAGCACAACTCTTGGTAAGACTCTGACCTGGCAGCTCTGAAACAAAAGTGCTGAGTTGCTGAGCAGAAGTGGCAGGCCTCGAGCACATCCTCTGACAAACTAGCCTGCCGACTGCTCCATAGTCAATATCGACTCTCAATCTGCTCTAAGAATAGGGCTTCAGTCCAAGCCTGTATCTCTGGGGCCACCAATAACACAGCTGCACTTTTTAAAATATGAAAGGAAATCGCCAATCCTACTGCAGTTTACACTTCTCGTCTTCCCTCCCAGGCCCTCTGCACTGCACTATCCTCCCACTTCATTTACAAAACCCAGGACATCATGTCCTCACTCTTCTCTACTCCCTTCTCAACCCCCCCACCTCTCTTACCTCCTTTGGCCCCCCAACGACCATCCCCATACTATCCTCCTTCTCTCCCATTGCACCGGATGAGGTCTCTAAAGTAGTCCGCTCTATGAAAGTATCCTCCAAACAGGTGCTCCTCTGCTCTTCCAGAAGTATCAAGGACACATCAACTCTCTCGCCCCTATCGTCACAGATTTCTGTAACCACTCCTTTGCCACTGGCTCTTTCCCACTTCCCCTCAAGCACTCCCTTCTGCACCCTCTCCTGAAAAAGCTGTCCGCTGACCCTTTAAGCCCGGCTAACTATCATCCCTTTCTTGATCAAACTCCTGTTGGAACTGGTCTTCCCTCAGCTGATCCACCACCCTGAATGGTTGAGCTGTCTCAATGACCACCAGTATGGCTTCAGAGCATCCAGAGGCACAGAATCTGCTCTCCTGAACACCCCTGAAAACCTGCCCTCAAAGCATGATTCCAACTCACCCTCAGATCTCATCCTCCTCGATATTTCCCCTTCTTTTGACGCGGTCAATTATGCCACCCTCATAAATCGTCTCCATGATACTCTTGGCATCAAGGACCTAGTTCTGGCCTGGCTGGCCTCATTCCTATCTAGCTGTCCTTCCCATTTGCAACTGGGCAATTTCCTCTCCTCCACCTCACACTCTACCTTGTGGCGTCTCTCAGGGCTCTATCCTATTGCTGTGGCACTTCAATATCTACCTTGCCTATCTGATCCACCTGGTCTCCTCTTTCTCTCCACACTTCCAGTGTTATGCTGATAACACACAGCTCTCCTTCAAGCTTCCATCCACTATCTGCTCTTCTTCCTCTCTCCTACTTGACTGCCTGACTGCTATTGAGGCATGGTGCTCGGCTAATGATCTCTGCCTTAATGCCAGTACGACTGAGATCCTACTAATCAGGACGCCTGCTCATTGCTTCCTTTCCACTCTCTAGACACCCTGCTTGGGCCCCCTCCCCTCACCCTCTTGTGAGCAAAAAACATTGGTGTCATCTTCGACTCCTCTCTCTCCTTCTCCCCTCAAATCATGACCGTTGCCAAGATGGACAACTTTCAGCTCCACCTCCTAAGGGGCATTCTCCCTTTCCTCACCTTCACCCAGAAGCTCAATGTCTCCAGAGCTCTGATCCTCTGTAGGCTGGACTTCTGCAACAGCCTCTTCCTCAATCTGCCTCTCTTCTCTCTTCGCCTCCTCCAACTAAACCAGAATAGGTCTACAAGACCTATCCTTGGCCTCAAGCCCAGGGACCGCATCTCTCTATCCCAAAAATCTCTACACTGGCTCCCAGCGGCTACACTTATCAAATTCAAGACACTTTGAATCATCCACAAGGTTTACTGGGGCCTGAGACACCGCTACATCCAACACTCTCTCCATAAATACCTCCCAGCTAGAGCACTTTGGTCCTCTAGCACCAACTCTCTGCATATTCGATGTTTCTCCAAGCAGAGAGTGGGGGGTAGATCTCAATCTTCGGCAGGAGATTCCCTCTGGAATGGCATCCCTTCCTCTCTCAGACTTGGGCCGGATCTCCTTAAGTTCCAGAAGTAGCTCAAGACCCTATTCTTCTCTACTTCCTTCCCTCTCACCCTCCCTTGCTAATGCCCCCACTGTCTGCTGAGACTTGTGGCCCGATCCCTTATGAGTCCTATAGAGCACCAGACCCTCCCGTCCAGTCTCCCTCAGCACCTGCCTATCCTAGCAACCTAACAATGTTTTCTGGGCCCCCTTCCTGACCAGCTTGAGGTTTGGGGCCCCTACTAAGTCTAGTTCCACCCCCCTGCACTTGACAGAGTTCCCTCGTCATCCCCTGGCACTCCTGGGCTGCCCTTAGTACTTGCCTATCCCTGGGCCCTCCTTCCCCCTCCCCTTAATCCTCTCCTCCCCTCCTCCAGCACTTCTTACTGCGGCACTTGCATGATCCGAATGTCACAAAGCCTAGTAGGACCGTTATTGTTTTTATATCCTTGTGCCCCCCCCTCCTTTTTGTCTTGTGGCACCTTGAAACACATGTGTATAGGCACCTTATAACATGTCATACTGCGCTATTGGGATCTGTAGAATCATTGTAGACAGGCTTCCGCAATCACGCCGGCACCTCCTCAGTGTAGGACTGCCAGCGGTCTAGTTGTTTTTCAAGATGGCCGCTCCATTTTATTAGAGCCTTTCGGATAGCGTCTCCCTGCGTTGCAACCCTTCCCATCGGATTCCTTGTGAGACGGTAGTGTTTCCCCTCTGCTACTGCCTTCCTTTGTTCTCCCTTGCTGTTGATTCATTCACTCTTTGTCCTTGTTGTTGTTCTGTCCTTATCCCTATTCCGTATCTGTCCAGTACAACATTCCGCCAAGTTAACAGATCCTTGTAAAGCTGTGCTTAGCCTGTCATCATTTACCAACCTGAACGGTCGCTACCCGAGGATTATAGACGGACTCCTTGTTTAGTGTTTTTGTGCCAAGTCAGATTTTTCCCCGCAAGAGCTGCCTCCCGGATGGTCACTCTGCTTGAATTGTCCATCTAAGGGAGCACAGTGGCCTCCAACGGAGGTAGGCCGTATTTCTTCACTGCCAAGTGGACTGCCCGAGAAAAGAAGAAGAGGAAGAAAGGAAAATCCCAAGAAGCATTTCAGGGCTCATGAGGTGAGCCTTCTGGAGAGGATATTAGTGGATTTGAGAGCTTGCAATGCAAAGAAGCAAAGGCCAGTTGGGAACAGTACAAGGAGGTGGTTGCAGCTGTTTTGGGCCTTACTGTTGAAGTGCAGAACTTAAAAACTGAAAACGTGTCCTTACAACAGCATGTGGCAGCTAGAGAAGATCACAGTTGTGACCTACTGCCTTTGGGCTTTTCCTTCGGGAAATATAATGGATTCCCTTGTAGATTCTGCACATTTTTGGATGCTTGTATAGTGTATTATTCCTTCTGCCCAAAGGCTTACGATTCAGATTTTGCTACGGTCGGGTTTTTGGTTTCCAACTTGATAGGCAATACATTGCCCAGGCCACACCTTTAGTGACTGCAGATAATCCGATTTTACAAGATTATCCAGCCTTTGTCCATTAAAATAATAATAATAATAATAATAATAATAATAATAATAATAATAATAATAATAATAATAATAATAATTGAATAGCCAGAAGTCCTCTATTCACCTTATGAGTCTTTTCTTGACATCTGCCAGGGACAGTCTGACGTGTTGATTTACGTGACCAATTTCCAGAGAATGGACTCAGAAGCCGGCACGTCCTTAGCGTAGAACTGCTAGCAGTCTAGTTGTTTTTCGAGATGGCAACCCCTTCTTGTCAGAGCCTTTCGGATAGCGTCTCCCTGCGATGCAGCCCATTTCCAAATTATTCTGGGCATACCCTGGCTATGCAGGCATAATCCCACTATAGATTGGGCTGAGAACACCATTCTATTTCAATCTGGCTATTGCTCTATAAATTGCAGTCCAGCGGGTAATGAGGGCTTAGAAGAAGCCATGCCTGTGAATATGCCAGCATCTGTGATTCTATGCATACCTGCCATATATGAGAACTTCAGAGATGTTTTTAAGGAGAAGTTGCCTAAGGAACTACCACCTCACTAGTTGGAAGACTGTAGCATAGATCTGGTTCCCAATGCTTCGGTTCCCTTTGAAGGCATGCACTGATTATCCCTTCCAGAGAAAGAAGCGCTCACAGACTATCTGAAGAATAACATCGAGAATGGGTTGATAAGAGGTTGCAAGTCCTGGGCCTGGGCCTCTTTGTTCTTCATGCATAAAAAGGATTCTATGGGACTGAGACCTAGCATTGATTACAGCAGCCTCAATATTGTGACTGTTCAAGATCTCTACTCCATGCCTCTTATTAAGGAGACCCTGCAGGCAGTACAAGGTGCTATGGTTTTCACTAGCTAGCCTTGGCTGGTTGGCTGGTGCATATCATCTTCTTAGCATTAGCAAGGGAGACAAGTGGAAGACCACCTTTAGAACACCTTTTGGGCATTTCGCATACCAAGAGATGCTCTTCGGCTTAGTGAATGCCCAGGTGGTCCTCCAACATATTATGGACAATATCTTTGCTGACCTCCTTTTCCATATTTTTATTGTTTATTTAGACAATATCTTGTTTTTTTCTCCATCTAGAACGGCACATAATCAGTATTTCTCTGAGGTCCTACACCGTCTATGTCACCACAAGCTTCTGGTCAAACCAGAGAAATGCGTGTTTGAGGCTTCTTCTGTTCCCTACCAGGGTTTCTTTCTTTCCAAGGAAGGCATCCAGATGGACCCTCAAAAGATAAAGGCTATCATGCTGTCGCCTGTACCATGATCTGTTAAGGATGTCCAATGCTTTCTGAGTTTGGCAAATGTTTATAGGAAGTTTATTAGAAACTTCTCTGATATGGTCCTACCCGTAACTGCACTCCTAAAAAAGGGTGTTCAGTTTATTTTGAATCCTAAGGCCAACATCATCTTCCAGTGGCTGATGCATTTTATTTGTTCCTCCCCGATTCTTCTACAGCCAGATGAATCTGCACCATTTATTTTGGAAACAGACATATCTAGAGGTGTCATTGGGGATGTTCATTTACAGCGAGTACCAGACAAGCAAGAACATGTAGTGGCCTACTACTCACACACTCTCACTTTTAGTGAAGGTAACTATTCAGTTTTGGAGAAGGAGCTACTGGCTACCCAACATGCTTGTGCAGAATGGTGTCACTTGCTCCAAGGCACCTCACATCCCTTTGAAGTTCAAACAGATTACTGTACCCTTTGGGTCCTCCAACAAATGGAGTGTCATAATTTTCGACATGCCAGGTGGGCTTATTACTTTTCCCAGTTTGATTTTTTCATCACTTATCACTGGCAACAAGAACATTCTAGAGAATGGTCTTTCTAGGAGCTTAGGTGATTATTTTGGGAAGTTCTTATCCATAGAGAGGCTCCTATCCAGAAAAAGCTTTGTATTTGTGGTAAATACCTTTCTGCAGGGCAACAGGAATGCCCCAGTAGATTACACAATATCAAAACCTTCAGATCCTCGGCTGTCTGTTAAGAGGGTAGATGGCCTTCTATATTTTGCAAGAAGATTGATCGGAGGTGTGTGCCATGTTGGGTCATTGCCAATTGGCCCATCTCGGTGAGACGTGGGGGGGGTCCAATTGTCTGAGGTGGCATGCTCCAATTAAAATTAAACCCTTGATCGAACTGTTTTCCTGAAATGTTATTGGTGCATTTTTGGTGGGCTGATCAAGGGGCTGAACAAGAGGGGGCGGGGTTTAACTATGTTGTGTCGGTGGTGTTTTTCGGTGAACACATAGTAACTGCCAATAGTTTTAGACCAATGTATAGGGTTCTTTAAATGGCTGGTGATGACCAGCCAATGATAATATTAGGAGGATATATTTGTTACACTTCTTCTATGATATTCTTATGTTCTGTTTGTGGCTATAAAATGTTGAGGCCCGCAAAGTTGGCTTGTTCTGTTCATCTTCCCGGCTGTGATGCACAAATACATTTTGTGTTTTTTCCTGCACGTGGTGCACTCCTTTTTAGGTTTTGTGGATTGCTTTTCTCCTGTTATTTGGACCGGAGGTGGGAGCACCCCAAGCTCTACATTTGGAGGACCCAGTGAGATTTCCAGCACCTGAGGGGCTGATGGCTCTCTGCTGCATGCCCTGGGAGGTGAGGCCAGCCTGTAGATACCAGTTCCAGTGCACACAAACGAGAAGGTATCGCAGTTGGAGGATCAAGAAACACGTGGGCGCACCTTCGCATGAAAGCACAAGGCACAGAGTGGTATTTGACTCTGTTGATGTTTCATTTCTCTCTTTTTATTATTGAGTAGTGCAATTAGTGCGTAGTTGGGGAAAATCTGTGTTGTGTAATAGTGCATGCGGATTGAAAAGGGGATCTCTCCAGAGGTGGAGAAAGATGGCACGGTACAGTGATGCATGAGGATTTGGTAACGGGATCTTCTCTGTTGGGAGGAAAAATGACATCATATTGAGGGCAGTATTGTAGCATTGTAGTGCCTGTGGGTTAAGGACAGGGATCTCGTCCTTTGGGAGGAAAGATGTCATAAGTAGAGTAGTGTTGACATATTGCTGTGGAGTAACATTTGGGATAAATAGCTACCACACTGCACAGAAGAGGTTTGTTGATTTATGAAGGATGAGAAGAAGTAATAGTGGTGTTTAGAAATGTACAATTTGAGGTGTATTGTTGTGGATAGGGGTGTGTCTTAAATTTGTAAGGTTAGAGGCAAGGAATGTTTTGTTGTATTAAAGGTAGTATTGGATGAGGTATTTGAATTTGGATTGGCTGTGTTTTTGATGTGTATGTTCCCTGTGGTGGTAAGGATCAGGTTCAAGACCCTTTGCATCGTCCACAAGGCTTTCTGGGGCCTCAGACCACACTACCTCCAATTCTCTCCAATTCTCTCTTCCGAAACATCTCCCTTCTCGAGCTCTCTGCTTATCCACTTCCAACTCTCAGAGGGTCATATGCTTTTCAAGGCAGAGAGTAGGGGCAGATCTCTCTCTTCTCTCTCCTCTGCCGGGACCTCTCTCTGGAAGAGCCTCCCTGCTTCTCTCGAATTTGAGCATAACTTCCTCTGCTTCCTGAAGCAACTCAATACCTTCCTTTTCGCTTTCACTTACTTTCTTCCTCTCCCCTGCTTATGTCAGACTGTTCCACTTACAGGCACCTGCCTACCCTCTGAACTTGTGCCCAGACGCCTTCATGTCCAGTTGCCCTTGGCTCCCACAGCACTTATGGTCTGTACAGAGGGCATCAGAGGAGGGGTACAGCTGTACCAGGTAAAAGGGAGCAGAGGGGCGTGCGCAGTCTAGTGAGTCAGGTGGCGCGAGGGGCGATGTGATGGCCTAGGTGTTGAGGAGGAGAGATTCCTTTAAGAGTTGAGTCTTGTTTTCTTTTCTGAATTGTAGGAGCGGGGGTGGGCGAGTCTGATGCTGATGGGAGGGTCACATAGTCTTGGGTCGTAGGAAGAGAAGGCTTGTTTTCTGGACCTTTCCTTTTTGCAGCGGCAGATTTCAAGTCTGCACATGTCTGGTTTCTGGTGGTGCACTGTCGCTGGAGATGCTGAGTTTCTCTACAAGGTAGCTGGGTGACTTGAGGGCGACTACGTTATAGATGATGCAGCAAGACATGAAGGTGAATTGTATGTGCAGTAGGAGCCAGTAAAAGCCGATGAGGGCCGGGGTGATGTGGTCATATCAGCAAAGACACCTGATGAGGAGTGCAACCACGGGTAGGACACTTCTCAGGGGCACAAGGGAGGATGACGGGAGGCCTTCAAGGAGAGCAGTACCCTCATCGAGGTGGGATAGAACTAGTACTTGAACGGTGGCTCTAAAGCTGTCCAGAGGACGGAAAGGCTTGACATTCCACAGGAGGGAGAGCTGATACCAAGCTGTCTGAGTTTACCTAGCTATGTGTGTCTTGAACGAGAGCTGTTTGTCGATGTGGATCCCGAGGGACTTGGCGATGGAGGTGGAAGTGTGAAGCCTTGACGGTAGATGAGGATGGTACTGAATTGCTCACTGTACTGTGTATTGACCCCACCCAAAGCGAACCAATGAATAACTTTTTTTTTTTTTTAAATGAATCGTTTTATTGTTTTAAGAAACATGCATAAACTATAATACTC
Organism: Ambystoma mexicanum; assembly: GCF_040938575.1. Lineage (NCBI taxonomy): Eukaryota > Metazoa > Chordata > Amphibia > Caudata > Ambystomatidae > Ambystoma > Ambystoma mexicanum. The sequence goes on along the minus strand of NC_090926.1, from coordinate 1,151,365,923 downwards.
ATACACTTCCTATTTGTTAATATTTGGCTGGCATTGCAGATCGCTAATACAGAAAAGTAGCAAACATTGTTAATTCAGTCCAAGTAGGTAGGCCTTACCCCCCCCCCCTGCAGCAATCCAAAAGTTCTGTTAGTCCCTTTCTTCCCATTTTCCCCATATTCTTGTAGCCTTCACTTGGCGTCCACGTTCCGTGTGTGTGCGGTGTTCCAGCGAAACACATATGTCCATAGCTCCAATCCATTGGGCCAGCACCGGACTTTTGGGGAAGCCCCACAACCGGGAAATGTTTCACTTAATCAGTCTGGCTGCCTTGGAAATAAACAGTTTTTCCCATTTATTATCAGTGTGTTCATCGGGTATGCCCAACAACAGTAATTGTGGGTCCATCTGCACCTCTCTCCCCAGTACTGCAGCCAATTCATCACAACATTGTCGCCAATACCTTTGAATTTGAGGACATCCCCATAGGATATGTATAAAGGTTCCCTCCCCAGCTCGGCACCTCAAGCAGTTTGGGCTGGGGATTCGCATCCAGCCATACAGCGCCACCCTGGGATAATACACCCTGTGCAGTATTTTCAGCTGTATTAGGCAGATTATGGAGTCGATCGCTATTTCCCTAGGATGCATCAGTACTAGGATCCAATCCTCCGGTTTGATAGCTCCCACATCAACTTTCCATTTCTGCTTTAGAGCGACTAGTTCTGGGGTGGCAAAAGCCGATATGGCACTGTATAGTGTGGACGTAACTTTGGTGGGTACATTTTCCATCAAACGATTGCATTCTTGGTGAGTATATTGTGGTATATTCGCGAGTAGGGGTATATCTTTACGCAGTGCATGGATAGTTTGTGTATGGTGGTAATGTTCGGTTACTGGAAGGCTGTATCTTTGCTGGAGTGAATCAAAAGAGATAAAGGCTTTCCCTGCAAGGACGTCTCTGTCCACCAATATCTGAGCCACGGCCATATCGGCAATTTACTCAGTTCTGTTAGACTACTATTATTCCCTAGGGGCTCCACCTGGTTCACCCTGCTGCCCCAGCTGATTTGCGTGGGTGCTCTCCCCCAGATCATGGTTATATGTGCAGCTGTCATTTGCGGGGGCGGTTTAGGGAGGGGTTGTTAGAATAGCGCTTTAGGCGAGGTGTTGGGTCGTCCCTGTGTATCAGCTCTAATATGCAGTAGTTCCAGATTACCATGTAGCATGTCATTAATGATTGCCCTTTGGCTTCCCCAGTAATATGTCTGTAGGTGTGGTAGGCCTACGCCACCCTCCCAGGCTGATTGTTGAAGCGTGCTGAGGGCAATTCGCAGCCCCCTCTCCCCCCCATATGAGTTCCCTGAGGAGGCAGTCTATCCGGCATAATTCTAGATCAGGTATCTAGAGTGGGGCATTCTGGAGGGCATACAAAAACCAGGGCAGTGTCAGCATCTTAAACAGAGCCGCTCTGCCCAGCAGTGTCAGAGGGAGATGCATCCAATGCCGACCATCACCAGGAAACCGTTCTAAACCTGGGTCTAGGGACACACACTGTGTGTGATTTCCTGTTATCTGAATGCCAAGGTATCGTAAGCATTCGCAATCAATCTGATATGGGCAGTCAGGTGGTATAGCATGCTCCCCCCCTTTGTTGGAAAGAGGACTGATTTTCCCCAGTTGACTTGCAGTCCGCTGAACACACTAAATCTCTCCAGCATCTGTGTGACCACCGGACAAGAGTGAGGTCTCCCAGGTATATCAGGAGGTCGTCTGCATATAGAGCGAGTTTGTCCTGCGTTCCCTCTGGCCAGCTGAAGCCCCTCCATGCGTCGGATTGGTGAAGCCATAAGGCCAGGGGCTCGAAAGCCAATGCGAATAATAAGGGGGATAGGGGGCACCCTTACCGAGTACCCCTACGCAGTGGAAAGATCTTGGAGGGCCATCCATTAACCCTGATCTCCGCTTATGGGGACTTGTATAACAGTCTCACCCATCCCAGAAACATTTTGCCAAATCCCATCCTGCACATGTTCTCCCAGAGGCTTTCCTATATCACTGTGTCGAATGCCTTCTCAAAATCTATCGCCAACATGGCTAATGGAGTGTCAAGAATTGGAGCGCGTTCACGGAGCAGGTGAGGGCATCTTAAATTCGTATGGGTCGATTTGTTCAGCATAAAGCCACATTGGTCGGGGTGGACCTGGGAGAGGATAACTGTCTGTAACCTGGTCACCAACACCTTTGCTAAGATTTTGGCCTCTCAATTGATTCGCGAGATCGGCCGATAATAACTGCACAGTTCTGGGGGTTGCCTGGGTTTGTGGATAACTACTATGCTGGCCTTGCTCATATCTGGAGAGAGGGTCCCCTGGTCTCTACAGTGGAGAAATAATTTATGCAACTGGCTCACTATTGTTTCTCGGCCCAGTTTTTTGCCAAATCTCCAGTCCATCGGTGCCAGGTGCCTTCCCGGAGTTCAGTTGGGTGATTGCCTCCGCATTTCGGTTTCTGTAAATTCTTAATTCAGCGGTGTGTGTTGTTCAGTCAGTCAGGGAAGCAAGATCTCATCCAGCAGAGAGATATCCACCGGTCCGGTCAGATTCCGATAGAGAGCAGCATAATATTCGGCAAATGTCTCGCTATGGCAGAATCTGACCGCACCAGCTCATCCCCACTGTTCAGGACCTCCCTGACGTGCCCGTGCCCCTCATCTCGTTTTTCTATCCAGGCCAGTGCATTGTACCCGTCTTCCTTGAAGGGCACCGATGTTGCCTAATGGGCCTGTTTGACATTGTCCAGGGTGACATTCCTAAGGCACTCTTTGGCCTTTAGAATGGATCTATGCATCTCGGGGGAGCCATCCTGTATATATTTGGCTCCCACTCAGCGGCTCCTTTCTTCGCATCTGTCACCTTTCGCATATGTTCCCTTTTCTTTGCGGATGTCCAGTAGATTACCTCAGCCTGGAGTACCGTTTTGTAGACCTCCCAAACCACTACCTGGTTATCAACTGAGGATGAATTAATCTTGACGTACTCCACTGTTTTCTCGTGGATTTGATCCACACATTTGGGGAAACCCATGTCATAGCTGTTCAGCCGCCATGATCTAGGGGGCGATGGGATGCTGACGGTTATTTCTATCATTAGAGGCAAATGGTCTAATATGCCCCGAGGCAACAGCGATGCTGCAGTGACCCTATAGGCATTCGGGGTCAGGAGGAAAAAGTAATCCATTCTGGACAGTGAGGCATGCGCCCCTGAGTGAAACGAATACCCGCTCTCGAGTGGGTGGAGTTCTCTCCATACGTCACAGAGGCCTAAGGCCGATGCAAATATATTGAGTTTAGTTGGTGTATCCGGGTTCGTCCCTCTGACATGCTTGTGGTCTCTCGTGATACTCATCACATCATTAAAATCCCCCCCAAAGATCCATAGATCGGGTGATGCTCCATCATCCTTTTCCCGATTTCCGTCAAAAGCCCCAGAGTAAGTGTGGGTGGAGCGTATACGGCCAGGATACCTACCGTCTCGTTCCATAGCGTATCCTGTACCAGGACAAATCTGCCATTGGCGTCCTGTTCCACTGAGGTCAGGGTAAGCGGCAGCCGCTTGTGTATTAAGACCAAAACCCCACATATTCCCGTAGTGAAGCTTGCGTGTAGCGCAGTGCGATAAATAATCCTGCGAAAAAGCATGCATGTCGTGCCAGCTAAATGTGATTCAGTTATAAGGGAAATGTCAGGGGCGTGCCTATTGAGGAACTGGGTGACCAATCGTCTCTTTATCCCAGACCCTAAACCGTTCTCATTCCAAGCGAGAAGCCGAAGGGACCTATTCAGGCACTTGGTTCCTAGCGTATACTGAGTGTGTGCCATGGGAATGCGTAAGAATATAGCCACAGATGGGTGGCACTACCACTGGGTAAAAATAGGTTTGGGTAATTGTATGTTTTGCGGTGTTCCCACATTCGTTGAACACATCTCAACAAAAAACAACAGTAAACATCCCCCCTCTCACCCCTCACCCTATACTCCACCCCAAACCAAAGTATATGTCGCCCGAACATCGGCTAAGAGACACGTAAAACCAGCTCTCAGCGAAACCAAAGAAAAACGTACTACCCCTGCTGGAGGCTTAAAATCCTAGGTGGTGGCGCAGGTGTCCGTTGCTGCTGCGGTAACCTTTGGTAGGAGACAAGCGTGGGCAGATCTGTTGACACCCGGGTGGATGTAGCATCTTTCTTCCATCCTTGTATCCACCCTGTTCCTCTGTTTTCCCATTCAGACCTCCAATCTTAAGAGTCCGCTTCTCGGTCCGGGCCATTTTGTTCCAACGGTGGCGGCTGCTGCGCAGTCTGCCCAATTTTCCACAGGGCTCGGGGTCTGCCCCAAGGATCCACGCCATTCACGTCCCAATTCCCCTCAATGTGGGTTACCACCCACTTCCAGGCTTCCCGCGAGTCTGTGAAGTGCACTGTGGTGCCCTTGTGTTGCATATATAGTTGAGCTGGGAAGAGCAGTCCATATTTTACATGAATGGAATGGAGTTTCCTCTTCAGATGTTCAAAAGATTGACTGGCCTTTTGCACCTCTCGGGTATATTCCAGGAAGAAGGCGATTCTAGAGTCATTGTGCGTAATCGTCCCTTTGCACAGGCCATTTGTAAAATGGCATCCCTCTCTCGATAGTTCAACAGCTTGGCAATACCTGCTCTTGGTGAGGCCCCTGGAATCGGCCTCCCTGCCGGCATCCGGTGAGCTCTTTCTATCGAGAAGAAGTTAGAAAAGGATTTTGGTGCAAAGAGTTCTGTCAACCATTGTTCCAAAAAGAGTTCCATACTGGGTCCTTATGCATATTCTGGAAGGCCCAGGATGTGAGTATTATTACAGCGCAATCTACCTTCACCCTCCTCAACTCACGCTTCCAGTGTCTTCAGGAGCACCATTGTCTGCGAGATCTGTCAGTGCACTCCACCTAGGTCGTCCTCCATTTCTGAGACACGGTGTTCCACCTCTCCAGTGCGGGAGGACAACTTTGGAAGGTCGTGGTGGAGAAAGTATACCTCAGCTGAGATGCCGTCCATCTGTTTCTCCATGGACGAGCGAGAGTTGGCAATGGCGGCCATCACATCTTTCAGATTAAGATTCAACTGTGGATGTAGAGGGCATCTGTGGCTCCGTATCAGTCGTCTGAGTGACGGTGTTGGAGGGAGACCCCGCCGGCCCCAGTGTGGAAGGTCGAACGCAGGATATGGTGCAGCTCTGCGATATATAGTTCTTGTGAGTGGTAGCTGATCACTTTCCGCCTTTCCCAGCCAGTGGGGAGACCACAGTTACTCCCGCTCTGCAGGATTTTTGGCATCGCCCTGGGTTGTTCGCAGCCTCTTCAACCCACCGGGCACCATCCTCGCCTCTGGGTCCCTTGTCGTGTCCAAGTACGGGTATAGGTATTTACCAGGGACCAGATTCCTTCCCCCCTCGGAGATCTGATATTGAGTTGTTTCAAGTTGCCAGCGGACCCATGGAGCCCCCCTGCCCATCCGCCATATTTATATGGTCTGCTTCAGGAGAGGCAACGCCAGGTTCTCACTGCCCCTCGGTGCAAATCGGAGCGTATTAAGGTGTCCCAGGGTCACCTCTTTGATAGTGTTGGTCCTGTCCAGCAACCTAACCACTCCACTGAGCTCCTCGGACTCCTTTGATTCCCCCCTGTCCTCAGGAAAATCGGGCGGGAGGAGGGTCAGTCTCATCCAGAATGGGTCATTATTCTTGTTACAGATAGATTCGGTGCTCCAGAGGAGGACTAACCTGCGTCTTGCGGCCACTCATTGATGTAACTGCCGGCTTGGATGCTCTGCAGCCTTCAGGTGCACCACCGCTCACCTCCGTAGTATGCAGGCAGCCCTGCGCCGGGGGATCGTGAAGCGTCTTCCAACCCGGAGACTGTGCGTTTGAGCCGACAGTCGCTGCCACTCCAAATGCCGTGGGGAGCAAACTTGCCTCATCCGAATACAGTGACCGCAGGATTTAGCAGTCTGCTGCAATTCCTCTCACCCCACCTCTGCTCCCTGTGTGAAAGCCACACAAGTACACTGGGGAGGAATCCTGTGTGTCAGGGGCTGCCCAGGTCACCAGCCCCCACTGCCACTCTTCTATATCTGCAGAATACAATGCAGCAGTACAGTCCGCCATACTTCCTCCCATCGAGGGCACCCCAAGGAGCCCAGATCCAGCAAGAGCCCCAGGGAAGTGCCTCACATGGGTGGCACAACAGATCCTGTATGCAGCAACCCCAGTCGTGGGCCCGTACGCCTCCCAACCTGCAGCCATGGAGTTGCAGCTCACTCCGACTGCCACCGTACACCCGATCCTCCAGTTGCTGCCGCAAGGTTCTCCTATCTCCTTAAACTCATGCCCGCATCACTCCCGTTGTCGGCACCCACGGCCCCTCGCACCTTGTGCACGGCGTCAAGTGAACAATGCCCGCATCGGTCCACAGGCCTGTCTCCAGTGCTCCGCTCAGGGCTGAATGTTCTGCACACTCTGTCTTTTCTGTGCCAGTTATCTGATGCTGGGCTGCAGCTTCCGCAGTGGGTCGCGTTCCGACCCCGACAGCCCTCCTTCTCAGCGCCTTCGGACTGCGGCAGCCATCTTCATAGGGTATTTTTGCACCCTGCGGTCACGACAGTCACCGTCGAGTAGCTCCGATTGGGATTTGATTCCGGAGTTGTAACTTTGCACAAATAGTTAGCACACATTCACCCTTTTGTAGGTGCAATTTCATTACATTTCGTTCCGCCAAGCTGGATATTTCTGCAGGATGATGCCGGCGGCTAGGTGAGCACTCAGGACTCACGTCTTTACTGCTCTCATGTTGGCCATGTCCCCCAATGAATTACTTTTTGATGATGACAAGGACATAGGGGAGATGGTGTTCAAGAGTTGTATACCATGTAACTTGCGCATACAGCATAGGGATGTTCCACAACTGGCCCTCCTCACGAATGAAAAGCTTACGAACCTGCAAGAATATTTGAAGAAGGTGCCTGTGGAGATTTGGACCCACGGGCCCAATGAGGTAGGACATATGAAGGGGGAAAGGGGCAGTACGCATCAAACTGAAGGAGGGGGCCATGTTGCCACAGGTGAAATAGGACCCCATGTCCAAGGAGGCGGATGAGGGAATATATGACACCATTGTAGCATTAATGTGAACAGGGCATAAAACAACACTCAGACTCCCCACGTAACACGGCTGGGTTCCCTTTGCAAAAGGCTGAAGAGGGGTCTTGGAGGATGGTACAGGATCTCTGACCACTAAACAACATTCTGCTGATATCAAAAACAGCCACGATTATGTGCAGTATTCCCACTGGGACAATATGCTTCACAGTGATTGATCTTAAGATCACATTCTTTATAATACCATTACACCCAAATTCCCAGTACCTCACTGTGTTTAATTACTTCGGTCAGCGATTCCAACCCATGAGACTTCCACAAGGGTACTGTGAGTCCCCGAGTATATTTAATAGCGTACTGAAGGCAGATTTGGGAAATTTACAGACACACATTACTGTGATACAATGCGTGGAGGTCTTCCTGGTGTGCAATGCCACCGAGAAATCGTACAGGGAGGATTCAATAACACTATTGACATTATTGGCAGGCAGGGTACAAGTTTCAAAGTGAAAAGCTACAAAATTGCCAGAAATAGGTAATTTAACTAGGCACATATTGTCATCAGAGCAGAGGAGATTAACACTTCAAAGGGCGGCAGTGGTGCAGAATACACCCAAACCAAACACAGTAAAAGAAATGATGAAGTTCCTGGGCTTGTGCAATTACTGCCGGTCCTGGATTTCTGACTTTTCACTTACACTAAACCATTACTGCAGGGGCTGAAGCCAGCACAGATGGTGAAGGGTTCCATCACCTGGACAGCAGAAATGCTAAGATCCTTCAAGGAACTAAAAGATGCAATAACACATGCACCGGTACTAGCAACACCATATTACAAGAAAGAGGTTTTTTTCTGTCCCCCCCACCAGTCCAATTGGGAAGTATCGACGGCTGTCCTCACTCAGAAAAAGCCCCAATGACACAAGCCACTGGCAAATAGCAGTGATATTTCAGATGCACTGATGCAGGAGCATTTTGCATGCGATCATCAGAGGCTTGCAATACCAGCTTTTGCAAATGAAAAGTCCTCTGCCATAATGAAGCTCTATGTAGAGCATGCAATATTTGCTATTCTGGAAAAATTAAGTCTACCCTCACTACTAAACGAGTGTCAGGGTATAGGGTTATACTTTAGAATCTAGCAATTCACATCATGAGGTGCCACATTGTCAATCAGGCCACTTTTGTCACCCAGCCTGTACAAGAGCGTAATGATGTTCATGACTTCATAGACTGTTGGGCCACAATTCAGGAGTGGTGTGCCGCCAATGATCTCTGCCTTAATGCCCATACGACTGAGATCCTCCTCCTTGGGACACCCACTCCCTCCTTTCCTCTCTCTCTCTGGCAGCCCACTGTGGGTCCTCTTCCTGCTCCTTCCTGTGAGGCTAAAGACCTTGTTCTCATATTCGACTCACCCTCTCCACCTCTCCTCACATTGCTGACGTCTCTAAGAAGTCAAACTGTCAGCTGCACCTCTTCAAAGATATTCTTCCTTTCCTCACTTTCTGAAGGGCTATGGTTCTCTCTAGGCTGGACTATTGCAACAGCCTCATTCTAAATATTCCTGCCTCTACTCTACGACCTTTCCAGCTTATCCAGAACAGAACTTCAAGGCTTCAAGCCCAGGGGTCATATCTCTTCAGCTCTGAAATCTCTTCACTGGGTCCCTGTGATGTCAAGGATCAAGTTCAAGACCCTTTGCATTGTCCACAAGGCTTTCTGGGGGCTGGAACTGCACTACCTCCAACTCTCTCTTCCTAAACATCTCTCTTCTTGAGCTCTCTGCTTATCCACTTCCAACTCTCTGAGGGTCAGACGCTTTTTAAAGCAGAGAGTGGGGGCGGATCTCTCTCTTCGATCGGGGCCTCCTTCTGGAACAGCCTCCTCAAATTTGAGCAGAACCTCCTCCAGTTCTGGAAGCAACTCAAGGCCTTAATTTTTGCTTCCACTTTCTCTCTTCCACTCCCCTGCTAATGTTCCGACTGTTCCACGCAGTGGTCAACGGGTTACCCTCTGAACTTGGGCCCTGACTCCTACATGTCCAGTTGCTCTTGCACTGCCTCTGGGGCTCCCCCAACAATTATGGTCTATATCTGTAATCCTACAGTCCCTTCTCTCTTCACTTATGAGCCACTCCCTGGCTGCACTTACGTAGATACCTGCACTTCTCTCCCCCCTCCTCGGCACTTCTACCCTTCCTCTTCCCAGCACTTGCACAATCTGAATGACACAAGGCCTAGTGAAATCATTTTTTTGTCTTCCTTCTGTTTCCCCTTCCTTGTCTTGTCGTACCTAGAAACACTTGTGTACAGGTGCGTTATGAATGCCATATCATATCACAACTCATGCCACCTGTACTTCCCATTCAGAACATGGTTCTTATAACTATCTCACAGGGGAGTCAAAAAAGAAGCTTTGATTCCTTTTCCATCTAAGGAACCAGAGGGATAAGAGAAGTCCCTTTTAATCAGTGGCCCCTTAAGAATGTTGGTATGTCTGGGAGTAAGGAGAATAAAATCACCTCTCCCAATATAGGGTACAGACCTTTACCTTTTATAAATGAAGACAGATCTAAAACAGTTAAATTATCTACCAGTGGGTTGGAACCTTTAGAAAGAGAGTGTGTACCCCTTCTCTATCCCCGTTCCCAGAAGTTTTCTTTTATTCAACCCCTGACTAACCAAACCATTCTTCCCACTGGAAAACATGCCGAGGGTAACACTTAAGACCTATTCTTTTCCCAGTCTTATCCAGTACTCGTTAGGGCCAAAATCATAATGTCCCTAGAGCTTATGGTGGAAGTGCCATCAGGCTCAGCTGTTTATCTTATGCCCATAAATGGAGAGAGAGAGAAGGGAATATTAAGGGTACTATCTCAAATATTTGGTGAGAAAGAAAGGAAAATTGCTCTAGTGAATTTCTTTCATATTCACAAATACAACTTAAGAGAGTGAACTGGTTGAATATTTGGTGCATGAAACCCCATGGGAATCTCTGCTCCAGTCTGACACTAAGCAGGGAGATGAAGAAGGCCCAGAAAAACAAGGGGGGCTCTGAAATATTTTCGGCTGATTTACAGTGGTAGACAGAAAATCTTTGAATCGAGTTACACACAAAATGAGTGAAGCTTAATTCGGGAAGAGAGAAAAAATCTAGAGATCCCCATGCTAACAGAGACTTCTGTCTCTCTGCGAGAACAGGACATTGTAATACAGTTGAAACCATGGTTATTCCAGTTGCTACTTCAGAGAGTGATGATACATGTGCACAGCTAATAGAGGTATCTTTAGTAAAAACTCCAGGTAAAGGAAATCTCAACTTTTGTGCAACCCATTACCTGGAGTGTGAAGTTTCCCAGTTTAAAAGATTCCAAACCTCCTCATTGGATGTCATTTCCACCCCGTCTGAGGAGGATATCTTATCAAGGTCAGCAACTACCTTGAAGATGAAAATGAAGAGGAATTGGTTCTCTCATGGCAGGACTTTGAGTTTCCCATCGGTAAGTATCTGAAGAAAATATGCCATCTAGTTTTTCCCCCATCTCCACCCTTGGATTAAAAAATGTGTTTCTCTTATGGGGAGGCTGGTCATCAAGCACTGTGTTGCCCATTGAATAGAATTGATTTCCCCGCCTCTTCATTGTTAAAGGATCCCATTCAGAGTGGACAAGATAAGGAGATAAGGACTGAACCATCTATGTGAGTATTCTCTGTGTCCAACCGAAAAAGATGTCAACCGAGAGCCCAGAGAAATCTCTCCAAAAGGGGAAGAAAAATAAGAAAAGGGTGAGAAAAAAACCTGGGAAAATGGATTGTACTGGAGAGAAAACCAGCTATCAAATCCCTGTAGTACTACTCTAGGGGAAAACAATGTGGGCCCTGCTAGACACTGGAAGTAAACATTCTGCTGTACAGGTAAGCCTTCTTCCATCTAATTGGAAACATTTGTGCAATAATGAAATAAATTGTGCACATGATTAACTAGAAAAACATCTCTTAACCATTCTTGATGTTACCATGTTATAAATCAATGTTTCAGTATTAGTGGCAGTAATAACTGATCTTCCTAGATCTTGTTGGGTAGTGAAACTCCTTGATTTGATGTATGGATGTTCCGTGTTGCACCAATGCAATTAAAAACAAAAGAAAATCTCATTACTCAAGAGAAGGGAAAATAATGTTCATATTCTCCCTGCAATTCATGGACTCATGAAGAATTCTTTCCCAAGGACCCAGTCTAGGACTTGAAAACTTGTGGACCGACTAAGAATACTGGGGAGGCAGGTGAAGAGAGAGGAACAGGAACATGGACCGGGAGGACAGCTCTTTAGGGGAGGGGTATGTGAAGAATCTTATGGATCCATCACTCAAACCCTTCCTAAAGTCTCCTTGCAAGTGGCCAGTGAAAGGCAGACACTTCCTGATCCTGACTTTGGGCGTGGTGTACAGTGGGAGGATCACCTTGGAAGAGACAGGGGCCAGGGCGGTGAGGAGATCCTGTGGGATAAGATGCAGTGCTCTGACAGGGAATATAATTCTATAGCAATCTTTGAACCTTGAAAACGACATTAAGAAGCGGTTGTGTGTACCTAATTGTGATTTCTAAATAAAGACTGAATTTGATTATTTAGCTTGACACAGCATACATTTCATTTATAAGGAGTTAAAACAAAACTGTTAAAGAAGCGAACAAACATTGCCCAAGCCAAGATTCTCCCCTTATTAACAGTGAAACCAACCTTTTTTAAAGTTAAAAAGAATCCTATCTGTACTGTGAAGTTGATAACATTAAATTGGCCTAAGATACGAGTGTGCAAGCATTACCTGAATCTAACAGAATGGCACCAGGACTTCTGGGTAATTACTTGACCTTATAGCTGGCAGAAAGGTGCATGTAATGCTGGGGAAGAGAAACTGGCTTTTTGTAAAGACTATTTTGAAGTTGACACAACCTGTAGTGCCAGGGACTGTGGAAGACAGAGAGAATTGAGTCTTAAAGGCAAACCCAGGTTGTTATTGAGGCAGAAAGACAAGAGAGCCAACGATGCAGTAGGGGGGTTATTCAGAGGAAGAGTGCCTTGCCTACTTGTTGAAGTACTTTAAAGTATGCCTCGTCGAAGCCTGTCTAGAAGTACAAATCACTGAAGCTGTGATAGTAGTCCAATGTACTGAAGCTGTGGTGTGTGAAGGCATCATGAAGTAAGACACAGGCAACAGACCTAAAGTTCAGAAGAAAATAATTTATTAAATGAAATGTCAGGATGTTAGAAGGCTAACTAACCCTATGCTAAGGTTGGAGATCCCTACCTGAATAAAAATAAGACAGGTCTGAGTCAAAGAGTTAATCTTAAAAGTCTGTCTGTGTCCAAAACCAATACTTGTCATCACAACTAAAGCTAAAGAATGTGTAGGGATGTCAATAATAAAAGAAATAGTGTTCGACACAATGTTCTGAGCGTCTTCTAGTCCTCAACTCTCTTTCAGCTCACCTTCCCCTAGTGCAAAAGCGTTCCACAAAGAATGTCTCAAGATTACCTTTCTCCAGTTCAAGGCAACACAGTTCCAAACAATCCTCAGGGTTCCATTCCCCAAGTTCCAAGCAATACAGTTCAAACACAAAAGGTCTTGAGGCTCCATTCTCAAGACAACACGCCTGGTTTCTCAAATCTCAGGGTTCCCTTCCCCAAGACTTCATCTTCACCACTCATACTTGCTTCAGTCTTTTTAAAAGGTGTCACACAAATCGAGGTCCACTTGACCATCCTTCTGGTTTGCCTCACCAGTTGTACTTGTAGTTCTTTTGTTGGTTACCTTCACAATGTCTTTGGCTTTCAGCATTCAGGGCTCACTGGTCAAGGCACAGTTGTCAGACCACACAGTCAAGTCATCACAGGTCATGCAACCAGGATCTTTGGGCTCTTCAGCCTGCACAGGTTCTTTGGCACTTCCTTCTGAGCACCAAATCACCTCCACTTAGTTCCTCTTAGTTGGCCTCTTGGCCCTGTGTGTTGTATGATAGGTAACACCCACTTAACTGTATGGGCATTTTGGTCGAATTGGGTGTTGCCAATTAGTTTGAGACCAAAATAACCAAACATGAGGAGCGGGGGCTGCAGGGGTGTCCCCTGCTAACCATGTTCGGTATGTTGGGGCTTTGGCGGTTCAGGGGTTTCCCCCGCTTCCATAGCAATGGTGGCAGGGGCCAAATAAATGAAATAAATAAATGGTGCCTGAGCAATTAGGCTGTAGTTAGTTCAGCAGCGAATAAATGTGGCACAAACAAGCAATCCAGATCCATATTACACTCCTCTAGCTTCCATTTCTCAGCCTCTTGGCTTTGCCAACACATGTCTCACACCTCTTGCCAGTCTTTGGCATTGCCGCACTGCATTCATTCACAAATGTTCACTTTGGGGTATTTTGTTCCTGCCCCACACACTTGCGCTCTTTCTGTCATTCACTTTCACATGGGCACTTGGGCACTTCCCTGTTTTTGCTCTGTCCATAAAGAGGGTTTTTTTCCATTTAAAATGTATGGGTTTAGCTTTAAGATTGTAATCACATTGTTGTTCAATATATTCAATATACACTCATGTTGCCTAATTGTAAGTTTCCATTCAGTTTGGCCTTTAATATGCATTTGTTTTGCTTAATTTGAAGTTTCCATTTAGTTTGGTATTCAATATGCATCTGTGTTACTCAATCTCACGGACCGCTACTTAATTTCGGTCCGATAGGAGCATCCTGGTGCAAGCACCCTCCCCGACACTCATCGTCTTCAGACGTTTCTTCTCGGCGACTCCCGCTGCTTCCTCTGCACTTCTGAGGTTTGAAGGTCCACTACAACAAGCCTAGCTCATCTGCTGTGTGCTCTCCTCTGCACACTGGCAACCTGAAAGCTGCTTCACGGACACAAATGGCATCCGTTCTTCTCCTGGTGGTCACACAGCTCTGGCTCCACGCTCAGTATTATGGAGGCTCCCAGGCTTACGGCAGTGAAATGGCCCGATCCATCTGGATCCCACAAGTCCTCTGGGATAGATGCTGGCATCCTGGCTCCTTCTTGAGTCCCACCACGGCTGCCTCCTTTTTCCATGGGTCCCCTGCTGGTCTCTCTTCCACAGGCCTCCCTGATGCTCTCTTTGGTGTTGGCTGTCTCATTTTATACATCTGCAACCGTTCAACAGGTTGCAGGTGTGTTCTCTAAATTGGGTCTACCTGCCTTTGATTAAAGGGACATGCCTGACTCTTGCAACACTTTGCAGGCATCTTCTTCGTCCAAGTACTAGAGTGGTGAACGGGTGTAGTGTTCATTACTCTTAGTCTCCTGTGACTCGTCTAAGCACTGTCAAGTGTCATATGTGTGGAAATCAAGAGAACAGCTTTATAATAGCACATAAAGGAAGGTTTAGGTTGGTCCTTAACAGGAAAAAGATGATACTATGTCTCACATGTTTGCTCCTTGACCCCTTGTATCTTCCTTCTCTTTCTAACGCTTCTAGGAGCATACTATCTTTGAGTTTATTCTGTATCTGTGGGATAGGGCTGGCAATACCTTATTACTACCACCAAGATAGAGGGTTCTTTCTGAAAGAAAGATGCAGAATACCGCATCTCACCTGAGGACCTTTCAGTCCCAATCCCCAAGGACCCTCCACACAGGTGATTCTCCCTTGCTTCTCCACCCCGAGGGGCAGGAACCAAGAGCAATGGCCTTTCCCTGGCCACCTGAGCAGAGGATCCAAGGGGAGTAGGAGTGTAAACACCCTCAAGTTCCTCACAAGTGATACATCTAGTTGTCAGTGGATGCAATATTGTAGTAGTGAAGTACTGTGAGATAAAGTTTACAGTTCTCACAGTGAATCAAGTAGAAGTGAAGTTGTTGAAGTGGAAGTAGCAGCAGTAAGAAGTCATCCTGACAAATGTACCATTGTGAAGCTTGCAACTGTAACCAGGAGAATACTAACTGTTGACCAACAACTGTATAACTGGTAATTGTTATTCAGAGAATATGAATGTTGTTCATGTTATGTTGTATTGGAATATATTTTCTTTATGTATTTGTTGCTTAGTGTGAGGGACAGGTATCCCCTTAGCTTTGGTTAGACACGGAATTCCTCAGAGTAGGGATAGTGAGGCATTTTTAAGCACATTTTCTTTGAGAATAAAATGTTATATGTTATCAAATCATCAAACATGTGTCCACATCGCATTACTGACCCCTTACAGGAGGTAGTCTTCATTTCATGTGGCAATGAGGCAACAGACATGGCGGCTTAACAAGCATCTTATTTGACCTATCTTACTGATTGCCACCAATATTCACAGGCATGACACAGCAGCAGGTGCAGTTAGCAGACTGCTATAAGGCCCTATCAATCACACAGATAACAGAATTACAGGGTGGGATCTCTATGCAGTTATGGAAAAATAGGGGGTGTTCCTTGTCCCCCACCAATTTAATTTAGGGACAGAATATCTCAGGGAAACCAGTAATGCCTGTAGATTCTCTTAAAGTGGGTCTTGAACGTTCCACTACCCAGCACACAAATCAAAAGAAAGCATTGCAGCCGAGTTCCAGGCAAAGTGGTTTATTCCAAATTTGCATGAGCAAATTCAGTGCCAATTGTGTGATATGTTAGCGGTTCACAGCAGGCCATATGCTGAAAACTATTAAAGCAACTCTACCTCACCCCTCAAAGGCATTTCCGTCATTTGCATATTGATTACATTGATATGCAAAATAGGTAAGCCACTTATCGCTATGTAATAGTTGTGGCATGTCCATTCTCCCGTTGGTTTGAGGAAGGACCATGGGCCTCATTACGACTCAGGCGGTAAGGGGTTTACGGCAGCGTAAACAGCGCCGACCCTTACCGCCTGATTCCGAGGTCCTTTAGCGCCATGGCGGATTTAACACCTGCTTTTAGCAGGTGTTAAAATCCATGGAGCTAAGGGACCATGTTGTTAATTACGCCACCGTAATTTACGGTGGCGTAATTAACGCCTTCCCCACTCCCATTATGCCCTATGGGGCAAAAATGGGAATGGGGAAGGGTAAATGGGGATTGGGCACTTACCGCCCCGCCGACCTCGGAATGGGGCGGTAAGTCCGCCAACCACCATGGCGTAAACATAGTTTACGCCATGGTGGTAAAGGTACGACCCAGGCGGTAACTTACCGCCTGGGTCGTAATGAGGTACCATGTGTCCACTATGATGCTAAATCAGCAGCTAAGATCCTCGTTCGTGAGGGTTTCCCACTGTGGGAAGTGTGCAAATTATTAAGGTACACACTTCTCCAATGAGCTCTTTAAAGAAATACCGCCCTTTTGGGCATCAAACATATACTTTGTCATTTCTTTCACCCAAACCATTGGTCTAGTGGAATGCCTCAACGGTCTGGTCAAGGAGCGTCCTGCGAAGCTGTGTGACACCCTTGGCAAGAGTTGGCTCCACTGCCTACCACATGCACATTTTTCTGTTCACAATCAGCCGGGGTCTGATCACCTTCTCACACCTCATGAGATTGTGACCGGCAGGCAGATGCTAACACTGAAGGACCCTGCTCGAAACACTCACTTTATCTCTGATGCTCACAGTATTGCTGACATATTTGAGGAGGGGTTTAGGGGGTACCTTTTACTTTACTTTACTTTAATAAATGTATAATGTGCAATGCATGGACCCGTGGGCATCAGGGCGCAGACAGACATGAAATGTAAACCAGAACCAGACAAACTCAGGCAAGAGGGTGTTACACTCACCTGGTCTCTGCAGAGGCATTGGGGCACAGTTGCAGCCCTCCCAGGAGTTAGATCACCCCCTTCAGGTCTCTCCCCCTGCGGACAAGCTGTGGGCGGCGACACTTGGTAGCACTGCTCCTGCGTGGATATGAGAAAACGTGAGTGCGCTGATTGGTGTCTGTTGTACCTCCCAAACCCTTCTATCCACTGTGTGATTTCTGTGGGCACGTACCGGCCCATAAGGCTCACCTGGTAAGTATGGATGATGAGCTCTCCGTCCTGCTCCTTCTGGCAGGGGCGCTTGTCGATGGGATCTAGTTCTTTCACTGATCCCGGGTAAGTAATATTCCAGTCCAGATGCGGCTATGCTTCTCCTGGTTGGTGGTAAGTGTCTTCGATTGTCTCGTGTCTTTTCCCCTTTCTGTTTTCTCTCAATATCTCTTGTCTTTTCCCCTTTCTGTGTTCTGGTATTATTGCTCTCAATGTTATTGTTAATCCCTGAATAACGTTCTCACTTCTGTTTTCTTCCAAATAGATGGAGATGCGGCCCAAAAGCAGCTCTGGAGGTGCGGAACGCGGCATGGATGAAGATGGATTAAACCACAATGTCTGACAGTGGTGAGTGATGATTTAAGGGAAAGCGCGAGGTTTGGTGGTGGCGCGATCTTAAACTTAATGTCTGTTAAATGTCTAACCTTGCCTTTCATTTTTATTTGGAGGTGCTGAGGCTGCGAATGGAGCACGTCGTGCTGCGGTGTCAGGATGAAGATTTCAGCTTCCCGGAAGATGTGAAGGTGAGCCGCAGTGCCAAGATGAAGATGTTGGCGTTACGGAAGATTTGAAGGTGAGCTGCGGTGCCAAGATGAAGGTGTCTGCATTCCGGAGGATTTGAAGGTGAGCCGGGATGTAAACAAAGACGTGCACAGGTGAGAACAGGATCCTCAGATGGTAGGTATGGAGACAGGAGACAAGAGTTCCAAGGTAAGTTGAATCCCAGGCGGCGGTGAGCGTTAAACTGCATGGAAGTGCAGAATAACGCGAAGCGTCTGCCTCATGGATCGGAGAAGCTTATATAGCTGTGATTGTGGGCACGCCCACTAGGCTTGGCTTGCCTGCAACACCCTGCCACTCCTAGTGAGTCAGCACGTGTCAGGCAACCCAATAGCAGTAGCCCCACCCAAGAGTGCACGTGGGGCTGCTTAAAAGATGAAAGTTCCAATGTTAAATACACGATGCATCCGAAATGAGGTGCTATGTCCATAATAAAGATATTTTGAACCCAAATGAATGTCTTGTTTATTGTTCTTCATGAGCCTGGCGCCAAAGGCGCTAGGATTGTGTCCACTTGGGCCCCCTGTGTGTGTGACTATGTAAGGTCTGCGTCCTTGGCCCGATGACCATGACAGAGGGGCAAGGCAAAAATCAAACGAACAACATTTTCAGCTTTTTCTTGAATGGATCCATGGTTTTCTGACATCTAAGATCTAAAGGTAAATGATTCTAGGCTTTTGGAGCTGCAAAGTAAAAAGCTCCATTTTCAGCCTTCATGGTCTTGCATCTAGGAAGCATCAAGTACTCCTGGTTGCTAGGAGCTTACTTGATCTCTCAGATTTATCGCCCTACAGAATGCGCCCGACAACACCGGCCGGCACCACCATCCTCTGAAGTGTCTCCAGAGCAAGCGTAACAGGACCTCCTGCCACCACTAGAACTGAAACAAAATACTGAGTAGGAACCAGGAAGAAGTGGAGTGAGGCTTGCTTTCTGGGCCCTGTGATGAACACTCCTTTTCCTGAGGTAGCCTCTCCTCGTGGGGTCAGGGGGCAGCAGCCACTACCTGTTCCTGATCCTGGGGGTGATTATATGAGGGAGGACCACATGGGAGGAGGCAACCCTCAAGAGGATGACGTGACATCATTGGAGAAGTTTACATAACCCCCCATTCCCTTTTAGGATGTTCCCATCATTCCTCATGCCCTGATGGCATATTGTAACAGTCTTCCTGCTCCACTTACTATATCTACTTAAAGTATTCGCCAATATCTATAAGGAACAGCATAGTAACAACTGAGATGAAAAAGATGGACGGAGCAATGAAGATGACTAAGACTGGGAATCCAACACAGCGGTCTAATCTTTGGAAGTTGTTCAATCATGCCGGGAATCTTCTTAAATCTGTCACAGCTGACAGAAAGAATGGAGAACTGCAGAGGCTGAGTTGTGCCGCGACCTGTGCTGACATCGGTCAGAGCGCTCAGAGGAAGCACGACATAGGAAGTGTTCTGGAGGCGAATCCAGGCAGCAGAAAGAAAACACGAGACAGCTGGAAACGGGCACAGTAGAGAGAGATGCAGTGAAGACGGTAGCAGCTAACAGGATGTATAGCATCCCAAAAGACTGAAAGAAATTGAAGCAGAGAAATGCAAGAGACACTAAATTAACTGCTTAGTCCAGGGAAGATGGATGGATTACCGGTTTGCCTGAAAGTGTGTGTCGTGTCATGAAAGTCACACGAGAAACGCAAAGTGAAGCCTGTAAAAGCACTAATATATTTGTGAACCGTGCTACGAACGTGCAGCTGAACCCATATCGCAGGAGAGAAAGCAAAGTAAATTTGAATGGTCTTGAAAAAGGGGCAGAGACCCAATATGTGAGAGAAGAAGTGAATATTAAAACACACTTTGACAAACGAGCCTTGATAAGCCAACTTTGTGCAAATATCATTTCATGGATAAAATGAAAAGTAACTGCATTCGAGTTCTGGCAGCAGAGTATACCAGGCAAAACGTAGTGCTCGAAAGCATTTGCATAAAGGTCCTGGCAGAGGAGTATACCAGGCAAAGTTAAGAGTTTGAAAGTAACTGCAAGTGCCTGACAGACTGTATAGAGGTCCTGGCAGGAGAGTCTACCAGGCAAAGTCAAGTGTGTCCACTATGTTACAGTAAGAGAAGAACCTCAAGGAAGATCCATGCCTTTAAAGTTTTGAATTGTTGTAAATGTGGAAAAGAGTCTGGCAGGGGAGTATACCAGGTGACCTACGAGTCTGGGACCCACACCCACATTGTAAAACAGTGAAAAGAGAGTCCCAAGGAGAAGACATGCCCTTAGGATTTTGAATTGTCTTGAATGTGAAGAGACACCTGGGAAAGGGAGCCATTTCCCCGAGAACTGTAAACAGCCTAGGAGGAGGGAGCTTTCCTCTTTGGGTTACAAAACTCCCCCTCGGAAGCCGCTGACCCAACACCCATCCTATGTGGTGTTCCCCAAGGTTCTTGCATCTCACCAACCCTTTACAATATCTTCACTAAGCCACTGTTTGATTATCTGGACCATCTGGGTATCACCTACACTAATTACGCAGATGATACTCAGATTCCCCTCCCGCTTTCTGGGGATTACAGTATAGACACGGGATTGGAGAACAAATTATATCTTATCATCCAAGCATGGATGGCCACTCATGGTTTGTGCTTGAACGATGATAAGACCAAGTTAATAATTCTGGGCTCACAGGCTAACATTAAAAAACTAGGCCAAGAATTTTCCTCATTTAATATTGACGGGAACACCATCAAAGTCTCTAAGGAAGTAAAAACCCTTTGATTCTACCTGGACTCCACATTGTCTTTTGATAAGCAGGTCAAATCCCTTACCTCCTCTACGGCTTACACCTGCAAGTTACTCAGTGCTGTTAAGCCATTCCTCTCTGACAACAGCTGCCTGATCTTGGCCAGAGCCTTAATGCTTTCCAGAATTGACTACTGTAATGCCCTATACAATGGTGCCAACAAATCTACCGTTCAAAAGCTCCAAATACTACAGAACAATGCCTTAAGAGCAGCACTTGGCATAAATAAAAAAAAAACACATCTCCTCCTTGAGACGCCAGCATAAATGGTTATCCACGTCCAATAAAATGCAACTAAAAATGCTTTCCTTGACTTACAAATCCCTCAACAATGCAGCCCATAGCTACCTTATAGATAAACTCCAGAGATGAATTTCTCTCAGACTTCACAGAATTGGGAATGTTAACTGTCTACCATACCTAAATATAAGCTCACCACTATCGGTGGCAATAGCTTTACTGTAAAGGCAGCTAAATTCTGGAACTCACTGCCTCAAGATCTGAGAGCCGACCAACCCTACCTAACCTTCAGAAAAAATGTAACAAAATACATCATCGCTACTGGCCCCTAGTCTCCCAGTACCCGTTGTGGACCTGCCCACATCTGTAGAGTCGCTCTAACCCTGCATTGATAATGTATTACTGTGTTAACATCTGAAGACCATGTGTAATCCAGTCTACCTGCGAGCCTAAGTGATATGTGAAGGGCATCACTCCTGTAATATATATTCTTTGTACATTGAGTATTGCTTACTTCAGTACTTACATAGGCCATTTTTAGTCTTTGCTCCTATTCTGTACACTGTGTATATCTTGTAAGCATGTAAATACTGTATCCTGTGCATATTTCGCAACTTTGTAAGCTTTGCATCTCCATACTGCTGAGCCCTTTTACTTACGAGTCTGGTGTGCATAACTAATGAATAAACAAACAAACAAACAAACAAACAAGAAAATTGGATATTTGTTTGAACTTTTCATATTCATAACAATGATTCTGTGGAAGGGAGCGATTCCCTGGAACTTTGAACGTTGTCCACTTGGAAACTTTTTGGTTGGATGTATACCTTTGTGTTGGATTGGAACATTTTTGCACTTTGAAAATCAGAGACAATACTCTTTGCACCTTAGAGTTAGTTTTTGAAGGCCAGAATAGGATTTCGGGAACTGGACATAATTTTGCTTTGGACAGCTTGACAAAGGACAGACCCCTTAGTTTTGGATGAGGTAGGGACATACCTCATAGAGTAGGCTTAGTGAGACATTTTCCAACCCCCTTTTGATTTAATAAAAGTTTGTAACCAAAAACCATGTGTCCGCTCTGTGCGTCTCATTCCGAGCTCCTCACAGCCAATACACCATCATCTTCGTGATCCCCACCACCGTCAAGTTTGAGGGAATGTGCCAATGGATTCACATCTCTGATGTCCAATGGGACAAGAGCGATGCCCCTCTGCAGGAGAAGAACGGGAGGGCGACAGAGGGGAAGTGCCTGCCATTTAAGTATTTCCTTATGGTCTTCCTTTTGCAGATTCAAGAGATGGAACTGTCTTTTGCAGTGGGGGCAACAGAAAGGGGTAGCATTTTTATAAATGTGAAGTAATTCCTTTGTTTTCTTTACCTTTTGTCACTATTCACTTCTCATTTCAAGTGACTGGCTCAGGGGTATTGTATATAGCAGTGGGAGGGTTTGTATGCACCACCAGCAAGTGATAAGGGGCAAAACTTAATTCACCCCCAGTCACTGTCCACACCTTATCACGACAAAAGAGAGATGTTTCGCACTCTGGTTTGTTTTTGGGCCAAGCGGAGGTGGGAGCATTAGAGCATAAGAAAGCACTGCCTGGCAAATGCCTATCTATAACCACAACACAATCCAAAACTGGTGGGTTTGCCAATGCGTGTTTTTAACAGGAGTTTAGTGCTAACACATGCGTACAGCTTATACATTTAGTGGCTGAAGGCATACTTGGTTAAGAGATTTCATTACACCAGTAGGTTGTTCATAGGTATATATAAACCGTTAACTCTCGGAAGACTGCTTTGAAATAACAGTGGCATGCACTTACAGGACACAATTTGATATCACTGCTTAATAAAGCCAGCGCAAAGAGATCCCAGGCGGATGTGTTTTGGGTAGGAGGGGCAGGTAGTGGGTACAAATGACAATAGGAAGTAGCGTGGCCAGGGGAAGTCAATGGGTGAGTAAATAACCAAACAACACCTACAAACTGTGTTTTCCCTCTCATATCCCCTCTCCCTCCTTGCTGTACTACAATGCAATAGGTTTGGTTTAAAGGTGGTGCTGCTTCTCGTTAATCACATTACCTATTCCCCTTGCCTCAGATGATGCATACGCACTTGCTTCTCTTTTATCACCTGCCCTATTCCCCTTGCCTCAGATGATGCATACGCACGTACTTCTCTCTGATCACATGACCTATTCCCCATGCCTCAGATGATGCATACGCACTTGCTTCTCTTTGATCACATGACATATTCCCCTTACCTCACATGATGCTTAAGCACTGCCTTCCCTCTGATCACATGACCCATCCTCCTTGCCTCTGATGATGAATACGCACTTACTTCTCTCTGATCACATGACCTATTCCCCATGCCTCAGATGATGCATATGCACTTGCTTCTCTTTGATCACATGACGTATTCCCCTTACCTCACATAATGCTTAAGCACTGCCTTCCCTCTGATCACATGACCTATTCTCCTTGCCTCTGATGATGAATACGCACTTACTTCTCTCTGATCACATGACCTATTCCCCATGCCTCAGATGATGCATATGCACTTGCTTCTCTTTGATCACATGACGTATTCCCCTTACCTCACATAATGCTTAAGCACTGCCTTCCCTCTGATCACATGACCCATCCTCCTTGCCTCTGATGATGAATACGCACTTACTTTTATCTGATCACATGACCTATTCCCCATGCCTGAGATGATGCGTACACACTTGCTTCTCTTTGATCACATGATGTATTCCCCTTACCTCACATGATGCTTAAGCACTGCCTTCCCTCTGATCACATGACCTATTCTCTTTGCCTCTGATGATGAATACGCACTTGCTTCTCTCTGATCACATGACCTATTCCCCTTGCCTCAAATGATGCATAAGCTTTTGCTTCTTGTTGATCACTTGATCTATTCCCCATGCCTCAGATGATGCATATACACTTGCTTCTCCCTGATCATATGACCTATTCCCCTTGCTTCAGCCACTTTTAAGCATAGGTTTGGGGCAAAGTGAGTGTAGTGCCTGGAACTTCCAACTAATAAAGGATATCAAAAGTTGGATTGTGTGTGTATTCCCAAAACAAGAGTTGTTCTAAAATGTTGGCAGAAAGTCTGTATTTTCGATCTACTGTTTAGTATTCTAGTCAGAAAATCAATGCAGTGGGGGCCAGATAGCAAAAAGGGCCCTTTTCTTCAGTTCAAGTGTGGAGGAAAAGGACTGTAAGGGAAACCCCTGACCCAGAACTAGATTGATAGAGTGATAATGACTATGCTATGAATAGATGATAGAGTGATAGACTGAAAGAGCAAGCATGTGATTGAGGATTAGAGTGATGGAGCAATAGCGTGCTTCAGGTACACAGTGATCAGTAGTGCAACACAATGGACAATCGATAATTTAGAGAATATCCAATAGTAGTATTAAGAATATCCAAAAGTAGTTGCCATCATGGATAAGATATAGGGGTACTACATTCCCTTAACCAATGTTAAAAGATGTTTTCTTATCACTAACTATGACGTCATGTGTGATGTATTTTGTACTTATAAGCTTGTTTTTACGTTGTAGCATTGAGAATGCTTTTTTGTCTTTTTCGGCGGATTCAAGTTTGAATAAAGCTGTGTGTTCTTGTGCACTTGTATTTCCTGAAATGTTCTTGAGTTTGTTTCTTTATTGATTATTGATTATTGAATGGGACACATTAACACTTGGAGGCACTGCTGGGATACTCAGTGTCTGACAGGGGATCAAGGGATCCTTGCTGCGCCTCCCCTGAACAGCGTAGTCTGCCTGCGGGGTGCGATTCGAGTGCGCACTTAAGAAGAGGTTGGCAGGAGTCAATTTTCCCATAAAAGTCCTGCCCGGTCTCTCATGCGGCACGGTGGGCACAGCAGGCAGAGCAGGCAGATAGAGGGGACTCAGCGCCGGCAGACTTCAGGGTTCCTAAGATTGTGAGTATACCTGTGCACGAAGTTACGAAGTTACCTGTGGGGAGGGGAGAGTTTGTATTGTTTTAAGTAAAAAAAATGGTATTGGAGATAAAAGACAGAAGTTACTTCCAAGAGTAGTTGGGGAAGATCGGGTGGTATGAGCACCACACTGAAATAAAATTACAGCAGCCAGGGGCTTGCTAGGAGGGGGATAAGGGGGCTAAAGCCCCTGATCTTTTGGTTGTAGCCCCGGATAGAATCTCAAGAGCTACAGCCAAAAGACTAGCTAGCCCCCAGTCCCAACAGTTCCGACATCAGCGTAGCCACAGGTCTTTTCCAGACCTAGCAACTCCCCTACCAGCAGCCTAAAAGGGTGGTATAATACCAAAACATAAACAATATAGTGCTGAACACAAATGGAACCAACAAAATAAGCCTATTACAGGGGTCATGTCCTAAAAAGTAAAGTGAGGGGGACTCATCAACAAACGCAATGGGATGTGACATGGTCAGAAATTGGCATAGCAAGGTGAAATATGGACTTTTAAGTAAATTGGCTTTGCAAAACCACCCAAATTGCTCCGGGCAAACGGCATTTGCCTTTTATAAAATCAACACACACACACAAAACCAAGAAATGATATTTTCTTCTAATAGTGTTTTTGAAAACGTTAAAATATGTGCATGCTTTAAACTCCAAGAACCAATTTCACCCTTCTTCAGGTTATATAGGGCAATGGTGAAGTATCTGGCCTACAAACCTGACAAAGGGTGTTCGATCCTTGTGGTCGGCTTTAGTTCATAAATTCAAAAGAGGACAATCAAGGTTTCTCATTTTAGATTGTGGGGGACTGAGTCCACCCTCTGAAAAAAGTGGACAAATGGGTGGACTCCGTCCACCCGCGTATACCCTCGACTTGAGCCCTGAGCCCATAGAAATAAAGAGTCACCTTACCATTAAACAAGCAAAAGCCCAATGAAATTTGTTTCTGTGGCTAACCCATAAGATTCTGGCCCCATTTATACACAGGGAAGGCAGGTCTCCTAGCCCAAAAACACACATGACAGTAGCATATAACATGCCACTGGTGACCGGGATCCACCATTTCAAGGAAGCCAGGGCAGAAACCTGTTTCATATCTGTAGAAAGGTGAATCCACAATCATTCCTCAACAATCAGCTCTGGAAGAGGTTTTGTTTTATGGCGGCATTGTTGCTGTATATAAATAAGACAATAGAGGTGTTTATGAGTGATGATAGTGTAGCAGTTAGGTTTATTAGATGGTAAATATGGAGTAGATTGGGATTGTGTATTGTTGGTGTGGTGTAGGAGGATTTTATTTTGTTGTGACTGAGTTCAGAATCCTGTGTTAACATGGTAGGGAGGTCAAGGGGGAGGGATGTGAACAAGGGAAGGAGGTAAAATCACATTGGAGTGGCAATGGCTGATTTATATGGTAAGCTGAATTGCTTTGAATCATCATAATGCTAGACACCCCCATTGCTCATGTGTGTAAGTCTCTCCCCCAATATGAATAGAATATTTTTAAGTACCATGGGTTAAGAGACAGCTGATAAAGTGTTACAGCTGTGGCCTCAAGAAGAGACACATTTGAAAAGCTTTCTGCAACACATGCATGCGTACATACATTACACAAATAAAGGGAAGAACATGTGAAGCAGATGAGGCATGCTTGAGCTATGGAATATGCTGGAGGAGGAGGAAGAGCAGATTAAAAAACAGCATATTGATAAGTTACGAGAAGAAGAGCATGTACAACTAACGGCGCCTCCCTCTAATCCACAATCAAGGTCATTTTGTTTACAACTGTGCCAGGGTTATAGCTGTTGCAAGCAGCAGCAGGCTATACAAATCCTAAATGTTTACCCCCCCAAAGGAGCAAGATGATATCAGGGTGCAAGGTACGAATTGCGACCCAAGAAGCGCATTAGCATTGCAAGCTGAAAATGATGTGCTGCATAGTGTAAAGTGCAATTGGCAGAAGTAAAAGAAGAATTAAAAGGGTGCACTGCATGAGTAAAGGGGGACAAGAACCAGCAATTACCAAAGACAAAAGGACGGGAGGGCAAATGGTATTTAAAAAGATGGGGCAAACACCGATAATGACAATACGAAGGCATTGGAAAGAAGGAACGAGCAGGAGAAAACAAGAGCCAGGTACAGGAGGGAGATTAATGCTAGTATTAGCAAAAGAGTGACAGAGGACAGGTAAAAAGAAGAGAACACAAGGTAGGATTGCGAAAGCGTTAGCAGGGACATGGTATGGGAGATAGAAAGAGGAGTGTATGTAAGGGAAGGTATTGGAAGTGGTTGTAATAGGGAGATAGAAGAAAGTGAGGGAGAAGAAGATGATTGGGAAGAGGAAGAAGAGGAGGATGAGGAGGCAGCACAAGCACCTCAAACGGGCATGCCTGCAACACCAAAGGACATATTAAAAGATCTGGGGGATGACAAACAAATATTAAGTGAATTTCCCTCACTCCCGGGGATACTTCCAGTAAACTCAGGGAGGAAAAAATAGGTACAGGAATCTACAAAGCTGAGAGCAAATAGTGTAGCGGTAAAGGTGAACGGAGAATATCACTGGGGTAACGCGCTGAACTTAGAAGACCATGCGGAGCAACAGATGTTTGAATCACGAAGCAGTGATTAAAACCTGAACTCTGGTATGCTATTAGGTGGAAAGAAAGAAAGAAAGAAAGAAAGAAAGAAAGAAAGAAAGAAAGAAAGAAAGAAAGAAAGAAAGAAAGAAAGAAAGAAAGAAAGAAAGAAAGAAAGAAAGAAAGAAAGAAAGAAAGATTGATTGTAGTGGCTGTAAACACACGGAAGGCTCAGGATATACCATGGCCGCAAACAGAGGAGGACGATTTCATCACCAAATTACCATCACTCACAGCAGGAGCAGAGCAGTGCATTTATGAGTTGGAAAGGCAAAGGTTGGGAATGATATTGGCAGTAGGCAATATGAAGTGTTTATTTGCTTCCATATTGGAGGAACAGTCAGAAGACATATGGAAAAGAGCAGGCTATCCCAGGGTTACATCACAGAGCACTACACACGATGGGTCAAACTTTGATGATGTTTGGAGGGCATTAAGAGTACAATGTCCTCTGGTACATCAAACATACACACACACCACACCCCCACACCCCCAACCCCGCTCCTCACTGCATGATACCTTTTAGGTGTGAGAGGCATGCTTACCTTTTTGCTTTTGGTAGGTTTAGAACACATGGCGTGAAGCACATGGCACAGCATTATTATGTCATATACCTATAGGGATGCCAGGCACTGTAAGCAACAGCTCTGCCATTTTGAATAGGCCTCAGTTAGAGGCAGTAAGCTGCTATTATGGTGTATTAGGCGGTAGTTAGCTGAGAACACTTGATTGAATTTCGTCTTGCCCCCCTGCAAACAGGCTGAGAGTTCAAGGGCAGGTGGGAGGCTCTTCAGAGGGCAGTGCCAGTGCAGCAATTATCACACTAGACACACGTATGGATGCCACTCTGGCCACATTTTTAATAAAACATGAAATCATAACAAAAAACCATTACCACAGAAAAAAGCAAAATGTGACTCCCCCAAAGGAAACACACACCACACAAACTCAATTCATCATATCGAACGGACAGGTGGTCCAGGCGGACCATGACTCCCCCCACCCCAGGGCGATGCATGTTGGTGAGGCCCCTGCCCCCTCCCCACCATGCCCTTTTCACGAGGCGATACCAGGAGGCAGACCCCTCATCAACAGCCCTAACTGCCTGCCTCCTGATCCCCCTCCAGCATCTCGCCCACTGGGACCCCCTGCTGGAAGTTCAAACATTATGATGTGGGGCATCCTTTGCCCTTCCCTAAACATCATTCCAGCCCCCCAGACCCCCAGAGGGGGCAGCCCAATGCCCACACAGACCTCCCCCACCTGCTACTTCCCTCCACCCTTCCTCCCCCCGACCAGGCAAATTCAGAAAGTCAGGGTGGGTGGCCTGGTAAAAATCCAATCAGAAATGTGGTCGTGATGTTGTGGGCCCATGAAGCCGGAGCACGGCCGCACAGATTTCCCAGGAGAGGTGGAGACCTACAATCGCTTGCCTCTCCATCCTCCATTTATGTGGGATTTTTGCGCCGCTGCGTCCCGCCAACCAGGCATCCACCAGCGACCATGGTCGGCATCCGCCACCCGAAACCAGTTTGAGGTGGTTCACACAGGATGCCTCTGCCCACTGCTGCCAGTGGCTGTCCACGGCGCACCCAACCTGGCATCCCTGCAATCTTTACCTTTGGGAGGGGTGTGAGGTAGTTGCCAGCTCTTTACTGCCAAGGAAGTGTTTATTAAGGGGCAAATGCCTTATCCCAGTGCTGCCTCATCCGATTGGGAAATAATAAATACTGCTTGTGAAGGCCCCAGCAAGGTACTCAGGCAGCCCCAGTATGATAGGCGCTGAATAATATGCAGGCAATTAATTGCACGGAGGGTGCAAGAAGAGGGTGTACCGGATTGACAACTTGTAACAAGATAGGGAGTTAAGTAGTGAGCAGGTGCAGATGGTGGGAATGGGAAATTAATAGAGGTGTGTGCCTGTTGGTTGTTTCCCTATTGGCCCATCTTGGTCGGGGTGACAGGCTCAATTATCTGAGGTGGCATTGTCCAACTAAAATGAATTCCTCTATCAAACTGTTTTCCCCAGATGGGATTTGTGCATTTGTGGGTTAATCAAGGGGGGTTTACTTTGTTGGGTGGGTGGTGTTTCTTAAGTGACAAAATGTTAACTGCTAATAGTTTTGAACCAATGTATAGGGCTCTTTAGGTGATGATCAGCTGTTGATAATATTAGCATGTTTTTGTTATACTTCTTCTATGAAATGCCACTATTCTGTTAGTGGCAGTCGAAGTTGGTTTGTTTTGTTCCTCTTCCCGCTTGTGTTTTTTCCTGCATGTGGTGCTTTCCTTTTTGAGTCTTGTGGATTGTTTTCCCCCCGTTTTTTGGACCTGAGTTGGGAGCGCCCCTTGCTCTACACCAGCTCAAAGGCTAGCTACCCTAAACGTGCACGGTGCCCCGCTGCTCTTGAGCTAGGTCTAGCTTTAAACAACACAATAATACATCATAACTGCAGCGCTAGGTGGCCGAGGAGCCCTGTAATGAGGCCTGACGTGTCCCTACAGACATCCTTCTATTTCCACGCCTTTGATCTCAGGCTCTGAGTTTGTGCTGATATGATATTTATAAAGCGCCTATATACAAGTGTTTCAAGGCGCGTGATGACGCTGCCCCTGAGTGCAATCCTGCGCAACCCCCACTTGGGATCCCTGGAAGGCCTGGAGTCACAGCGGTGGCTTATCAGAGGTTGCTGCGGAACCCGGATTGAATTGCAATGGCAGTGCTGTGGAAATCTGGAGTGCTCCATGGAGAGGAGGTGTAGAATCCCCCCTACCTATCTGGCCGAAGCCCCGGAGGCCAATGCAAAGTGAACACAGAACGGAGGGACTCTTTAAAGGGCGCTCTGACCTTTACGTCAGAGGCTGCCTGCGCAACGGAGCGTCGCACCTGCCCGGGCACATCCAATTTTCGAGGGGAAGAGATTAAGTGAGCACAGGGCAGAGGCAATATCCGCGAATACGAGGGAACTATCAGAGCTCAGCGGGCCTCCTAGCGGCTGTATGCTCGTTACCAATGGGGTTAGGGAGGGGTAGGCTCAACAGAAAGCAGCAGGGCCGGGGAGGGGGAGATTATCTCCGTTATTGGTAATTACCTGGGCAAATGAGTAAGGACACCGCCGAGGGTAACGTGCGAGCCGCGGCTGGGCAAGCGTGGCAAATGTTTGCTGATGAAAACTCAGCTCGCTAATCGCCATTGACATGCAGCAGAGATGGGGTGGGGAGGGCAGGCCGCAGCAAGCACGGGCTGTCACTCACCGGCAGCCTGGCTTGCCATTCCTCACCCCCGCCCTGCATTCCTAACACACACCTGCCCAGTGCTTTAAGTGGGGTAAGAAATTGAGGGGGGGCCCTGGTTTGGGGGCGTGGCTTCCATTGTGGGAGTGGCCTAAAAGTGCACAAATCATAGTAAGGTGCGCAAACAAATATATAAATGTATGTGAGCATTTATATATTTGTTTGCGTACTACTATGGTTTGTGACTTTTCAAGCCTTCTTTTATATACATAGCAATGTTACATATTTCTATGTTTATAAAAGGTGGCTTGTAAGTGCACAAAGCATAGTAAATTACGCACACTTGTGTGCTTACCTTACTATGGTCTGTGTACTTTTCAAGCTGCCTTTTATAAACATAGACATTTGTAACATATGTCTATGTTTATAAAAGACGGCTTGAAAAGTAGGCATCTTTTATAAAGCGTTGAGGACGGACAAAACCCAAGGTGGCTTTGTCCGTCGACAAAGCTTTATAAAAGATGCCTTGAATTGTGTACGATTCAAGCAGTCTGTTATAAACATAGAAATATTTCTACGTTTATAAAAGATGGCTTAAACGTACACAGTTGAAGGCATCTTTTATAAAGCCTTGCCAAAGGAGAAAGGCGCCTCGAGCTCAGTGATCTCTGCTTTGAGCAGAGATCACAGACCCTGAGGCGTCTTTCACCCTCTGCGAACCCGCGGGCTCCGTGATCTAATCTGCATATTTGATCATGGAGCCTGCGGGTTCGCTGAGGGTCAGTGACCTGGCGAGGGAACACTAAAGGACTCTAGCTTCCTCTGATGGCCCCTCAGATGAGGGGTCATCAGAGAAAGTTACAGT
This sequence comes from Ambystoma mexicanum, assembly GCF_040938575.1. Lineage (NCBI taxonomy): Eukaryota > Metazoa > Chordata > Amphibia > Caudata > Ambystomatidae > Ambystoma > Ambystoma mexicanum. Next base: position 1,151,334,411 of record NC_090926.1, on the reverse strand, counting down.
GACTGACGGAAGTGCCAGCCAGGCACAGGAACGGTGTGCCTGGCTGGCACTTCTGTCAGCTTGCCTGACGTTAAAGTGGTGGGCGCATCTCCCGTAGCGGCTGCGGCCGCGGCGGGATAATGCGTCCTGCCATGGCGTGATGAGGTCGGGGGGCCCCGGCAGGGCCCCGGCTCAGCCCCACTTTTTGGAGACTGCCGGGGCCCGGCCCCGGCAGGCCCCGGCCCACTTAAAGCACTGGATACAGGCCACCATGACAGTCCTTCTTATAGCCAACAGAGGCCAGAGGCCAGACTTCCTTTTCTACACACACCCTGCAGTGGTTACATGGAACCGGCTCATCAGTGTACTGCAGGTTGGTAGTGCAGTCTGGAATACAGAGAGACCATGAGATCTACACATTAGACCTCATTGCAAGTTTGGCAGTAGAACCAGCTGGAATGCGGCGGACTTCTGCCGAGCCCGTAACATTGTTTCCGACAACGGGATATCATGAGCTGCGGAGGGTGGGGTGGTGTGCCAAAGGACTTGATGGGAATGGGGTCACTGAAGCACCGGCAGCTTTGCACTGGGAGCGAGAGGAACTCCTGGTGTGAGATTGAGGAGAATGTGTCTATAAACAGCATTGTTGTGAAAATGTTCGGATAAGGCATTGCATAGGGGTTGAGAGTTGAGTGTAGAGGGGTTGAGCAACCTGACAACTTGAATTCTGAGATGATTCTGTGCAATTCCTTGCTTGGGTTGTGAGAGTACAAGATTCTGTTTGCATAGAATACTTGTTTGGCTTTTATAATTTCGAGCCTCTAGTCCCTTGTTAGTCTTGCCAGGGGGGTTTTGTTTTGGGGGATCGGGTTGGTTCTCCAGGTCTGTTCCAGATGATGATTGAGAGGGGGCTGTGTACCATTTGGGGGTAGGGCTTGATCTCTGAGAGGTCTGTTTTGTTGGAGTGAGGGGCGTGAGGGCGCTGGAGAGCCAGTGGTCGAAGAGTTTGATGGGGGAAGGGCCTTCCTAGACGGAGAATACTGGGAGTAAGTTGAAGAGGGAATGCATCTAGGCAGAGTGGAAATTAGTTTGTGGTGCTGAAAACCGCATCAAGGGTATGGCCTGCATTGTGGGTGGAAAGAGTAATGAGTTGTGTCATCTTGAAAGCTTCTAGGTTACCTGTGAGAGGGCGGGTCATGGGGGGTGAGGGGGAGTCAAATCAAATGTTGAATTCTCATAGCATGAGGGATGTGGTGGCCGGTGGAGGGCATAGGGGTCAAGGTGGAGAGCAGGGGTTGGGGAAGGAGGGGAATAGAGTGGGTTGGGAGCAGGAGGGGTCAAGGATTGGCATCTGGGGTGGATCAAGGGTGATGCTAATAGGTGCTTGAGGTGGCTTAGGCCTGGCCTTTTTGTTGTCTTTCAGGTGGTTGAGAGTGGGGGGGCATTATTAAGATAGTGGTGTTGGCCAGGGCTGTCCTTGCGCCACTAATTGAAAGGAAGTGTGAGTTTGGAGGGAGAAGGCAGTGACGTTAGTGGGAGGTGAGATGTGGGAGCAGCAGCAAAGAGGTAGCAAGAGGTAGTGGGGGCAGGGGTTGGAGGGCTGGCGGGGCTGGGTGGGTGAGAGGTGCAAGATGCTCAGGAGGTCAATGTTTTCAACTGTAGCTCTCCAACGTGCCACTCTGGCTTGGGAGGAGCAAGATGTTTCTGGAGGTTGGAGTGGGGGGAAGGAGGGGCAGTTGAACATGGCTGGAGGAAGGCCATATAACACTCAGTGTTGGAGGGTTTGAAGGGGCTGCATGAGTGGGTGTAGTTTAGGGTGTTTGGGCTCTGTGAGGACGAGGGTTGGGGTTGGGTGGAGTCGGCATTGTTAGACTTACTGGTGCGCAAGCATGCAGCTCTGGTTTTTGTAGTGTGGGGCATGGTGAATGTCTTGTGGATAGGATGCACCCCTAGTTGAGAGTTCACACATGTATGGATGGTGCATCTGAAATAATGGGGGGGGCGGGGAGTAGATTCGGAGATCACAGCTGGGCAACAGTACCTGGAGTTTAAAGGACCAGGGAGGGTGCACAGCAGTAATATTTGAGGTAATTGAGCAGTCGGAGAAAATCTTAAATTCGAGACACCGCAGCAAATGGAAAAAATACTAGACTTGAGAACCAACAGTAAATGGCAAAAGACTGAAAGGGAGCCTCCCCAAAAATGCAGCACAAAACTCCCAAATGAGAGTCAATAATGGACGCACCCCTGGAGGGAATGAGACCAAGACCAAGTGCGGGTGAAAGTATAGAGTAAGTTTATCCAAAACCAAAATAGGGCAAGTAGAGAACTCTGCAAACTCCGAGAGCGCTCCGCCAAACATCAGAAAACATCTGCATTTTGTTACAAAAGCACGTCACGTATGACGCGGAAGCTAAGGGATAAATGAATCGATGAGATTGGGCAAGGGGAAAAGCATTATAGAATGTGTAGGGTCGAAACTTCATGATTGGTGAGGCTCCGCGTGGTGTCATGGAGATGCATGTAGGTCAGCTGGGTTCATCGGGTGGAGTACCGGATCAGGAGACGTCTGAACGGATACATTTTAGCTGCACTAACATTTGCCCTTGTGGCCACGCATGCTCATTCTGTGTTAACTATAATTCATAATGCTCTGTAAATCCTACAAGTTTTTAATCTAACATCACAAGCGAAATAACACATAACTCTAGGTGCTCCTATCTCATCATAAAAAACACTATGCGATAAAGGGACTGCTTCATAGGTTCAGGTGCCTTATCAGGGGGAACATGTCAGGGATACCTCTAACATTCTGCTTTGTTAGATCTAGCGGGGGACATCTTTATAGTATGTTAGTACAAAAGCAAATATACTACCACCATGGTCAGCCAGGGTTGGGGTGAGCTGGGATACTATCGGGTCAGAGGGCACATAGCCGGTACAACAAAAGGCGGTGGGATGAGGGGCTTGCTGCCCGTATTTCTTTAAACAGAGTACGGAAGCACAGAGCAAGTCTTATGGTGGCATCGTGTATCAGGAGGTTTAGGGGAAGGTGGATACTTGATGCGGGCTCAGCAGAAGGGTGAGGGGGTACATTTGCACTATTACAGCACCAGTAAAACATGGGCCTTTAGATGTCAGCCCAGCCTGAGGGGGGAGGATTGTGGGGGTTGAGTATGCAGCGCTGCAGGAGAAGGGAGAGAGGGCCCTGTGGCCTCTAGCTGGTCTACTTTGCAAGGTTACATACGAATCATTAGAACATGAGGTAGAATTAGGCCAGTGTGGTTACAGGTACATCGAATAATATGCAAGCTATGATCATAATATAGGTTACACGTTTATGTTTATCATGCGCACTATGTTACAAAGTAAATTCTATCTACAACTGTCTTGTGGCTTCACCATCTTGCATTATATACATTTGGAACAGTATGCAAGTTGAACATATTTATGAACACACGTATATTTGAAAGTGTAGTGAGCACCTGGATCGTGTACCTTGCATTATATCGAACAAGTAAATTGGCATATCATACATTACAGTGAGTGTTTTGCAGAGAACAAGATTTGTCAATAATATGGGGACTATACATATAACCAATAGCTTAATGCATAGCAAAATAAGTAAAGACCTTTGTGTTTTGTTTCCTAGAATCAATCCCTTAATAAACACCTACAAGAGGGGATTTATAACCTTTACAGAGGGATTAACAGTATGGGTTAAACAAAGTGGCACACAGGCGTTGGATCTTTATCTGTTACTTCAAAAAGAGAGCAAGGTTGGGGGGTTAACCACAGTATATGTCATAAATGTGGGGTCTGCCAGGGGACAGGTAATGTTTGTGGAGATTCATTGTTTTCCTCAAACCCAAGCTGTAGTTTGGTCATTCACAGGTCAGTGATGAACTACGGAAGGTGAAAGATACAGTGTTTGTCATGTAGCTTGTTGAACGTGGGAACGGGCCTACTGGGTGACATGCAGAGGGGAGGGGGTGAGGGAGGTGACCGGCTTTGCTGTGTGCGAACTCGAGGGGAGAGCTGTAGCTCTGTAGGCAGAATTTGTCTATGGGGCCTGTGGTACCATGTACAAAATGGAGTCTGGTTGTGGTACAAAATGGAGGCTGGGATCAGCTTTCTGGTCAATGTGTGCATACATATGGGTCGTCCTACAGCCAAACCGCATCCCTGGCCACAGGTGCATGGATGGCCAGTAGATAAATCATAATCTGCATGTGGGTTGGAATGGAGGGGAGGGGGTCACAAGGACCTTTCCTCCCATACAAGACCTACATTTCAGATGCTTGAGCAGAGGGAGAAACACCCAAATTAGAGATTCAGCAAAAGGAAAGACATCTAGATTTGAGAACCAACAGTAAATGGAAAAGTACCTACATTGGAAATACTTGAGCAGTGGGTGAAATACCTAAATTAGAGATGCAACAGCGGATGGAAAGACACCTAGATTTGAGATAGCTGAGTAGTGGGCAAAATGCAAAATACATTTGAGAACCAACAGTAAATGGCAAACCAACTACATTTCAGATGCTTGAGCAGTGGGAGAAACACCTAAATTAGAGATGCAGCAAATGGAAAGACACCTAGACTTGAGAACCAAAAGTAAATGGAAAAGTACTTACATTTGAGATACTTGAGCAGTGGGAGAAACACCTAAATTAGAGATGCAGCAAATGGAAAGACGCCTAGACTTGAGAACCAAAAGTAAATGGAAAAGTACCTACATTTGAGATACTTGAGCAGTGGGAGAAATGCCTAAATTAAAGAGACAGCAGCAATTGGAAAAACAATTACATTTGAGAACCAACAGTAAATGGTGAAACCCCTACATTTCAGACACTTGGCAGTGGGAGAAAGGCCTAGATGTGAGCCACAGCAGTAGATGGAAACACAACTAAATTTGAGGCACAGCATTGATTAGAAAGTCAATTTCTGTCTGGCTAACAAGGGAGTGCTGTGTTATGTAAGTCAATGAGAGTGGTAGAACATTAATGGAATAAAGTAATTGTTGTGCTTCCCACCCAGACCACACTTACCTTGTAAGTCACAGCTGGTTGGTGTAAGAGGATTCAATTCAACACTACAGCTAAGTCAACGCCTAGTCTATAATACTGAATGAAAACCCTTATTGATATAACTTTATGTCCAGTTCATGCGTTCTGGATGACTACCCCTATATAACACCCCTCTCTTGGAATCCTCCTGACCCCACTGAGCCAAGAAGTAGTTCTGTTTTGCAAGTTAAAAGGTTTAATTGATAGTTTCAACAATAGGTATATATATCACACTTTAGAATAAATTAATAATTGAATAGCACACTTAATCTGATATGATAAAGATTAACAACAGAGAATCTGGCACTGGCACACTTCTTGATAATCACTAAGGAGTTGACATGAAATGGATAAGATAGCAACAATACTTTTATGGTTTCCAATGGATGCAATGTGGAATGAAATGCAGTACAGAAAATAACTTGATAGGATTTCAGCAAAAACAATGTAATCACTTTCTTGTACAATTCACCCCCCCTTTTATGCAATGCAAGGAAATGGAAGGGAGGCACACAATTCTCAGAAATGCAATTCAAATGTAATTCAGTTCACCCAGCAACTTAGACTACAGAAGTTGAAAACACAGGCAAAATGCTTTGATATGTGCTGGCAATGTAGAAAAAAATATGCTAAAATGCTTTTAATTCCCTCTAGGAGGTTCAGGGTGTGTGATATCTAGTTAATATTAGCTCAGGCTCACACTAGCAATGATTCAGGGATAATTAGCAGGTTAAACGAATTTCTGGCAAATGAAAGGCAAGCAGCAGCAGATTTTTACACATGAAGAAATTTGCAAATCGCGGCAAAATTCGCGAATGCGTGTTCCGCGAGTGCGGTAAAATTATAAGGGGTAGGAATGTGGTTCTTGGTGCGATTAAAAGCTAAGATTCTAAGCTTTCAGATGAAAGTTACTGCAAGTCTCTAAGACAAACGGTCGCGGAGATATGAGCGATTTAGTGAAGGTCGTTTTTGGTTTTGCAAATTTTAAACGCAACACTTTTTCAACTTTAAAAATGATGGCAGAATAACACAATTGCTAAACTGCAGTTCTACTTAGATTAAAAATGGATTGAATTATATGATTTTGACTAAGAGATGTGTTTTGAGTTTTGCTGAGTACTCACAAGAGATTTTGAACCGGAAAGCGACTTGGTCACGGACTTCAGTCTGGTCAGGTCTTCCCGAGTTCCGCTCACAGCGCCTGGCCTCTGGAACTGCTCACAGCATCGGGGTCAGCACTCTGGATACAATGGCCTGGTCTCTGCTAGGCACCGGTTCTCTGGGTCGGGTCCTGCCTTCTCTTTGGATATTTCTGTCACCGGGTTCTTGCAAAAGTTCTTGGCAAAATTCAGACGGCGTCAGCCGGCTGTCTGAAGAGTTCAGTTGCAAAAAGATTTTCAGGCCTGTTGACAAATACTCTTGCTGGCAGTGGCCTTTTTGGTGAAGGTTCTGTAGTCTCTGTTTATCTTGGAGTCTAAGTGTTGGCTCCTTGAAGGTTGATGGAGGTAAGTATGGATTTTTCCGGCAGAGCGTCCCGCTGCAGATGGAAATGAATGTCTCTACCTAAGTTTCAGTGGTCCATTTATATGTTCTGCAAGTGGGTGTGTGTGTTGGTCATAACTAAACTTGCCCCTCTCACTTGTCATTGGTCCAGCTTTCATTTTTCCCCTGATTGGGGGAGCTAAATTGTGTCAGAGTGATGTCAGCCATTTATGATCTCTTGAAAAAAACTCCCCTGTCATCTGTGCACCCAAATCTATATATGATCAAAATACATATTTCACAGTTACACAGTTGTTTGAAATTACATACCTATGTCACATATCACATGAGGTATACTCTGTCCCAAATCTGCTGTTTCTAAGAGCTTGCATTCAAAAATGGCAACTTTTAGCACTTTTTAATGTGCTAAACAACATTGGATCTTCATTAAATTTTATACAACTGTTCCTCACATATCTACCCACATACCAATGCATTTTCGTTTGTCTAGCTGAAACAGGGAGTCTGTAATATTAATAAACAGCAGGGTTTTGTCCCAGAATATCCCACAATTTGGAGTTTGGGCTTGAATTAAAGGTACATTTTTTAAATTAAGTCTCTCAAAGTTATACATTTCTGTCATTTGATTACAAAGAGTTATCAGTGTTTTTGTAAAATATATATTTTACTTTCAATTCAGTCCTCAGAGTGTTGGAGTCCGCCTCCAAGACTTGGGTGGGTCAGTCACGTGTCCTCTGGCAGGCAGGCCTTTGTTGACATTAAACAGTCAAAATCAACATATTCCTTTCAGAGGAGAGGGGCCATTGTGTGGTCTCTGGGAAGCTGAGATCAGGAGGCCAGGGAGCCACTTTGCATTTAATTAACAGAACCCTGTGATTTCCTGGCTTCTTGTGTTGAGTTCTGAAGTGTCAAGAGTTCTCAGGACAGGCAACCCCTTTGAACTTTTGATGAAATGAGACCCCTTTCTTTGCACTAGACAGTTTTGCAAGACAGCTCTCCTGTCAGAGTTTAGACCGCTAGCGCCACCCTCAGGATTTTGCGGTTACTGCATCCCTCCTTGGGATTTTTCTTGGATTAATGCATTCTAAACAGGAATGGTTCTTACATGGTAGTAAATCCTTGCTTAACATTGTTTTGATGGGGCTCCTTACAGTAAGATGGTTATGTGGAACCCCACAAAAGGGTTGAATCTTTAAAGTGGTCCAATGAGTCACGATTTCAGCAACTTTTTGACATCAGTAACAGTGGATTTTGTTAACAAAGACCTTTCTTTACACTGGTGGGTGGCAAGATAGGTAACCATTTTGCTGTGCGCACAACTGCGCAGCTCTCCTGGATTCTGGGATGAAATGATGGGCGGCGACAGCGCATCCCCATCTTTACCCACTCCAATGATTTATTTTTGTTCTGGGGTAAAATGATGGGCAGCGACAGCTTAATCCCCATATTTACCCCGTTTAATGATTCCACATGGGTCAAAACCCTCCACAAACCCCCCCGCCCGACTGCGCTTTGACTTGAGTCGAGGGGGAGTCGGTTGCAAGGGAGGTTTTGAACCCTGGCGCTGGTATGTCCACATTATCTTCTTCCAATTCTGTAGATGGCACAGTTCAGCATCTTCCTCTCCATCCGGTCAGATCGATCAGTTCTCCTCGCCGGTCCTGATGGGAAGATTGGGCGGTACCCCGGCCCATTGCGTCTCTGCTCCCGGTCTCCGGATCGTCCTCCTTAGCCCGTCTCCAGGTTTTCTTTCTCCTAGGACGACAAAGGAAGAGCGGCAATACCTACTCATAGACGTTTTTCCACCACTGTTGAGATAGTGGGGCAGCATATGCATTTCATCATAACGAAACATTACATTCTTATTTTGATAAAAAACAGTATAACTAAGAGACAGTTTCATGCAAATCACAATATTTTAGAGACTAGATGTGGTATGTTTTATGATTGGAACTGAATTAGTCTGAGACAGTACCCGCTAGGATTCCAGAGGATTCCTCCAGTTGTTGCAGAGCGTGCCTGGGATGGCAACACTTCAACTGGTTTATGTGGACCCACTTGTCTTCCCCCGCTGCCAAAGGACCTTTGGGGATGTGGATTTTGTAGGCCACAGGGGAGATCTTGTCGATGATCTCAAAGGGTCCCTTTCATGTAGGCAAAAATTTGCGCTGCTTGGCCTGGTTCCTTTGGAAGTTGTATAGATAGACCCGGTCCCCCACCTGATATTCCTTCCTGGAAGTTTTCAGGTCATAGTGGGTCTTCATGCTATCAGCCGATCTTTCCAGATTCCGCTGAGCGTAAGCAAAAGCATGTTGGAGGTGTTTCCTTAAATTCTCCACATACTCATGAGTAGTGGAGGCATTTATCAGTGTCTGCTCTTGGGTCCTGTAGAGCAAATGCTGCGGAAGCACCATCTTGCGCCCAGTCATCAATTCAAATGGTGACATTTTGGTTGCAGATGAAGGGGTAGATCTGATGGCCATTAGGACCAGAGGTAATCGGATGTCCCAACTTGGCCCAGAATCTGCCACAAACTTCTTTAATATGCTCACAATGGTTCGGTTATATCTCTCTACTGCCCCAGAAGAAGCTGGTCTATAAGCAATATGCAACTTCCTTTTGACCCCCAGTATCTCCCACATCCTTGTCATTACTTCACTGGTGAAGTGGCTACCCCTGTCTGACTCAATCCTTTGAGGTAGACCAAAACGGGAAAAGATGTGGTTAATCATCAGGGCAGCTGCTGTTTCTGCCTTGCAATTTGGGGCTGGGAGACATTCCACCCACTTGGTGAACAAGCATGTGACCGTCAACATGTACTTATTCCCCCTAGCAGAGCGAATCACAGGGCCGACAAAGTCGATTTGTAAATCTGACCATGGCAGTGTCATCCCCCTCTTTTGGAGAGGCGCACGGTGCGTGAGGGATGATGGCTGAAATTGTGCACACACAAGACACCCCTTCAAGTATTGGTCGAGGTCCTGCCCCATGTGTGGCCAGTATGCAACCTCTCTTAAGATTTCCAATGTTGTGTGAAACCCCCTATGACCGGCGGTGGCCGCATCATGGGCGTGACTTAATATCAGGCTTCGGAATGAGGTAGGAACCACCCACTGATCGTGGCCAGCTTTGGATTTCCTTACCAGCAAACCGTCTTGGATTCGGAACATTTTTGGACATTTCATCAACACTCTTAGGTCCTCTTTCCCAATGTAATCGGTATCCGTCAGGGGAAAGTTCTCAGGGTCCTCAAGGTGTTGGTAAAACTTACCAATTATTGGATCCCCCTTCTGAGCGGTAATCAAATCAGCATCAGGGGTCTCCTTACTCCATTGTGCAATTGAAAGGTCGTTGTGAGCATTTGTCTGGGACCTAGTGATAGCAGTGACCTGGATTTCCCCCAACAGGGACTCAATCTCAATTAGATCCCCTTGGATGGCCCCGGTTTTGGCCAGCTGATCAGCTAAGTCATTTCCAGTTTTGTCTGGTCCCTCTACTTTGGAATGACCCTTGATCTTTTTCCAATAGATGGTCATCTCATTCGAGGTGACCAGATCATCAATGTTTTGGATCAACTTCCCATGTTTCAAGGGTTTGTTGTTAGCACATAACATACCTCTGGTTTTCCAATTAACCAGGTGCTCCACGAACCCGTTCCGTACATAATCCGAATCTGTGATTATGACCAGTTCGCGGAGTTGATGCTGGACAGCAGTGAGGATGGCCTGATGCACAGCCATCAATTCTGCCACCTGACTACTTCGGGGACCAATTTTGTATCCAGCGGAGGGTTCTGGGGACTCATTCACCCATGCATTCCCTACGCCGGCCACCAGTTCTTTCTCCCCGTTGTTGTCAACATGGTAAGAGCATCCATCCACATAGACAGTGGGCATTCCCTCACACTTGTCCTCTTCAAAGACTTTGTGTGGGGAATTAAGGTATGCCTCCGTGTTGTCCTTTATTTTTAGACTTTCGTCCTCGAGACAGTTTTCTCTGGCACAATCATGCAAGTCAGCCAGACCTTGCGCGAGGGGACTCTTCTTGTTTTGGCCATATCTGACCTCCACAGGAAAGCCTTGCATTGACAGAATCCAGGAAGTAATTCGGGAATTACTCACATTTCCGGCCCGGATTCTGTCACTTTGGAGATATTGCAGAGGCTGGTGTGGAGTCTCCACTATGATGTGTTCCCCCTGGATAAACGGGCGGTAATTCTTCAATGCCCACACCGTTGCCAGGAGTGCCTTCTCACAATCGTTGAATTTTTCCTCCACAGAGGATAAAGTTTTGCTCGCATAGGAGATTACTTTATTGACCTTGTCATGCTTTAGGTATAATACTGCCGTCAAGCACGTATTCGAGAACCCCGTCTCGAGGAAGAACTCCTTGTTTCTGACAGGGTAAGCTAGGCAAGGCGCTTGTGAGAGGCTTCTCTTGAGTTGTTTTACTGCCTCGGCTTGTTCTGGACCCCATTCCCACTTGACCCCCCCCTTCAGGAGATGAATCAGGGGTCTGGTGATCTCTGCGTAGCCCTCAATGAACTTTCTGCTGTAATTAGTCAGTCCAAGGAGGCTCCTTAGTTCCCGCAGAGTTGTGGGGTCTTTCAGTTTCTGAAGTGCTTCCACTTTCTTTTCCTGGGGACAGAGACACTGAGGAGTAATCTCATGCCCCAAGAAATTAACACGGGTTCTACACCACTGTGCTTTCTGAAAGGAAAGTTTTGCTCCGGCGGCCCTCAACTGCGTCAGAACATAACGGATCTCCGCTATGTGTTCCTCCACAGATGAACTTTTGATGAGGACATCATCTACATAAGCCAGGTTACCCCTCGCACCCAGGTCGGGCATGGCCTTATGTAGAAAAATGTTGAATTCATTGCCGGAGTTGAGGTATCCGAAGGGAGTCCGGGTCCATGTGTACTGCTGGCCCCCAAAGGTAAAAGCCAGTTTGTATTGGTCCTCCCTGCTGACAGGCACGGTCCAGTATCCATTGGTCAGGTCTATTGCAGTGAATACCTGTGACCCCTGAATCTGGGCCAGCCCTTGGTCAATGTAGGGAAGAGGCCATCGGGAAGTATGGACCCGTTTGTTGAGCTCCCTGAGGTCGGCGCAGAGTCTCCACTGGCCGTTTGGCTTCAATATTCCCAGCACCGGATTATTGAAGGTGCTGTGGACGGGACGGATTATTCCCCGGGACTCAAGGTTCTTAATTATTTCAGTAAGGGACTCCGTTGATGCGAGAGGCAAGCGATATTGCTTCACAAACACAGGAGTCATGCCAGGGTCCGTGGGGATTGTTGTTGTGTGGATGTCGGTGCGGCCACAGTCATATGAGTCTACCGCAAAGAGATCTTGGAAATCCAAGAAAACTTGTTTCAACTTTTGCTTTTGTTCCAGAGTCACACAGGCGTCAGCTAGGTTGACTCTCTCTTCCACCATCTGCCTGAAGCCTGGAAAGACTTCTGGTTTGGCTATCTCCGCGGCCTCCTCCAGCTGGGTGGAGAAGTCCCTGGTCAGAGTGCTGATTTGGACCGGAGGCTTCAGGTGGGAAAGGCAGCCCTCATGGACCTGGAAAATCACCTCATCCCTCCTGAAGTCACAAGTCACATCTTCCTTACCATAGGGGCAGGAAGTGTACACCAGGAAGTTCCCCCCATGCCGGGTAAAAATCCTGTCTGGTGTTGTATTGTCTTCACTGTCACTGTCAAAACAGTCCTTGGGGATTAGTCCTAACAGTTCATTTACTAAGTCGATGGAAAAATGTCGGTCATCAACCGCCATTCCAATAATGGTGCCTGCGGCTAGAGTAATACTCTTTAAGTCGCTGTTATCCACCTCTATTGGAATGGTGTCATGTTCTATGTTGACTAATGGAGTTGGGTTTACCCCCAACCCTTGCTGTTGGAGAGAAGCGTTTAGATGTATGTAAGCATCAGGGTTTTTCAACTCTTGTCCCATTTTAACTTTCACTTCCAGGGAGAATTGTCGGGTCCTTTCTGGGATGGTGACTTCCTCTTTAATCTGAATTTCAACTGCATAAGGTAGCAATTGAGCTGACCTAAATGCTTTTTCTGGATCATCAAAGCCCATGGGATTATCCGCTAATCGGGACCAAGCTTTGAAGTTTATTAGGTCCAAACTAATGGCAAAGCGATTGAGAATGTCACTGCCTAAGTAAAAGGCGGCAGGGACGTCTCGCACGACCCAACAATTATGGACTATGCTCTTGTTGCCAATGGAGATTTTGAGCATACACCTGCTTGGCAGGAGATGTTTGGAATTAGGCGCTTCCAGGTCCATATCCCATTTGTCTATCAGTTTGAATGTGGGAATGGCTGGATCTTTTGGGAGTTGGCGAAACATGGCTTCGCTGATGAAGCTCTTACCGTTGTTCACACACACTCGAGCGAGAACAGAGTCCTTCCCATCATTTAACTGAACAGGGATGAACAACTGCTCTCCAATTTGCTGAATATCAGCCAGGCTCTGAGCTGATCTCACATCTTTCTGGACTATAGGAGTGGGAGTTTCGGATTGTGGATTAGTATAGAATCTCAGAGTGTTTCCTTCCAGCATGGAGTACCACTTTAAACTGGAAGGAAGGTTGATTTTCAGAAATAGAGAGGACCCCCCATCACCAGTCTGTTGTCCTACTGCTATTACTGTCACGTCTGGAATTTGGCTATTCTGGAAGTGAAATTCTACTTGGTCAGATTTTTGTTCAACCATGTGGCAGGTGCCGTTTAAACTAACATGGTTGACACTCTGTTTTAATTTTATTGGTCGGCTAGTCTGGGTCCAGAGGACCTTGTTTACACAATCTATTAGGGGTGACAACCTTCTCAGGAGGTCATTCCCCAGTAAACAAGGGGTGCCCTCTGGAGTCACTACTATGACCGGGTGTTTCACCTTGTGTCGCCCGATCTTAATGTCCAAGTCTGCAGTCCCCTCAACGGGAATTTCCTTCCCGTCAAAGTTCTGCAGTTGTCCAGGAAGAGAGGTGAGAGGAATTTGGTAATTCTCTCCCCTTCCTGCATTCAGTTCATCAAAGGCCCTTCTGGACAGAAGGGTGGCTTGAGATCCAGTGTCCACCAGTGCCAAAATTGTACCCTGCCCCTGTACTTGTACCGGGGCATAGTATCTTCCCTCCTTCTCCTCAAGGGGGCACAGATAATGCACATTTTTGGACAACTGGTGGGCTAACTTTCTGGTTTTGGACATCGCTAGCGAAGAGATTTGGGCAGAATTCTGTGGAGAGCCTTGGGAATCTGAAAGAAAAAGTTGGCAACTGGAGATCAGAGCCATTGTGGGTTCCCCTGGCTCCAGTTCTGGGCCGCCCCCCCCTTTTTGGAGGCAGTCACCAGGATGGGTTTGAACCAGGGGATTTTCTTGCTGTTGGTTCTGGGATGAGATGGTGGGCGGCGGTAGGTCAGTCTCCACATCTCCCCAGTCTGGATTTGCATCCCTAGGGACCCATTTTTCTTAGGGAGGAGTTCCCCCCTCTCTGAAGGAGAAGATCCTTTTCCCAGGATCCTCTGAGGATCCCTCTCCCTCAAATTGGAAGACCTGTACCTCCTCCTCAAACTGAGTCTGTTTGGGTCTTTTGTTTCTCCTACCCCCCCTCTGCTCCTTAGGAGGCAGACTTTCAGGGGCAAGAGATTTTGTTTCCGGTTCCTGGGTTTCCAGGGGCTGTTTACAAGTGAGGAAGGAAGCTTCCTCCAAGGCTTTACACCCCCCTTCCCCTTGTGCCTCCTCCCTGGGAACCGGTGAGTTATCGGGGTGCTGCCCCCGTCATTGTTCCGGAGCACCAGGTCCAGAGTTGGGTGCGTTCTGCGCCGGCATGCCGATCTGAGGGTTCTGCTGAGCCCTCAGTATGTGACCCAGATCCCGTGCCATGTTTTGAACCTGGCGCTCTAACTGGGAAACCCGCTCAGGCTGATACGGGGCCCTGTTTTCTCCCCTGGGCTGATCCCGGGAAGGGTAGCTATCCCTTCTTTGGTAGTACCCCTGGTTGGGAAGATTTGGATACCCCTCCGCCCTTGGCCTCCCCTCTCCTGGATTTGGTTGTCTGGGCTCAGGGAATTGGGGAAAGAAGGGTGGAGGATTTTGGGGCTGGAAATTGGGTGGATACCTGGGGAAGAAGTTCTGCCCAGGGTTTGGTGAGTTTCTGCCCTCCGGTGGGAAGTTAGGAGGGAAGTTCCCTGGGCTAGGTGCTTGGCTGGATCCCCCCCCTTGGGCTGGAGGAGTCCACACATAACCCAGGATGGGTCTGTTTCCCTTGTAACGGGGACTTACATAGTCAGGAGAGCGAGGGACCCCATTTGTGGGGCTGCCTCCCTGGCTCCCTGTCTGTGACTGGCCCGAGGACCTTCTGGGCCTAGCATTATTAGGTGCAAGTAGGTTTTTAGGCCCCCCCATCTCCAACTCTAAAACGGGGGTGACCTTTACCTCTGCCACCTTGGCAGCAGCAGGGGTGTTGTTGGCTTTGGGGTTTTTGGGCGCATTATTTTTATTTTCTATTGGCTTCTGCACCTCATAGATCCGGGTCGCCTGTTCGATGACCCAGTCTAAAGATCTTTTCTCGTGAAAATCCCTCACAAGCTGGGTCATTATGTATTTGGGCAAGGCATGGAAAAACGTATTAATAAATTCTCTGCTATCCGTGCGCACCCTTCTTGTGGTCTGTGCAAAAGCACGCTTTAACTCCTGCACAAATTCTTGTGGGGCCTGATCCTCCCCACATTGTAAATTGTAGGCTGCCTTGCGAGACTCTTGGGGATTTCTGTGAACAGAAAAATGTTTTAATATGGCCGCCCTATAGGTGGACCACCTGGAATGATTTTGGTCCTCCAGCCCTGCAAAGAAACTGGAGTACTCTGGGGAGAATGTCCACTTTACATATTGGATACAGCTTTGGCTGTCCTTCAAATGAAAAGTCTCCATCATTTGCTCATAGAGCTCCAAGTGTTCCCAAACAGAATACTTAGCGTTCTTATGGTAAGGCGTGATGACGCTCCTGATCGCCTTAATCTGCTGTAAGGGGTCCTGAAGCAAGGCCCTTTTTGCCTTATTGGCCTTTTTGGTTCGGGTAACCCTTGTCCATTCATCCTCTGACTCAGAGGCACTGCTCCCAGAGGTTCCTGTCTGTTCTTCCAGGTTTTCCCGGATTCTGCGAGCCTGGGAATGGCTGGCAGAATGTGGGGACCTGGTCTCCTGTTTCCTGTGGTGCTCAGAGGAGTCCTCAGATCCCTCCTTGCTGCCAGGATTTGCTGGGTACCCCTCCCACTGACCTAACTGGGCAGAGGTTTTCAGGATGCCCTTAAGGGGCCTACTCTCCTGGGGTTCCCCACTGAACTGTACTGTACTTGGGTGCCCATACCCGGATGCCCACCCCTCCATTCCTGAGTGGTACTGGCCTATGAGCCCCATACTTTTAACTGGATAGTAATCTGCCATCCCTGTGGCCCTGTGCTCATGTGCGCCAGGGGACATGGGGGTGGTAGAGTCCATGGACTGGGAGAGATGAAGGCCCCTGGTGTTAGGGCTCCTGAGGTTATGGTCAGGAGTCTCTCTTTCCCAGCGGACCTCATCTCTATCCGCCCCTGCTCCCTGTTGCAATGCAAGAGCCTGCATTTGTGCTTTCAGTTCCTCAGTCAAGGCTTACTAGACTCTATCAGTCTCTCCTGCATCGCTACCTGTTGTTGGAGCCTATCATTGTGTTGACAGAGGGCCTCATTTTCCCTCTGTGCTTCCTGGTTGGTCCTGGAGAACTGGGCCAGTCTTTGCTGCAGGAGGTTTACCTCCTGAGTCCCATCCCTCCTGGCCTGCTCCTTTCTTGCCAGAGCATCTTCCACCCTTCTGGTGTGCTCTACCAAGTTCCGGTTTTCTTTTTGGAGGTCACCCAGCCCCTGGAGGGCCAGGTGATTTTCTTCAATTTCCTTTTTTAAGTGGCAGACTTCCTGGCCTAAAGTGTCTCTTTCCTGACTGAGAGCCTGCATCTGTGCCGCCAGGTCGTCCCTTTGCCTTTGGAAGGCACCAGCTTTCTGGCGCTCCTGGTCAAATTCTGCCTGGGTATCCAGGTCTTTCAAAATCAGTTTATTGCTCTCTGCCTTTTCCCTATCTAGGTGGCTTTGCAGGGTGACTACCTGCTCAGCACATGCCCTATTGAAGTCTAACTGTTGCTCCAGCTTTTTCTGGCTCTGCAGTAGGGAGTCCAAACCTTCTTGGTACTCCTTCTGCAAGGCCATAAATCTGGTATCCTGGTCAGCCTTTTCCTGTTGCAGGATGTCCATATCCCTCTTTCTTTTAATGATGTGCTGTCTACTCTCATTTTCTGACTCCTGGCTCCCCTGCAGCCTCTGCTCAGAAGAGACCAGGTCAGATTGGGCCTTCTCTAACGCCATCTGTTGCCTTTTTGCCAGATCATGGCCTTCAGCACATTTATTCTGTATGGCTCCCATATATAAATATAAATATGCCGCTATCCTAACAATCTTGTCGTGTTCATCTTTGACCTTAGGAGCCATATATAGTTCACTCAGGGCCACATGTAATGGACCCTGATCTCTCCATAAGTCTGACCCTGTTTCAGTGGCCTGTCGCGTGATGGCCTGCAACCAGGCCTCCTGGCCCTGCTCAGCCCATTCACCTCTCACAAATAGTTTATGTAAGAAGTGCTCTCTGGCTATTTTCATATCTACCAAGGTCATCATTCTAGAGATCGGTCTCTGTCCTGACTTACAGAAGTTAGTATTTTATTTTTGCAGAACAGAACTTTTCTTGGAGTGTCCCTTTTGAGGAATGCTTCACAGCGTAATGCAGCGTGGTGATCCGACTGGATGTATGTATCCCGTCAGTTAGCACACTGTATTAAGCTGCACAAGTGGTATTCTAACCCAGAATCCCGGCTGAGCCCCCAATATGTAAGAGGATTCAATTCAACACTACAGCTAAGTCAACGCCTAGTCTATAATACTGAATGAAAACCCTTATTGATACAACTTTATGTCCAGTTCATGCGTTCTGGATGACTACCCCTATATAACACCCCTCTCTTGGAATCCTCCTGACCCCACTGAGCCAAGAAGTAGTTCTGTTTTGCAAGTTAAAAGGTTTAATTGATAGTTTCAACAATAGGTATATATATCACACTTTAGAATAAATTAATAATTGAATAGCACACTTAATCTGATATGATAAAGATTAACAACAGAGAATCTGGCACTGGCACACTTCTTGATAATCACTAAGGAGTTGACATGAAATGGATAAGATAGCAACAATACTTTTATGGTTTCCAATGGATGCAATGTGGAATGAAATGCAGTACAGAAAATAACTTGATAGGATTTCAGCAAAAACAATGTAATCACTTTCTTGTACAATTCACCCCCCCTTTTATGCAATGCAAGGAAATGGAAGGAAGGCACACAATTCTCAGAAATGCAATTCAAATGTAATTCAGTTCACCCAGCAACTTAGACTACAGAAGTTGAAAACACAGGCAAAATGCTTTGATATGTGCTGGCAATGTAGAAAAAAATATGCTAAAATGCTTTTAATTCCCTCTAGGAGGTTCAGGGTGAGTGATATCTAGTTAATATTAGCTCAGGCTCACACTAGCAATGATTCAGGGATAATTAGCAGGTTAAACGAATTTCTGGCAAATGAAAGGCAAGCAGCAGCAGATTTTTACACATGAAGAAATTTGCAAATCGCGGCAAAATTCGCGAATGCGTGTTCCGCGATTGCGGTAAAACTATAAGGGGTAGGAAGGTGGTTCTTGGTGCGATTAAAAGCTAAGATTCTAAGCTTTCAGATGGAAGTTACTGCAAGTCTCTAAGACAAACGGTCGCGGAGATATGAGCGATTTAGTGAAGGTCGTTTTTGGTTTTGCAAATTTTAAACGCAACACTTTTTCAACTTTAAAAATGATGGCAGAATAACACAATTGCTAAGCTGCAGTTCTATTTAGATTAAAAATGGATTGAATTATATGATTTTGACTAAGAGATGTGTTTTGAGTTTTGCTGAGTACTCACAAGAGATTTTGAACCGGAAAGCGACTTGGTCACGGACTTCAGTCTGGTCAGGTCTTCCCGAGTTCCGCTCACAGTGCCTGGCCTCTGGAACTGCTCACAGCATCGGGGTCAGCACTCTGGATACAATGGCCTGGTCTCTGCTAGGCACCGGTTCTCTGGGTCGGGTCCTGCCTTCTCTTTGGATATTTCTGTCACCGGGTTCTTGCAAAAGTTCTTGGCAAAATTCAGACGGCGTCAGCCGGCTGTCTGAAGAGTTCAGTTGCAAAAAGATTTTCAGGCCTGTTGACAAATACTCTTGCTGGCAGTGGCCTTTTTGGTGAAGGTTCTGTAGTCTCTGTTTATCTTGGAGTCTAAGTGTTGGCTCCTTGAAGGTTGATGGAGGTAAGTATGGACTTTTCCGGCAGAGCGTCCCGCTGCAGATGGAAATGAATGTCTCTACCTAAGTTTCAGTGGTCCATTTATATGTTCTGCAAGTGGGTGTGTGTGTTGGTCATAACTAAACTTGCCCCTCTCACTTGTCATTGGTCCAGCTTTCATTTCTCCCCTGATTGGGGGAGCTAAGTTGTGTCAGAGTGATGTCAGCCATTTATGATCTCTTGAAAAAAACTCCCCTGTCATCTGTGCACCCAAATCTATATATGATCAAAATACATATTTCACAGTTACACAGTTGTTTGAAATTACATACCCATGTCACATATCACATGAGGTATACTCTGTCCCAAATCTGCTGTTTCTAAGAGCTTGCATTCAAAAATGGCAACTTTTAGCACTTTTTAATGTGCTAAACAACATTGGATCTTCATTAAATTTTATACAACTGTTCCTCACATATCTACCCACATACCAATGCATTTTCGTTTGTCTAGCTGAAACAGGGAGTCTGTAATATTAATAAACAGCAGGGTTTTGTCCCAGAATATCCCACAATTTGGAGTTTGGGCTTGAATTAAAGGTACATTTTTTAAATTAAGTCTCTCAAAGTTATACATTTCTGTCATTTGATTACAAAGAGTTATCAGTGTTTTTGTAAAATATATATTTTACTTTCAATTCAGTCCTCAGAGTGTTGGAGTCCGCCTCCAAGACTTGGGTGGGTCAGTCACGTGTCCTCTGGCAGGCAGGCCTTTGTTGACATTAAACAGTCAAAATCAACATATTCCTTTCAGAGGAGAGGGGCCATTGTGTGGTCTCTGGGAAGCTGAGATCAGGAGGCCAGGGAGCCACTTTGCATTTAATTAACAGAACCCTGTGATTTCCTGGATTCTTGTGTTGAGTTCTGAAGTGTCAAGAGTTCTCAGGACAGGCAACCCCTTTGAACTTTTGATGAAATGAGACCCCTTTCTTTGCACTAGACAGTTTTGCAAGACAGCTCTCCTGTCAGAGTTTAGACCGCTAGCGCCACCCTCAGGATTTTGCGGTTACTGCATCCCTCCTTGGGATTTTTCTTGGATTAATGCATGTTAAACAGGAATGGTTCTTACATGCTAGTAAATCCTTGCTTAACATTGTTTTGATGGGGCTCCTTACAGTAAGATGGTTATGTGGAACCCCACAAAAGGGTTGAATCTTTAAAGTGGTCCAATGAGTCACGATTTCAGAAACTTTTTGACATCAGTAACAGTGGATTTTGTTAACAAAGACCTTTCTTTACACTGGTGGGTGGCAAGTTAGGTAACCATTTTGGTATGCGCACAACTGCGCAGCTCTCCTGGATTCTGGGATAAAATGATGGGCGGCGACAGCGCATCCCCATCTTTACCCACTCCAATGATTTATTTTTGTTCTGGGGTAAAATGATGGGCAGCGACAGCTTAATCCCCATATTTACCCCGTTTAATGATTCCACATGGGTCAAAACCCTCCACATTGGCAGCTGGCTTCCCAGGAGAACACAGTCAAACACAGACTGGAGCTGCTTCTACAGGAGCTGTCCTTTGCCTTGGGGCCCTTCATCGAGGGCTGCCCAGGCGGAGCCTGCCCAGATTGAGTGACAGAAAAGGCCTTTCCAGGCCAATTGGAATGGTGGAGGGTGGGCTGTGGGTGGAAGGACGGGACAATGCAGAAGCAAGCTGGGTGGGCACGGGAAGGGGTCTTGAGTGCCAGAGAACATGTTTAAATTGAAATTAAAACTAGCCATGGAGATGGTGGGGGTCACACGCCACTCACCTTTAGAGGATTAAGGCAAAAGTGCCTCTGGGCTATCTAGGACAAGATCCCTGTGTTACAAGCTAAGGTCTTTCCAGACCAATCGGGATGGAGAAGGGCAGGCTATGGGTGGAGGGAAGAGGAGAGGCGGTAGCAGGCTGGTTGGGAGCAGGCAGGGGTTCTCAAGTGCCAGAGAGTGCATTTAAATTGAAATGAAAAACAGCAAAGGGGCTGCTGGGTTTGCACACCACTCACCTCAGAGGATGCTGGCAAAAGACATTATACTCAGAGAAACACAACTGTCCTGAGTGCAAACAGAAATGTAATGGCAATCATGGAGGAGATGTTTCACACACTTCTCACCTCCCCTGAGGGTGACCTGCTCACAGCTTTCGGGGCAATCCTTGTGCAATCTTGTGGCCTCAGGTTGGAGGACAGAGATGGGTTATAACACAGGCAGTGCTATTCTCCATCACACATGGACAATTGGCAAGACGCTCCAAGCAAGGATCAGATTTAGCTTAATGCAGTGATCAATATCCCTACCACCTAGGTTCTAGATGCGGTGTATTTATGCGCCTGCTGCATAGATTGGTGCGTAACCTTCAGGTCACTGTATGCAGTCCCGGCATGGCAACTCTGCAGATTAATCTCCTGTATTCAGTTCCAGTTAAATAACTGAGGGTCCATACTCCTTTCAGAGCCCATTAGTGCCTTGCTCAGAGTCACATACTCCAATTCTAACAACATAACTCAGCAAGTGAATGCTTCTTCTGAAGAGAGATCTGTGTGGTAAAAGAGATTCGAATAAAAGCAAAGATAGTCCAGGTAATTAATGCTAGTGCTTGTGTTGCATTTACACAGCACAAGGCTCTTTAAAAGTACTGAAGGAGAGAGAAGGTGGCAACAGAATATCATGCCTCGTGGCTTGTTCGAATAGCGCAAACACTTGCTGCAGTCAGCTTGAAAGCTCTGAGATGGAATGTGAGGGAGGAGAAGGAGAAGATCACATGATTTATTTATTTATTTATGTATTTATTTGTTTATTTGTTTATTTATGGTACTTATATAGTGCAGACTAAGGCCCAAAGGATCTAGGTGTTGAGAGGCAGAGACCCGGTAAGTCTGGAAAAAATAACTAGAACAGATGCATTTTCAAAGCCCTATGAAAACGGTGGGGGCCAAAACTGAAAAAGATCGACTACCTAAATGCACTCTACGATCGCGTGGAATTTATAATAAATACGTTTTGAGAGGCCGAACGTAGACACCTAGCGGGCTGGTAATGAATCAATTTATTTTGTAGATCCTCTGGGCCTATATTGTGAATTGCATGGTGAGTAACGCACAGAGTATTGAATTTATTCCGGGAGTTCACCGGAAGCGAATACATTATATTATTACAGATGCCTAATAGTGGGCTTATTCTAAACAATGAAGGGGAATTGCGATGGAAGGACTGTGTGATGCAGTAGAGGGTGATGGAGAGAAGAGGGTGAGCGTGCAGGAGAAATCGGGGGGGTTCAGAACATGATAACTAAACAGTGGAGAGAGCGAAGGAGAAGAGGTGGAAAGGAACAGCGGCGGGGGGGACGGGTGAAAGGAATCAGTTCCAGCTTTACAAAATAGCTGTGAAACTAGATCTGTGCCTGGCTGCTCTGCAATGACAGCAGATGGAAAACAAAATCAGTTTGTCTGTAAATCACAGATCTCAGCGTGTGAGGAATTTGACTTTGTGTGCATAGTTATACAACTCTATAAAGCAACTATGTTTTCTAATGATATGTCTCTCCTGTGGTTTGTATCCATGAAACACTC
The DNA here is from genome assembly GCF_040938575.1 of Ambystoma mexicanum. Lineage (NCBI taxonomy): Eukaryota > Metazoa > Chordata > Amphibia > Caudata > Ambystomatidae > Ambystoma > Ambystoma mexicanum. Next base: position 1,151,311,851 of record NC_090926.1, on the reverse strand, counting down.
CAAGGTGGAAACTGTCCACATTCACTTTCAAAGTTTCTCACCAGGAGGAGCCTCCCTTTCACTCTGCCATGCAGTCACCAGACAGCAGACACACATGCAGGTAGCAGAGACCAGGGCCTCTTCATCCCTTCACCAGGGCGGCCACTAGCCCAATCCCTCCATGGTGTCATTTGGAAGGGGAGCCCCCATTTTACCACTTTGCATTTTCTGCATCCCCCATTCCTGCTTCCACTGTCCCCCTTCCCCATTCTCTCTATACTTCCTTCCTTGTTCCCAGATCCTGCCCCCTCCCCTGTGTTACATCCTCCCTCCTCCCCTAGGTTAGGTCCTCTTCCTGCCCTCTCCATGACACACTTTGTCCTCCTGCGCCACCTTACAATGAAAGACTTATCCTGCTTATGGGGTGCAGACAGTCTAACGATTATTGATGGACCACCCTCAACATGGGGAATTCCTTTAATCAAGGTTTTACACAACAACCTGTTTAATGGATTCTTTGTTCAACCCTATTTCAGACTCATGCCACTTGGATCCCTCCCCGTGTGCCACCAATACGCTGAGAACCAGGCTGGTGTACAGAAAATGTATTTATATTTATTCAAATTATAGTTAATGGAGATCGCATTAAAACTACACACGCCACCTTCTCTGTGGCTCACAATTAAACTTCTTTTCACATAAATAGATCACACACGTTGATTTGAAAAAACAAATCACAATACTTTATGCGGATTTCAATTTAAGGAATAATCAACACTGGTCAATGAAACAAATCAATTTACATATGCAGTGCTGTGCAATTTCGATTTTCCTGCACACTTAAAAAGGCTAGATGTTTGGTTTACCGAACATATGAATATGGCAATTATTATTTCACCTAAAATGTTGCTTCGAAATGAACACAGGGTGAATTTAAAGCAAGACATACATCACATGTTCAGTGTTGGATATATGAGGTCTCACATTTGAAAAGCACCTCTCCCCCACCCCAAAAGCGCAAGCATCAATTACATGCAGCACCCTTCTATTCGAAGGGCAGGTCTAGTGAGTGGGGACAGTTTCGAATTTCTTTTCAGACCCCTCTCACTTAAAGGCCTGTGTTGGTGGAGGTTGGACAGAAAAAAAGGCGGATGATTAGGAATTTTGGATTTTCAGAACCCACTCCACTTAAGGGCCTGTGTTGGGGGATGTAAACAGTCTAGGGATGTTTCGTTTTTAGTTTAGGGACATGGGGGTCATTACGACCCAGGCGTTAACCATGGCTCTATTAGCACCACGGTTGACGCCATTATTTTAACGATTGCGCCATGGTGGATGGCGGAATTACTGCTCCATTCCAAGGTTGGCGGGGCGGTAATTCTCCATTCACCATTGGCCCTTCCCCATTCCCATTTTTGCCCCATAGGGCTCAATGGGAATGGGGAAGGCGGTAATTATGGTACCGCAAATTGCAGTACCGTAATTACCCCCAAGGTCCCTTGCGGGTCCAATCCTTAATGGCTGGTCAAGACCAGCCATTAAGGTAGGGACCCGCAAAGGGACCACGTAATTAGGCGGTAAGGGGTTAACGGCGCCGCAACCTTTTACGGCGCCGTTAACCTCTTACCGCCTGGGTTGTAATGAGGCCCAAGGTCTTAAAGAAGTTGAGGTCAACAGAAAAAATAGGATTCCCCAATTACATTTCAGGCTATTGTTTTTAGCGTACACTGGGAATGAGCTTTGTTATTTTCAAATTTTAACAAAAATCGCACCAGAGTGGTTTGCTATAGGGCAATTCATTAAATTAATATTCACTCAAATATGCTACAGATCTACACGGTTTGACCCCCGCTCCCCACCAATGAAAATTAACCCACCAGTGAAAGGGAATGTTTTAATTAAATAGATCCTCATGTTGACCTTTTGTTGACAATCAACTTACTTTTGGAAATCTCTGAGCTTGGCACTCAGGACTGAGCAGAGCAGAGCTTGTAGGGAAAAACAGCATTCTACCCAGCACTCCAGTCAATTAGATCCCACTGCACTTCTCTCTCTAGCTCCAGTGAGGAATCACAGCATCTGCTTTCTAGTCTCCCAAGCAATAGTCTCCATCTCTTCCAACATTTCCCCCGGATGACATTTCAGTAGATCTCCTTTGGTGTTTTTGGCAGCTGTCTCCCTCTCTCATAGGGCATACACTTTATATAGCAGTGATGGCACAGTCAGGATTTCAATATTGGGCAGTGCCCTGAAATAATTCTCACATATTTGATTGGTCCTTCACTCATCGCTACACCCTAGACGTCCGGCCTGAGGATTGATTTAGGAGTCTCAAACAGAAATATTGCAACTCCCATTTGATAGTACCCTTTTTTCTCATGTCCACTTTTTGGCAAAAAAATACCTATATGCCAATACCTAATTTACTAATTAATGCCATGATATATATATTCTGCTTAGGCTAATCATGAGGGATTTAATAAAACAACAGCCATGTTTGCTCAGGCATGTGGTGAATTTTTGCAGTTGATACAAAAAGTATAATAGTTATAAACATGCAATTTACTCCCCAGATGCCTAATTTTACACTCCATCAGCTCACTAATTCTTAAATTTGGAAATGTTCAGGGCATCCAGAAACACATTTTAGCTGGCTATTGCAATTCCATAACTTTCAACAAAATAGCCTTGAAATTATCTTTAAAATCACAAGTCTCTAACTATAACCGATGACCAATTGCTGAATAAAATCACATGTCCAATGTAAGTATACGGCCACATCATTAACATATACAATATTTAGTTTCACATCACAGTTTCTCAATTCTCTGCAAGCATGTGACCAGAGCTTCCTGGCCTGAATGTTTATCTAATGCAGGAGCAAAAGCCATTAGTCTCTTTGATCTTAAAACTGAATGGGTTGAGAAGATCTTTATCAGCTAGCAGACCGTTCATCTCTGCACTGTAATGTGATTAGGCCATTCTGACATATGGCATTGGTCCTTTTATCTGAAGTTGGCCACCTTTTCGATCTTAAAACCTTCTACTTTCTTGTATTTTTCCTCACCCAGAGCTGCTAGTCACTTTATTGTAGTTGTAAATATCTGGGATGCAAGAGCCTCAAAGGAATTCCCTTTCCAGGTCCAGAGGCCAACAGGCTAGCAATGGGAGACGCCATTTGCGAAATTCTGTCCAGAGACCCACAGATTGTCCTTGGCTGAAATGAACTCACACATTGTATTTTCTAACATCAGCTTTTATTCTTTGAAATACTTTGTATTTTACTGATCATGGTTCACTTTCCTTTTGCATCGGTGGACTCCTTCTTTCTCTTTCTTTTCACACAGAATTGTTTTTTTAAATATCAGAGCTGAAAGTGCAGGGCTGTTTATTTCAGTCTTTCATAAAATATATTTTTAATTATCTGCTGTTTGTTTTTATGCTGAAAAGTGGGTTTGAGATGTCATAGCGCACCACATTTCAATGTGTGGCATTTTCAGTAAAATGTTGCATTTAACTCTCAGCCAGCAATGTGATGTGCCTTTCGAATCTGCACTCTGATTATATTTTTTCAGTATTCTCTGGGTTTAAACTTCAGAAAGACATCCACGTTCCTTAATCCCCTATTCCATGTGTCGCCCCAGAGCTATCCACCCGAGACACGTCATCTGAGGCTTCATATTCATGTCATCTGAGGCTGTCACTTAAGTAAAGCAGTAAAAACCCATGCTGCTCAGGAGTGCTGAAAAGTCTGGCTACCTCATGATATAATGCGCACTTATGTTTTGGTAGAAAGTATAGCTCTTTTAGGCAGCGCTCTTTGGAAGTGTAACTACGGCTTTGTTTTTAAAATGTTCTATAGTGCTTTGAGTGACAGCTCTTTTGAGAATAGCCCAGTAATATGGTGAGTCCTGTTTTGCAAACAATGCACTAGCATGACACACAGCTCTGTTTGGAGATGTACTGTGCAGTGACACAATGCACCTCTTTACCTTAGAGAGTCTTGCACATGATTCATCACACAGAGGTGTGAAGCACAGCATTATTTGGAGGAACATCCTGCAGCAGTGGGATGCAGGACCTGGAATGATGTACAGCTCCGTTTTGGGAAGCACTCTGCAGTGACATGATGGTTCTCTGTACCTTAGGGAGCTTTCCATCATGATACACCAGACTGTGTGGGATCACTCTACAGTAGTGTGATGCACAGCTTTATTTGGAGGAACTTCCTGCAGCAGTGGGATGCAGGACCTGGAATGATGTACAGCTCCGTTTCGGGGAAGCACTCTGCAGTGACATGATGGTTCTCTGTACGTTAGGGAGCTTTCCATCATGATACACCAGACTGTGTGGGATCACTCTACAGTGGTGTGATGCACAGCTTTATTTGGAGGAACATCCTGCAGGAGAGGGATGCAGCTCTTGATATGGTGCACAGCTCCGTCTTGGGAAGCACTCTGCAGTGACATGATGGCTCTCTGTACCTTAGGGAGATTCCCATCATGATACACCAGACTGTGTGGGATCACTCTACAGTGGTGTGATGCACAGCTTTATTTGGAGGAACATCCTGCAGGAGAGGGATGCAGCTCTTGATATGGTGCACAGCTCCGTCTTGGGAAGCACTCTGCAGTGACATGATGGCTCTCTGTACCTTAGGGAGATTTCCATCATGATACACCAGACTGTGTGGGATCACTCTACAGTGGTGTGATGCACAGCTTTATTTGGAGGAACATCCTGCAGGAGAGGGATGCAGCTCTTGATATGGTGCACAGCTCCGTCTTGGGAAGCACTCTGCAGTGACATGATGGCTCTCTGTACCTTAGGGAGATTTCCATCATGATACACCAGACTGTGTGGGATCACTCTACAGTGGTGTGATGCACAGCTTTATTTGGAGGAACATCCTGCAGGAGAGGGATGCAGCTCTTGATATGGTGCACAGCTCCGTCTTGGGAAGCACTCTGCAGTGACATGATGGCTCTCTGTACCTTAGGGAGATTTCCATCATGATACACCAGACTGTGTGGGATCACTCTACAGTGGTGTGATGCACAGCTTTATTTGGAGGAACATCCTGCAGGAGAGGGATGCAGCTCTTGATATGGTGCACAGCTCCGTCTTGGGAAGCACTCTGCAGTGACATGATGGCTCTCTGTACCTTAGGGAGATTTCCATCATGATACACCAGACTGTGTGGGATCACTCTACAGTGGTGTGATGCACAGCTTTATTTGGAGGAACATCCTGCAGGAGAGGGATGCAGCTCTTGATATGGTGCACAGCTCCGTCTTGGGAAGCACTCTGCAGTGACATGATGGCTCTCTGTACCTTAGGGAGATTTCCATCATGATACACCAGACTGTGTGGGATCACTCTACAGTGGTGTGATGCACAGCTTTATTTGAAGGAACATCCTGCAGGAGAGGGATGCAGCTCTTGATATGGTGCACAGCTCCGTCTTGGGAAGCACTCTGCAGTGACATGATGGCTCTCTGTACCTTAGGGAGATTTCCATCATGATACACCAGACTGTGTGGGATCACTCTACAGTGGTGTGATGCACAGCTTTATTTGGAGGAACATCCTGCAGGAGAGGGATGCAGCTCTTGATATGGTGCACAGCTCCGTCTTGGGAAGCACTCTGCAGTGACATGATGGCTCTCTGTACCTTAGGGAGATTTCCATCATGATACACCAGACTGTGTGGGATCACTCTACAGTGGTGTGATGCACAGCTTTATTTGGAGGAACATCCTGCAGGAGAGGGATGCAGCTCTTGATATGGTGCACAGCTCCGTCTTGGGAAGCACTCTGCAGTGACATGATGTGCCACTTGACCGTAGGGAGCTTTCCATCATGATACACCACACATTGTGGGATCACTCTACAGAGGTGTGAAGCACAGCTGTATCTGGAGGAGCACCCTGCTAAAATGGGATACAAAACCTCTAATGGTACATAGCCTTGTATTGGCAACACTGTACTGTGTTATGCAGCTAACTATACTAATAACGATGAACATGCTTGCAATTGTCTTCATCACACCTGTGCACAGTCTGTTTTTTATGCCTGTGTGTTCTGCCACTAAGGTCTGTCTATACGTGTACTTGCTCTCGGGATGATTTCTTTCGTTTTAACTGCATCCAGATGTGAAACATTGTTTGTTTTTATGCCATGAATAGTCATTCACTAACATGGAGTGAAAAGGTGCCCCCATCTGTGCAACGCCCACCCGGCCTGGGATTTCCCTCCCTATACCCACCTCAATCTGACTGATTGCTATAGGAGCACACACTTGTCATATGATGACAGTCATCAACTCGGCATACGAGACTGCCTTTTTACGCATGATATGACTAAACCTGGCATAGTTTGCTATATCTCGCCTAAAATAACAGTTCGTGGGAATGTTAATTAGTGTTTTCCTCTGATTGCTAAGTGCATGTGAGTCTGAACCTTCCATGTGATGATTACGCATGCCTAGCAAGGTCTGACATAAGATGTGTACCATCTGGCTATTAGCTTCTGCACTTGGCAAATGATGGCGGCATATAGTGGCAGCACCTGGGCAGGTGAGTCTATATTTAGCACATGATAGCTGTACCTAGCCGATAAGGCAACGACTGCCATGAGGCTCTGATGTGATGGCCAGGCATATCAAAGCTGTGCTTTTGCCAGATCAAGTTAGCACCATAGTTAAAACAGAATGGGTAGATGAAACAGTCTTTGTTCTGAATACTTTAAGGGTGTCTGTGCATTGGGCACAGCTCCATACACACACACACCCCTACCACAGTCACTCCTCTTCTAAAATTCTATGAGGCTCTCCTCACATGGGGGAGAAGTCATTGGCCCTCAATACGAGGTAGCCGGTAGGCCGCTGGTGCTACCGGCGGTCTACTGTCAGACTCGCCTTCGCGTTTCCGCCAACCGATATCCCGGTAATACCGGGAAGTTACAGGCAGTGGAAGAACGGTAACTTCCCATTCCCGTGGACAGGACTCCACGGGAATGGGAACACTGAAGCACCGGCACCGTCGGTAACGGTGCCGGTGCTTCAGTGAGAAATCTGCCAGTAGGGGCTTGAACTACTGGCAGGTCAGGCCTGCCAGTAGTCCAATGCCCCTACTGGAGACTTGGAGTTTGCCAATCTGTAAAACCTATTTCCGGACCAGCAAACTTATAATGAGGACCATTATCTCTGGAAATGGCATAGCAGAGGAATAATAGCTGTCACAGCCAATTCATCCTCACAACCACACCCTGATTACTTGCCCCCTCCCTCTATCCATCTTGGAATAATATATTTGATCAGACAATCCTTTATATGGCAAATTATTCTAAATTTGTAAGATATAACATTCTGATTATTAGTCCAATATATACAGTAAGTGTACATTAGACATGAACATTGTACCATTTAAAAGAATTACCGTTTTTAATGTTGTTTTGTTTTGGTAAATGTTATTTTATTTGAATGTTTGTTCAGAGCTGGCTCTACCATGTGGGTCTCGGAGAACACTGCAAGGTTACAAAAGTTAAAAAGGTGGGAGGTGAAATAGAAGTTAGGAAATGTTTTCACGATAGGATGGGAGAATTAGAATAGACGAGTTGCCAAGCTTGCCAAGTTCAAACAGGGATTGAAAACATCTGTGTTCTACTGATCTCCCACCTGTTGTTGCTCTTCTAGATGTATGTTGGTGGGTGACATTGTCCCGGGAGGATAGCTCGGCGGCAATGTTCTCGCCTTGGAAGTAAAAGGACACGAACCAAAACAGGTTCGATACCACAGATCCGCCTTTAGAAACCTCTGGGTATTTAAGCGCATTATAAATACGCAACTAAGACACATACAAAAAAAAACACAATTACACAAATAAAAAACAAACAATTCCTGTGACAGCACCTTGATGCTCAGCTGAGTGAGTGCTGCAAAAATAAATAAAATAAATTGTTATGTCTGTGCTACTGTGCCTAGGGGCCTGTCCTAGTACTATACAAATAAATAAATAAAGTAGAAATGTGGTAGCAAACAGGGCTAGGGCCTGGATTACAGGGAAGGGGGTATGTTTTAAGACTCTTTCGGAAAGTGATGCTGGAGGGCGCAGCGCAGGTGTGAAGTGGTAGGGTGTTCCATGCTCTTGGTGCCCACGTGCCCACCGGACAAATGCTTGTTTTTGTGTTCATGTTGCTTTGCATAGTGGCATGTGTAGAACATGTTGGCTCGCTTTTGTGGATGATAGGCTTCAGTTTGTCAAGAAGGTAAGATGGTGTTTTGAGCTTGATGGATATGATGAAATGCAGAGTTCTTTAAAGACAATGCTCTGGGTACGGCTGCCAGTGGAGTTGGGCAAGAGATGAAGTGATGTGTAAATGTTTGCGATGTTGTGGATGTAGTTTTGCTGCTGCATCTTGTATGGCTTGCAACGGAGCAAGGGTTCTAACAGGGCGTCCAGGGAGGAGAGCATTACTATAGTCCATCTTGGACAGGGCCAGTGCTTGGACTGTGGTGAGGAAGTAGTCAGTGGGGAGGACGCGTTGTATCATCCGTAGGAGGTGTAGTTGTATATGCAAGGTTTGGTGACAGCAGCTATGTGGTGTGTGAAGGAAAGGTGGTGGTGGATAGTGAAGGCAAGGGATTTAACAGGTGTGAAGATATGTGTGGCGACGTCTTTGATCCTGGGGCATTGTCATGTTTGTGCCTGTGGGGAATAGGAAGAGGCATTCTGTGGTGGAAGGGTTGAGTTTGAGGAATTGGGTAGTCATCCAGGTGTTAATGGTAGAGTTACAGTTGTTGAGGGTGTGGAGCTGTGAACGAGACGTGATTTGGCAGTATATATTTTGTGTTGTCTGCGTATTGGTGTAAATGGATGCTGTTTTTGCTGAGGGATTCTACATATCGGTTGAAGAGAAGTGGATATGAAGAGGATCCTTTTGTGACCCCATACTTGACTGGGGTGGTGTCAGATCAAAAAGGGGCGCTTGGAAACAAAGTTTGTTCTGTCAGTGAGGAAGGAAGTGAACCTGTCGTGGACAGTGCCTGAGAGTTTCATCTTGTGCGATAGGATGTGGAGGAGAATGGTGTGGTTGCTGGTGTTGAAGGCTGCGGAGAGGTTGAGGAGTATGAGTAGGGCTGTGAATCTGTTTTCGGTGATGTTGTGTAGGTCATTGAGGATGGGATATGTAGTGATCTTGGTGCTGTATGAAGTTTGTTATCCAGAATGGAAGGGGTAGAGGAGATTGGTTGTGGTGATGTGTTGCTGCATTTGGGTTGTGACAGAGCATTCCATGATACTGGTGAGGGTATGGCAAGATGTTAAGGGGCAGTCGTTTATGGGAGTGTGGGTCAAGAGATGTTTTTTGAGGAGTGGGAGATTCATCCAATTTCTAGTGCAGAGAGAGTAGTGCCATGCGACAGATAGGCATTGATGATGTTGAGCCAGTCTGGAGCCAGGGTGGTGGTGCAATAGGATGTGGATTGAGGTGGGCGTGCATCATCCAGAAAGTGTGTGGGTTTTGAGTTGCCAGTAAGGGTGATGAATGGGTCTCTGTCGATGGGGTGGAAAGGGCCACATGTTTTTGAATGGCTGGGAATAGGGGTTGATAGTGTGAGAGCAGAGGGAAGGGCGTGTTTGCCTTTGTGTATTTTAGAGTAGTAGTAGTACATGAGAGAATTGCATAATGAAGTGAATGGTCGTGTAGACGACGGTATGGAGAGAGACTTCACAATGGTGTACAGTTTCTGAGTATGATTGGTGGAGGATGGGAATTAGAGCAATTATACGATTTCCTTTTGTTTGATATCTTTCCCTTGCTGAGAATACACCCCATTTTGTTTCTCAAAATGTCCTTCCTTCTTGGGGAGGGCCATGCTCAGATTACAACCAATTACCAGTTTTTTACTGGGATTAATTTTTCATGCTGGCCACAGATTGGTTCATACTGCTGCACTACCAGTACACTTATCATTGTAAATACAAATACCAATAACTAACAACCCTGAAGACTGGTGGAGTGGTTTCTGACAAGGTCTCTCGGAGTCACAGAACCTGTGCAGAACCAATCCGCATTCCCACTCACCATCCTCCATTAGAGACAATGTGCACTCAGTATGGTGGTGACATTCCTGCAGGACACATGCAATGACAATATATGTCTCCAAATAACAGACCTGTCCCCACCTCAAGGTATTCCCCTGTTGCTGTTGCTCTCATTCCACTTTCAACCACTTTCAAGATGCACCTGCTAATACATCTCACACCGAGAGAGAGAGAGAGAGAGAGAGAGAGAGAGAGAGAGAGAGAGAGAGAGAGAGCGCGCGCGATTGGCGTATGATCTACGAGTACCGCAGGCTTCATTTATCTTGCACATGTACCTTGTGTGCGTGTGATGCCACTTCCAAAAGGAATGTGCCAACACACACTGTGGCAATTTCATTTTCGAAGGTCAGGTGATATCGATTTCTGTGATGCCATCATTAATGTGATGTCATTTTTGCCATCCCTGCCAGTTTGGTCAATTGATGTTTCTGGAAAATAGTGAATGCGGAGGAGAGGCAGAGAGAGCAGTGAAACAGAGACAGAAGTTAAAAGAGAGATACTAAAGAGGACATGAGACTTTTCAGGTCAAAGAGAAGGTAAAGATGCTTTAAGGGCGATTAAAAGGGGAAAAAAGCTCCTCGTGGTACATTTCAGGCAAAGAAAACTTGGAGATAAAGATGTTGCAAACCTGCATCTGAAAAATTGTTAAGGAGACATGACCAAATCACTGGACGTGAATATGCGGGCATTAAAATAAAGTGACATACAAAGAACAGGGTGTTTTGAAATAATGAACAGGCTCAACCTTAGGATTTGTAAAGCCCTGGGTGACAAAATATGTGAAGACCCCCTCATTTGCATATGAATTGACATCGCAGAAAAGTGTGTCAGAGAGAATGATATCAGACTTTGATTCTCGAGAGGATCATGAGAAGTTACATTATAAGAGGTTGCCAGGAATAAGTTAAGCGCCAAATCAACTTTGGGATGTGCAGTACATGATCGCTAGTAGTAGTAAAAGTAGTATAAATAGTAGTAGCAATAGTAGTAGCCCCAGTAGAAGTTGCATTAGTATTGGCAGCAGTAGTAGCACGAGCAGTAGTAGCAGCAGTAGCATTAGTAATAGTAGTAGTAACAGCAATAGTAGTAACGATATTAGTAGCACCAGTAGTAATTGTATTAGTATTGTGTAGTACTAGTAGTAGTGGTAGTTGTAGTAGTAGCATTAGTGGTAGTAGTAGTTGTGGTAGAAGAATTAGAGTAATGTGTGTTACTAGTAGTAATAGTAGCACCAGTAGTAGTAGTAGCAGTTACATTAGTAATAGTAGTATTAACAGCAGTAGTAGTAGCAATAGTAGTAGCACCAGTAGTAATTGTATTAGTATTGGTAGTTGTAGTACTAATAGTAGTGGTAGTTGTAGTAGTAGCATTGTAGTAGTAGCATTAGTGTTAGTAGTAGTTAGTGGTAATGGTAGTAATAGTCGTGGTAGAAGCATTAGAATAACGTGTGGTACTAGTAGTAATAGTAGCACCAGTAGTAGTAGTAGTGGCAGTGGCATTAGTAATAGCAGTAGTAACAGCAGTAATAGAAGCAATAGTAGTAGCACCAGTAGTAATTGTATTAGTATTGGTAGTTGTAGTACTAGTAGTAGTTGTAGTTGTAGTAGTAGCATTAGTGTTAGTAGTAGTCAGTGGTAGTGATAGTAGTAGTTGTGGTAGAAGCATTAGAGTAATGTGTGTTACTAGTAGAAATAGTAGCACCAGTAGTAGTAATAGTAGTGGCAGTGGCATTAGTAATAGCAGTAGTAACAGCAGTAATAGAAGCAATAGTAGTAGCACCAGTAGTCATTGTATTAGTATTGGTAGTTGTGGCAGTTGTAGTAGTAGCATTAGTGATAGTAGTAGTTAGTGGTAGTGGTAGTAGTAGTTGTGGTAGAAGCATTAGAATAACGTGTGGTACTAGTAGTAATAGTAGCACCAGTAGTAGTAGTAGTAGTGGCAGTGGCATTAGTAATAGCAGTAGTTACTACAGTAATAGAAGCAATAGTAGTAGCACCAGTAGTAATTGTATTAGTATTGGTAGTTGTAGTACTAGTAGTAGTTGTAGTTGTAGTAGTAGCATTAGTGTTAGTAGTAGTTAGTGGTAGTGGTGGTAGTAGTTGTGGTAGAAACATTAGAGTAACGTGTGTTACTAATAGTAATAGTAGCACCAGTAGTAGTAGTAGTGGCAGTGGCATTAGTAATAGCAGTAGTAACAGCAGTAATAGAAGCAATAGTAGTAGCACCAGTAGTAATTCTATTAGTATTGGTAGTTGTAGTACTAGTAGTAGTTGTAGTTGTAGTAGTAGCATTAGTGTTAGTAGTAGTTAGTGGTAGTGGTGGTAGTAGTTGTGGTAGAAACATTAGAGTAACGTGTGTTACTAATAGTAATAGTAGCACCAGTAGTAGTAGTAGTGGCAGTGGCATTAGTAATAGCAGTAGTAACAGCAGTGATAGAAGCAATAGTAGTAGCACCAGTAGTAATTCTATTAGTATTGGTAGTTGTAGTACTAGTAGTAGTGGGAGTTGTAGTAGTAGCATTAGTGTAAGTAGTAGTTAGTGATAGTAGTAGTAATAGTTGTGGTTGAAGCATTAGAGTGATGTGTGTTTCTAGTAGTAATAGTAGCACCAGTAGTAGTGATAGTAGTAGCAGTGGCATTAGTAATAGCAGTAGTAACAGCAGTAATAGAAGCAATAGTAGTAGCACCAGTAGTAATTCTATTAGTATTGGTAGTTGTAGTACTAGTAGTAGTGGGAGTTGTAGTAGTAGCATTAGTGTAAGTAGTAGTTAGTGATAGTAGTAGTAATAGTTGTGGTTGAAGCATTAGAGTGACGTGTGTTTCTAGTAGTAATAGTAGCACCAGTAGTAGTGATAGTAGTAGCAGTGGCATTAGTAATAACAGTAGTGACAGCAGTAATAGAAGCAGTAGTAATAGTAATATTCCTTTTATTATTACATATTGAGCAATGTTGCAAGTCATTTTTTGAGTAGCCGATAGTGTCAACTGAATCACTTCTAAAAAGTATAATTTTGGCAGATAGGATAACATGTTTTGCCCAGGATCACACACTTGAGCTAAGTGGTGAAGCCAGGGTACTCGTCCCGTCTTCAATGTAACGTCTTGTCAACATATCTTCCCAGTTCTAGTTGCTGGAAATGTGGGTTTGGCTTTCAACAATACTATAAGTTACAGAGGTAACTTGAAAAGTACAGAAACCATAATACAGCACGCTGACAAATATATACATGTGCATAGAAATAAGACACGCAGAAAGAGTGTGATTAGATGGGAAGGAAAGGCTAAAAATACCAGAATACAATTCCATCTGATGCTAAAGAAAATGGCCTCTGGCAAAGATTCTTTCAAAAATATAAAAGTAAGGGAGAAAATTGAAAGCATGTTTTTTGCGACGCAATTTTAATTGTCGTGAAAGAAGACACACATTTGGCTTGCAGCTGGTGCTTTGTGTGAGCTTTCAGAATGGAAATGCCCCTATTTACAGGTCTTACCCCCGAACTATTAAAACTTAAGTTCGTGTGCAAAACAATTTTTACTCAAATGAAACATCACTTGTAAATGGCTTCCCATTGAATACTCTGGCATAGCAAAGAGAGCGTTAAGCAGTAAAGTATTTGCAGGGCCCCAGTGGGGCCCCTAGCGCAGTCTCTGCTGGGCCACTGGGCCCTTGTCTCTAGGGCCTCACAGTGGCAGCCCGGCCTCGCTAGGCAGAAGAAGAATGTTTTCATCCCTGGCAGCAGAAAAGGCCCACCTACTCGGCCCCCAAAGTACACCTTGCAATAGTCTGTATACAATTGACAGCTTGTGTTTGCGGGCCCCCAAGATCGTGGGTGCGTGGGCGACGCTAAAGACCACCTACGGTCGTGTCTGAAAGCGAGGACAGGCTTGGGTACCACTTCAAACAGAGCGCCACTGCAGGTACACCCACACAAACACTGGCACGCTGGTGCGCTCACATGCTGGTTTATACACATTAGCGCACACACACACCGCACGACACATGAATTAAACATCAGCCACATGCCGCTTAGACTGAAGCTAAGAGCGCAGGGGAAGCTGGCAGGGGGACTCATGAATATCTCATGGCCGCCATGCTGCGAAAGGTAAAGACGCGCAGTGCATTGTGGGAGGTTGAATGGAGGTGACCGCAGCAGTCCTCATATTAGAAATAGAATTTGTCAGCGAGAATTAACCAGACGCCAGAGCATGAGAACCACGCTTTGCTTTGGCCGCGGGAGGCCCGAGAACCAGTAAAGATATTGCGCATGCGCTTTGTAGACCCAACATGGCTGGCATCTTTACAGTGACACAGTACTGCCATTTTAAGATGCTGCTATGTCCAGGCAGCAGGCAGCAGGCAGCAGGTTTTGTTGAAGGCGAGGGACAGCGCTGGTTCAAGACCAACCGGCTACCAGGCACTAAAAGCTCACCTCCACGCACACACTTCTTATTTTTCAACAAGTAAGTTTATCTTACTCTTTGTGTGAGACTACACTAAACACGCCAAACACTTTTTAAGTGGAAAATACCTGCTCATTGATGTGACAGGTACAAGCTTCCAATGAACTGGTAATCTCGCTCAGATTGGCTTATTCACTAAAGCTACTCAGTGACCCTGATTGATAGCGGTCCGCGGTATAAACAGCATGGCATGACTTAACGTTAACACCTGTCCCTCCTCTGCCACCACACTCTGGCATCCCTTCACCTTTCCTTGTGGCACTTTGCTAAATGCCCATTGCCAAGCATGAGCCCTTCCATGTTCTCTCACTGGCACCCGCCACACCATGAAGATTTATCATGGATCCTGCTCACCTCATCTACTCCTACTTCACCACCAACTTTCCACTCATGTAGTCTTCCTGGCCAAATAGAACTAACCAAGCCTATCTATCTATCTATCTATCTATCTATCTATCTATCTATCTATCTATCTATCTATCTATCTATCTATCTATCTATCTATCTATCTATCTATCTATCTATCTATCTATCTAATCAATCTATCTGTCTGTCTGTCTGTCTGTCTGTCTGTCTATCTATCTATCTATCTATCTATCTATCTATCTATCTATCTATCTATCTATCTATCTATCTATCTATCTATCTATTTTATCTATCTATCTATCTATCTATCTATCTATCTATCTATCTATCTATCTATCTATCTATCTATCTATCTGTCTGTCTGTCTGTCTGTCTGTCTGTCTGTCTGTCTGTCTATCTATCTATCTATCTATCTATCTATCTATCTATCTATCTATCTATTTTATCTGTCTGTCTATCTATCTATCTATCTATCTATCTATCTGTCTATCTTATTTATCTATCTAATGTGTATGTAGCGCACACTCGCTCAAAGGCCTCAGGGCGATCACAAGACAAACCAAAAATAAAAACAAAGAAAGTCTCCCCTGAGTCATGTTGTCGAGTGGTACAGCCCGTCTAGTGGTAGGGGATTGGCCTGTGAGGGGGTTGGGGGGATTAAGCCCACCTGTAATTCTACAACAACCAAAATCCTAGCAAACAAAGCTCTTCGCTATAGCTGCTAACTGCAATTCTTGTGTAACCAGACCCCACTTATCTGACATCTCCTAACCCTTCACTATGCAAGCTTGTCTCCCTGCAGACACTCGCCAGGCACCAGAGCAAACCGTTTACAAACCTCAAGACCCCTTAGCACCTACACCGGTCATAAATCATGGCCAGCGCCAGAAGTCCCTCTTTAATCTTTCAAAGCACTGCCCTGCTCCTGTGCGAGTGTGAAGGTGGGAGGTATGCTCTCTTTCAATGTGAAAACCTTATTAGAGTGGAGGAAAAAAGAGCAACCCTTCACTCTCTCTCACAGGCCAATCCCCTAATGCTAGACGGGCTGTACCAATCGACAACATGACTCAGGGGGAGACTCATCCTTCTCTTCCCCACCTTGCGGGCAAACATATCTTTCAGCCTTCACTTCACTCATAGCTGCCACTGCCCCCAACCAACTGAGCATGCTTAAATGTACTTGCAAACATAAGCACCAACAACAGGACTTCTGTCGCCATATCCATGCTGGTAGTCCCTTGGCCCGCGTGCAGATCCTAGCCTACGCCACATACCCCTCCCTACTGTTGTAACTGTAAGGGCCAGTGTATTCCACGCTCCTGAAATCACGCGCACACACATTATTTGGTTTGGAAATGCTCGTCCTGGAAAGATTGTGCCTTAAATTGATTCCCTCTGTCATGTCACGCCCGGGGTGCTCACGGGAAACACGCTCTACTTGGAAGCAAGACGACGTGGAGCAACACAGGTTCGATCCCAGGATATGCACTGAGAAACCTCTGGGTATTTATTAATTGCGTTATAAATAACCGTTTAAATATATTATAATGCCCACCAGCCTCCAGGACGCTTTGTGGCATGATTTTATAATAATTATGTTTGATCATATGCAAAACACTACAAACATATCTACTTACCCGGCATTAAACATAACATCAACTAGGGTAGATTTGAACCGTATGTCAGACTATCAATTCAAAGCCAATGATGCTGTGTGGCACATTTCTACATAATTTGCCAGTCTTTCCGGCACTTTCCTGTTATCCCTATGGGAATATCTTTGCAGGTGCATTTGTATCCTAGGTGAGGTTTTAACGCACTGAATGGGAGAGAGGCGTAGGCGGGCGCAGCAATATACTTTTTATCGGGCTTTATCTTCTAAATATTTACCCGGCCGCTTGCCTGTCTCCAGCAAGCCCTGCTTACCTGAACACGAGATCACCTTGTCGCATCTCTATGGCAAATTAATGTGGCATGAAAAGGCAAAGGTTAGCATTCCAGAATCCCCTAGGGAAAAACACGAGGTTATAATAACTTTAAAAAGACATACAAGGAAAGGCAGACTGAGAAATGCTTGTGCACCGTACGTTTAGATTGGGATTTAGGTATTCCCTTTCTTCCAGAGAAACAGAGGTTTTTAGACTTTTGTTATAAAAAGAGGGGAATCAAAAGACACTATATTCACTATCACTATACCTAAGCAGCAAAAAACAAGATTTCAAAACACTAAACGAGTCCTATTGAAAATATCAACAATTCTTTACAAATATATAATAGAGTCCTTAAAAATACATTTCAAGAAGAGTCATTGTACAGTGCAGTGGTGCACTAGTAACTATTTTTTTTAAAACATACTTTATCTGCAGGCCTGTAGTGTAGCAGCAGTGAGCGAGGCGTCCCACAGTCCTTGTAAGTTGGGTTGCGTATGCTAGAAGCAGTCCAGCAACCCAACAGCAGCAACAGCATAGGGGGTGGTCGCTTGAGTTCTTTATGGCCGGGCTGCGTTTGTCAGATGACGTATCGCCACCGACACCCTAGTAGCCCTTGACAACCTAATAGCCCTTGCGCTCTTCTGAGTGTACTATGTGAGATCAGCACGCAATTGTGGTATAGTCTGCTTCTTCTCTGACCTATCATCTGCATCTTGTGGAGAGCATCGATGTCAATGGAACCTGCCCTGCTGCAGCTTCTTGTAACTTCTTCTCCGTCTCTTGTCTCCATGATCATCAATCGCTTTCTCTTGGTGACTGTCCATGGTGTCCACTCTTGTGGGTGGCACAGCTTGTGTTGATGCATTTTGTTGTGCATCAATGCTTTGTATCCTACAGAAACATTATAAGGCACCCGTCGCCCGCTTGACAACTCTTTGTCATTGCCGGTGAAATCACTGTCTCAATGTAATGTTTTTACTCGATTCAATCTCAGGCATCAGGGACCTGACTTTTCTATTGTGGAATGACTCTGCCGGTGCCACGCCTGTGGCCGTATGATGCAATGTTGCGCACAGTGCGCAACATCTTTTTATGGGTCTTCATGAAGCAGTTCAAATCGCCATTTGCCCGTGGCCGCAATGGGGTGATATGATGATGACGTACCCCATAAAAGGGCTTGAATTCCAGAAAGTTTTTTCTTTGAATCTGCATTCCATTGTGCGATAATAGAGTTTGCGGGTGGCAGCAAGCCTTCAAAGATTTGTTCGTGTAACGGGAGAACCATTTCAAGGTGAGAACCTCACTTTGGGATACCTTAACATTTTTCCAATAGCACCAGAAAGAGCATGTCCTGATGTACGGTCCCTGCCCACTGCCTGCCATGAGGACATTCCTCTGATCGGGGCCTCAATTGGGGTGCTCAAAGTGATTCACAGGTTGCTTGACACCACTTGCAGCTGCCCAACCGTAACTCAACAAACTTTCTAATCCCAAGAACCATACCTTCTCCTGCAATCCCTTGATTCCCTCTATGAGCAATCTGTATCACTTTTCTTTAGTACTGTAGGAATGACATTACCCGCCAGAGACCTTGCAGGTATGTGTGCGTGTCTGGCATGTAGTGAACTTGGTCAGATAAAAATGAACGCCACAATCCACCCTTCGTTGGTCCATCACACGCTGCATGCTCACTGGGATGTGCAACGTTGTCAAGGGTTTTGACCCATGTTGAATCCTTAGACTGGGTAGATGTGGGGATGAGCTGTCGCCGCCCATTATTATATCCCAGAACAAACTAAATCAATAGACTGGGTGGATGTGGGGATGAGCTGTCACCGCCCACATTCACGCCAGAATCCAGGAGAACTGCGCAGTTGGCACAAGACCACTCCAAAGATACAACCTTCTTGTGGGGGGTTCCACATCACCACTCTACTGTAAGGATGCCATCAAAACAATGTTAAGCAAGGGTCCTATACTATCAAGCAAAAGACCACTCTATTGAAATGCAGTAATTCAAGACAGATCCCAAAGATGGATGCAATACCGGTACTCACCACTATCAGAAAGCCTGCGTTTTAAAACCACCAGACTTTTGTGTAAAACTGAACAGAGGAACCCAAACCAGGCCAAGGAAAGACTTGCTAAGAGGTGGATACAATGTAAAACTATATTCTGAAATGACTTGAAGGAAGTAATTATTTAATGTATCTGTAAAAAGTGTAAGTTTGATTTAAACTGGGAACTAAAGTGACATTTAGCTGAATTCTGCCTGACAACTACCCCCAACAGGAGAAACCTGCTCAGCCACTCTTCCCAGGCCTAGCTGCATCCTGCTTCCCCACCAAAAGGAGTTGACACCTCTCTGATTAGATTAGGGGAGGGGCACCGCAGGAGGTTGAACAAAGCCTTGTCCTGGACTCAGGCAAACGTTATATTGGGGGAGCCGTAAAGTGGCTTCCTCTTGGGAGAAGTGGGACGAGAAGTGCTTCTGGGAGCCACCCGAGCTGGAGGCGGGGGCAGACAGAAGCTTCCCCCATGTGCTTTGAAACCTAAACCACACCCATCTGGGTCAGAGCATAATTTTAAAAAAGATGGATAATTCATAGTACGGACTTGTCAGAATTATATAAGTAATATCATTATTCTTGTGATTTTTCTGTGCACGTTTTATGAGGTGTTAGGACCCTGTGGCGTATGCTGGGGGGTTGCTAGCAGAAAATAGGGTCTTACTCCAAATGTCTGCATGTTAAAAATCTGACACTTCATCAATTAATGTCCATACTCCTTGCTCACATGTGTGTAATTTTTGGTAAATGTCCGATATTGGTAAACCAGTCAAAAAGCGCAAAATGTTGTCATTTTTGAATGCAAGCCCCCAGGAAAGATCAGAGGCGGACAAGCATGGACCATAAGGAATATATAATGTGTACATTTAATTTCAACAAATTGTGTATTTGGGAAATATGTATTTGAATCAAATATACATTTGTGGGCAAATTGACCAGGGGAGGATCCTCTTACCCATAAACAGACCTCATCATGATGACAATCCATTTCCTTCCCCCAATCATGGGAGAGGGGAGAATTGAGCCAATGACAAGTAGAGAGGGGCAGTCTCAGTTATGCCACGCACACACCCACTTCCAAAACACATAAAAAGAGACTGCTGGGACAGGTAGAGACATTCAATTCCATTTGCTGTGGAGCGTGCTGACCGACGACTTCACATCCAGAGATCCAACACTTAGACTTCCAAGCTAAACAGAGACTACAGAACTTTGAACCTAGAAGGCCCACTGCAAGCAAAAGTATTCTCAGCAGGCCTTCACAATCCAGCAAACCTAACCAAACTATTCAACAGCCAGGCGAGCTGTTTGAATTCTCTGCCAAGAACTTTTGCCGGAACCGCAGACCAGACCCAGACTGCTGTGAGCAGAACCAGAGATCTGGATCGCGGTGAGCAGAACCGGTGCCTGATTGACCCGCCGAGCAGAGAGAACCGCCGCTGGACGTGTTGACCAGATCCGTGATGAGGCCCATTCATTTCAAAATTAGGAGTGAGTATCCGCCAGAACTGTGTAGAACCCAATCTCTTAGTTAAAATAATCTAATCCAAACTATGTTAACGTAATTAGAACAGCCTCCTAGAAATTGTGTCATCTGTCATTTGTAAAGCTGCACAACTGTCACCTGTCAATTCTGCAGCTGCAAGCTGTCACCTGTCATTTTGAGTTTTACTTTAAATCCGAAAATCTACCTTTATTAAATCGTCTGTATCTTCGGAACCGTTTGTCCTAGGAATTTGGTTTAACTTTCATTTTAAAGCTGTGATTCTAGGCTTTCCAACAAACCTACTTCCTACTCCCTATACTTTTTCCACAATCGCGATTTACGCACTTGCGAAATTTACCGCGATTTGCGATTTTGGCTCAATTTCTCCACTTGTCAAAATAGCAGCTCCATTCCTTCCTTTGTTAAAATCCGTTTGCAACCTGGTAATAACTCATAGAGCATTGCTAAAGTGAGCCTGAACTAATACCAACAAGCATCTCTCACTCACCCTGAATCTCTAGAGGGAATTAAAATCAGTTAGCACATTTTCCTATCCATTGCCATCACATTTAAAAGCATTTTGGGCCTGTGTTTCAAACTTCTACCTGTTTCCTCTAAGCTTGCTGGGGGGGAACTGAATTTCGTATTTGATTGCATTCCTGAGAACTGTGTGCTCCTCTTTCCATCTCCTTCCATTTCTTACATTGCATGGGGGGGGGGAGGGGTGAATTACCAGAGAAAAAGTGATTACATTGTTGTTGGTTGAAATCATATCAAGTTTATTTGCTGTACTGCATTTTATTCCACCTTGCATTTCCTTGAAACCATAAAGCATTTTCAGCTACCTCATCCTTACCCATTGTGGATCCACATCATATGTCTCAGTGTACTATCAGATATTAATTTATTATAAAAGTGTGATATATATATATTGTTTAATTTTTCAAATAAACCTTTTAATTTGCAAAACAAACCTACTTCTTGGCTCAGTGGGGTCAGGGGTATTCTAAGAGAGGGGTGTTATATAAGGGTTGTCATCCAGAGTACATGAACTGGACCTAACAATATATCAATAAGGGTTTCCCTCAGCATCCCAGACTAGGCATTGACTTAGCTGTAGTGTTGAAGTGAAGCCGCTTAACAACGTCCTACAATGAGATTGACCTGGGGATGGCCATCCTTCTGATCATGTTCACAAGCACTTCAGCTTCAATATCGGCATCTTCAGGGTTGCCTGCTCTGCCATTGAGATGCAGGGTAACTACGTAGTCCTGCAGTTGTAGCATCCAACACCCCAGTGAGAGTGTGGTTCACAGCAATGATCCTTGTAAAATTGATAGCAGCGGCTTATGGTCGGTTACAACCATGATCTGGTGTCTAAAGACATACAGGTGAAAGTGGTGACACCCTCATAGTACTGCTAGAGCATCTCTTTCAATTTGGGCGTACCTCCTTTCCATTGGTGTTAATGCTTTGGGTTGCTGTATGCCTTCCACATCGATTTGACCAAAAAACCACCCCGGGACCAACTGACACAGCATTGACCAGTATATCAAACTACCAATTGCAGTCAAAGAAAGCCATTGTTTCTGCTTCCCGTGCCGCTTTCGCTTCCTCAAATGCTATTTGAGCCTTTCGGCTCCACTCCCATTCTTGATCGTTGTAAATTAGGTTATGGGCATCAAATTGAGGATAATCCTTCAGCAAAAATGTATTATCCGCAAGAAGCTCTGTACTTTCAAAGGGCTAGTAAGAAGTACAAAGTCTTTGATGGCTGTGATTTTCTTAGGGTCAGTGGCACACCTTTATCTTAAAAAAGAAAATTCAGAGAACCATTGTTTCCGCTGTGGAAAAGGAAATTCTCCTTCATGTATGGCGAGCCCCTTCTTGGAATTTATTAGAATATTGTCACTGACATTAATGGCTCCTTCAAGGTCTGCTAATAATCCTCTCACAGTATGTTGTAAGAACGTCTGCCACTGAGGACACCCCAAAGCTAAGCCTCTTGTAGTGAAATTGACCTGCAAGAGATGAAAATATCTTGATGGAGCGAGAGTCAGGATGCAGAGGTACTTGGTGGTAGCCAGCGCAGCGATCAATGATGGGGCGAGAGTCAGGATGCAGAGGTACTTGGTGGTAGCCAGAGCAACCATCAATGGTGGAGACTATGGATGCAGAGGCCCTTGTGGTAGCCAGAGCAATGATCAATGGTGGAGAGTCAGGATGTAGAGGTACTTGGTGGTAGCCAGAGCAGCGATCAATGATGGAGCGAGAGTCTGGATGCAGAGGTACGTGGTGGTAGCCAGAGCGGTGATCAATGGTGGAGAGTCTGGATGCAGAGGTATTTGGTGGCAGCCAGAGCAACGATCAATGATGGAGAGTCAGGATGAAGAGGTACTTGGTGGTAGCCAGAGCAGCGATCAATGGAGGAGAGTCAGGATGCAGAGTGTCTTGGTCTGTAGCCAGAGCAGTGATCAATGGTGGATATTTATATTGGCCTAAACCTAGTCACGCTACACAGGAAAACCGCATTGCAAATTTCCGATTTTAAGTTGACTTCGCCGCCATTTTAAGGTTCATCCGCCATTTTGATTTCTACTCGTGTGTTCTTTGTTCTAAAATGGTGGACTATGGTTTCAACTTGCAACCAAGCCTCCCGACCTTTGAGTTCTGTTAATGTTTAGGCTGTCCGAGAGCTGACTGTTTAGACTAGGCAAAAAGACCTTGCACTGGATATGAACTGAATATGAACTGTTGTTTAAGTGTTGTCTACGCTCACAAGACTCAACCTTGTATACACATTGGGACAATGTAGAACAAACCTCGAGTGTAGACATAGGCCGAATAGAATTGTAAAGAGATGTTGTGTGAAGCTTACTGCACGATTTGAGAACATACATGACCATTGTGCCCCCATGGAAATGCAAACCTATGCAATCCTTTGCATAATATTGTATAATCTGTATGAGAACTAGGCACGAGCTCTAGACCACGAATTATTAATGTGAAGAGGGGCTGGATAACATTACCCGTAATTGTATAAAAGCATGAATGTTTAGACGTCCAGCACTCTCTCACCTCTCTCTGTTGGGCTGGTACACATTGCGGGATGTTGGGAGCCAGATAGCTATCTGTGTTGTTTTGTAAACTGTGCAGTAATAAAAGATCTGTGAATCTTTTTAGCCCGTGATTGATGTATTTCCTTTGTGGTACTCAGCCTCGATATTTCCTTGTTTTTTCACTTCCCAGAGCACCTGGCAATATTGCAGAAATAAATAATGTGTCTGTGCTGTCTTAAGGGGTGGCTTGGTTGACCACAGCCACTTAAGTTGGCCATCATTTTGTCCGAGGTCGGTTATTTTGTAATGGTCGATGCGGCCAGGCCGCCCTGATGACGTTGCAGAAATGGTTCATTCTCCCACATCGGCCACATTGCCTGCCCAATTCTAGGCAACTCTTGTGAGTGTGGTAGGGCGCCACCACAGAACTCACATGGGTTCTTCATGGGTTCCTAAGGTTGCTGTCCTGCAGTACGACCTCATGCTCTTTCTCTGTTGTGTGACCCTCTGGATTGGCCAGTTCTGACCAAATGCATTCTATCTATCTATCTATCTATCTATCTATCTATCTATCTATCTATCTATCTATCTATCTATTTATCTATTCTGATTTTTCTATAGCGCTCTATCACCTGTAGGCCTCAGAGCGCTCACACAGAAACAGAACAACATGGAACAAAAGACTGCAAGAAGACGAAATAAGAGATTCTATTAGACTTCTCCTTCATCAAACAAGTGCGTCTTAAGCAGCTGTTTTTTATGGGTGGTGGCATGGCATTCCAAGTCACCGGAGCCCAGTGAGAAAAGTTAGTACCACCTACTCTTTCCAAACTTTTACGTGGTTGTTGCAAATAATTTTTATCGTTGTATCAATTAGTTCTTTGAACCGGAGCCTTAATTAATCGCTTAGTGAGATAGTTAGGGGCGATGCCTGTCAGACATTTAAAGGTCATAACAGAACATTTAAATTGTAGTCACTGTTGAACTGGTAGCCAGTGAAGTTTTTTTCTGGCTACTGACGTTTTTTTCCCGCCGACTCAAGCCCAAGACAGCCCTGACTGCACCATTCTGTATGGTCTGCAATTTTTTGATGTTACCCTTAGAGGTACCCATCAGAAGGCTATTGCAGTAATCCAGTTTAGAGTTAATTATAGCTCCTGCAATCAGCGCTAAATTTTGCTCTGACAAGTATGTTCAGATTTGACATATATGATTAATAAAAAAAGCGCATGTAGATTTTAGATAGGAAACATATCTCTTGTATGAGAGATGTGAGTGCATAAAAATGCCCAAGATCGTAACATGCTGTGATACTTCAATGAAGCTATTATTTATCTTAATTCTTTTGCATTGTTGATTTAGTTTCCCTACTTTTTGAGGTGTGCCGAGAATTAGAAGTTCTGTTTTTGCCTCATGAAGAGCGAGAGAATTGTTTGCCATCCATTTTTTGTATAGCATTGAACACTTCAGAATTCTTTGCACATCCTTTTCATAGGAGCCTGGCAATTCAAAGAGTAGCTGAGTGTCATCAGCATAGTTTGTGAATTGGACACCCATATTTTTAAGCATCTCACATAAAAGTTTCGAAAAGATATTAAAGAGCAGAGGTGACAAGCATGAGGCCTGCGGTACACCACAGGTCAGTAGTGTTTTTAAGGAGATAAAATTACCCTTTACAACTGTGGCCATCCTTGGACCTAAGAATGATTTAAACCAATTTATTGGTAAAGGAGAACATCTGCCAGTTGATTTCAATCTCTTAGCCAGAAGATCATGATCTATAAGATCAAACGTTGAGAAAAGGTCAAGTAACATCAGCAAGGCAGTGTTTCCTTTCTCAACAATGCTAGCAATATTGGCCTGGAGATCCAAAAGAGCAGTATCTGTTCCATGTTTGGCTTTAAAGCCGGATTGCTCATTAGCCCAGAGTTTGTTGGTATCTATGAACTTCGGGTTTGTAGGTAGGCAATCCTATCGATAATCTTGAGCAAAAACGGCACGTTTTTTAGAAGCCTGAAGTTGGAGAGTTTCTTCTACTTTGAGCTCTTTCATGGCTTCTTCCATATACAGCTAACAATTAACTCTCCAGTTCATCACCCAACTCAGCACCAGTATTTTTAGCAGTGGTAGATTTAGTTCTTTCAAAATGTGTTTTCACAGTTGCGATGAAAAACAGTTTAGATGGTCTGATCACTGATTTTTCCTTGCTCGTCTGTAAGGGCACATGTAGCCTCCAGACAATGGTAGTATGCATCTATGGATTCTGTTGGGTACTGACTTGCTTTTCCAAGATGGAACCTCTCATAATCGATATTCTCCATTGGAGTGAAATAGCTTGTCTGGGTGCTTCCTGTATCAGCGTAAAAGCTATTGCCTTCAGGATGCGTTTCAAATAGCTTGTGGGAGCTTGTGTATGTCACTTCCAGAATAAAATAGAAGAAACAATTTCTTGGTGCCATCATCCTCTGCTCCTGTGACAGCAAAAAACATTTCTGGATGTTCTTGCCACAAAGCCTATCGAGGCTCAGGGCGGGTCTGGATCTAAATATGTCACACTCTGGTACATCGCAACTGCAAAATTGTTGGCTCGCACAGGTCTCCTCGTGTCTCTGGTGTCCGTCTGTCTCATCACTCTATCACATGGCCATGGAGGAGTGGACAAAGACACCACATCCTCCTGTCCTCTTCTTCATCTCTGCTCCCCCCTTAACGACTTGTCTGAACACGGGCGTGGAGTCATGTTCTAGGCTGGCGATGGGCCCTGCTGTAACATGGGTGTTAATGTGGATGGAGGAGAGGGCCGTGTTATCGCATTTTCTGGTACACAGCATGAGCACCCAGACTGAGCAGGGACGAAGAGGACCTACAAACGTTATTACTCCCTCCCAGGAGATCACTGACCTGGAGAGCCAGTGCAGGCGTATGTGGGCGAACCCCAGTGAGCTGGAAAAGGGAAGTACAGCACAAAATATGTTTTCTTCTCCTGGGACGCATGCCACCATAGAACTGCAATTGTTGTGCAATCGTGCCGGTCCATGCTGCTACAGCTGGAGTGGCAGTCTGCAGGTCAGCAGAGTGGTGTAACGCCCTGCGATTGTATCATTGACCATGCTCAGCAGGTCCAACCGTGGCTTGTCCACCACCTTTGTTTCCAAATGTTGCAACTATACACGCAAGGCCTGGAACAGCCCGCCACGTACGGGCGATCTCTTTCATTGACCCCCCCACCCGTCCATCATGTCCGCGGCCTCCGAGTCGCCATATGTCATGGCGTTATAACACCTACTGGCCACTACCTGCATGACCTGGAATGAGCTCTTGCAAAACCAATCAAGTCCCACCATGCTTCTACCCTAGAAGATCCCACCTCCTCCAGTAAGGCTCTTCCTTAAACACTGGCTTTGAATTCTCCTCAATATAGCCTTGTCTGAAATTAGTCTGTGTGTCACTTGTACTCCCTCCCTGCAGTGGTAGGAGATACCAGGGAGATGGGAAACACTCCTACATCCTAATTAATTCCACCACAAGGGGATGACACTGCTGAGGTTGGTAAAGATGCATGATTCCAAGTGACTAAACCAGTGCTCAGTGATAAAACCCTGACTCCTCCGCTTCCCGGCACTCATCTGCAGCATGTTGAGAGGTCTGCACTAACTGCAGGGGGAGGAGATATAGCTACTAGTTGCCTGGGAGATGGCCAATGCTATACCAAGTGCTGGGTGATCAGCCTGTGCCCCTCCCCATTCTCCACACTCCAGCACTCACCTGCGACATGAATGGGAACCCACACTGAAACAGGCTGGGAACATCCAACTGCTGGCAACCAGTTACCCATTGAAGTTGCTCTTTCTCCTCCCCAGATGGTACGCTCTCTGATACCGGCACACAAGCATCTCTTTTGTAACTCCCCAAACATCGTGGACAAAGCCTGTAATCCAACAAGTTGGTGAAACTATGGTTAGAACTCTAGAATCCGTAGGCCAATGCCTTTAGTCCGACCCATGAGCCAGTCCCCTATTCTCAAGTGGGCTGTACCAATCACCCAAATGACCATGGGCATAATTTTAGGGGGGGACAGGCGTGTTTGTACCCCCCCAACTTTCATGGCACACAATTTTTCCCCATTCATTTGGCTGGGGCACCTTTTCTTCGGATGTCATGCCCCCACCAACATTTTCAGCAAAGTTACTCCACTGCAAATGACCATGGTGGGAAGGCTCATTCTTTGTCCCCTCCTCCCTGCGGAAACCCCATTTCCTCACCCGTTCTCCCACCTTTTCCTTCTGGTGGTTTACTCCATTCCTCCATTTCTATCCCACCATCCTTTTCCCTCCTATTCCAACGTACACAGCAATTCCACCTATAAAATAGTACAGTTCCCAGTGACCTGTCCTGGGTGGGAACTGAACGTGACTAATGTGGCACACAGATGGGAAAGTGGGCAATCAGGTTCACAGTCTCCAGGAATTTTGTTGACACAGTCGCTTAAGCAGAATACAGATCCACTAATTCCTACGGAGAATCAGGGGAGTCTATGGTGCACAAAGGCCCAATGTGGAGAAGAAGAAACGTTGCCAGCGGAAGGGAGGGTCTAATTCATTCTCCACCCAGGAAGTCCTAGCGTGCAGAAAACAAGGTCAAAACAAGGAATCCTCTAAACAAATTCCCCAAAGCAAGCAGGTTCAAGCTGGGGTCAAGATGAGGGATCCTCCAAAGAACCTCCTCAATGACAGCAGAGTAACCCAATTACATATCAGGGACAGGCTGGAGTCAAGACAAGGGAACCTGAAGCAAATTCACCAAAGCCAGCACGGTAATCCCAGCACAAGTCAGGTTCAAGCTGGGGTCAAGACGAGGAATCCTCCAAACAAGTTCACCAATGCCAGCATGGCAATCCAAACACAGATCAGGGACAGGCCGGGGTCAAGACAAGTAATCCTCTGAACAAGTTCACCAATGCCAGCATGGCAACCCAAACACAGATCAGGGACAGGCCGGGGTCAAGACAAGTAATCCTCCAAACAAGTTCGCCAATGCCAGCATGGCAATCCAAACACAGATCAGGGACAGGCCGGGGTCAAGACAAGTAATCCTCTGAACAAGTTCACCAATGCCAGCATGGCAACCCAAACACAGATCAGGGACAGGCCGGGGTCAAGACAAGTAATCCTCTGAACAAGTTCACCAATGCCAGCATGGCAACCCAAACACAGATCAGGGACAGGCCGGGGTCAAGACAAGTAACCCTCTGAACAAGTTCACCAGTGCCAGCATGGCAATCCAAACACAGATCAGGGACAGGCCGGGGTTAAGATAATGCCCCAAACAAGTTCCTCAATTCCAGCATGGCAATCCAACACAAATCAGGGACAGGCTGGGATCAAGACAAGGGCATGTCAAGCAAGTTCACCAATGGCAGTAGGGTAATCCAGAAAGCTGGTCAGGGACAAAGTTAGTTAGAAATCCACAAAATGATATTCTCCATGTACCTCAGCAACGCAAAGATATGGGCCACAGCAGCTGAGAAGCACAGCATATCCTACATCTGTGTTCTTTATCGTCGGCCACTTGCTGGTTGCAGCCAGTCCAATTGGCCCAATGCACACGAATGGGGTGATGCCACTAATCCAGCATACGGATAAGTCCTTTCCGCATAGACCTCTGGGAACCGTTGGCCCCTCGCATACCATGGAAGTCTCCTAAACTTAATGGTAGACACCAGTCAACAAATAATTGGTGGCTACTGTGTCCCGCAAGCTTGCAATTCGGGACAATAGTGCTAATATACCGAGAATATGTACTCTAGTCACAGATACTGCTTCATGCACTTTCAACTACGCTGTAATATGTATTCTCGAGAGTCCATACAACTATCATCTCTATATAAGTACTATACTGTTGTCTAATGCAGTAACTGTTCTATGCAGTGCACACAGGAATACTTATGCAGTAACTCACATACCTTACTGTGGTGAATCCTTAGCAAAGCTTTGAGTACCGCTAGCTCCCATACTATTGTCATATCAAACATGAGTTTACATAACAAAACCAAGTGGTTTTGTGTCCTGATTGAGCTTTGTCTTACCCTGTAAATCACACCTCTTCATGTGGGTGCACAGACATTCCATTTATTGTTGGCTGTCTTTCTTCTCTTTCCAATGGGAAAATTGTTTTTATGACAATGGGCCACATTACAAGCTTGGCAGTAGTTTTGGTGGTAATTCTGTCAGATGGAATGACTTCCATAGTATCCAGCAGAAATACTGCCACCTTACAAGTGGACAGGTGCGTGCTCCAACCATCGGCAGTAACAGCAGTTTCAGTAAACGGAATGACTGCTGAAAACCATCATAGCTATTATTGTAGATGCTAGAAAATGTGAGGAAGTACCGAATGGTAATTCTGACAGAGAAATTAGCCCTGAGCAGAAAAGTGTCAGGCCTTAAGTGGGAAGTTCAGAGACGGCCATCTTTAAAAACACAATCTATCCTGAATCACCCCTTTTCTGTTGCCATCTGAGCCCAGACGTAGTGACAAACATGCAGATAAAGGCAAGGGAAGGGGCCTGAAATGTAGCTACTATAGCTCCCATTTATTGAAGCAGAGTTGCAGGTCCTTGCGGATGAAGTCGTCAGCTATCCAGATGAGTTGTTTGAGGAACTCCAGCAAAACACCTCTTACCAGAGGAAAAATGTAATCTGGACTGAAATTAGGGAGAGGGTTGTGGTGGTTGGCACGTACCCCATGACAATGTCACCTGCAGGAAAGACCTTGGTGCCAGGGTCTGCAGCCTACTGTCCATTCACCAAGGCGATACAGATGTCAAGGAGAGGTGGCACAATAGAGTCACTCAACTTCACACTCTTGGAGGAAAAGGCTAGGAGGATAGTCTTGGAAGGATAGCTCAGGGGCAATTTGCTTGCCTTGGAAGCAAGACGACACGGAGCAACACAGGTTCGATTCCCGGGTCGGCGCTTAGAAACTTCTGGGTATTAAGCACGTTATAAATAACCTATCATGTCATATATCATATCGCTGTCAAACACATGAAAGTCATTGAAGGCATTGGAGGAGCTGAGGTTGAAGCACCCAGCCAACTTCAGGCTGTTCAGTATGACTGTCACCTCTTTAATGAGAATGTATGACCTGATTCCCTAGCCCATGCATGTGGTTGCCTGCATAGTCAAATGGCCACCATGGCCAGGATAATGGCCTGCCAAACGTCAATGTGACCGATGCCAGGGCAACAACATTCCTGTGTAATACATGGTGCAACGCTGTGACTGAGAACATAGAAACATACAATACATATGAACAATCTGAAGATGCACCTATTAGGGCAGCCCTTGACAATGCCCTCAACTGAAACTCCTTCTGCCCAAATACATTCCTGAAACATCCAAATGCCAAACAATCCACATAGTAACACCAACACCAATGACTGGCCTGAGACACGTAAAAGTCATACGATCAAGCCTTCTGCCATTGAGGGCCTGCATACATGGTGGGGAAAGTCCCCATGCCTAATCACTCTAGTCCAAGCGTGCATGTGGTGTCTATGTACCTGGCAAAATACCCTGACCATGTCCCATGCTGACCACAAAGAGCAATCCACAAGATGGACCTCACACACTACACCATGTCACATCAAAGTCAGCCCTCACATCCTGCATGGTGTTTGCGTCTCAGAGGTCATATGTGGTAATTGTAGGGTAGACATTCATGTTAACACACTCTAGATGCATTAGCATTGGCCAGCCTCCTCCAAAGTGAAATGCCATGTACTAGTTCCCACATCATTCATCACCCAACAAGTACACAGTTCACCCAGGGAGAGGAAGCCGGGCCCAGTTCATCTGAGGGCACAACTATAGGCTCAAGCACCTCTGCCTCCAGCCCTGCAGTCTGCATCCATGGGACATGGAAGAAGAGCCCTGCAGAAATAATCTGCCACCAACAGCATGCCTGCTACACAAACCAGCCACATTGGCACCTTCCCCCCCAAGTGTGGCAACTGACCCCACCAACACTGATGCCGATGCCATTGATGTCCCTCCACCAGACATCTCTACAGTCACACAGCTGTCAATGCTGCAGCCACGCCCACACCTGCTGGTAAGACCACTAGTGTGTAGGCCCCTGTGGAGACCAGTGACGACTCCCATTCAACCCCGCCTATCCATACGGTTACGCAGGCAACCACACTGCTGGCCCCTGACTCCCCCTCCTCAAGTGTTCCATCGATCCAATGCCACCAGCACAGGGACAGACCATGATGGCATTTGATTGGTGGTCAGGGGGGGGCAAGTAGCATAGTGGGTGCTCCAGACCAGTATTACAGCTCAGAGTATGCCACAGCACACCCTACAAGGGTTATGGAGGGGGCTAAATGCCATCGAGCAGTGCCAGGAGAACATGGCAGAGCAGCAATTGCAATATCAGCAGGCAATCAGGGTTGCTCTGCAGGGATCATCCTGCAGAATAGCATTAGCCATGAATTGGCAATGCTGCCCCCAGTCAGTGGCAATGGCATCAAACAATGTAGTGGACCAGAAAGCCAGGAGACTCACATAGGTCATCTCTGCATGTGCTAAGGCCCTGCAGGGTAAGGGTGTCAAAGCATTCTACTTCTGTCATCCCCACAAAAGGCTCACTGCCTTACAGCCCCTATTGCCAGTCACAAAGAAATGTGCAATGCACAGAGACAGAGCAAGATGCCATGCCCAAGAGGTCACGTAAGTTACACTGGAGTACACCTGAACTCAACCAGGTACAAGTGAGGTGGGGGTGGATGGGTGTTGGGGATGAGGGAGGAGGAAGGGCCACATTTTTGGGGATGAGGAAGGGCAAGGGTTTTGGGGATGAGGTAGGAAGGAGGGCAAAGCTGTTGGGGATGAGTCAGGTGGAAGGGCACAGATGTTTATTGTAATAGAAATAAAATCACACACACACTTGAGTGTGTGACTGTAAACAATGATGTAAGGTAAGTTAAATCAAATGTCCTTTAGAGAGGATTTCAATGAATTCTTGCCTAATCAGACATTCGTCTCTTCCTTCATCATGGTTACTGAACGGCAGCAAGCACTCACCGGCATGTGAATCATCATCATCCTCAGGGGTGGGGGGCATGTGGACATCTCAGGGTAGGGAAACATTTCTCTGAATGCACATGTTGTGAAGATTTTGCCCGCCTTCTCTGGGTTGTACTTTAGTGCACCTCCTGCGTGATGGAAACACCGGCCCGGCCTTTTAGCATGCCAAAGGTATGCTCTGTGCAGAGCCTGGTTCTAATATGTGGCTCGTTGTAGGCTTCCTCCTGTGCTGTGTGTGGGTTCCGGACAGGTGTCATCAGCCACGGGAGCTGCGGACAGCCAGAGTCACCTACAAGGCAATGGGGATAGGTTCAGTTACAGGAATATGCGCTAGTGTGAGAAATGGTCATGACGCGGCGGTCAGCATATCTACGACTGGCACAGTTGCAATCTCTATTTGTTGATCCCTACACTATGTAATGCCTCATGGAATAAGGGAGGAATGGTACTGCCATTTGGGTAGTCCCACATTCCTCTCATCACTGACCCTCCTAATGTAACAGCTATACACTGTATCAGGATTAGCAATGAACATGTTGTCTGTGAATGTCGAGCACTGGGTTGGCATCCATGTGTTCTGGTAAGCATGCTGGTAATCTTGTCGACTTTGTGATGGTGTTGCTGCTCTTGGGAAAGGACAGTCATGGGTTCATACCCTCGCTGACTGTCAGTGTTGCCCTGTCATCACAAACAGGAGAACTATGCTGTGTCGTGTGTAGGTATGGTTTCCCTATGCATTGTGGTACCTGTAGTAGACTCTCAGTTCCATTTCTTAGTACGTTCTGGATCATGCATTTCTGTCAAACTCTGACGTTGTCATGCATGGCCTTGTCTGGTGGGATGTTGCTTCATATGTGTGTGTCATTGTGTCAGAGGGCAGGTCGTTCATGCACCGGCTGTGACGAGCATGCTTAATATTGACATCAAATAGGTGTTTACACCCCCTCTCAACGGTAGATGCTGGCAGTGTACTGTTTCGCAGAACCATGACATCATGGATGGAGCAGATCGCCTGTATTCTAAGGGTGTGCTGTTGTTTCCTGTTCCTGTACACCTATAGGCGGCCTGAGGGCCCACAAATATGACATGTGTACAGTCCAGGGCTGTGATCCTATTAGAGAGATGAACAGCTGGATAGACACATGCCTTTGTTGCATTTACCTGTGCAGAGGTGGTTGGTAGTTTGATGCTGCATGAGCCCCTCCAGCACCTAGCCAAGGACGATAGAAAATGCGGACTGCAAGGTGCCGCACTGACACAAGCTTCGGCAGTAGTGGTATTGCTGTTGTGATGGTTATCCATTTTTGTAGATCATCAGGGTGAGTAGCTCTGCTATGGGCTCCCTGTTAAGGCGTACCCGCTGCCATCAGTAAGTGTCCATGGTGACGCTCCCCTTGTATGGCGTCTCCTCCTTCCTTCCTTCCTTCCTTCCTGCCACTTTCTCCCTGTGGTGCTGCTCTGCATGCCTCTGAAGCTCAATGTAGATCAGGAGGTTCTGGATCTCGAGGTTTGCAGCTACTTGTGGCTGCATGGTGTTAAGAAGTGTGTTTGGGGAAGGTGTGGGCATTACATACCCTTTCAAGGTGCACCTGTGGCTTAATTTCCATCACGTGCGTGCATTGACCTCCACCTTCGGGCTGTAGTTCCACCAAAGACACACTGCAGTATATTTTTGGTGGAAAAGCACCCATTTTTGGCAGTATTTGACTGTATTTGCCCTTGTAATGCAGTGGATTTAGCATTTTTACTCATGGTGCTAATTCCACCAGTGGAATTACAGCAGGGGCTAATTCTTTCAAGATTTTCTTAATTATGTAGAATGGTAAAAGTGTCAATAATTCTGTTACCGCCACTTTTTCCACTTAGTACCCAACTGGTAATGAGACCCAATGGGCCAGATTTGCAAATTGCCGCACGAAAATAGATGTGGTAGCACATTTTCGTAATTGAGGCAAAAAAAGGCTGCCCAATTCTCAAAGGGGATCTGAATAAGAACATCGTAGATGCGTTCATGCAGACCCTTTTCCCCCCCTTCGTGCATTTGCACAGAGAAAGCTGCGTTCCTGAGTATTATAAAGCACATCCCGAATTCCTTAACGAGATACACTATAAAATGCGCAGAAATGACGGTCATCCCCCAGGGACGTCATTTAACCAAAATGCCAGTAGTAGCGGAATTGACAACACTCAACCCTTGACCTCTGATGACATTACAGGAAGTGATATCATTTGACCTGACTCCGAAGTGACATCACGGGAAGCGATGGAACACATTTTACCCCTTGACAAAACAGGAAGTGGCATCACATAGCATTGTTCCTAAGTACACTACAAAAATATGGTTACGATATCACTGTAATGTGATATACAATTCATTCAAGAATGGATCACCATATGTATCATTAATATCAGTGTGTATAGGCCCATATTACGAAATGACTGTGAATGCAATCAGACGTCCAATGCCAAACGACAATGGTGTGTTGTTATATTGCACTTACACTTAAGCGCTTTATGTAGAAGAAGTATACATACAATATCAACCAACCTGAGTTGGTACTCATTTATCAACCTCAGAAGGATGAAAGGCTGAGTTGGCCTAGCCAGGATTAAATCCAGCAACCTGCAGATCACACATCCATCGCTACAACAATCACTCAACGCACTTAGCTATCTTACCGGCTATGGGTAGAGCTACCTTACCGGCTATAGTAAAATTAGCAATTATATGTCTGAATGCCCTCACAGTCAGAAATCAAATTACACTCTGTAGTGGATACCATGAAACTGGTAACTGAGATTTAACAGCAGGCCAGTTCATCTGCAGGTCTAGTGCAAAGTTAGCCACATGTCAGGTCTGTGTGGATCTACTTTTCAGGCTTCAGTGGTTGGCAAAATACATAACATTGGGAGGGTTCATAACTGAGCATTAAAGAATTTAGAGTAGCGCACGGAAAGCAGCGCACTCACACTGCATCCCATACATGCAAACAAACATCCTGAACAGCATGCCAGGGAGATAGGAAGGATAGACACATTACAAGACAGCATTCATTGTGGCACAATGAAATCAAGGGCCACTTTATGTGCTGTGGGCAGACATTTCTACACTGTACACAAGCTTTTAAGCACAAGGATGTTGTCAAGTGACCAAGGACATTGAGATGGAATATCTTGTAAGACAACGGCAGAAAAAACCATGCTATAGCTACAACTTCCGAAAAGCAAAATATATAGGGCC
The DNA here is from genome assembly GCF_040938575.1 of Ambystoma mexicanum. Classification (NCBI taxonomy): domain Eukaryota; kingdom Metazoa; phylum Chordata; class Amphibia; order Caudata; family Ambystomatidae; genus Ambystoma; species Ambystoma mexicanum. The sequence continues at coordinate 1,151,276,062 of NC_090926.1, read as the reverse complement.
TCATTATACGGAACGCAGTAAGGGTTTACCGGTACCGGTAAGGGCACCGGTACCGGTAAACCCTTACCGCCTTACTACGAGGTCCCTTTGCCGGACCCGACCTCAACGGCTGGTTTTAGCAGCCGTTAAGGAACGGGCCCGCAAAGGGACCTTGGTGCTAATTACGGTACCGCAGTTTGCGGTACCGTAATAAGCTCCTTCGCCATTCCCATTGAGCCGTATGGGGGCAAAAATGGGAATGGGGAAGTGCCTTGGACAATGGGGAATTACCGCCCCCGCTCACCTTGGAGTAGGGCGGTAATTCCGCCATCCACCAAGGCGGACACAGTAAAATACCAGCATCAACCATGGCGCTAGTAGCGCCATGGTTACCGCATACCGTGTAATGAGGCCCATAGTCTGAAATGGATGCTTATTCTACTTTAAATGCTTTTTTGATGTTTTTGTCTGGATTGTGAATTTGAGGTGTTTAAGAACAGACTAAATCAGCGACTCACCCCTGAAGATAAACCTTTAATGAGTCTAGCAATTATTGTATAGAATTCCAGAAAGACTATTTGTTATTCCTTTTCTTTCTTATTTACGGTGACTGCTCAAAGTGTTACACTTGTGGAACAACATTTTTTTAAGATGCCTGAACAAGGAAGTCAGCCACCTCAGAAACAAAGAGCCACTTGGCGCTGGCCACAGCGCAAGAACTTACATTAGGGGCAGCAAGGGAGTCTACAGGGGTAGCAAGAGAGACCTCAGGGCGAACACCAAATGACGTCCCTGCATCCCCCTGTGCCTTTTATTGCAGGGGGTGAGGCGAAGCATGGCAGAGTCATTTCTGACACTGCCATGGTATTTTTTAAAGTGTGACAGTGGCGGGCTAAACCTCCAGCTTCTTTTCCTTTGCAGATGGGGAGCAGCTGCAAGTGGATCTAGGTCACCTGGCCTAAGCCCCGCCCACCTGGTGCCTTCCTGCCTGCCGCTCTTTTTCACCACTTAGCAAGCCCCGCCCAATTGGTGCATCCTGCTTGCTGCTCTTTTTCACCACTTAGCAAGCCCCACCCACTTGGTGCCTTCCTGCTTCCCGCTCTTTTTCACCACTTAGCAAGCCACGCCCACCTGGTGCCTTCCCACTTGCTGCTCTGTTGCCCTACTTAAGGAGCACTCCAGCTTCTTTTCCTTTGCAGATGGGGAGCAGGTGCAAGTGGATCTAGGTCACCTGGCCTAAGCCCCGCCCACCTGGTACCTTCCTGCCTGCTGCTCTTTTTCACCACTTAGCAAGCCCCGCCCAATTGGTGCCTTCCTTCACCATCACTGTCTTGTGGCCAATGCTGGATTTGACTTTTATGGACTTCATTCATTCACGTTTCGTCACTCTTTCTCAACTCTCATGCTGGACTTCCTTTGCATCTTGTACTCATGGTGGCCCTGAATCATGCTGTTCCCATCTTCATCTTGTATCCTAGCTTGCAACATTATGTGTTACTAATGACTTCTGCAATTGTATTCGCTCTCCACTCTTGCTTCTCTACTCTTTTTGACTGCTTACTCTCTTTTCTCTCCTCCTTTCCCTTCTCCCTTTTCCTATCTCCTCCCCGTACTTTCTTCTTTGCACTTACTCTATCAGAATTGCTCCTGGACATAATATGATAGCAACCTCGTCTGTTTCCTCCACCCTCCCATTACTGTTTTTTTCCTCCCCCCCACGCCTCCAGCACTATCTGAAATGTCGTCAGGCCTAGTATGATAGTCGCTTGTTTTTTTCCTCCCCTCCCTTTCTGCACCCCTCTCCCTCACCTTTTGTTTTTCTCCGGCTCTACTAGAAATGTCATCAGGCCTAGTACGGTAGTCACCTGTCTGTTTCCATTTCCTTCCCACTCTCCGCCTCCCTTCCTTATCTATGTTTTAGCCCTTGCACTATCTGAAATGTCGTCAGGCCGAGTACGATAGTTAATTTTACATCCTTACTGTTCATGGCCTGTAAGAATGTGGTTGTATTTTCCCTTGTTCCCTCCCTTACCTTGAAGCGCTTTGAAACACATTGTGTATAGGCGCTATATAAATAAACGATCATATCATAAACGATATCATATCATATCATATCATATCATGGCTGTCCCACTAGAATTCCATGTCCCAAACTGGACCCAGGCATTCTGAGTAGTTGCCAAGTTCTCCGTACCCAACGGGCCTGCATCCAGCAGTTACCAGGTGCATGCAATCTAATGGACAGTGCACTTTAGAAGGGTTGTTTCTAGGTAAAAGGCCCTTTCCCTGTCAGTCCCCTGGGACGTTGTGCTGACTTTCACCAACCCCTATGACACCCTGGAAACAACCACTGTCCCTTCACCTTCTCCCTGACTCAGCACTGCAGATCTCTGGGACATCCCAGATACTTCGCTAAGCTTTCCATGGTTAATTTCATTAACAATTGTTTTGACAGGACCTTAGGGTTCAATATTTATTTTATGGTAAATGCAGTAAAGGACCCATGTTAACTCTGCAAGCCCATACCAATTTCCAGTTAGCTACCCACACATGTGCCTTCTTTCAGGAGAATTCAAATGTCAAACAAAACAATTTTAAACTATGTCCCATCATTTCATGTGTGCTTATTTTTGTTTGTGAAATGTCACATTGTAGTCACATCATACATGAAGCATTCCTTTGTCAAACAATGACTACAACTGGATAACTTTATCACTCAGTGGGCCTCATTACAAGTCCGGAGGCCGGGGAAGTCAGGAGCCAGTAAAATGTAAGTCCCCATTCCCATAGAGTCCCAGAGGACTCTATGGGAGTGGGGACTCAGAAGCGCTATCACTGTTAACGGTGCCAGCGTTTCCGTGAACGGCCCGCCTACCGTGGCCGCTGCGCCTGTCAGGGTCATATCTGTCGGCCGCATTGGCCACGGCAGACAGACGCGTAGTTTTCCGGTCCTGAAACACGGGTGCCAGTGAGTTTACCGGCACCCTTGTTTCCGCCCGGCAAACTTATAATGAGGCCCAGTGTCTTTTGTTGTGAGCTGTTAAGACTTGAAGTACACTCACACAACCCAGAGGACATTGGTTTGTCCCACATGGAATTCCATTCTTTTATTTGTAGTCTTGCATTCACTATGGGGAAAAATACACTCTCAAGTGTTTGAGTTGAAAACTGGTCTCCAAACCTGGCTCCGCAACTTCAATAAATTGTGTGATCACAGACAAATCAATTGTTCTCACTGTGTCTTACCTGCCAAATTTAGTGCCTAGGTGTTATTAAGTTCACTATCCGCTACTCAAAACAATCCTCACTTGTGGAATTGCTCCATTAATAATAACAGTGGACATTGCATGGATTATGTTGTACGTTTATTTGTCTCTTGACAGTTGCGTGTATTCTAATTCCCAGGATCCACTCGAAAGCCACTCTCTGCGTGACATCATGTACAGAGATGTTTCAGTGACAATACTAACTTTATGACGAATTGGTCATTTTAAAGCACTTTGGACCAGTAACACTAAGCATAAGATTGAATTGAATTTGACAAGTGGTTTTAGTTCCCTACTCACAGGAAGAAGCTCAGTGTTTCATGGCTATGGGAGTCATTACACTGTGCTGGTAAACGGTGGAAGTGCCAGTAATACCGTTTACCAAAACATGTTTACCTGTATGGCAATGCAGGAGTCCTCCGAAACACAGTTGCCAGAATTACCGGCACCCAGACCACCTCACACAGAATTACAGGTGCCAGTGATTCTGGCAAACGAAAAACCGGCAATGTGGGAAACCTACACCGGAAATACCGGCACAATGGTATTGCTGGCATTAGAATCATGAGAATGGTTTTGGCGGTAACACTGGCAGATTTTTGTCGGTATTTCTGGCAAAACCAAGGCGAACATAACATCACCTCAGAGCAGCCGGGAAATGGATACACATGAGGGAAACAAGGCCACAGGTGCACCCAGTCCACCCAGGTGCATCCAATGCACACAGGAAAAGTACTTAAGGGCCACACCTTCCCCAATAACGCTTTCCAACACAATCACTGCCACTCATTGCCGCCACCATAGACTTGGAGGTGCTCTGTGTCCAGCTGCTGGTGCTGCAGCAGCAGCAGTGGTAACAGGAAGCCAGGTATAGAAAGAGGATAAGGGGAGAAGGAGGAGGATGGGGATACAGGTGATGCAGGTGGTGAGGCCGAGGTATGCTGTCACCCCTCGTACTAGGGCCACACCCTGTGCCCTCACAGACAGCCAGATATTTACCCTGTACCGCCTTAACAGGGAGACCATTCACGACCTCATGACTCTCATCCAGGAGGACATTGGGAGCAGGATTGGCATCAGGACAGCCAGACCACCGCTGCTGAAGCTAGTGGCGGTCCTGCACTTCCTGGCCAGTGGCCCGTTCCAGCACTCAGTGGCTCTGTGATTAGGCATTTCACAGCCTGCCTTCTCCAGAGTTCTGGTACACGTACTGAGGACCTCATGTGCCATGTGGGCCAGCACATCGCCCTCCCCACCACCCAGGCACCGTTAAATGCCACCAAGGTGCACTTCTATGTGATTGCCGGCTTACCCAATGTGTTGGCAGCACTGGACTGCACACACATAGAGCAGGTGTCCGTCCCCACACCTCAGAGGAGGTCCACGGAACTGGAAGCAGTTCCATTCTCTCAATATCCAGGTGCCCTGTGTGTCAACCTGACCATCACACACTGCTGTGCCCAGTTTCCAGGCTCCACACACGACTCCATGGTCCTATGGAGCAGCACCCTGCTGGCTTACATGGTGCATCACATAAGACAAAGGACCTGGATGTTGGGTGAGCACATGAACATTTACACCTACATTGCAAGGGGGGACTATGTCAGAGGTCTGTTAGGAGAGCACCCTGGGTCCAACCAGTGCACACCTCAATTGACAGGCCACAACACTAAGAAGTAGCGCATGACTGGAGATGTAGCAGTCACTGAACAGGCCATTTCAAACCCACAAGGACATCCAAATGTAATGCACTACAGGTACCAGAATGCAACTCCCCCCCCGTTCATTGAAATGCCAGGGAATCTGTAGACTAGGACCCTTAGGGTCATGAGATGTATGACCTGGTGAGACATGGGACATGCATGCACCGACTGACTGTTGGGATACAGCCCCTCACCCTCCCCACATACCCCTGCCCACACATCCCATCTCCCTCTACCCACACACAGCCTGTCCCCACACACCCACCTCCACCTCCCATCCCAACACACCCCTGTCCCAACATACCCACATTCCCCTCCCACAAACCCATCCCCACTCCTGCCCTCACACCCCGACCCTGACACCTTTCCCCCTGCCTACACACCCCTGTCCCAACACATACACCCTCCACAGCCCCCAATCCCCACACCCCCCCTCCAAAATCCACATTGTCACTAAGTTAACCAAAGTGTCCCGCCAAGGGCCATTTTCGCTGCCTCTTTGTCATGGAGCTCTTGGCTGGCCCAGGTGTCAAGGAAATCCGCTCGGAGCAGCGCCTTGGGCTGCCCTGCTGCAAGCTCCCAGGAGTAGTGATGCTGGATGACGGGTCAGACCAATCGTCCTGCAAGTGCTCTAGGGTGACATGCAGGGTGTGCGAGAGGGACTCAGCAATGGCAGAGAGCCCACCATTCCCCTGGCAGACCATTTGTGCCTGTAACGCTCACCTGATTCCCGTAGAGGCGCCGGTCTTGACTGGGCGTATACCGTATCTTCAAAGGTGATGTGTAACACACGGCTGGCTCTTTGGGCTGGACCTCTGTGCACTGTATGTCTGACTCGAAGGGTAAGATGTCTGCAGATAGAAAATATGGGGTTAATGAACTGGGTTATTGAATGTCTCTCTCTTCTTCCCTTTCTCTTCTCCGTAGAACCCCAAAGGTCAACGCTCTCACCTTAGGTAAGTGAACGCCGTGCTCTCCATCTGCCTCGGGGCAGGGTGCTGTAACCAGTTTCTTCACTGGATAAGGGGAGCAGGCCTCTTGACTTCAGAGGACTGCTGTCCGTCGTTTACTGCACGAACGGTAAGTTTCGAGTAATTCTAATGTCTTTAAAAGTCTTTAGTAATGATGTCTCTTGTTTTTCAGGGTTCCGGCGATGGCGGATGACGGGCTGAAGTGAGTTGAAGATGGAGCCCGTGTGATGAATTGAAGCGCCTGGAAGCACGTAAGTAAGCGCTTGTTGCCTGCTTCACGATGCGCTCTAACTGTCTTTTTATTTTGCAGGTACAAGTTCGGAGCGGCTGCAGGGTGCCGGAATACCCACTGGGTTAGATGTGGAAAGGAGTAATGGCACGTGAGTATTAAAGTTCCCCAATGTCTTTAAACGCACCTTGTTTTGTCTTTCAGATGCGGGATGCAGCGCCGAAGGCCTCCGGAGCGTGCGAAGAGTTGGTAAGCTTTTGTCTTTCAGATGCCGGTATGCAGTGCGAAAACGTCCGGAGCGCACGAAGAGTAGGTAAGCCTTTGTCTTTCAGATGCCGGAATGCAGCGCGAGGCATTGATGACAGCCGATGGATCTGGTAAGTGAAGCGCTGTCACTGAAGACCGTAATGCTAACCTGTTCTTTCTTGTCTTTATAGGTGTTGCTGAAGACTGGATTCAGGATGGTAAGCCTTTTTCCTTAGGCCCAGGATCAGATGCAGAAGACACGATGAGCGTTCTGCTGCAGAGGATGCAGAATAATGCAAAGCAAGATTCATCCATCGGGTGTGGTTTAAATAGCCTCCTGTAGTGCTTAGGTGTCTCCTTCCACAGCCACGCCTAGGTAAGAAAAGAGTTCCTGCTTTCCAGAAGAGTTCCAGTGTTCTGAACCTAGGGAGTGGCTCCTGCCCCACCCAACAGGAAAAGTAGTTCCAAACAGAAGAGGATCAGAGGCTCAACTGGCAGGCAAGTAAGCAGCATGGTCTGCTGCAGGTAAGTCCACCCAAGCATTATGAGCCCGGCGCTTCCAGCGCTGGGACTGGGCATATTTATGAGCCTGGTGCCACTGGCGCCAGGACTGGGTCCAAAAGGTCCCAATTGGGACTTGTTGGCCCTCGGAACCTGGGTTATGGATCTGCTTCCAAGGGAGTTGGGAAAACCCTGACCTTTTGGAAGCAGAGATCATGACAGTGCCAGCATGAGTGGGGCAGTAGTCCGAACTTGTGCTGGTGCGCTCTTGCAGCCGCTGGCCTGGAAGCGCTCCCGTAGCAGTTGCAGCACATTGAGCTGTTGCTGGGCAAGTGTTGTCCTCGCCCTGTGCCGGTCCTCCATTGCAACGAGCCGCATATCCATGTCCCAGAAGCTGGGCATGGGTAGAGGAGGGCGGCTGTGTAGTGCTGCCAGGCTGAATGATGGGGTCAGGTAGGGGTTGTGGTTGTCCTCCTCCTCCGATGTGCTTTACCGGCCACAATGTCCTGGTGGCCTTTGTGCCCATGGTGGTCTGGAGGGCACAGGAGCGACAGCAGGTGTGGCTCTGGCTGCACCTGGCAGTGGTGGTGGTGGTAGTGGTGGTGGTGGCACAACTGGTGGTGGTGCTGGCACATCTGGTGTTGGTGATGGCACAGCTGGCAGTGGTGGTGGCACAGCTGGTGGTGGTCGTGGCACAGCTGGCGGTGGAGGTGGCACAGCTAATAGTGGTGGTGGCACATCTGGTGGTGTTGCTGGCACAGTTGGTGGCAGAGGTGCTGGTGCAGGAGGTGGTCAGTGGTGCAGCCTTCCCAGGTCTGCCCACAGGTGCTGGGCGTGATGACTGTCCAGATGCGACGCTATCAGACAATGGCCCTCATTAGGACCTTGGCGGAGGACCATGGTGCAATTTGCACCATGGTCCATGGCGCAAAGCTGCCAACTCCGCCAAGGTGGTTGGCGGACTTACCGCCCCATGCCGACCTTGGCGGGGCGGTAAGTCCCCAATCCCCATTTTACCCTTCCCCATTCCCATTTTTGCCCCATAGGGTATAATGGGAGTGGGGAAGGCGTTAATTACGCCACCGTAAATTACGGTGGCGTAATTAACAACAAGTCCCGTAGCGCCATGGATTTTTCCGCCTGCAAAAAGCAGGCGTAAAAATCCTTCCATGGCGCTACGGGAACTCGTAGTCTGGCGGAGAGGTACGCCATGCACTACGCCGGCGTAAAACCCTCTCCGCCAGGGTCCTAATGAGGGCCAATGTGCCTGTTGGGGTGAGATGAGCATGCTGTTAGTCTTCTGGGAGTCTCATCTGCGGGCTTGTATTGCACTCATGCTACATTGTGTGAATCCTGCTCTTGTAATTCTGTTTCTTTGGACTGTTTGCTCCGATGTGTGCTTCTTCATGTGGGTGGTGGGAGTGCACATTAACTGTGGGTCTGCCAAGGTGGCTTGTTCTTGTGTATTCGGTGGGCCTATGATTTCTGTCCTGTTCTCCCTTGGCACACGTTGGTGTTTGTTGTTTGTCCATGTGTGTGACAGTGCATTTTGGCTGTGGTGATTGTGCTTGGCTACATCTGGCATGTGTGTGTGATTGGCATATTTGATTTTGCTGACACATGTTGGACCTGTTCCCTTGCTCATTTGGTGATTCTCTGCCTGGGGATGCATTTATTTGGACTCAACATTTGAATTCACATTATGTTTGTTGCACTTACCATCATCGCCTTGAGTCTCAGCTCCGGCCTCAGTTGCCCCGACTCCTTCAATTCCCTCCATGTGCAAGATGGAGCTGCATGTCTCCCCCCAGGGCAGTAGGGTGAGGGGAGCCACCATCCCTCCTCCTTCGGCAGCAGATTCCCTCCTATGGGTGGCCAGGATTTATTTTATGGGCTTTCAGCCACAAGTTGTCCCACCGCTTGTGGCAGTCCTGGGGTGTGCATAACATAGTCCCATAGCTGTGACCTTGTCGGTCACCTTCTGCCATATGGCTCTCTTCCTCCTCTGGCTTGTCCTGCGATTTCCAGCCCCAAAGAAGGCCACTCCGTGCATTACCACATTGTCTGCAAGCAGCAGCGTTGATTGAGGGTGTCTGTTGGGGGTATAACCCAGGTCTTTTGGTTGTAGCCCCGGATAGAAGTTCAGCCGCTACAACCAAAAGGCTAGCTAGCCCCGGGTCCCGACAGTCCCTACAATTGCATAGCCCTGGATCTTTTCCAGACCTAGCAACAGCCCTGTCTGCGAGGGCAGCCAGCTCTGCCTCTGCAAACATCAGCTTGCGAAGCCAGACCACCTGGACTATTGATTTCCCACTTCCAGGCATGTCTGCACTCTCAGATGGGGTGGATAGCAGCAGGAAGTGGGAGATTCAAAATGTGTTTAGTTTTTAAAAATGCCACCAACGTGCTTCCCGCCAACGAGCTTCCCATTCCTGTGATGATGAAATACCGGCACAGGTGATTCTAGAAGTTTGGGTGCCGGTAACGGAATAACCAGCACATTTCTGCCAGAAACACCTGCTCTTTGTTGTCAACACTGGTAATTCTGGTGCAATGGTATTATCGTTTCTGGTAGGAGATGTGCACACCCCCACGGACCTATAATGTGCCAGTAATTCCGTCAGTCTGTCTGCCGGTAAGGGTAAGATGGGCTCGCCAGAATGACCATCGTTTTTTCCAGGAAACATGTAATGAGGGCCTTGGGCCACATTGCAAGTTTGATGGTGAATCAGCGATAATCTGCTGATTTACCACCAAACTCGTTTACCGTCACCGCCTCTTACGAGTGGTGGTAGGGTGGTGTAAATCCCAATTGTCTGCGTTCATGAGACCCCATGCAGATTTTTGCCAGATTTACCATACGTGATAATACTGTGAGGTACATAAACCAATTTGTGGCATTAAAGCAGAGAATTAATTACCTGCAGCATCATGCATCATGCTGGAGGTAAATTCTCAGTGTTGCATTAAAATGTGGGGATTAAACTATTTCTTCAAATAAAAGTAGTGGGAACAGAATGACACCACTTTTTACAGCACCACCAAATGCGTAATGTGGCCCATCGCTTGGATGGATAAGGATTGACTCCTCAGAAACAACAATTAAATAATTTGTGAATAGACACAGGTAAGGGCCTTCTTACCCTTTATCAATAAAAGGACTGCTCCAAAATGTACCTGTCTTAGGTCTTATGCAGAAGTGATGGGATCTAGCAGTTTGGGCCGGACTGCCCTTTTTGTGGTGGGACCCAGCCTGCTTTGCATATTATGTTTCCACTTTCTGTAATGGATTGGCAGGCGAAGAACTGTGGTCTGAAGGGTTGCCCAGAGCAATGCCAGAGGTTAAGATTAATTCTATACCCTCCAGCCATCACCTCTTTGTTTTGCTTTGTCACCCCGAGTGGGACAGCTATGCCCAGACGTGGGTCCCGTGCCTGCTGGGCCTAGAGACTCACGCTGCTCCTCACTGATGATGCCCAATGAGGCTGTAAAATGTCTGGGGCTGCTTGTGGTCTCGTGCAGAAGGGACGTGATCCAGCAGTTCAGGCTGAACTTCCCTTTCAGTGTGGGACCAAGCCTGAATTGCATATAGTCTTTCCACTTTCTGTAATGGCTTGGCAGGTGAAGAACGGTGGTCCGGAGGGTTGCCCATAGCAATGCCAGAGGTTAAGATTAATTCTAAATCTTCCAGCCAACACATCTTTCCCTTGCTTAGAAATGTCTAGACCATTTGTCACACTGTTCCCCGTACGTTCCTTTTTACTTGTCCTTTCATCTGATGCTAGTCTGCCTCCTTAAGTGGTTTATTTTTTTATTAATTTATTTTTATGTAGGAAGAACAATGCTCTTTTAATCACAAAAGAATATACAATAGATACAAAATCAGAATTGACGGGAAGCAGTGAGCTTCTTCCAATGGGGTGAGTTTGAGGGACATAAAGACCCGGTTGTCGAGGGGAGTAAATGGAACAGTCACTGGTGAGCGTACGTAAGTGGACATACATAAGTGGACATACATAGATTAATGAAAACCAACATTGGACATTTTTAAGTGCAGTAGGCGGTACAGCCAGCTGTTCTCAAGATGTGAACATGATTGGGTGAAGTGCTAGAGTGGAGGCAGAGGAAGTGAGGGAGAGAGGCAGGTTAAAGGCGAGGGAAAAATGTTAGCTAGCACACAGGTGAGAGGTAGAATACGAGGGTAACTCGGTGGTGAGTTGGCAGGCTTTTAGCTTGGTTTTGAACAAATCCGTGTGGACTGTTTCTCGGCTGTCCAAAGGAAGAGAATTCCTTACAAGTGGCGCAAGAAGAGAGAAAGAGTGGAAGTGAGAGGAAGCACAAGGAGGGTGAGGAGCCACAAGGGTAGTCAAGGAGGCAAGCTTGTAGAGTTGGATAGAGGAGGACAAGTATAGTGATGCCTTACTGTGGATAGATTTGTGAACCAGAAGATATTTAAATCTGGCTCTGCTTTGCATGATCAGCTATCCAGCCTGGTGACAGTGCGGGGAAGTGGGTGGAAGTTAGGGAGTTCAAAGAGAGTCCTGGTAATGAAATTAATGATTTTGTCAAGAGGACTGAAATAATATTTGGGGAGACCAAAGAGGATGCTATCACAGTAGTCCAGTTTAGAGAAGACAAGAGTGGTTAAATGATGGTTGGTGGTGTTGAAAGTAAGGAAGGGCCTGATTTTCCTAATATTTAGTAGGTTGAGGCAAACTGCTGTTTCAGTTTTGGAGATGAACAGAAAGAAGGTGTGAGAAGGGGAGTAGATGACACTGAGGTTACTAGCTGAAGAAGAATAGGAGAGTGCATCAAGTGGGTACTGGATAGGCAGAGGCAGAGATAAAAGAGAGCTTTTGGCGGGGAAGAAGAGCACCTCTGTTTTGGTAGATTTTAACACCAGAGAGTGTCTTCACTTTCTGTCTGGAACTTCACTGCAGGGCCATCTTGGATTGCTGACACCACTTCTTGTGACCATCTTGGATCAGTGACATCACTTCCAGTGGCCATTTTGGATCAAGAACATCTCCAACCAAAGGCCCAAGAGACTCCTCTGAAAACATCAATCAGGAAGAAATCGCTTACTCACAGCAACACCAGGGACAATACCAGGGAAACCAATCACTGATTGACGAGGGGATCAGCTGACTTGAGCGTATTGCATCAGACTGGTTCTTGGCTTCATTTTCCGTCTGGAACTTCACTGCAAGTGGCCATCTTGGATTGTTGACATCATTTCCAGTGGCCATCTGGAATTGGTGACATCACTTCCTGAGGTCATCTTGGATCGGTGACATGACTTTGCTTTTGCCTTCTCTCTCTGTTGCACCAGTGTGTACCCCAAGATTCCAAATGACTGCACTGTCTCTCCAAACTGTGCTACTCACCTATAATGCATTCCCTTCTGCGTCTCCTGCTGCTCCACCTGCTCACCTCTCTCTAGTCTTTCTCCAATCACGTTACAACTTCCTCCTTTTCTATACCTGTTATAAAACTCACAACTTGAAACTCCCACTACTCCTTCTATTTTCCACCTCATTCCAACAAACAAAGCCAACGAGCTAGCCATACATCCTCTAACACCTATCCACATCACCTCTATTCCTCTCAGACTCCACTTATCTTCTCTTCCTTGCCTCATCAACTGAACATTGCACCCTGGAATGCTCAGTCTGTATGCCACAAAACGTCCTTTATCACTGACTACTTTCAATCCAGCTCTCCTCCGCTAGACCTTCTTGCTATCACTGAAATCTGAATTACTTCATCTGACAAAGCCACTCTGTCGGCCCTACACGACTCCAAACTATCCTTCATTCACTCTCCTTGACTGGCTGGTAGAGGTTGAGGTGTCGGACACCCACTCTCTTCCCGCCTCTATGCCTCAGAAATCTGCAATACCACATCCTTTCCTACCTCTGTTAAACTCAGTATCTCTACTACTGCTCTGATCAATCGGTTCACATCATCTCCATCTATTGCCCTCCTGGTCCCACTGGACCATTCTTCGATGATCTTGAGCAACTTCTTAATTCTCTTTCCACCAAACATTACATTATTCTCTTAGGTGACTTCAACCTTTCCTCTTCAACCACCTCTCAGAAATCTGAACTTCAGTCTTTTCCTAGTGACCATGCTCTTCACTCTATCCATAACTTACCTACCCACACAGAGGGTAACTCTCTGAATCTCTTATTCAATTCCACCTCTCTCTCAGCCACTAATAAGACTGTCACAACATCCATATCTGATCGCTCATTTGTTTTCACCACCATATCCTTTCCACCCTCTGACCTTTCCCCACCAGTTGCTTCACCTTTTACTAAAAGTAAATGTAAACCTTCTACCATTGCCCCCTTTCTCTCTGACCTTCAGTTCTCACTCTCCTCCTTCTTGACACCCGCTTCCTCTTCCACCAACACTTTCTTCTGCAGCCTCTAATCCCTATTATATGACTCATTCTCCTCTCACTTTGCACTGCTTACTTTCACCCCTATGTCTCAGCATCATCATTCATGGGTCACCCCATTCATATGCTCTCTCCGCACAGACATGCATCGGCTGCGCAGATGGAGGAGTGTCCACTCGCATGAGCACCTGAAAGTCTACCTCTCTGCCCTGAACTCTCTCAAGCCCACTCTTGATAGAGCAAAAACGGAATTCTACCTAACACTCATTGACTCTTACTCGAACCATCCTCACCGGCTACAGGGCACCTTACACTCACCCCTCACTTCTCAAAAGTCTATGACTATCAACTCCACTTTCACAGCTAATGACCTAGCTGAATACATCCAAAATTAGAGATTCTCCTGACCTTGCTACACTCCCTCCTCCTCCAGTTTACACTTCACCTACTCTACCATCATCCTCTGCCTCTGTCTCCCACTTTAGTCACACTAATACTGACAATGTGCTATCTCTACTGATGAAGGCTAATGGTCATACCAGTTTGTTAGACATCCATAACCTTTGAGACCCCTACAGCCATCTGTTGGTCAGAATTCCAAACAGCGTTGTGTCTGGTTGGTGCGGATGGTGGGAATACAAGTTGCATTCCTACAACAATACTAAACATACAGTAGGTTTTACTACATATAAATGAGTTTTAATGGTAGTCGTCTGACCCACAGGACAATGAGTGGACGCTGTCCTAAATCCACCATAAAACTATTTCCCAAAAATATCCCTTAATCCCTAAAATCACCATATATGTGCCACTTGCAAACAACACATTAATTCTAGTATGTGACAGTTGCAATCCTGCAAAATTCTAAATGCTTCATGTGTCTTCCACTAAACGCGTCCTTCATGTTCCCATGCCATCCTTTAAATGAACAGGCTTCATTCACCCTGTATGTCAGGGAAATAACTCCAGCCCCTTCCCCTCCACACAAAAAAGCCTTGAGGGAGATCACACTCAAGCAGGAACCGCCTTAAGTGGCATCTGTTTCTTGAGAGAAGTGCCGAACTGTGTTACAAAATAAATCTGGGTCTTTAGAGATTACCGAATACCTTTACTCTGCGTGAGAGGCCACGGTGTGACAGGAGGGGGGCATGTCACGCTGATGTGATAATGGCTCTCCATCACACTGCTGATAACTCTGCTTGTGTCTCTTCACAATCAATGATCCAGGAACCCCCTCAGGTCTGTGGGTTGCTGGCTTGGGAGGAGGCTCAGCCCCCCTTCCCGGTGGGAGCTGAACCTCTCCAGCGCCCACACAGCTGGCACCACTGCCTCCACATCTCCCTCTCTCATCAAAATCTCCTCATCTGTCCTTCGCATTGGATATCTCTCCCAAGCTGCCTGTCGCATGCCAATGGAGCTTTCACCCTTTAATATTTTATTTAATGTGAGGTGCTGTAATTCAAATCATTTTTCTCATCTCCATTCACACATTATTATTAAGATTGTACACATTTGCCTACATCATTAAATATCTCTAAAATACATATATCAATGTGTATTAAACATAATAAGAAAGCAAGGCATCATTATTTATTTACATTAGTTGCTGTACTTCAAATTCATTGATCAAAATACTTCAAGTTCATTTCTGTCCAGTTCAAATGTCTCTAAAATATCCCAAGCAACCTTCTAGACATTATAAAGTGCTATCATTGAACTGGTGTTGCCAGAGTTAATACTATATTTCCAAAAAGATACCTCCCCGAGTGCCAAGGGATTATATCAAAAACGCCCCAACAAGATCAGATGTTCACTCCTCAACCTTGACATCCATTCTGAATAAGCTGAGCACGTCCACGTGTCATTGGTTCTTGACATGTCTGACACTTCCTTAGATGCCGAGGAATGCCTCTTCTGAGGTCTCGCGTGCATCCTTTCACCATAGCTGCACGTGCCCCCCATAAACGCCATCTGCTCCACACCCATTCATTCTCTTCAATTGTTCTCCCCTCGCCTCCACCCTCTAATCTTTCCTCCATCTTTCCCACTGTCCATCTTCCCCTCCGAGAGTTCCTCTTTCTCCGTCTTCACTCACTCGCCTTCACTTCTCATCCAGCCTATAAACATTCTCCCACCTTAATGTCTACCTTAGTAATGTTCTCACCCCTATCGTTCCCAGTTCCCCGTGACCTCTTCCTCTCATTCTATTACCGTCATGCCTCATCCCGATAATGACAATTCTCACACCTTCATTTCTACCTCTGTAATGTTCTCCCATCTATCGTTCCCCCATGACCTCTACGTATTATTCTATTGCATTCACCTCGCATTCAGCTGATTGTATTTGGCTCACTTTCAATTCTACCTCTGTAATGTTTTCATCCCTATCTTTACCAGTTCCACCATGACCTCTACCTCTCATTCTATCGCCTTCACTTCTCACCCAGCTGAGAATTCTCTCATCTTCATTTCTACCTCTGTAATGTTCTCACCCCTATCTTTCTCAGTTCCACCATGACCTCTACCTCTCAATCGCACATTATCCTAGTTGTTCTCCAACCTACATCTCCATTATGATGACTACCTCTGTCCTACTCTCACTTTCATATCTTCTGTGGGGCATCTCACTCACAACTCTATTTGGCATCTACTTCACTCTTTCCTATCCCTCCCTCTCCTACCTCAAAACATCTTTCTCTCACATCGCTCCAAGATGCTTTAGTTTCCCCTCACCCCCTCCCCCATTTTAGTCCATCCACAGCTATGTCTTGTTTTCTTCTGAAATCGCCACCTTCCTCATTCATTCTCCTCTGTAGTCCTCTCCTCTTAGCAGGGACGGCTTTTCATTAATAGGCTAAGGGTAGCGAAGTGACATCACAGGACCCTTGGCCTCTGATAACATCACAGGAAGTGATGTCATTTAACCCCACTCGAAGTGACAACATGGGAAGAGATGGCACACAACCTTTCCCCCCCTTGACAAACCAGGAAGTAGCATCACACAGCATTGTTGCTCTGTGCACTAAGAATAATATGGTTATGATATCACAGTAATATGATATACATTTCATGCTTACTTTGCTTAATGCCAGCCTTCCACCAGCTTCTAAGCACTGCAACAGGAACTGAACCCATGTTGAACTGCATCCTCTTGTTAGTAAAGCAAGGTTTTTGCCCCTGAGCTATGCTTCCAAATATATATATATATATATATATATATATATATATATATATATTTTGCTTGAGGAATCAACAGTTGGTTTACTTCAAAGGCAGAGGTCAACTATATGTAAATTAATTATCTCACCTGTGAGACAGAGGTTCCAGGTGAAAAAGGTTGTGGCAGATTTAGCTGCAATTACAATCGCCTTTTTCAGGTGCAACACAGATATCTGCTCTTGGCACCGCCTCTTTGTCCTGTGACCTGGGTTGGTGGCAAGGACAGGTCTAGGGGTAGCGGTGGGTGGGGGGAGAGGCAGGGGTAGTAGCTGCTACCAGGGATGTCATTTGGAGGTTGCCAGGGGTGGCAACTGATGGTCATCCATTTTGTATGAAATGTATATCATATTACAGAGATATTGTAACCATATTTTTCTTAGTGTACTAAGGAACTGTGATGCTACTTCCTTTTTTGTCAAGGGGTTGAAAGGTTGTGAGCCATCACTTCCCATGATATCACTTCGGGCGGGATCAAATGACATCACCTCCTGTGATGTCATCAGAGGTCGAGGTTCATGTGATGTCACTTCCGCTACCCCTGCCATTTTAATGAAATGACGCCCCTGGCTGCTACCTCTGGAAACCCCCAAATGACATCTCTGCCTCTTAGTCTCTCAATGTTTAACTCTCATGGTAACTCCTTCTTTCATCAGAGGTTTCCTACTGGTTTACTGCTCACTGTCACCTCTCATTCTTGCATTGGCATTGCCCTCTAACTTCCTGACCGCATAGCTTCCTCTACTTCGCTTCTAGGGCCCTTTCTCCAGCTCCACCTTCCCCATGTATCCCTCTGAGCCCCTCAGCTACCTCAGTGAGTTCAACGCTCAATGCTCAGATCTGTGTTCATTCATGTCTGAATCCAGGCAGGTTGTCTCAGCCTTTTGTTCTTCCGAGGTCGATCCTTTTAATGTAAGCT